>NC_133460.1:39878959-41078959 GCF_048565385.1 Saimiri boliviensis
CTGTTTCTACTAAAAATACGAATAAAAATTAGCCGAGGGGCGGCGGCATGTGCTTGTAGTCCCAGCTACTCAGGAGGCTGAGGTGGGACAATTACTTGACCCTGGGAAGTTGATGCTGCAATGAGCCATGATCGTGCTTGTGTACTCCAGCCTGCGCAACAGAGCGAGACCCCATCTCAAAAAAAATCATCATAATAAATAAGAAAAAGAAATGGTCATTTCAACTCTGGCTCAGCCTATCCCACTTCTGATACCCCTTATAATTTTGCTAACCATTTTTCTTTCTTATGGCAGGCTCATCTCAGCTTACAGACATATTTTCATGTTCCCATCTTAGAAACAAAAATCATTCCTTTCAAATTTCTCTCCTTTTTTCTAGGTTTCTATCCTTTCAAAACTAAACTTCTTGAAAAAAATAATCTTCACTCACTGTTCTATCCCATTCTCCCTACATTTCACAATCCCTACTATTCTAGACAAATTGCTTTTTAATATCCCAAGTGCTCATCCATGCATGGCATGCATGTACCTGGAGCTTCTCTTATCTGAAACACCTTGACAGTTTTTAATAGTTTGACAGCCCTGTCATATTCTTTCCTGATTTCTCTTCTACCTTTGGACAGGGCCCTCTTCCACCTTCTCCATCCATTGTAAAATGGAGTTGATCCCAAGGGTTTTGTCTTTGGTTTGTACCACACTTTTCCTTGAGGATCACATCTACTTTCACAGTGTCAGCAAATGCATTTATTCCGATGATTCCCAAATCTCCATCTTTCGTCCAACCATCCTTTCCTGCGTCCAGATCAATAAATGAGTCATTTATTGAATTTTCCTACTTGAATCGCCCCTAGGTAATCTATGATTCAACACACCCAATAAAAACTCATCGTTTCATCTCCTTTATTCCCTGTCTCATTGAATGGTACTTGTGATCACCCAGTTACACAGGTCAGATCCTCAGTTTCATCCTGAATTCCACCCATTAGCTTCTCCTCAGTCCCCCTACACAAATGATCTTCAAATCTTAACTGTCTGTATATCTTTTAATTATTTCTCAAATTTCTCTCCTGTTCCTCAATGTCTTATCTGCCACTTAGTTGAGGCCTTCTTTATTCTTTATTTGGACCTCACAATAGCCTAACTGCCCCTGCTCTAAGCTTTATAATCAACTTATTCTTTGCATTGTTTCCCAGGATCTTTGTAAAGCAGATTGTTGATCTTATCACGTTTGTGTTTAAAACCTTCAGTGGCTTCTCAGCGCAAACAGGATAAAGAGCTGAACAGCTTAGCCTGTCACATTAAGGCCCTCTGAGATCTTCTTAATTTTCTGGCAATATCTTAAGACATAATCCCCATTTTTTTCTCATGTTCCCATGATACCGAATCAGCTTTAGTTTCCTCTATCCTACCTTCCTTTGTCAAAAAAGTAGTTATTACCTAATACTCTAAAATTATATGTATATTTCTAGATACAGACACATGGTCAAAATCAGGCTTTGTAAAAATTAGCTTTGGGAACTTGTGTAATTAATTTTTCTGTGCCTCAGTTTCCTCATCTGTAAAATGAGGATGCTAATTTTACCAGCCTCATAGAGCAGCGGTAGGAATTAAAATAATAAATACAAAGCACTTAGAATAGTACCTGGCACAGAGAAAGTGGGTAATACATTGTTCTATTTTATGATGATGATGACTTTATTAGTATAATACTATGTATTTTGCTCTCTAAACTATGAATTCTATATGGATAAGAAATACATCCCCCAGGTAAGAATTTGGTGACCAGTAGGAAACCCATAAATGAATGTGAAATGAGTAAGTCTCACGTAAGTTCTCAAAGCTTTTTATGCTTTGACACACATTTAAAGAAATCAAATGTAACTCCTGATCCCTAATCAGTGCCCTCTAAGAATCAGTGCCTTTCAGGGGTGGACTAAATAAAATGCTTCCGGACATTATCCTTCTAAAAAGCAAAGGTAGGGGCTTCCTCTCTATCAACACTGATTATTAAACCCTGTGGCACAATTTAGTTTAAACTCATTTAGCAAACTTGCAATGCAAAAGGTGGGTGGGGTATAAAGGGTCGGCAAACTGGAGGGGTGCCGGGGAGAGGGAACCACAAAGGCTGTTACTAGGATTTTCTAGTCTTATCCGAGAGAAGAGGACTTGATAGTTTTATTATTGTTAATTATCTTTTCATGTAAGCCAGCGTGTTGAATGGTCTGCTTGAATCCCACCTATGGGCTGCTTGGGGATGTCTTCTTTACCAGTGAGAAAGTGAACATTCATGGGATACAAGAAACTCCTTATTCACAAAATTAAGCAGCAAATGCAAGCCATCTATGGGCACTTCTGCTGTGCTCCAATTATGGGGGCAATCATGGCTTTACTTCCTTTCGGTGGCTGTGACCTTTGCAGAGAAGAGAAAGGAAAGGAAAAGAGCTTGTAAAGGACAGAGAGATGCTTTTTGAAGTGAGATGTTCTCCTCCACTTGTAAAGGGTGGGAAAGGTTACATGCCTCAAGATATTATACGGAGTACAATCCGTGGCCAGGTGCCATGGCTCGTGCCTGTAATCCCGGCACTCTGAGAGTCCAAAGTGGGTGGATCGCCCGAGGTCTGGAGTTTGAGACCAGCCTGGCCAACACGGCAAAAACCTGTCTCTACTAAAAAAAAAACAAAAATTAGCCAGCCATGGTGGTCCATGCCTATAGTTCCAGCTACTTGGGAGGCTACGGCAGGAGAATTGCTTGAATCCTTGAGGTGGAAGTTGCAGCGAGCCAACACTCTAGCCTGGGTGACAGAGTGAGACTCCCTCTGGGAGAAAAAATGACTGCCAATTGGGACCTGAGTTAGGCTGGGTTAGGAGGAAACCGCGGCAGAGCCCTGAAGCCCTGAGATTCCTACATCGAGGGGCTGTGTGTGCAAATGGGAAACAGATGGAGGGAGCGCAGCACTTCTTTCTGTCCTCCCGCAACCGGCCTTGAGAATCCCCCCGTGCTCCCTGGCTGAATTGTAGGGCATGTCTTGGATGTGCTAGGGTAGAAAAATGTGGAGAAACTTGACCCAGACCTTGCCTTCTAGAGTTTTATATCTATAAGGAGGAGAGAGAACCTAATAAAGTGTTAAAATCTCTCTCTCTCTCTCTCTCTCTGTCTCTCCCTCTCTCTCTCTCTCTCTCTCTCTCTCTGTGTGTGTGTGTGTGTGTGTAAATAAGGCAATATGGAGTGAAGACATTTGCTATGAAGTTGAAAATTTCCAAAGTTGAGAATTATTTCCTGATGAAAGTATTCAAGCAACATAAAGAAAATAAGTTAAATTCAGTCTCATTTCAGTCGCATTTCGGTGCCTTCAATACCCTTTTACCTGTCTAATTTGGGGTACTATTTCTGTATTACTAATAACTTCAATATGTCCATATACCTCAGAACCTACCTATATTATATATAAATATTTTATTCACAATATTTAGTAGTCATTATTTTTCATGTCAAAAACGGCATGTAGAGAGAAAACATATGTTAGAGTAGATAACACAAATCTGATATGAAGAAATAACAAAATTAAGCATCTAAAACAATTTTCAGAGAAATGTGATTAATGTGAAGCTATATCTTTGATGATAACATAAAAAATCCTTTTTTTTTTCTGTGTTTGAACTGTGGCATTTAGATTAATCAGCAATTTTGTTTTCTTTTTGAAATGAGAGCTATTTGTCTGCGAGACGAAGAACGCACGCCTGACCACACAAACTATAAGGAATTTAGCAAGTGAGTAATAATTAAAGAAGCCTTAATTTATCCTGTTGCATAAATCATGCTGAACGAATGTAGAGGTCACAAATTATAAGTTTTTCTATTTGTCTATTTGTCAGCATTTTAAAAATCCATCACAAAAACTAAGAAAGGTAAAAGCTTTCACACTCTGCCCCTGGAGAATGTATCTGTTATAAGGAGGCTCAACAGCATTAAGATGAGGGAAATTGCTATGCAGCTAGGATAAAGTACCTAGGCCGTTAAAGATAAAAGTCCCTGGAATATGGCAAACAGAGACTTTAGTGTCCCTTGCATAAACACACATTTATTTTATTTTATTTTATTTTTTTTTTTGAGACAGAGTCTTGCTCTCTTGCACATACATTTAAAATACCACATAGAAAAGAGATGATTAAAGGGTTTGTTCTCCTGATACAATTATGGTTTCTTCCTTACAGCAGTCACCAAATGGACACATTCTTTTCTGTGTAGAAAAGGAGGGGCTATACCTTCGTCTGGGCGTCCACGTGAGCTCCTTGGTTTACGAGGACTTCTGCCACATTCACTCTATCCTCTTGAGCAGCCAGGTGGAGTGGGGTCAGGCCACTCTGCAAAAGATTCAAAGTGCACAGTCATCTTACAGGAAGGAATGTCACACACAAAGTCATGTTTGAGAAACCATTTGTGAATTCTAAGGTGGTAAGCCAAGAATTTCTATGTTTAAAAAAACTGTGGAATAAATCTCTATGCTTCGGAGGCCGAGGCAGGTGGATCACTTGAGCCCATGAATTCGAGACCAGCTTGGGCAACATGGCAAGGCTCCCGTCTCTACAAAAATTAGCCAGGTGTGGTGACATGCACCTGTAGTCCCAGCTACTTGGGAGGCTAAGGCAGGAGAACTGCTTGAGCCCAGTAAGTGGAGGTTGCAGTGAGTTGACATAGAGCCATTGCACTCAGCCTGGGTGACAGGAGTCGACGAACCCTGTCTCAAAATAAGTAGATAGGTAGATAGGTAGGTAGGTAGGTAGATAGATAGATAGATAGATAGATAGATGTTATACTCTATTAGCACTGTGGCAACATTACTATCTGTAGGCTACATGAAAAATTGTAGGCATATTCAAAAGTGTAAGAAATGGAGTGAGCCTTGTATACTTACCACAGACTAAGCCATTATCAAAGTTTTCCTATATTCATTTCATCTACTCCTCTTTTCCTTTTCATTTGTTTCTTCATGGCAGTATTAAAACAAATCTAGACATTATAATCTTCCCTCATACACTTCAGTGTGCATCTCCAAAAATTAGACTTTTTTTTTTACAAAATTATGCAAGAGTTTTAATATATCACCAATGGCACTAGCTTTAGCAAAACTTATTTAAATGGTATCTGTTTACAAAGTGAACACTGACATATGCTGATATTTTCTCCATATTAATCCCCATGGTCTGATGAATATTTTCTGTATATCACTCTTGGTAGGAAAGATCGCCTATGAAATGTATTGTGAATGCTAGATCATGAGACTTTCCAGGCCATTTAGATGATGCATGGGTTTAACAAGGCTGATACAGTATTTGAAACTAACCCTATTAGAAAATTTGCAGAACACATGGCTGCTCTCATGACCAGGAAAAATATTACTAAGACTATACTCTGGTTTTAAAAAAATCTTTGTAAATTGTAAAGCATTTTCAAAATAATATTTCAGAGAAAGTGAGTTGGTGTAAGTGCTTTCAGATTTTTTGCTTTCACCCATTATAAGCACAGAAGTTAGTATCTTAATCCTGGACGTCTTCCCCCCTCTCTAGTATCTGTTCAATGAAAACATCAGCCTGTCCTATTTGTCAGAGGAAAGGAGGGAACTAAAGGCAGTTTCAGGAAGAGCACGGAGCCTTCTAGATGTGAAACGTTACTTATTCAGGGGTTGCTATTCCATTAGAGCAATTATGGAACTCAGAGAGAATCAAGCTGGGACTTTTTAATAATGTTTATAGAATTTTGGAGGAAGCTCACTCAAACTGAATAAAGGGGAAATGGGAAAAGGAGGACTGATGTATTCGCTTGAAATTCAACAAAAATAAGCCAGGGCCCAAACTGGCACCACCCAAACCCTGACCTCATCACAGAACAATGTTCCACGTTCTACTTTAGAGGATATAAAATTGTCAGCCATAACATTTTGTGAGTGTCATGGTCACCTTTTCTAAGTTTGAGACTCTCGGCACTGAGGATACTTTACTGAGTAGCTCTCAGCAAAGACTGAGAAATGTGTTGTGGGCGGGTGCTGTCCTCTCATGCTCCCGTGCCCAGGTGCCTGCTGCTCACATGGCAGACCCATTTACTGCATGGAGTCACTTCAGGCCTTGCTGGCCTCTTCTCTTCTTGTTTCACTAAAGGGCCGAGTTATTACATTTACGTGCAAACCTACTTTGTTCTCACCTCTATTAAAAAAATCATAATCCTGCATTTAAATTCTGTTTTCCTGCTTGTCTTCTTCAACCATTGTGAGCTTGTTGAGGCAAGTATTGTATCTCTAATTTTTATATAACCAATGTCTAGCACCTCACATCTAATCCACCTATTCATTGATTAAATCAGAGAAAAAAAATTAAACTGTCTTCTTAGGTAGAACGGGATGTTATATAAATAACATTTCATTTTTACATTTGTGGTTATGATTTCAAAGATTTTAAAAAAAACAGGATGAAGGTAACCACAGCCCTGTTTGAGTTCAGAAGTTACCTGTTAATCTTCTATGGCGTTTTAACCATTGCTCACTTTAAAAATGGCATTTATTTGAAACAGAGGAAACATCAAATTAAAATAGCAACGGCTCCGTTTAATATTCTTTCAGTTGTATAAAAAATATAGCCATGGGGTCTGCAAAACCTATATGGGAAAATAGGAACATCAAAAGCAAAACTGAATCCAATGGAACACTAGCACTTCAGCAGTAACTTGGGGTCCATGATCGTTTTTCCTTAAAAGTACCGGGAAAGTGCTGGTTACTAGGAAGAAAAAAGAAAGCAGAAACAATAAAGTGTTTACTTCAACATAAATTATGAAAGCTAAATCTTTCTTTTAATAGTTACTTTATAGCAAGGAAATAAAATGTCGTGTTATATGAGAAGAGGGACGGGTAGGCAGGAGCAGGGAGGAGGGGACAGTGAGGAATGGATGCTTAAAACACTGGCAGCTCGGGAAAAATCTGACAAAAACAGAGAGAGTTTCTTACTGAATAATAAAAAGTTGCGCTGCTTTTCTGTTTTCATGTCAGGGCATATTTAGTACTTTATACCGAAAATGACAATGGAGAAAGGAGGCAAGGATTTACAAATGCTTTCTCATTAGATCGTTTCTAATGATAAGCTGAAAGTTAAAAGTATTAAAAGTTCTCCAAAGTTCCTGAGGTTCAACATGCTAATGAAAAGCCAGCTGATTTTTAAAAATTCCCTTAGGAATATCTCTGCTTGTGTATCATTTATTCAGGAAGGTAGCCAGAAATTTCTAGGTTTCCCTGGTTTACTGTACGTCTTCGGGTTTTCAGAATTTCTTTTGTTAATTTCCACTCTACTAAAGCAAGCACTGAGAAAATTTTTGCCCTAAATATTTTTAGTGTAAAATCATTCTCTGAGTCTAAGGTGAATTCAGGCTGGGTATATATCGTACTAGTTGGCTGCAGGATCTTAAAGAAACAAAGTCAATCACACTACAGTTTGGTATCAAACCTACTGAAAATATTCAATTGAAACCAATTGTGATAGTATTACATTGTTTCTGGAAGAACTGCTGAAATACAATATTATGGGCTCACAAGAGAAAATACACTCTAATATATACCAGCATGTGCTTCAATTTGAGAAACGCAAGGTCCTCTTTGTCATAAAGACAAGTTGAGCTTTGTAACAAGCCATTAAAATTCTGGTCTCTAAATTGGTATATAAAACTGTAGAAAATTCAAAGGGTCAAACAAATCTTAACTATAATGACTATTTGAAATTGCTTTGTGAGTCCCATTAACGCTGAGACATGTACTCCTAAAATGAATGTTTAACAAGAAAAAAATAAAATTAAAAGAATGTGTTTGCTCTGTAATGACCGAAAAATATTTCACAATACTAAAACCAAAAAAAGATATCTCTGGTCTCCTGTGTATGTCTTTTGGGGTATGGAATTTGTT
Organism: Saimiri boliviensis; assembly: GCF_048565385.1. Classification (NCBI taxonomy): domain Eukaryota; kingdom Metazoa; phylum Chordata; class Mammalia; order Primates; family Cebidae; genus Saimiri; species Saimiri boliviensis. Next base: position 39,886,897 of record NC_133460.1, read on the forward strand.
GAATAATACCTTGAGAATTCAGATTAGTATGGAGTAAACTCTTTGCAAAATTGTAAAAGCTCCAAAACTAAAAAAACTATTTTTTCCTACTTAAAAAATGGTGCTGAATGTTATCTCACTGGAGTGAAGTCAGTATTGTTATCTACAATCTACAACACTTCCTACAGGACAAAACTGAGGCTCAGAGAGGTCATTTAACTTGCCTAAATGACACAGTTCAGGAGAATACAACTTAGGATTCAAACTCTGTGATTTCAAAACACAGGTACACGTGTTAAAAGTATTTAAATTACTTGTTTTTGCAACATAAGACAATCGCTGTTTTTTTTTTTTTTTTTTTTTTTTTTGAGATGGAGTTTCACTCTTGTTACCCAGGCTGGAGTGCAATGGCGTGATCTCGGCTCACCGCAACCTCCGCCTCCTGGGTTCAGGCAATTCTCCTGCCTCAGCCTCCTGAGTAGCTGGGATTACAGGCACGCGCCACCATGCCCAGCTAATTTTTTTGTATTTTTAGTAGAGACGGGGTTTCACCATGTTGACTAGGATGGTCTCGATCTCTTGACCTCGTGATCCACCCGCCTCGGCCTCCCAAAGTGCTGGGATTACAGGCTTGAGCCACCGTGCCCGGCCGACTATCGCTGTTTTGAAACTCTACTCCAATATCTGAGCTAGGGCTGAGAAATGTCACAGCTATGCCCACACCCAGCAGGTAGAAGAGAAGCTACATGCCAGAGAGTGGAGGTTATCAGGAATCTGAGGGCCCTTTTGCATGGTTTCCCATTATCTAAGACTTAGAAACACTTATCTCGTGTTTTGGGCAAAACTTAGTGAGCAATTCAGCAAATCCAAATTCTTTGATACATACAGCGAAAGGCAGTAACTTCATTAACATGTTTCTAGTTAATTGTGGGCTGAACTTTTGCTTTGCTTGACAAAACTCTTGTCTTTTCTTCCTGAATAATGACGATATCAAAGATGAAGGTATGGATGTTTGAAGAGTTTAAGGAACAGTCTTCACAAGTTTATTCAAAATGGCCAACAACTTCTATCTACTCCATAAAATAGCTACTCTAAATTTGTTATTAAAATGAACTCATGAAGGCAACAATGCTTCCCATTTCTCTTTGTAACCTAGAACTGAAAACGATCAGCAAGGAGCAGGAGCGCAAAAATGTTTGTGGAATAGAGCAATGGGCTGCAATTTACAACTTCTTATTTGCTATGTCGTGGTGAAGTAACAATGGTGGTCTTTGAATTAACATTATAACAGAACTTTATGTTATTACAAAAACTTTGTGGACTTCATTTTTATGGCTACATGTCTATAGAGCCCACCTCCACATACACTCAGTTGCATGACTTAATTATTTATTTACCATTATCTTTCTTTCTCTCTCTCTCTTTAAAAAAAAAAAAAAAAAAGGAGATCGGATCTCACTCTGTCACCCAGGCTGGAGTATAAAGAACTAATCACAATTCACAGCAGCCTCGATTTTCTGGGCTCAAGCAGTCCACCCACCCTGTCTTCCCAAACAGCTGGAATTAAATGCGTGAGCCACAGCAACTGGCCTATTTACCATTTTTCTTATTGTTTAAACAGAGTGTTTCCAAATTTTTGTTCTGTTAAGTAACACTTTGGTAAAGAGCTTTTATGACACTTTACACATCATATTTGACCCAGATCTTTTGTGAGTTCTCAGTGACCTTTCTGAGGCGTGAGGTTTTGGGGAGCCGCATGCTTTGTCCAGAAAGAAGTGGGTTACCTTATTGCTCAGGTTCACATTTGCGTTTCTACCGAGGAGCAACGACACCATGTCCACGTGCCCTTCCTGTGCTGCGAGATGGACGGAAGCGATTCCTTGCCGGGTAACTGCGTTGGCATCAGCACCATATTCCAGCAGAGTTGTCGCTATGTCCATCTGGTTCTTTTTGGCAGCGATGTGCAGTGGCGTATAACCATTCTGTCAACACAAATCACTTGGTCACATGCCCAGGAACAAGATAAAAATGTGCACAGTGCATTTTCAAATAGTATATGTCTCTTTCTAGTGGTTTTCTGTAATTGCTTAAGAAATCATGATTAAGTAGGCAAATACTGGTAAGCCAAGTGGTACCGTGAATATAGTGTGCTCATGTCTCCGGCATTCCTAAGTAGGGAAAACATAATTTGCTGATTTATTTATTTTTATTTTTTGAGACAGAGTCTCCCTCTGTTGCCAGACTGGAGTACAGTGGCGCAATCTCAGCTCACTGCCACTTCCACTTCCCGGGTTCAAGCAATTCTCTTGCCTCAGACTCCCGAGCAGCTGGGACTACAGGGGCGCACCACCACACGCCCAGTTAATTTTTTTTTTTTTTTGTATTTTTAGTAGAGTTGGGGTTTCACCATATTGGCCAGGCTGGTCTTGAACTCCTGACTTCGTGATCCACCCACCCTAGCCTCCCAAAGTGCTGGGATTACAGGCGTCAGCCACCACGCCCGGCCAGAATGGTGGCAGCTGACACCTGTAATCCTGGCCAGAAAACATAATTTAATATGGATACTTTATTCAAAAAGAGTCAGAGTATTATTGGTTTTTCAAAAGGAATATAGATTTCCCTTTTACAGGAAGTTACATTACAACATGCTCAATAATTACTTGCTTTATTCAAATTGAGGACAGGAGGAAGAAGCAACTAACAATAAGTTATCATTAGGGCATGTTCAGAGCCATTCATTCTTTTATTTGAAGAACACTTTTCGTGGCCATCTATTGCTTACGAGTTGAAATTTTTAATTTTGCCAACAACTTCATGGAAATTAAGACACTGTCATCTCTTGTCATTTGGCCCTTTAACTTCTATTGCAAAACTTGCCTTCATGCTGGTCTGTCATCCTGCATGTCCCCCAAACAGAATACAGTCTCACGTTTCTCTGTCTTGCCTTACTCTGCAAGAATGCTTTTCCCCAACATGCCCAGGAGCCAGCATCTGTCAGCTGAAAATTCAGCTCAAGGGTCACACCCTCCATGAAGTTTTTTATTTCTTCCCACTCAAGCCTCAGCCCCAACCCTTGCCCTGACTGACTCTTATCAAAGTCCTGGGGATATTTAGTGGCACACTCTTTTGTTAATTTATCTGTCCCCTCCTACTAAAATATGCATTTGTAAGGGGCACATATTGTGTTATATTTGGCTTTGTATCTCTCTAGTGCCTCATATATAATAACTGACATATATTAATGACATGAAGAAAAGAACCCTCAGATTTGGAATGAACAGTACTAGAGCTTTCAGCACATTCTGGTATCCTTCTCCTGGCTGATCCCTGCTGCCCAGAGACAGACAATCAAGACTCCCTTGATAAGCTGTTAGTCAGCTGTGCCTCAGGAGCCATCGGGCTCTCCTGCCCCAAGAAAGAGTTTTGGGGGATGTTGTCCTGGTTTAGTCACTTATAAGAAGGGCAAGATTCCACTTTGACATGGACATGAATCTGAGTATATAAAATATGCCAATGACAAATTAGAATTTTTCCATGGATAGGAATATTTATAGAAGGAAAACAGAATCTATAAATTTATATTTGGAAGTATGATCCGTATCTGGACAATGGATCATTCACAATCTCTTTTTGAGTCATGTGGAAGAATCAGAAACAACACAGAGGGATTTTAGGAGCTGCGGCACTCAGTACTCAGCCATCCTGCTGCAATGACCCTCACATTTAAGTCACTGGCATGTCAAAATCCAACAGCATTCCTCACTTGACAAACCCTTATATCAACCCATGAAAGTGGAAATGCCACTTCTAGACTCTTCTGAAACGAGCCTCTGCTAAACTGGATGAGCAAGGGTGAAAGATTTTATATCCCTATTTTTAATTTTGACCTATTGCCGTCTGGAAACCCCAGCTGCCCTGAGAAGCATTTGGCCCTCTGCTGGGACACACCCTTCAGAGACCAATGCCCTTAGAGCCAAATGCAGAGCTTTGGTCTGAGTCCAATGCTACAATGAGTGACAGGAGTGGGTGAGCTGTTTCACCTCCCCAGCACCCCAGCGTAAAAGTGAAAATTCACAAAGCAGCACAAAAATAGGAAATATAATTAGTCAATGTGTCTAACACTAACCTAACTACTTAGAGTGGTAATGGCAAGACAAACTCAGAATTTAGCTTCTTATCATGCATCTTCTCTCTTTTTGCTTTTGCTATTGACATAATCTTCAGGTTAGTCATTTCTCAACCCCTAACCAAGGTAATGCAGCTGAAGATCCTCTCACACTTGAAAATCTTCTTGTTTATTTCTAATTCCACCAAAAAGAATCCTATGTCATAAAATGTTTTTTTTTAATTAAGAGAGCTGCAGCAGCCAGGCTTGGTGGTGCATGCCTATAGTCTCAGCTACTTTAGAGGCTGAGGCAGGAGGATCACTGGAGCCCAGGAGCTTGAGACCAGCCTGGGCAGCAGAGAGAGAGAGAGAGAGAGAGAGAGAGAGAACGAACACGAGCAAGCCTGACTCAGCTCTGTAATATATGCCAATTACAGACAAATTACTATTATTGCTCAAGGATTTATCTTGAGCTCCTTACCTGAGATACAAAGGAAAGTACAAAGCAAGGGAAAAATGATTCAGGTATTATTTTAGCATGAAAAGTTAATCTCAGACTTACCAAAAGTAACATACAGCATTTAAATCATATTTTAATATTTTTCAAGAACTTTCACAGATACACTGATCCATGTCAATAGATATCTTGTACATTTTATGGAGGAGAAACCTGATAAATAACACTTAAAGCTCACTATCTCTTCCACAATTAATTAGTATTCAGCTTATGCCTGAACTCAAGCCAACCCTCTTGCCAGCTTAAGGTCCTGCCACAGGACATAGCTTGGACTAAAATGGATTAGAGCAGCCCACTACTTTTCAGCACTCCAATTTCACGAAACCTCATCACATTTTCTATGACACGTATGAATAAGACAATACATTGGCAAGTTAAAAAAAAGAGAAGAAAGTAGAAGAAATGATACGAATAAGTAATCACATACTCAGGAAATAGGACACAGGATGTGATTTGATGAAGAGTTAACATTGAGGTTGCTGCTGTCACATCCATATAGTAATCATACCCTATTGAGGCTCTGTTCCTTATCTCTCACCACTGCCAGAATTCAGGAAGACCTGGGCTCCCCTGGAGTAAAGCAGACTGTCTACTCTGTATCTATTCTCCTTTCTTTCTTACTTAAAAACAAATAAACAAACAAAAAATAAAACAAAACAAAACAAAATAAAACAAACAAACTTCTCTGGCAATGTCCTTAGTTAGCACTACATTTCCCGATTTTTTTTGCACATAGAAGTAGCCAATGGGGTGTAAGGAGATGTGGTTTGGTGGAACTTCTGAGAAAGCCCTGTTGTGCTGTCATTTTTGCTGCCTGTGGCTTGAAAGGAAATTTGGCAATCTGATCAACAATCTTTGGAGGGAAAAACCAAAGATTCATTGCAATTCCTATTAAAATATCAACCTCGTTTTTCACAGAATTAGAAAAAGCAATTCTAAAATTCATAGGGAAACAAAAAAGAGCCCAAACAGCCAAAGATATCCTAAGCAAAAAGAACAAAGCCGGAAGCATCATATTATCTAATTTCAAATTATACTACAAGGTTACAGTAACCAAAACAGCATGCCACTGGCATAAAAATATATGCATCAATGGAACAGAACAGAAAAATCACAAATAAAGCCACATGCCTTCAGCCAACTGACCTTTGACAAAGTTAACAAAATAAACACAGAGAAAAGAACATCTTATTCAGTAAATGGTGCTAGGAAAATCTGATAGTCACATGAAGGAGAGTGAAACTAGACCCATAACTCTTGCCATATACAAAAAGTAACTCAAGATAGATTAAAGACTTAAATGTAATACCTGAAACTATAAAAACTCTAGAAGAAACCGTAAGAAAAACTTTTGGACATTGACCTAGGGAAAAAAATTCATGACTAAGACCTCAAAAGCAAATGCAGCAAATCAAAAAACAGACAAATGAGACTTAAGTAAACTAAAAAGCTTCCGCATAGCAAAAGAGATAATCAACAGAGTGAACAGAGAACCTACAGAATGGGAGAAAATATTCACAAACTATACATCTGGCAAAGAACTAATATCCAAGCTCTATGAGGAACTCAAACAATGCAACAAGAAAAAAAAAAAAACATTAAAAAGGGGGCAAAGGACATTTTATGAAAGACACACAAATGGCCGAGAAGCATATGAAAAAATGCTCATCATCACTAATCATCAGAGAAATGCAACTCAAAACCACAATTAGATACCATCTCACAGCAATCAGAATGTCTATTATGAAAAGTCAAAAATAATAGACGTTGGCGAGGATGCAGAGAAAAAGAAATGCTTATTTACAGTTGGTAGGAACGTAAATTAATATAACCTCTTAGGAGAATAGTAAGGAGATACCTCAAAGAACTAAAAAGAGAACTACTCTTAATCCAGCAAACTTACCACTGGTTAGATCATTCCCAAAGGAAAATAAATCATTATATCAAAAAGTTACTTGCACTTGTATATTTATTTTATTATTTATTATTATTATTTTTTGAGATGGAGTTTCACTCTTGTTGCCCAGGCTGAAGTGCAATGGCGCAATCTCGGCTCACTGCAACCTCTGCCTCCCAGGTTCAAGTGATTCTTCTGCCTCAACCTCCTGAGTTGCTGGGATTATAGGAATGCCCCACCACACCTGGATAATTTTGTATTTTTAGTAGAGACAGGATTACTCAATGTTAGTCAGGCTGGTGTGGAACTTCTGACCTCAGGTGATCTGCCCACCTTGGGCTCCCAAAGTGCTGAGATTACAGACATGAGGCACTGTGCCTGGCCCACTCGTGCATTTACTGTAGCACTATTCACAACAGCAAAGTCCTGGAATCAAACTTAGTGTCCACCAATGGGTGATTGGATAAAGAATATGTGGGATTTACATTTTTTATTCTTTTTAAATGGCTAAATAGTATTTCATGGTGTGTGTATGTATACAGATACAGATACACACACACACACACACACACAAACATACACACACACATACCCCCCCAGTGGAATACTACTCAGCTATAAAGTCTTGTTTGACAAATATAAAGCTGGAAATCAATTATATATATAAAATGTATATAATTATAATATATAATTTATGGCAGATATATATACATATGTGTATATATATATATATATATACATGCACACATAAATACACACAGAGCATGTAATACCACTCATAAAATTACGACTTTTGCAGCAACATGGATCAAACTGGAGGCCATTATCTTAAGTAAAATAACTAAAAGTCAAATACTGCATATTCTTGCTTAGAAGCAAGAGCTAAATAATGCATGCACGTGGACACAGAGAGTGGAATAATAGACACTGGAGACTCGGAAAGGTGGGAGGGTGGGAGTGGGGTGGGACAAGGAATTCTCTATGGATACAATGTACACACTTTGGGTGATGGTTACACTAAAAGTCTGGTCGTCAGCACTAAGCAATATGTCATGTAACACAACTGCATTTGTACCCCCAAACTGATTTTTTAAAAAGTCACAGAGAACTTTCCTCAACACCCTACATCAACATCAACAACAGTCCTGTCTATGAACTGTGCCATGAGAAAATGCAGGCGCATCAATATAAACCATTTTAGCTGGGGCTTTTTTTTTTTTTTTCCTAGCAGATAAAGCCAATACCTAAAGTTATATGACTGGCTTTGCTTAAGATTAAAGTCTAGAAAAGGTCCCTGGCAGGTACCACTGCCCCGGAAAACAGGGATTGCTGGACATGTGCCAGAGATGGCATTACATAGGCTCTTATGGAGGCAATTGTGCATGCAAATGAGAATCAATGTCCCATTAGAAAAGCCTGTGTTTAATTGACTATAAAACATGCCTAAGGCTAATGGAATGTTATAAGGAATTATTTAAGGACAGCTTTTCTTTTCAAATCTTTGTAAAGGATATTTGCAGATATGGAACTATGAATACTAAGTCTTGTTTGACAAAAATAAAGGGGAAATAAACTCGGAATATACCAACTATTGCCCTTTTTAAGAGTTATTTGAGAGTAGAAAGAGAGATTGGAATCATTTGTTGCATTTACTGTTTTATAACTGTGGTCAATGCTACACTGCTTATTGTGCCAAAATTATTATTCTCATCCAAGGAAAAAACAGTTCACTTACAAATTCTTTCCCCTTATTATTTACCAAGGACTTGAGGTTACTTATACATAAGAAAAGTAGTGGCTGGGCACTTTGGGAGGTCAAGGCAGGAGGATTTGGGTGTTCAAGACCAGCCTGGCCAACATGGTGAAACCCCATTTCTACTAAAAATATAAAAATTATCTGGGCATGGTTGCAGGCACCTCTAATCCCAGCTACTTGGGAGGCTGAGGCAGGAGAATTGCTTGAACCCAGGAGGTGGAGGTTGCAGTGACCAAGATCATTACACTGCACTCCAGCCTGGGAGACAGAGTGAGACTCCAGCTTAAAAAAAAAAAAAAAAAAGAGAAAGAAAAGTAGCCTACACATACAGGGGTATAAACATGAAATGAAATAAAATGTACAACCATTAAATTTCTTACAATTTTTTCTCCTTAAAATTATGCTAAAATACATATAAGAAAATTTCCCATTTAAATCATTTTTAAATGTACAGGTCAGTAGCGTTAAGTAGTATATATTTGCATTGTTCCCCAACCATCACTATTATCTATCTCCAGAACTTTTTAGTCTTCCTAATTGAGACTCTGTATCCATTAAACATTAACTCTCCATTCCCTTCTCCTTCTACCCTTGACAACCACCATCCTATCTCTGTCTCTATAAATTCAACTATTCTATGTACTTCATGTAAGCAGAATCATACGTTTGTCCTTTTGTGAGTGGCTTACTTAGCACAACGTCTTCAAGATTCCGCCATGTATTATCAGAATTTTCTTCCTTCTAAAGGCTAAATAATATTTCAGTTTGTGTATGCACAGTGAATATATGCATTCATCCATCAATGGATATTTGGGTTGTTTCCACTTTTGGCTATCATCAATAATGCTGCTATATCTTTTTTTTTTTTTTTTTTTTTTAACATACAGTTTTACTGGCTGGGCACGGTGGCTCATGCCTGTAATCCCAGCACTTTGGGAGGCTGAGGTGGGTAGATAACGAGGTCAAGAGATCGAAACCATCCTGGCCAACATGGTAAAACCCCATTTCTACTAAAAGTATAAAAATTAGCTGGGCATGGTGGCACACACCTGTAATCCCAGCTACTCGAGAGGCTGAGGCAGGAGAATCACTTGAACCTGGGAGATGGAGGTTGCAGTGAGCCAAGATCGCCACTGCACTCCAGCCTGGGAACAGAGCGAGACTCTGTCTCAAAGCAAAACAATGATAAAGTTTTATCAAGTCAAGATGTGGTTTTGTAATAGAAAGAATGTTGTCAGGGTCAGAAATTATGGAGGGGAAAGCTACATTTAGATTAAAAGCAAGTTTGGGAGTTTGATTTTGAAGTTTAGATTTCACTGGGCATAATTCTGGAGAGGAGCGGGCAGAAAATGATTGAAAGGTTCCAGGAAAAAATACCGATCGAAGATAACATACTCCTAAATGGAGAGAGTACCTAATTCTTGATCTCTTAGGGTATCTAAAGTAATCTAGAACAACCCCAGTTCATTCATCTGCATATACAGTGATGTGACGTAAACATTAGGTTTAAAGGAGAACACTGCAGCTGTCCCAACATGGAATAGTAAATCAAAGACGTAAAAAGCATAAGGGCTACTCAAGAGTCCTTCAACCAATAGTGTTTACTGAAATAATTGAACGAGATAGAAATGGTGGTTTGCATTGTTTCAGTGTTCTCTGATCATAGCCACCTGCTTAACAATAGGGAGCTTATTAAACCAACAGCACTTTATTAACCTGTCTTTAAGGAAACTCTTCTTTATGATTTGTCCCCCAAATTCGATTACTACTAATAAGATAATACACCCACTCAGTTCCTCTCTTCTCTCAGAAATCTAAGTTGTCTACTGATCAAAAATACCCTAACAATAAAGACTCTCCTTAGCAGTAATAAAAACCACATGTAAAACCTCACAACCCCATTTTACTAAACGCATATAAACAACTTGAAGGCAATAACATGGCCAGAAAAATGTAACACATATTTCATAATTCTGACAAATCAGAACTTTCTTCTTCCCTCAGGCTGTGCTCATGGTTTTCATCTGGCGGAAGAGTGTTCCAACTTTCCTTCCCCCAGGAGGTGCTGGATTGTCAAATAAAATCAACTGACAAGTAAATACTTCCTGAGCACCTACCATATTAGTGGACTAAATCACAGAAGGCACAGATGTCCTAAGGTGCTTCTATTGGTGTGACTTTTTAATGGTGCCTAAACTAGGAAGGCACTCCTGGAGCAGAAGTACGTGTGCACGGAGAAACTGACAGAGCTTACCCATCAGTCTCCTTAGGATGTGGAATTAAAGGTACCTTTGCGGCTGCGTGAGGTGAGGCTCCTTGGTCCAAAAGCAGAAGGGCCACTTTCTGATTATCGTAATGTGCAGCTACATGCAGTGGGGTTAGTCCGCTCTGAAAACACGTGCAGAAACAACAACCAGTGTCAAAGGTGTCTTAATACCAGAGACCTAGATTGAGGAAAGTAGATTAGACTGGATATGACATAGGGCATATGTACATTCCAGTTTCCACAATACTTGGACCCCAGCATTTACCTTTTATTTCCCAAGGGCACTTCATCCTAGTGGGACTTAAATATAATTCAGGTGGCCATTAGTAAGTATTAGCAGGTGTCTGTTTTGTTACCGTGGAAGTGGCCTGCTTCAGGGTGGCTGGTGACCTCTTACCTTCCCAGCAGCATCCGGAGATGCACTTTTCTGTAGCAGGAGATTGGCGACTTCAAGCTTTCCATATTTTGCTGCCACATGAAGAGGAGTAAATCCTTTCTGGAAAAAAAAACATAAAAATAATGAACAACAGAAATGACATAAGGAAAACACACGCAAAACCCAAACCAACCACCCAACCCACCAAACAAAAAGATAAGACATAAAGGAACTGCTTTCCAGAACCGATGAACTGTTCTAATAATGATGGGCAGTGAAGTCTGCAGTTAAAGTCCAAGACTCATAGATAAAAGTTAAAAAGCCTCCTTATTGATAGAGTGTGAGCATAACATTCCAGGACACCTAATCTTTCTCCCTTCTGCTGACTGAGCCACAGCATGCATGCTATTGATTCTGGAAGTCATCAGGTATCTTGCTGGAATGAAGTTGGAGAGCTGGATCTGGGGCTTATTCTAGGGCTGTTTTAAGAGTTTCATATTGTGGGAAGAAGAAGTTACAGTAACACAGTTTGGAGGGCTTGAGAAAATCCAGGGCAAGTCTGAACCTCTAACAATCTCACATCACCAGACCGGACACTTTCTCTTCTTGTTTCCCTGCTTCGCTGTGTATACACAATCCTTACATGTGTTCTAATCTTCAGGAGGAGGAGTCAGAAATTCTCTCATCTTTGCCACCATAGGTGAAGTGAATAATGACATGATTCTAGAATGACGATGCCTATTCTATAGGTGAACTGAATAATGACACGTGGACAAATATACAACAATTGGATGTCAACAGCTGAGTGGCTGCTCTCTCAGGCTTCCAACTCCTACAGGAAGCTGTGTATCAACCAGCCCAATCAGCACACGGTTGCGGGGGTCCCAGTCATGAGTCAGGGATTAGGGAGGTCATCGGCACATTCAACCTCAGGAGACTACAGCAGAGTAAAGGGAATGTGCAGCTGATATGGTGAAATGCCTGAATACTCAAGACCCTATCAACCCATTATTCTGTTTCACATCAAATGAGCTTCCTGAACTTGCATCTTTTATTTATTTATTTATTTATTTATTTTTAGAGACGGAGTTTCACTCTTGTTACCCAGGCTGGAGTGCAATGGCGCGATCTCGGCTTATCGCAACCTCCGCCTCCTGGGTTCAGGCAATTCTCCTGCCTCAGCCTCCTTAGTAGCTGGGACTACAGGCACGCGCCACCATGCGCAGCTAATATTTTTGTATTTTTAGTAGAGACGGGGTTTCACCATGTTGAGCAGGATGGTCTCGATCTCTTGACCTCGTGATCCACCCGCCTCAGCCTTCCAAAGTGCTGGGATTACAGGCTTGAGCCACCGCGCCTGGCGAACTTGCATTTTTTTTTTTTTTTTTTGAGATGGAGTTTCGCTCTTGTTACCCAGGCTGGAGTGCAATGGCACGATCTCGGCTCACCGCAACCTCCGCCTCCTGGGTTCAGGCAATTCTCCTGCCTCAGCCTCCTGAGTAGCTGGGATTATAGGCACGCACCACCATGCCCAGCTAATTTTTTGTATTTTTAGTAGAGACAGGGTTTCACCATGTTGACCCGGATGGTCTCGATATCTTGACCTCGTGATCCACCCGCCTCGGCCTCCCAAAGTGCTGGGATTACAGGCTTGAGCCACTGCGCCCGGCCCGAACTTGCATCTTAACTCTACTGAAGAGCCCAAGATTCTTGAAGAATCACAAGAAATGAGGTGAGGTAGTCATCATTTATCCTGATAGTTTTCTATTTGTAATTATCTTCTATATTGAATATACATTAATCTTTCTTATCTGCATCCAAATAAAAGAGTGCAGTAGCAGTTACTAGCTTTTTAAGATACACCATAAGCCCATTCATCTTGCTATCACACTTGCTAGGCTTATGCAGTATCACAAGAAAAATGAGCTCCAAATTTTGCATTCTGCACATGCAGAACAACTGTATGTTGTTAGGGTATTACTCCAAGACATCCGAGTTGATATAAAAATAAACCATAAGTCAGAGAAGACAATAATGACAACAAAAAAGAACAAAAACAACCCCAAGAAAAATTCGCTGACTGTTTTGCAAGTATTATAAAAGCATCTACCAACCGAGCTGTGATAATGTGGTTTGTGTGCTTGGCCTGAGCATTTTGCTAATCTGTAGCTCTGTTTGTAAACTACCATTTAAATCCATCAAATAACTTACTAGAAATCTGACTCTGGATTTCAGTAAGGTTTCATCAGAAGAAAATGTGCCAAGAAACTTAAGAAAAAAAAAAAACCCACAAAATACTAACCACCACCCTCTCCCACCACAGAGCTTTGCCGGCTATATTAATAACTACCCTAAGATTGCAAGAACGGATGCTGTTGTCCAGCTTCTGGATCTGTTACTGTGCTGGGAACTGTAAGGATGATGTATCTGGGGGGATAGAGGAGGATCCTGGGATCCACTCTCATACCTTTGTTGTTATAGATAAAGATGCTCCATGATCCAAAAGGAAGGCGGCAACATCCTCATGGCCCTCTCGGGCGGAAAGGTGAAGTGGGGTGTACCCAGAAGTTGTGGCTGCATTTGGAGATGCCCCTTGCTGCAACAGCTGTTGGACTATGTCTGCTTTCCCCAGTCGGGCTGAAATGTGGAGTGGGGTTTGGTCATCCTAAACAGCAAGGTAGAAATGTAAGGCTGATGAGCTGAGAAAACAGTGGTGCCTTTATGAAAAATTCAGGGGACATTAGCTGCCTGATGTAAGGGGAACATTCAACTATTTGAGTCAATGCTAAAAAAAAAATCTTATCTTTTTCTTCAATGTTCAGAAATGCGGAGATGATAGCTCTAAGCTCATTAAATAGCAATGGAGAGTGACCCATTAATAATAAAACTGTGAAACACGGTTCTATCCATACATGCTCCCCCACCATCACCTGCCACAGAGAATCAGTTTTGAACTTTAATTGCTCCTTCTTTGGGAGATAAGAGAACATATCCTAGTAAAAACTCATATACCTGGGAGGGACATTATACCTCCACACCAGTTATTAGCACTCACATGGAATGAATTATTTTGTTGGTCCGGCCTGCCCGTAGACAAAAGCAGAGCACGAGGAAGGCAGCGCAGGGCTGTGTGGCATACCCGCGCACAGGCTCCCGGTCGAAGCGTCAGTGGGGGCTGATGTTCTCTGCTTGCCAAGCTGTGCATCCTGGCATAGGCTGCATCTGTCTAGACTAGACAGGCCCCTCACTACAATTCATCTAAAGGCAGGAGGTACTCACCAAGTCCTGATCCCCTAGGGCGGGAATCCCCAAACTTTTTACACAGGGGGCCAGTTCACTGTCCCTCAGACTGTTGGAGGGCCGCCACATACTGTGCTCCTCTCACTGACCACCAATGAAAGAGGTGCCCCTTCCTGAAGTGCGGCGGGGGTGGGGGGCAGATAAATGGCCTCAGGGGGCCGCATGCGGCCCGCGGGCTGTGGGAGGTACAACTTACCCTAATTTGCCCAAATATCCCCTGTGGTAGCCCTCTAAATAGAAATTCCCTACCAAATTGTGATAAGGTTCAGTTAAGTGCTTTAAGAAGGAAAGGTAGAGAAAGAGGCTAGAATAGAGGACACCGTTTTGGAAGAGTAAAGAGAACCAGGGTCAATGTCAAAGTTAGAGGGGCTATCTAACCAGTAGGAAGCATAAGAGGAGTCAGGGAGATGCCAAGAGGGAGAAGAGGATTGCTGAAAGCCGAAAAAAACAGGTGCCAAAGACAGATCTCATACACTGCTACTACTGCCACCCCTTAACTTGAAACTAGAGACGGCAGACTCAGTCAATTTATATTTACATATTGTAGGTTGAAATTAAATGGTTTATGATTCTGGACCTGAACTGCCGTTCTGATAACCAGAGCAAACTATTCATCTCAGTAGCAGCAGATAAGTGGGTTTCTCCTGCAGGTGAGATAGGAGGCCAATTCTGAATGACCAAACAGTTTGTGTAGAAAAAACTTAAAAATCTCCCTTTTCCATTTGTGGCTGTTGACAGCTGACATATAAGTCAACCAGGAAAGCTCACTTACACTTCCAAGTTGTGATCATTCTAGAAGCTTTGTGCAGAAGCCCTTCTCCATGGAGTGCGAAGAACTTTGGACCAAGTCTACATTCGGTCCCTACCCTGTTAGGGACTAGCCATGTGTTGACAGTTTCAGGCACAAGTCATCCTACTGCATTTTGTTAAATAATTGAATGAACAAATGCAGAGAAAAGTGATTTTTTTACAACATTATTTGGGTACTTTCATCATTGGAGGCTGTTCACTATTTTTAAAGTATTCTTGAAAGATGGCATTGTATATATTTTAAAGTTTTAAGAAAATCAAAGGGTTTTTCCTCCGTTTCAAATGCTTGTCAAGTACTGCACATACCTTAGCTTTAGCTTCTACCTGAGCTCCGTCTTGTACCAGATACCGCACGACTTCAGCTTGGCCAGAGCGAGCCGCCATGTGCAGTGCTGTTTCTCCTCTCTAGGGAACATAAGCCACAGTAAGTTAGCTGCAGCTCTGAAGAAGAGCGGCGTATTTTATTTGGCATAAAGCTTATGATAACCTTTTTTCAACAATCAAAAATAGTCCTAAGCACTTCCTTATTGAAAAGATAGGAAACCAAATGCAAAAGAATTTCACAGGAAGCTGGTCCATGAGGTAAAGACTTTGGCATAAGCCTAGGGGGTCTTGTCAATCACTGTGCCGGGGGTGCTGCTCAGTAACCTACAGCGTGGCCTCCCTGGGGCTGGAAAGGCAAGTCATCACAGGAGCCAAGCAGGCGGGTGAGTGAGGGCAGCAGGGCTGGTGTGGCATGCTCCAGAGAGCCCACGCCTGTGCTGAAGGGGGCAGCCCACACCCCCCGCTGCCCCTGCATCTGTAGCTCCCTGCTGTCACTGTGCAGGATGCCAGCCTTACCGAGCCACATCTTGCTACTTTTCAAAACAAGTGGCAGCCTGGATATTTGTATGAATTTTCTAATTCTTAAATATTGACCATAAATTCAGAATTAAAAACAAAATACTACATGGGCAACATAAACACAGCCGAGGGCCGGATTTGGCTTGTCAACAGCTGGTTTGCATTTCCTGTTTTATCTGAACAGAGCAGTATCTTCATCTTTGGGCATTTTCCCAGTGGGTCATTTTCTTTGCCTGGGACCACCCTCCCCCTACTTTTTCACCAAAGAGATTTTAATTCAGATTACTTCTTTACTTGATTAAAAATGAAAATGATATTAGAAACAGATACACTGAAACATAAATAAGAAAAATTCTATTTTCTCACACAAGTGAGCATCACTTGTAAACTGCCTTTATAAACTGAGCTTTGCTTTATAGGCCACCTACTTCCATGCAAGGACACATGAAGACAGATTTCACAGGAAGCTGGTGGATTGTGTTTACTGGAAAGGTGTTGAGGATGTCATTTAGTGTATTTCTCAGCATTCTCTTTATGAATGAAAACATTCTCTGCAATTAGTACCATGAAAGACTATATTTCATCTGAGAAGCTGGTCTGTTTCTACCTTATGGTTGTACTGCTTGGGTCAGCTGGAACATACAGTCTTACTGGGGAGCCTCACTCTCAGGGTGAGGGTGCAGGACCTCCTAGCTCGCCCCTTTTGTGCCAGGATGGTCCTTGTTTTATGGTTACTTCTTTAAGGCTCATGAGTCCCACAAGTGTTATTATGCTCGTGGTCTGTTTGGCTAATATTATGATGTCAAATTTGAAATTCTGTAAAATAACGTCAAATGCCATATGCAGATGATGGGTGGTAAGTTACTACTCTGATAGCTACTCTGAAGGGAGCCTCATGGTTCCTACAGAGCAATGCTTAGTGTGGGAAAAGAATACCACCAGGTAGTCTATGAACACAGTATTCCATGGGCTTGCTATAACATGGTGAAGCACATTAAAGAGAGACTACTTTAAAGTTCGCTGAAATCACTTCTTCCTTTTTTTTTGAGACAGAACTTGCTCTGTTGTCCAGGCTAGAGTACAATGGCGTGATCTTGGCTCACTGTAATCTCTGCCTCCCAGGTTCAAGTGATTGTCATGCCTCCGCCTTTTGAGTAGCTGGAATTACACGCATGCATCACCACACCCAGCTAATTCTTTTTTGTATTTTTAGTAGAGATGGGTTTCACTATGTTGACCAGGCTGGTCTTGAACTCCTGACCTCAAGTGATCTGCCCACCTAAGCCTCCCCAAGTGCTGGGATTACAGGTGTGAGCCATTGCACCCTGCCAGAATCACTACTTTGTATAAATAACGATAGTGTCTAAACCACTTCTCCAACATGCAACACTTTTTAATGCTTCTGTTATAGAAAAATCCCCCACACTTTATTTTTTAAAACATAATATCCTGTAGTAGTGCACCTGTAAAGTTAATGAACGCAGTCCATAGTCCTAACAATATCTGGCCAACTAGAGACTAAGAGTATCTTGCCTTTGAAGTAAAGGAAACCAAATGTATTCTTGAATTTTCTTCTTTTAAGTAGTCATATTAATTAATTATAACAACAATAAGGCCGGGCATGGTGGCTCATGCCTACAAGCCCAACAATTTAGGAGGCCAAGGTAGGAGGATTGCTTTAAGACAGGAATTCAAGACCAGCCTGGGCAACATAGCAAGGCCCTGTCACTACAAAACATTTAAAAATTAGCAGGGCATGGTGGCACACTCCTGCAGTCCCAGATATCTGAGAGGCTGAGGTGGGAGGATCACTAGAGTCCAGGATTCAAGGCTTCAATGAGCTATAAGTGCACCACTGTATTCCAGTCTGGGAGACAGAATGATACTCCAACTCTTAAAAAAATAAAAAAGTAGATAAAAACCACCTTTGGCAGTTCATTAAATAAAATGGATCTCCTTTGTTTGAAGAATACTTACCACATTGGTGGTGTTTGGTGAGGCTCCATGATGCATTAGTTGTGATACAATATTTACATGCCCCATGAAGGCAGCAACATGGATTGGGGTAAGGCCCGACTAAAGGGAAAAGAAGAAAATGGTTTGTTGGCTTAGCATAAAAAAGGTTTGTTTGTAAGCCTGTCATCCATCCATCCATCCATCCATCCATCCATCCATCTATCCATCCGTCCGTCCGTCCGTCCGTCCATTCATCCATCCATCCATCCAAACCAATTTAATGATTAGATTAGAAGACACCAGGACATTCACCATTATGTCACAGATTCTATATGGTAAATATATCAACACATAATCACAATTTTCCTAAATGATTTCTGTCACTGTGAAAGACTTACATCATACCTATTAAAAAAGAAAAAGAATTTATTTCATACTTTCAATGTAGATCTTTGAAAAAAATGGATAAATAATTTGAAGGTTTTTATTAGGTACTAAAAAACCTTCCTTATCCATATAAGTATGTGTGTATGTATAGGGAGGACAGTGGTGATTTCACACATATTAGCAAAAAGTCGACTTTTAAATTTCAGGTCCTATTCTGGGCTTTAAAGTGGATACCCATGCCCTCAGAACTGATTATGTCACACATAAAAGAGCAGGGTACCTAACGCAAAGCTGTTTCTTTAACAGAAGAACAAATCAGGATTAATAGTTTCAAACATTTAATTTTTTAACTTTATGGATATTACAAATTAAGGCAATATAATTAAAGTGAACATTACAATGGTCACTAGATTAGACTGGAATTGCTTCAGATCCTATGTACACATACATAACATACATATATATATATACACACACACATACACAGACTCCAGAACACTTCAGCATAAAGCAGAATTTATTGATTACAGGGTATTTTCATATTGAATATGCCCATGATTGTGAGATTTAAATAGAGTGAATAAGTAAAAACGATAAAAGTTTCAAGTCATTAATCTTTTTAAAGAGTATCATTTACTTGTGCTTTTTATGTGAAATGATTCCATTTAAAAATTTTCAGTTTAATTTAGCTTACAACAAGTACATCATAACTTGATACAACTTTTTTTAGTATATCTAGAAAAAGCTAACCTGTTTTTTAAAAAGACACAGAAGGGGATAATTAATCTCAGCAGAAATTTGAGGAATGTCAAAAATATATGAAAGGAATGCTATAAAATCAAAGTGAATTAAAAGACAGAAAAGGAATAATTCTGGCTGCCTAGACTTCAAATTGTGAGAAGACAGAGGGCAATTCGGAAAATGAGAAGTTTGTTACAGTCTTGGAACATTTTTCCATCAGTAGGAGGAGTAGTTATAACTCGTGCAGGGCAAAAACTTCGTCTGAACTGCCTTTTAAAGCTCTTAGGGAGCAGAGAGCTAGATTACTGGTTGACATCTCTGGACATTTACTAAAACATCAGCCAAGAATTTACTTTTATTTCAGAGCCTATCCTGATCCCTAAAAGGGTTCCTATGCACTTAAAGTAAACTTTCTATTTTATACTTAAAAATAACAGGTTGCCTAATACGAAGCCATAAGTCTGACAATATGGCAAATCAATATTCATATTGTCAACATTTAATATTTTAGAAATTTTAAGTGTTACAAATCTAGACAAATATTCCATTTGCAGGCAAGAAACTGAGGCCAAGCAACAATCACTAGACAACACTTTAATTTTTATGTTTGCTTCAAATCCTATAGTTAAGCATCAGGCATTCAACAAAACTTTACTGAATGATCTACTATGTATGAGCTAGGCACTGTGGACATATGAAGACCGGTCAGACTCGGCCCTGCCTCCAACGAGTCTTCAGCCTCTGGGGGTTGTGGGGTTGCAGCTGAGTCATAAGTCAGATAGCTGGATAAGGGCTTTGATGGAAATATGCACAGGATGTGGGAATGGTTCCTAGAAGGAACATGTAGTCCAGGCTGGTGAGTGAGGGGCGGTTTTCTGAAGAAGATGACCCAGATTTCGTTCTAAAGGATGTGCAGGATTAGCCTGGCCAAGGGGGTGTGACACACAGAGGTATAGACATACAGTGGTGGACGAAAGAGTGTCTAGCCGACTGAAGTGGCAAGGGTTAGAATTAGAATGAACAGAGACCAGAGTGCTAGGAGGCAGGGAGGTGGAGGTTGAGGGTCTGGGACAAGTCTGAAAGGGTAGGTGTTGGGCTTGGTTTGCTTTGTAGAAGGTGCAGCCCTGATTTTAATGGATCATTTCTCTGAATTTTGAGTTGGTTCCTATGAGAGAAACTTAGTTCTAATCCTTTACTAACCTCAGCAGCTGTTTAATTTTGAGTTTGGAGACAGAGTAATCCTTACTAGACAAAAGCACCAAGGTCGTCTTGTGCAGGGTTATTCAACCTCAGTACATACGACATTTTGAATCAGTTAATTTTCGTTGCGGGAGACTGTCCTGTATACTATAAACTGTTTAGCGTTGACTCACTAGATACTAGTAGTACTATCCAGTTGTGACAACCTAAAGTACCTCCAGACATGACCAAATGCCCCTGGGGGGACAAAACTGAACCCATCAGAGAAGCAGCACTATCTAGGATTTTATATAAATTATGCTTTCTGTGATGGTGCTGTTCCCCCTAAGCGAGCGTTTTCCTGACACGGTGATACATTTGCATCCAACTCACCCACCAACATGCTTGGTCTGCTTCTCCTAGGGACTGGCGGCCCTTTTGCTGAAGAGTTCAGAATGCAGTCTATGATCATGATATACAAACAAACTAGCTGGTCCCTGGAGACAGCCCTGGGGCTCTGGCTGCTAAGGCTGTACTATTGATTGGTATCTCAGGACTCCAGAAATCTTAACTTTTCTCACCTCGGTTACAGCTTGGATGGATGCACCGTGTTTCAGAAGGAGTTCCATTACTTTAATTCGATTCTTCTTGCAGGCAATATGAAGAGGGGTAAAGCCATTCTGCAAGGAATGAATACACATACCTGCTTGATTACATTCCATCAAAATCCAGTTTCATTATGTTCATTAAAAGAGTTTTGCTAAAATGATGTGTGGTACGTTGAAATGAACAGAAAATACCAGGGTTAAGCAGCGTGTAGATTCTACTCTGGAAGTAGAGGTAGTCTAGCTTCCCTAGGAACCCAAGGTGCCCTGGTAATTGTGAACAGGAAGTGAATTTTCATTACAGTCTCCCGGTTAGCTGAGGTAAAAATAATCATGTCTTTTGTTATTTTATTTTGGAATTCACTCTTCCAAACAATATGTCCCAGGCTGGGTGTGGTGGCTCACACCTATAGTCTCAGCACTTTGGGAGGCCGAGGTGGGTGGATCACCTGAGGTCAGGAGTTTGAGACCAGCCTGGCTAACATAGTAAAACCCTGTCTCTACTAAAAATACAAACATTAGCCAGGTGTGGTGGCAGGCACCTGTAATCCCAGCTACTCAGGAGGCTAAGGCAGGAGGATTGCTTGAACCTGGGAGGCGGAGGGGTTGCAGTGAGATGAGATCATGCCATTGCCCTCCAGCCTGGGCAGCAAGAGTGAAATGCCATCTCAAAAAAAAAAAAAAAAAAAGGCCAGGCGCAGTAGCTCACACCTGGCACCCCAGTACTTGGGGAGGCCGAGGCATGTGGATCATGACATCAGGAGATTGAGACTATCCTGGCCAACATGGCGAAACCCCATCTCTACTAAAAACACAAAACTTAGCTGGGTGTGGTGGTACATGCCTGTAGTCCCAGCTACTTGGGTGGCTGAGGCAAGAGAATCGCTTGAACCCAGGAGGCTGACGGTGCAGTGAGCTGAGACAGCGCCACTGCGCTCCAGCCTGCTGACAGAGTGAGACTCTGTCTAAAATAATAATAATAATAATAACAATATGTCCTTCCTCTACCTCATTTCAAATACAGACTGAAGACATCTGGGCAGGAACATCTGTCCTCACAGCTCAGCTTCAGCACAGTTTATTCTGTACTCTTTGCTGTGTTTCAGGACAACTAAAAGACCAGCTCTAAAATGTTTTCATTTCTCCTCCAGCTTTATGCTTCAAGTAGGTGTTTACTCCAGGATGCAGAAATGTAAATATTCCATTATTTGAATCATTTGGTTTACTATTTAATACAAGAATCTGCTTTTTAAAAATGACACCCCAAGTTGTCCTGCCTGATGATTGAGAATGTGGCACGTATTTCAGCTGCGAGTGGAGAACTATAAAATACCAGAGTGCACCATAAAAGCTTCGGTTAAAGTCACCGCAGGTGCTTTCACCAAGGCTTCTCAGACCATCTGGCCACAGTCCATCCCAGGATGACTGGCTACAACCTCCATATGTTGTGAAATCTTCGGAGTCAGAGGAAAATGAGAGCGGGAGCCCACACCCTGTTTTAGGACTTATTTTTTCTTGTATGGAAAAATGAGTCATGATTGCTAATTTCCTTTCCTCTCTTCTCAGAATTCAGACACATTTGATAGACTGGGTGGGTCAACAGATCTTGAAATGCTGCTCTGGTAAAAGGTTTTAGAATTACAGTGGCAAGGAGCTGTCTGGGGTCGGAAGAGTTTCTCTTTTGTCATGCTTTCCCGCCCACTCCGAATGTTAGAGCCCCCAGAGTACAAGAGGTGGTATGGCTCTATCGAGACAGGATGACCGCACCCTTTGGAAAGGGGCAAAAACCCTTCCTAAAGAGTCAATTGGATGACAACCTCTACCTCAAAATTGCTAGTAATCCCACGTTTTCCCTAAAATTGGATGACTTATTTTTTCCTAAACATGGGTACTTATTCTGAAATAGACAGCTTACTAAGTTGGAACCATTTATTTTTGCAAAGACAACAAGCACCATCTTGCTGAGAAAACCAAAGTATAGCATAGCTAAAGGTGAAAAGAATAAATTATCTTAAAGTTAAGCCTCTAAACCGGACCAAAATTCTGACTGGCAAAAGGAAACAGAAGATTATAGGCAATATTTCATTAACTTACAAGATTAAGATAATATAAAATTTTAGTCCACAAATTCCCAGACCTCTTATATTTAAAATAGTTTTTTGATAACTTTGCCTCATTTTCAGATTTCAGAATAAACTTTTAATTCACAGAATAAGTTTGTCTACAATAAGATGACGTTGGCCACCTTAGTCTTTTTATAATTGTGGAGTCTTTGAGTTCATAAGGGAAACACTTATGTGACCATAAAAACATGAACAGTTTGGCTCCATCAGCCTTTCTCATGTCAGAAATAGAAAATTTTGTAGATTTTCCTGAAGGGTATTTGAAAAAATTGACAAGAAGTACGCTGTAACTAGCACCTTCCATTTTAACCTCCTCAAAGCAATCCTTGCACGTGCAGAGGCAGCGCGTTGTGAACAGGACCACTGAGCTTGGCCGCGCTGGCGAGCCACTCACCAAGGCTTTGGCATTGGGGTTAGCTTTCTTATCCAAGAGAACCTTGGCGACCTTGTAATGGCCACAGTGGGCAGCCACGTGTAGGGCAGTCAGGTAGTCATTGGTGACATCATCCACGGGAACATTATGCTGGAGGAGAAGCTGGACGCAGTTTAAATGATCCCCTTGTGTGGCCATGTGCAATGGAGACAATCCATTCTGGAACACATAAAGAAATCAACGTTCATTCTTTTTCTTTTAAACGGAAATGCTCGGAACACGAAATACAATGCAAATATAAACAGATAAAAACTTCAGTTCTTCGCATAAAAATATCCTCTATTTTTAAAAGCTTTTGACAGCTATTTGAAATACAGCTATTTTAAAAACTGGTCCTCCCACTGCTTATGTCAGTCAATAACAAATTGTTAAGGATAATGTCCTTTCCTAATAGTAGTGTGAATTGCAGCACACGTCATGACTTAGATGAATAGGAATTTTACTTTCATTTTTATTTATTGTTTGACATGGAGTTTTGCTCTTTTGCCCAGGGTGGAGTATAATGGCATGACCTCGGCTCACTGAAACCTCTGCCTCCCAGATTTAAGTGATTCTTCTGCCTCAGCCTCCCCAATAGCTGGGATTCTCCTGTCTCAGCCTCCTGAGTGGCAGGCATGCACCACCACACCCTGCTAATTTTGTATTTTTAGTAGAGATGGGTTTCTCCATGTTGGTCAGGCTGGTCTCGAATTCTTGACCTCAGGTGATCCGCCTGCCTCTGCTCCCAAAATGCTGGGATTAAAGGTGTGAGACACCGTGACCGGCCAACTTTTCTTTTTATTTTAAATAGAGATGGGGTTTCACTCTGTTGCCCAGATGGTCTTAAACTCCTGGCCTGAAGCGATCCTCCTGCCTTGGCTTCCTAAATTACTGGGATTGTAGATATGAGCCACTGTAACTTGGCTGAAGAGGAATTCTTAATATTTAAGACTAAAAGAAAAAAATGAAGATTGGTATTCATTGGACTGGTATTAGTTTTGTCCTTACAAATTACCAATACCTGATACTGAAGACTCTATTGATTTGACTTTTTTAAAAAAGGTCTTAATGTAATACATTTCATCTCACATCAAAGAGGAAACCAAAACTTTTCCCTTTTCCATCAAACTGGTGCCCCCAGGTGTCTATGATGAGGAAAGGCAAGGCATTGACAAAACCATTAGCTAATGCTTGCTTTGTTAGTTTAAATCAACTGGGTTTAACAACACAGTTAATCATGTGTAGTAGGAAGGAGTTGAAAAATTCATTTAAAGAGCGGAGACAATAAATAAATAGGGTCAAAGGTAAATAAAACCTTAAAAATGTTTAGAATGACATTGACATTCAATATGTTTCCTAAAGAAAGCAAAACAAGATATGAAGATATCAATCCTTTCCTTTAACTATGATGGCAAAGTGAGGGAGCCTGGGAAATTCCCAGAGAATTCAATTATCGAGAGAAGCTCTACTAATTATTGTAATATAATTTAAAAATTTTTTGAGAAAAGTAATTTGGCAGCAAATTCAGTTTCTAAAACAGTTGTCGTCAATGAATTTTGATAATAATGACCTGTCCAATATGCTCCACGGAACCAGAGGTTTCTGAATTCTCTAAGCCAAGTTATTTGCTTTGAATTTATCAATGAATGGCATAAAGAAGGAGTTCAAGATAATAAAAAGTAATATAAGCTCCTTGTTAATCATTCTCATGGCATTCATTATTCACTCACTGACATATATTTCAACTATTTGCGTTCCTCGAAGGCAAGAGGTACGTGGTAATTTCTCCATTGCCCAGAAAAGAGCTTTGCATATACAGAAAGAGCTCATCAATATCTAGGTCAATGTAAAGGTCTTGTACACTGTCAGTCCATCAGTATATTTCTGCCTAAAAAATTTCCCTCAAATATTTTAAACCACAGAAATTAAGGTGCAGGAAAAGGTAGGAACATTTCCCATTTGAGATACTGCTACCCACGAGCATATGGACTGCTTTATTCCTGCCCAGACATTCTTTTGCTTTATTTTATTTTATTTTATTTTTTTGAGACAGAGTCTCACTCTGTCACCCAGGCTAGAGTGCAATGGCATGATCTCAGCTCACTGCAACCTCCACCTCCCAGATTCAAGCAATTCTCACATCTTGGCCTCCCAAGTGGCTAGGACTACAGGCGCATGCCACCATATACCTGACTAATTTTTGTATTTTTAGTAGAGATGAGGTTTCACTATGTTTGCTTGCCAGGCTGGTCTTGAACTCCCGAATGATCCACCCGCCTCGGCCTCCCAAAGTGCTGGGATTACAGGCGTGAGCCACTGTGCCCAGCGCCTGCTTTATGTTTTGATACAGTCTTAGAGGAAAACATGAAGTAAACAAGCAAACAAAAAAATCCACAAAATCTGAGAGAACAAGTAATAGTGGAGAGTAGTAATGGGAGGCAGTGTCAATAAAAAAAAATTCTCTAGCAATGCAAAAACACAATGATTGTATGGATGGGAAACTTAAAGATTAGTGGAGAAGGGTAAGAAAACAGTAAAGATCAACTGCCCTATGGAAAGAGGTGGTATTACATATGGTGCCTGAAAATATGGCTCCAATGTGATGGGCTTTCTTAGCTCAGTAAGATGAAATTTCTTTCTTTCTTTCTTTTTTTTTTTTTTGAGACGGAGTCTTGCTCTGTCACCAGGCTGGAGTGCAGTGGTGCAACCTCGGCTCACTGCAACCTCCGCCTTCTAGGTTCAAGCGATTCTTCCACCTCAGCCTCCCAAGTAGCTGAGAACACAGATGCACACCACCACGTCCAGCTAATTTTTTTTGTATTTTTAGTAGAGATGGGGTTTCACTGTATTGGCCAGGATGGTCTTGATCTCTTGACCTCATGATCCACTCGCCTCGGCCTCCCAAAGTGCTGGGATTACAAGCGTGAGCCACCATGCCCAGCTGATGAAATCCTTTACAAACTGGTCAGATGGCCTTAAGGCTCGGAATGTACTCATTCACTTAATAGTCATTCAACAAATATTTACTGAAGCCCTACTGTGTGCTGGGCACTAAATTAGGTGCTTGTGGATTTTGCACTGAACAAGGAAAAATTCTTGTTTCATTCTGTTGAAGAGAACCAGACAGCAAGCAAGTAAACAAGCAGATAATTTCAAGATGGTGTTAAAAGCTCTAAAGGAAGTAAAATATGGCCAGATGGCACTGGCAGGGGGTGGTGAAGATGGGAGGGGTAAATTGTGAGAAAACGCCTGTCTAGGAGGAAGACATTTGAGTTGAAGAATGTAAGGGGACCACAGAGATCTGGAAGAAGCTGAGGGAACACAAACCAAGCAAACAGGAAATGAGAACAAACGTGTAGTCAAGGAAGTAAAAGAAGGCTGGTCAGCTGGAAGATGGTGAGGAGGGAGCAAAACCGGAGGAGATGAGGAAGAAAGGTGGTCAGAATCTGTTAAGGAGGCTATCCTCAGTGCAGAGGAGACTTCTGACCAAACATGGCAGATGTAATAGCTATATTTATCCTTCCTCTCCCACAACTCCACCAAAAAGCAGTAATGGAATTTAAAGCGTAAAATCCAGAAGGGCACACATGTGCTGTGTCCTTTTCCATTCCCACATACACAATGGGGAAGGAATAAAAAACAGACGAGGGTTGTCTCCATACTTTGGAATATGAAAAGAGGTAATTCGAGGGGGCAGGCGAAAAAAAAAAAAAAAAGAAAAAGAAAAAGAAAAAAAAAAAAGAGGTAATTCATCCAGCTGAAGAGAGAGGCTGAAACCCAAGTGTCTGTGAAGCCGTATAATTAGTGCTGTGCTGACAAATGTTTAACATCCAACTGCTGGAAAAGGAAAAGCCCCAGTGTGTGACACGAGCCAGTTTCCGTGCCGTAAATACCCCCACAATAAGCAATTTCAAGCCGTCCATATGATGTTACTGAATGTGGAATTGGGAGATGAACACAACCAGCTCATGAGCCGATACGACCAGGCTCCAGCACACCGCTGGGAATAAAAAGACAAGCCGATTTGCCTCTCAAATCCCAAAAAGGTAGAGGATGTGGAAACGCAGTACCTCAGAAGATAAGGTGAGACTTGGGGCTGCAAGTAAGATTCCTTCAAAGACTCTGTATGGAGCCCTCAGGTCTCCAGACCCTTCCCAACTCCGCACAGTCAGATAACTGCCTCCTCCTAGCCTGAAGAACACCAGAGTTTAGTGTCTGCAGAAGGTGAACAAGAGGGACTCAGATTCAAGGGCCCAGGCAGAACAGAGTGCAGTGATGAGGATCTGGGCCGAGAAAAAGTGGTCACAGAAAAAGGAAGGAGAATGGAGGTGTTAAGGATGTGGTCTCTGGAGTCAGACTGTACAGGTTCAAATCTTTGTTCTGCACTAACTGAGATTTTGAGAAAGCTACTCTCTGTCTTTGGGTTTCAGTTTCCTTCTCTATGAAAAGGGAATAACAGCAATAACAGTATGTCATAGAGCAATTGTGAGGATTAAATGAGTTAATACATGTAAAGAACAAAGAGCCTGATAAGCAGTAATCACTATGTAAATATTAGTTATCATTATTATGATTAAAATATGCATAAAGCCCAAAACTGGCAGCTTCTTTCCCCTACTCAGAAAGTATTCACACAGGTGTGCACTGCAAAGATTGGTAGATATGTTTCTCAAAAAAACTGTACCCCCTCAAGGTAAAAGGAATCCTGACATTAAAGAGCCCCTCTTAACCACTGCCATCTGAGCAGCACTGCCTACATTCTTTAGAGCTTCCATTCACATGTTTGTGCCTGACACAGTTAGGTACAGCCATTGTCGAAATCCTTCAATATAAAAGATAGAGGCAAAGCAAAAAAAAAAAAAAAAAGGGGGGGTGTGAGGAAAGAAATCTGAGGAATTAGGGACATTTGGGAAACAGAAAAACTAAAAGAAAAGTTATCTCAACTGCTCTCAAAAAGGTAACAGAAAATATTGTACTCATTAAACAAGAATAGGATACTTTAAGAAAAGAAGCCATCAGAGAACAAGAAAATGTTCTTGAAAATTAAAAGGTTGGACAAAAAAAAAAATCCAGAAGATTTCTCAGAAAAAAATCTAAAGCAATGAGATGAATAGGAGAAAAAAGATAAGCAACTCTCTGATTTTTAACATTGGTCCTTATAGCTTTGGGAAAAAGAAAATCAATTTGAAAGACAACAATGGGGATTAAGGGGAGGGTTTTCAAGCAGGAGCTGACATGATTTGGTTGACAGTTTATATGGCCACTCTGACTGCAAAGTGGGAACTGAATTGTAAAGGAGCAAGAAGAGAAATGGGGGATCAATAGCAGGTTACCACAGTGGTTCAGTGAGAGACGACAATGTGGCTTAGAAGACAGCAGTGGAGGGGGAGATAAAATAGATATGGGATATGCAAAGGGAAAAGAACAACTAGAATCATCAAGATGAGAAACACTCAAAAGGCCAAGTGTCATCATATATAATGAAAACATCATGGCTGCTTAATTCTGTTAGATAACACCCTCCACACACAGCTCACCAATCTAAACGCTCCGTTTTAAATGGGTGATGGAATTGTCCAGACCATTTCACCCTTTCCCGTCTTCCTAATATTGTTGAGGAAACACTGATCAGAGTGCAAACAGAAATAATATGTGCTCTTGTTGCTTGGATAATGTTTAGAGATTAAAAGTCTTAACAAAGCTTCACATCATTTCTAAAATATCACTGGTTTAATTAATAAAAATAGTAGTGACAATGAGGTGGTTTATATGTCTCAAAATTTATTTGCAAATATTCCTTTTTTCAAATGATGTCAAATAAACAGGGCTTTACTACTAAAAAAAGAAGTCTAAAAGACAGTCAACAATTTTTTTTTTTTTCAGGCAATCATCATGTGTTCCTTACTGATATGTCAACACTCCCAAAAGCCCAATCAAGGTGCAATCTTGCCAAAGTTTCCAGTCTTCATCAGCTAAGTGATATCCTTGACCTCCTTAATAGTCTGTAAATGCTCAAGAAATAAGCCGAGGGGTTAGAGAAAGATAGCCAGCACCATACTTTAGAGAGTGTAGAACTTTTAGTGTTTCTTAACGTGACAAGCAATTATTCCTGTGCTATGAAAATGTCACTGAGTAAAATCAAGCAGTAAGCATTCCTGAAACAAAACAATCCCTCCCCCATCGCCAACACACACACACACACACACACACACACACACACACACACGACTTTGTGGTATAGCACATTGCACATAAAATCTTAACAAACCCAAACTTATTTTGAGGTTCTCTAAAAACTTGGTGAACATAGCTACTCTGATTGTGACATTGAAAATGTCATTTTCTATGTGATTCAAAAAGCTTCATCATATAACCACCAAAATAAATACAGTCCAGAAACCTGAAATGAAGTTACCTTAGTTTTTGAAAGAATGGGGGCAGCTCGATCAAGCAACATTTCTACCACCTGCTCATGGCCACTCCTTGCTCCACAGTGCAGTGGTGTCAGACCATCCTGTTGAACAAAGGAAACACTGCCAATTAAATTTGACAATAAATTCTCTAAGTGCAGTGTACTTCTTCAAGATCCAGCATGGCACCCGACATGCTGTAGGCAAGAGGGCTTCAAACATTTGCTCGTTTATTTCATAAAATGCTTTCTTATTTTTAAGTTGAAAACTACATTTTTCTATAAGTAGCTGTAAAATATGTAATTTCCCACATTAGTATATTAACATTTAAATATGTAACTTTCCCCTACTCTTTTGAATAGCCAATAAAATCTAAGTACTCCAAGTAATTTGATGCTCACCATTAAAAAAACACAAGAATAAACTTTTTTTGTTTGTTTGTTTTTGTTTTTGAGACGGAGTTTCGCTCTTTGTTACCCAGGCTGGAGTGCAATGGCGCAATCTCGGCTCACCACAACCTCCGCCTCCTGGGTTCAGCCAATTTTCCTGCCTCAGCCTCCCAAGTAGCTGGGATTACAGTCACATGTCACCATGCCCAGCAAATTTTTTGTATTTTTAGTAGAGACCGGGTTTCACCATGTTGACCAGTATGGTCTCGATGTCTTGACCTCGTGATCCACCCGCCTCAGCCTCCCAAAGTGCTGGGATTACAGGCGTGAGACACCGCACCCAGCCAAGAATAAACTTTTAAATAGAAATTTGTAATAGAAATTCTACATTGATTCTTTTTCCTCTTGTGTTTCTATTTCCATTCCATTTCCCCTGTATAATTTTATCTTAATGTAATTTTATGCTTGAAGGTTTTTTATTGATTACCACATATTTCTCTGCCACGAAATTATATAAGTTTAAATTTAAGGAAGTTTAAATATTTCCTGAAAGCATGTCTCTAAATATAAAAAATGAATCTCCTGATATTATCATTATAATTATTTGAATACAACCAATCAAAACAGCAAAAATATATTAAAAGTTTTGTGACCATTCCACAAAAATAATGTGTCAAAAATTTCTCTTTTAATGAGATGGATTTTTTTATGACTAGCTTATGTATCTGCTAATGAAGATTAGTTATTGCTAGAATGAGACAGGGTTCAGCATCAATATTAGCCCTGATGTTTGCTTTTATAGACATTAGTGCTGAGAAACCCTGTTCGCATCGAGTGTTGTAGGAGAGTTATAAATTCTCTGAACTAAATTCCATGTGAAAAATTACTTGATGATCTTTGTCTTTAAAATCTTACCAAAAAAAAAAAAAAAAAGATACACATACAAATCATGTAGGTTTGTGACCTAGGTACATGCGTGCCATGGTGGTTTGCTGCACCTATTGACTCATCCTCTAAGTTCCCTCCCCTCACCCCCCAGGTCCCAGCAGGCCTTGGTGTTTGTTGTTCCCCTTTCTGTGTCCATGTGTTCTCATTGTTCACCTCCCACTTACGAGGTACGTGGTTTTTTTGTTCCTGTGTTAGTTTGCTAAGAATGATGGCTTCCAGCTTCATCCATGTCCCTGTGAAGGACATGATCTCATTTTTTCTGTTATGGCTGCATAGTATTCCATGATATATGTATACTACGTTTTCTTTATCCAGTCTATAATTGATGGGCATTTGGGTTAGTTTCATGTCCTTGCTATTGTAAAATAGTACCACAGTAAACATACGTGTGCTTCCGTCTTTATAGTAGAATGATTTATATTCCTTTGGGGATATACCCAGTAATAAGATTGCTGGAACAAATGGTATTTCTGGTTCTAGATCCTTGAGGAATCGCCATACTGGCTTCCACAATGGTTGAACTATTTACATCCCACCAACAGTGGAAAAGTGCTCCTATTTCTCCACAGCCTCACCAGACTTGTTTCCTTCCTTTTTAATAATCGCCATTCTGCCTGGTGTGAGATATCTCATCGTGGTTTTGATTTGCATTTCTCTTATGATCAGTGATGTTGAAGTTTTTTTCATATGTTTGTTGGCCAAATAAATATCTTCTTTTGAGAACCGTCTGTTCATATCCTTTGCCCACTTTTTGATGGGGTTTTTTTCTTGTAAATTTGTTTAAGTTCCTTGTAGATTCTGGGTATTAGACCTTTATCAAATGAGTAGACTGCAAAAATTTTCTCTCATTTTGTAGGTTGCCTATGCACTCTGATGATAGTTTCTGGTACTGTGCACAAGCTCTTTAGTTTAATTACATCTCATTTGTCAATTTTGACTTTTATTGTAATTGCTTTTGGTGTTTTTATCATGAAGTCTTTGCCCATGCCTATGTCCTGAATGTTATTGCCTAGGTTTTCTTCTAGGGTTTTTATAGTTTTGGGTTTTACATTTAAGTCTTTAAGCCATCTTAAGCTAATTTTTGTATTATGTGTAAGGAAGGGATCCAGTTTCAGTTTTCTGCATATGGCTAGCCAGTTTTCCCAGTACCATTTACTAAATAGGAGATCCTTTCCCCATTGCTTGTTTTTGTCAGGTTTGTTGAAAATCAGATGTTTGCAGACTTTCTGCTCCATTGGTCTATATGTCTGTTTTGGTACCAGTACCATGCTATTTTGGTTACTGTAGCCTTGCAACATACTTTGAAATCAGGTAGTGTGATGCCTTCAGCTTTTTTCTTTTTGCTTAGGATTGTCTTGGCTATACGGGATCTTCTTTAATTCCAAGTGAAATTTAAAATAGTTTTTTTCAAATTCTGTGAAGAATGTCAATGTAGTTTGATGGGAATAGCATTGAATCTATACATTACTTTGAGCAGTATGGCAATTTTCATATTTTTTTTTTATCCATAAAGATGAAATGTTTATTCATTTGTTTCCATCCTTGAGCAGTTGGTTTGTAGTTCTCCTTGAAGAGGTCCTTCACATCCCTTGTAAATTGTATTCCTAGGTATTTTATTCTCCTTGTAGTGATTGTGAATGGGGAGTCCATTCACGATTTGGTGTTCTGCTTGTCGATTGTTGGTGTAAAGGAATGCTTGTGATTTTTGCACATTAATTTTGTATCCTGAGACTTTGCTGAGGTTGACTATCTGTTTAAGGAGTTTTGGGGCTGAGATGGTAGGCTTTTCTAAATATAAAATCATGTTATTTGAAAACAGAGATAATTTGACTTCCTCTCTTCCTATTTGAATATACTTTCTTTCTTTCTCTTGCCCGATTGCTCTGATCTGAACTTCTAATATTATGTTGAATAGGAGTACTGAGAGAGGGCAGCCTTGTTTTATACCGTTTCCAAAGGGAATGCTTCCAGATTTTGCCCATTCAATGTGATACTGGCTGTGGGTTTGTCATAAATAGCTCTTATTATTTTGAGATATGTTCTATCAATACCTAGATTGTTAGGAGTTTTTAACATGAAGGGATGTTGAATTTTATCCAAGACCTTTTCTGCGTCTACAGCGATAATCATGCAGTTTTTGTCTTTGGTTGGTTCTGTTTATGTGATGGATTATGTTTATTGATTTGTGTAAGTTCAACCAGCCTTGCATCCCAGGGATGAAGCTGACTTGCTGGTGGTGGATAAGCTTTTTGATGTACTGTTGGATTTGGTTTACTAGTATTATATTGAGGATTTTCACATCAGTATTCATCAGGGATATTGGCGTGAAGTTTTCTTTTTTTGTTGTGTCTCTTCCTGGTTTTGGTATCAAGATGATGCTGGCTTCATAAAGTGAGTTAGGGAGAAGTCCCTCCTTTTCAGTTGTTTGAAAGAGTTTAAGAAGGAATGGTACCAGTTCCTCTGTATTTCTGGTAGAATTCAGCTGTAAATCTCTCTGGTCCTGGGCTTTTTTTTTTTTTTTTTTGGTTGGTAGGGTATTAATTACTACCTCAATTTCAGAACGTGTTATTGGTCTATTCACGGATTTGGCATCTGCCTGATTAATCTTGGGAGGGTATATGTGTCCAGTAATTTATCAATTTCTTCTAGCTATTCTAGCTTATTTGCATTAAAGGTGCTTACAGTATTCACCAATGATAGTCTGTATTTCTGTGGGGTCAGTGATGATATACCCTTTGCCATTTTTTATTGTGTCTATTTGATTCTTCTTTCTTTTCTTCTTAGGCTAGCCAGTGATCTATCTATATTATTAATTTTTTCAAAAAGGATTTAATAATTTTTTGGAAGGTTTTTCATGTCTCTACCTCTTTCAATTCTTCTCTGATCTTAGTTATTTCTTGTCTTCTGCTAGCTTTTAGATTTGTTTATTCTTGGCTCTCTAGCTCTTTTAATTGTGATGTTAGGGTGTCGACTTTAGATCTTTTCTGCTTTCTCCTGTGGGCATTTAGTGCTATAAATTTTCCTCCTAGCACTGCTTTAGCTGTGTCCCAGAGGTTCTGGTATGCTGTCTTTCTGTTCTCATTGGTTTCAAAGAACTTCTTGATTTCTGCCTTAATTTTGTTGTTTACCCAGGAGTCATTCAGGAGCAGGTTGTTCCATTTCCAGGTAGTTGTGTAGTTTTCAGTGAGTTTCTTAATTCTCAGTTCTAATTTGACTGCACTGTGGCCCGAGAGACTGTTTGTTATGATTTCAGTTCTTTTGCATTTGCCAAGGAGTGTTTTACTTCCAATTATGTGGTTGATTTCAGAATAAGTGCCACATGGCACTGAGAAGAATGTCGATTCTGTTGATTTGGGGTAGAGCATTCTGCAGACGTCTACTAGGTCTACTTTACCCAGAGCTGAATTCAAGTCCTGAAGATCCTTGTTAATTTTCTGTCTCATAAATCTGTCTAATACTGACAGTAGGGTGTTAAAGTCTTCCACTATTATTGTATGGGAGTCTAAGTCTCTTTGTAGGTCTCAAATAATTTGTTTTATGACTCTGGGTGCTCTTGTATTGGGTGCATATATGTTTAGAATAGTTAGCTCTTCTTGTTGAATTGTTCCCTTTACCATTACATAATGCCCTTCTTTGTCTTTTTGGATCTTTGCTGGTTTAAAGTCTGTTTTGTCAGAGACTAGGATTGCAATCCCTGCTTTTCTTGCTTTCCATTTGCTTGGTAAATTTTCCTCCATCCCTTTATGTTGAGCCGATGTGTGTCTTTGCACACGAGATGAGTCTCCTGAATACAGCACACCACTGGGTCTTGACCCTTTATCCAATTTCCCAGTCAGTGTCTTTTAATTGGGGCCTTTAGCCCATTTACATTTAAGGTTAGTATTGTTAATATGTGAATTTGATCCCGTCATCATGTTATTTGGTTATTTTGCACACTAGTTGATTTTGTTTCTTCATAGCTTCATTGGTCTTTATATTTTGGTGTGGTTTTGCAGTGGCTGGTACCAGTTTTTCCTTTCTATATTTAGTGCTTCCTTCAGGAGCTCTTGTAAGGCAGGCCTGGTGGTGACAAAATCCCTCAGCATTTGCTTGTCTGTAAAGAATTTTATTTCCCCTTTACTTATGAAGCTTAGTTTGGCTGAATATTAAATTCTGGGTTGAAAATTGTTTTCTTTATGAATGTTGAATATTGGCCCTCAATCTCTTCTGGTTTTTGGAGTTTCTGCTGAGAGGTCTGCTGTTTGTCTGTTGGGCTTCCCTTTGTAGGTGACCTGGCCTTTCTCTCTGTCTGCCCTTAACAGTTTTTCCTTCATTTTAACCTTGGAGAATCTGATGATTATGTGCCTTGGGGATGATCTTCTCATGGATCATCTTAATGGTGTTTTCTGCATTTCCTGAATTTGCATGCTGACCTATTTTGCTAGGTTGGGTAAGTTCTTCTGGATAATATCCTAAAGTGCATTTACTAGCTTGTTTCCATTCTTCCTGTCTCCTTCTCATACTCCAATAGTAGGTTCAGTCTTTTTATGAAGTCCCATATTTCTTGGAGGCTTTGTTCATTTCTTTTAATTCTTATTTCTCTTGTCTTGTGTGCATGTCTTATTTCAGCAAGGTGGTCTTCAAACTCTGATATCCTTTCTTCTTCTTGGTCGATTCAGCTACTGACAGTCGGACATGCTTCATGAAGTTCTTGTGCTGTGTTTTTCATCTCCATAAGGTTGTTTATGTTCCTCTCTCCATTGGTTACTCTAGTCAGCAATTCCTCTAACCTTTTATCAAGGTTCTTAGTTTCTTTGCTTTGGGCTAGAACATGCTCCTTTAGTTTAGTGTAGTTTTTTATTACCCATCTTTTGAAGCCTACTTCTGTCAGTTCATCCATCTGATCCTCCATACTTGATCTTTCACCCCAAATTCTTCTCCATCGTCCATCATAGGACAACTTTATTAGGTCTTTCATTTTTGTGGACAGCAAGAAATTTAACAGATCATTTGAATCATGCAGTTCTCAGCAGGAC
This sequence comes from Saimiri boliviensis, assembly GCF_048565385.1. Classification (NCBI taxonomy): domain Eukaryota; kingdom Metazoa; phylum Chordata; class Mammalia; order Primates; family Cebidae; genus Saimiri; species Saimiri boliviensis. The sequence continues at coordinate 39,922,911 of NC_133460.1, forward strand.
ACCAATATTCTGAATTCTTCCATTTGCCCTCACCACCTCAGGGGTTTTGGCACCCTTGGGCAATGTGTGTGAGATGAGGCTTTTCTTGGTACTAGGTCAGAGGTAATACATGGTAAAGTATAGGTGGGAAGGGAGAATCAGCAGGAAGCTGAGGAAGTAGAGAGTTATTCACTTAAAACTAAGTGGCCCCAATCCTGCTGGCCAAGTTTTCACCATTGTTCTTGGTTTATGAGTTCTCCAACTTGAAGATCCCTGAGACTGGTACTTAGTACCTACCCTAAGGATAATCACATTTTAAAAATACATCAAAATTTGTTTCAATATGTTCATATAACTCTCTAGATTGTGTGAGCAGTTCTTGAAAGTAAGCCTAATTATTCTAATGTATAAGTAATAAGATACAACCCTGTTTCTAAACTACTGGCCAAATCCCTAAATAGTATTAATGTTATTTTAAAACAATTTGAATTGTAAATAGTACATGATCTAATTTGAACATTCTTTGGAGCATGTTTAAATCTTCTGCCTTTATGTTGATTTAAAGCATTTGTTTTTATAAACCAAAGTAAAGCAGACTTTCAAGTGAAAACAGCATTTTGTTAATAAAATAAAATCTGGAAACATACAAAAAATAATGTCCAAATATCTACTTCATAATGTAAAACCTGAAAATATCTATTGGAGAAATTATATACAATAATCACACCCACCTTCCACCACATACACAAAAAATAGTTCATACAGACTGCAGTACACCAATTGTCTTTTATGAACTAAAAGGTCAAACTTGTTTCATTTTTTCTTCTGTAGGTTCTAAGAAGCAAAAAATGACAAAATATGCCTAGACATTCTTGCAAACCAAAAATATAATTTTAAGGCCCTCCACCATCTGAATGGACCCCTCCTCTCGGCCAAGGGCATTCCAAAATCAACCTGCAAAACTAGTTCAGGTCATGATGGTTAGGGGAAGCCAGACAGGACTCACTCTGCCCTCCTCCCTTTTGAAATTACTGATAGAACAAACTCTTTTAAGTCTGATAAGAAACATTTACAATCTATTTTCTCTGAAGCCTGCTACCTGGAGGCTTCATCTGTATGATAAAACCTTGGTCCCCACAACCCCTTATCATAACCCAGACATTCCTTTGTATTGGTAATAACTCTTTCAACCAGAATTAACACTTTCAATCAGAAAATCTTTGAATCCACTGATGATTTGGAAGCCCCTCCGCTTCCATTGTCCTGCCTTTCCAGATGGAAGCAATGTACATCTTGCATGTATTGATGTCTCATGTCTCCCTAAAATGTATAAAACCAAGCTGTACCCCAACCACCTGGGAACATGCTCTCAGGATCTCCTAAGGGCTGCATCACAGGCCACCAGTTATGCATATTTGGCTCAGAATAAATCTATTCAAATATTATCCCAGGGTTTGACTCTTTTCATCAGTATTTTCTAACTATGGACACACAGAAAAATAACTATTTTAGTTACACTCATTCATCCTTGAAAATCATCTTCCACAAAGCAAAATGCTACATACTGAATGGAAAGTGCTTGGCTGAGAGCAAAATTTGTCTCAACCATCAACTCCTTAATCCTTTGAGGTATACTGTTCCTTCTTACAGACATACATTTTTTGTTGATTTTGCCCTCTTTCCTTTTTTTTTTTTTTTTTTTTTTTTTTTAGATGGAGTCTCACTTTATCGTCCAGGGTGGAGGGCAGTGGTGAGACCTTGGCGCAGGACAACCTCTGTCTTATTCTACGGTCTTGCCCATGCTACTTCACGTACCTCAGAGTTCCTTTCCACTTCCTGCAGGATCCTTACTGTCTTACAGCAGAGCAGTTTTTTTGAAGTCGTTCCACAAATTAAATATAATCTTTCTACCTTCTGCAATCCTGTCTTACTTTCTATACCTCTTTTGGGGAACATATAACTTTTTACCTAGCATTTTCTTTACCTGTGGGCACACATGAATATTTTTAGTGACAAAGAGGCCCTTCTTGACTTAGCTCTACACAGCTTCTCTGAATTCTCTTCTCACCTTGGCCCTGACTTTTGGGCTGCCGTATGTTAGTGGCTACTTAGTTCAATTTTAGCAAGACTCCTACTGGATCAGTTTAATGAAAATCCCACATCCTTACTATTAGATCAAATTCCTTATCTCTCACCCATCCTCCCTTATCAACCTGACCTCATCTTTTCTAGTCAGTTTAGCCAGAATTGCCCCATCCCTGACATTTCCTCTTAGTAATTTTCTATATGCTGACCTTGCACCTTACTCCTTTGCTATAAATTCCCACCTTTCCTTGCTGTATTCAGAGTTGAACTCAAGCTCTCTTTACTACTACAAAATTCCTTTGTAGTAGCCCCCTTTGGATAAAGTCAGCTTTACTGTTTTCTTACAAATATAATGAATAATTTTTTATTTAATACTAGTTTATCTCTGAGGACAAGGTTGCCAGCTTAAGGGATAAATGAATCTCACAGAGGAGGTAATTTAGTACTATGTCCATAAAGTTGTCTAATAAAAATTACTGAGTAAATGAATGAATGGAGTGAGTGAATGAATGTGTTTTCAGGCTAGTTAAAAAAAAAAATTTCTACTTAGTTGTTTAAAATTCCATTCCTTGTCATCCTTTTTGTTTAATAGTAGACTCCTTTTGTTTACTCAGTAGCACTATTGAAATACCTTATTTTTCCAGAAAAGTAAAATTCTCACTCATATAAATGACTCATAAATTGGGATACAATTTAAGAATGTGACTAAGTCCCTTAGCTTTGAGAATTTGCTCTAAATAAGATATTCTCTTTTTCTAACTCAGAATACTAATAAGCTTAATAAAAGAGCTACGGTTGATATTGTGCTTTGCAATGTAGCAGAGAACTGGCATATTCCTTTCCCTAAAATTAGAGCCACACTTTTTTTTTTTTTTGATGCAGAATAAGGATTCTGACTTGCTTCCAACCCCTAGAAATTTACAATTAATGAACAATGTCACTTAGAATGAGCTGTAGACCAAAAAGCAATTTTTCAACTGCAAAGAACAGTGTTGATCTCCAGTTGAAAAATGCTAGACAAAGGCAATTTTGGGGGATTGAGGGAGGCTGCCTCAAGAAAGGCAACATATACAGTTGGACAGGAGAGAAGGAAAGGGATGCTGAGTTGCCATAGTAACATTACGGAAGGGAAATGAAATTGCATGGGGTTAGTAATATTTTCCAATTCCCTTGATTTTTAAAGCACTCACATAATGAACAAGTTTCCCTTGGGCAGAATTCTAAAGCAATGCAAACTGGCTAGTCCAGGTCTCATATTTCATTTCAGTGACAGTAATCTTATTAGTGGGGAAGAGAACAACACGTTACTGGCTGGACAGAATGCTCTCATGTTAGCCTAAGAGCAAAGCCTTGCACACACGATGGTAAAGACTTTCAGGTCTGATTTTTCTGAAAAGCACGAAGCAGGATATTAAGTCATCGCACCTAGGAACATGAAACCAGAATGTGTCTTTAGCAGGTCAAATTTGCTCAAAGTGAATACTGGAGTGACACAAATTCATTACCTGGGAAATATTCTCAAGAAGAAACATACTTATTTTGATTTGGATCCTTTAGGATACTCTTTCTTTTCTTTTTCACAAGCCAAAAATATAATAAATAAATAAATACCCTTCATTCTAGAGAAGGAAAAGGAATTCAAGCAGAGAGAACTCTGCAGATAGATCATGGCTGTAGAACCAGATATGATCTTTAATTAAAAATTGAAAACAATGAAAGAAAATGTAGATAGTCCTTCAGGGGAAGAGAGCTATGATGATAGTGAAAGACAAACTAAAGGGCATCACTTACAGGCTAATAGCAAAGCTTTCTCTCTCTCTCTCTCTCTCTCTCTCTCTCTCTCTCTCTCTCTCTCTCTTTCAGACTTTTCACCCAGGTGGGAGTATGATGGCTCAATCTCAGCTCACTACCCACTCTGCCTCCTGGGTTCAAGCAATTCTTGTGTGTCAGCCTCCCAAGTAGCTAGGATTACAGGTGTGCCCCACCACTCCCAGTTATTTTTACATATTTTTGCAGAGACGGGTTTTACCATGTTGACCAGGCTGGTCTCCAACTCCTGGCCCTCAAGCGATCCTCTCATGGCAGCTTCCCAAAGTGCCAGGATTACAGGCATGAGCCATCATACCTGGCCAGCAAAGCTATTTTCATACTGGCATTTTCACCAAAAATTTGGACTGTCCTCATTTTTTGTGTGTTGGGCAGTTATAGAGGTAGCCTAAGAGGTGAAATAAAATTTTTTTTGAATGTCCTCTATGTTATAGGCACATTATAATTGTCATCTTCTTTAATCTTTACAGTAATTCCATGAGAAGAGCATTACTAGTTCCATTTATAGATGAGAAAACTGCCCTAGGGGATTCATGTACCTACTCAAGGTCACATGGCAAGTACAGAGAGTAAACAGAATTAGAATTTACATTCAGGATTGCCTCCCTTTGAAGGACTGGCTTCCTTCTACCATCGCAAGCAATCCCTTCAAAAAACATAAGCACTCAATGTTCTTTTTAAAATCTAAGGTTCATTTTGGCCATTTACATATAGCTAATTAGCCTCCTTGTTCTACTGTCATATTGCCTATGTGTTTAAATGAAAATAAGGTAAAATCCTTTTGTGTTTTGTCTACTTGGAAATCTACAGCCTTTGTTTAGAGAATAGAACACATCCTTATGTTATTTGTATTGTGTTTTCCACCCTTGCTTGTCTCTCTTTGAGTTGAGAATTATTTAGTATTTCTTTCTTTCTTTTTTTTTTTTTTTTTTTTTTTTTTTTGAGACAGAATCTCTCTCTGTTGCCAGGTTGGAGTGCAGTGGCATGATCTTGGCTCACTGCAATCTCCACCTTCTGGGTTGAAGCAATTCTCCTGCCTCAGTCTCCCGAGTAGCTGGAACTCTAGGCAAGGGCCACCACGCCCAGCACATTTTCATACTTTTTAGTAGAAACAAGGTTTTACCATGTTGGCCAGGATGGTCTCAATCTCTTGATCTTGAGATCCACTTGCCTCGTCCTCCCAAAGGGCTGGGATTACAGGTGTGAGCCACTGCACCCAGCCGAGAATTATTTAGTATTCTAAACATTGAAACATATATATCATTGGCTACCTCCTGCTGATTTTTTTTAGCTAAATATTTTTTGGGTGGGTTAGTTGTTTTATAAATTAAAATGTGTATCTTTAATTTACTATAGTCTGAATATTACTATAATATTACACATTGTAATTACTATAATGTAATAATACATTGTATATTATATATTATATATAATACAGAGTATATAGTATGTGATATATAATATAGAAGATATAGTGTATATATATGGTATTCATTGTAATATATTATTTACTATATGTGTTAATATATAGTATTATTATGCTATATATACTATGCAAATATACTGTATTATACATGCCATATATTAGAATATAGTATAATATAGCATAACAAAATATTATATAGTATATATAATATAGTATTCATTATATAAATAGTATTATTATATAGTAATATTAATATTACAATATAATATACTGACAATGTTATAACACCTTATGTATGAGAATTCTGCAATATTATAATTCCATTTACACTATTAGTTTTACCTTTTGTACTATAGATTTTATTTTTACAGACTATTATATATTATAGACCTCACAATAGGTTGATATTTTTGCTTCAACAATTGACGTTTAAAGAACTTCAGAATAATAATATTTGATGTAATCCACATATTTACTGCTCTCAGCTCTTCTTTCCTTTATGTAGGTCCAATTTTCTATTTGGTATCATTTCCCTTAGACGGAAGAAATTTCTTTAGTATTTTACTCAGTGTGGGCCTGATGGTAACAAGTTTTTATCAGCTTTTGCTTATATGAAACAGTCTTTATTTTGCTGTTATTATGTAAATATAACTTTTACTAGATATAAATATATTTTGCTACATATTTATATCAATCTGTATAGATTGCTAGATATTTTTTATTCAGCACTTTAAAGATGGTCCGTTGTTTTCTGACCTTTAGCGTTTCTGATAAAAAGTCAGATAACATTCTTATCATTGTTTTTCCCATTCATGATGTCTTTTTAAGTAGCCAGAGGGCTACTTAAATTTTCTCATTTTTGACTTTTTGATTTTCTGCGTGATATAACGCTGTGCTTTTCTTTGTATTTATCTTCTTTTGGACATGCTAAGATTCCTTGATTTGAGGGCTGCAGTTGATGATCAAATTTGGAAGTAAATATAAACTTATTTCATGCCCCATTCTCTTTCTCCTTTGCCTCTTGGACTACATTGTATAGACTGAGTCAATTTGCTATTATTCCACAGGTTACTGACATAGCAGTGTATTTGATTTTTCATCTTTTTTCTTTCTGTGCTTAGTATGGTTAATTTCTATGACTGTGTTCAAGTCCATCAATTTTTTCTTCCTTTGTATTCAATCTGTTATTTGTCCCATCTAATGATTTTTAAAAATTTTCTGATATTGTATCTTTCAATCATAGGATTTCCATTTGGTTCCTTCCCCCTCATTATACTTGTTTCTCCTATAGCTTAACATATTTGTCATAGTTATTTTCAATTCAGCAAATTTCAACAGCTGAGTCATCTGTGGTTTTGTTTCCATTATCTAACTTTTCTTTTGACTGTAGGTCACATTTTCCAGTTGACTTTGTTTAATTTTTAAATTATATGCTGGGTACTGTGAATGATATGTTATAAATAATTTGGAACTTATAGCAGATTGGTTTTGTCCAGAGCTGATGATTTTTCTCAGCAGAAGGCTTAGTCCAGTGCAAACTATTCTACCATAACCTGATGCCAGAACTCTCACACATTTGAGTAAAAACAGGACACGTGGCCTCTGCATATTATGCCATCATAGTTTGTATTTGTTTCCATCATGCACCACTTTGTGAATATTTCTTCTATGAATACATGAGAGAATTCTTGACCTTCCAGGTGGTAGATACCGAATAGCCTACTATAAAATATCATTTCGGCCAGGCAGAGTGGCTCATGCCTGTAATCCCAGTGCTTTGTGAGGCCAAGGCGGGTAGATCATGAAGTCAAGAGTTTGAGATCAGCCTGGTCAATATGGTGAAACCCAGTCTCTACTAAAAATACAAAAATTAGTTGGGTGTGGTAGTGTGCACCTGCAGTTGCAGCTACTCGGGAGGCTAAGGCAGGAGAATCACTTGAACCTAGGAGGTGGAGGCTGCAGTAAGCCAAGACTGTGCCATCGCACTCCAGCCTGAGTGACAGAGAGAGATTCCAACCCCAAAAAAAGAAAAGAAAAGAAAAAATGATTTCAAACATACAAAGGTGCTTTTATGTGTTTCTTATAAGATACTACATGTTTGAAACAATTTAAATTAATATTCACAATTTACAAAACACTAATAACTTATTTTATCTTTATCTTTCCTGAAGAAGGAGTGTAATTAAAGTTGGTTATAGTTGACAGCTATAGAGTATTTGCAGGTCTAACTGATGAAGAGCTATTTAAAAAAATTAGATGTGAGCATTACCAATATACATAAAGTAAAAATAGGAGAGGCTGAGTGCGGTGGCTCATGCCTATAATACCAACACTTTGGAAGGACGAGATGGGCGGATCACGAGGTTAGGAGTTTGAGACCATCCTGGCCAAAACAGTGAAACTCTGTCTCTACTAAAAAAAAATATTAGCTGGGCATGATGGTGGGTGCCTGTAGTCCCAGCTACTTGGAAGGCTGAGGCAGAAGAATTGCTTGAATTTGGAGACAGAGGTTGCAGTGAGCTGAGATCGTGCCACTGCACTCCAGTCTGCATGACAGTGTGAGATCCCATTTCAAAAAAAAGAAGATACAGTAGGGAAAGGTAGATAACCTTCTGACCACTAGCACTTGGAACCACGTAGCAATGAACCAAAACAAAACTGTCCTGAGCCTATTTTGTAGAGTCTTCAACAGAACGAGGCATATGACATTTATTAGGTTGGTGCAACAATTATGATTTTTGCCATAATACTTTTAGACCTCTAGTTGGGCAAGGGAAATGAGGTTTACAATGTAATGTAAAAACATTAGGAGAGGGAGAAAGAGAAAAACAAAGATGCTCCCTCCATGTTCTCAGGATGCTTTGCAACTGTAAAAAACGTTCTTTCCTTCAAAGATATTCTCTCGTGTTTTGAAGGCTACTGGCACTTCATGATTACTCATCTTCCTTTTAATCTAAATAAATATTTTCAATTAACTTGCAATATTTGTGACATAAAAATGAAAAAACTGATATATTTTTATATGACATGAAGAAACGGTTTTAGGCTAGTTTCAACTAATATAGAAACTGAGGGTTTTCTTCACTATTTCCAATGCTCTTGTCAACATAGCTATTTTAGAACTCAAGGAGGAAATATTGTTTCCAAATTTCTTTTTCAGAAAGACTATTCTATGACTTTGAAATATTTAATATTTTATTCAAGGATTTATTCTTAACCAAGACAATTACATTCCTGGAAATATAATGAAAAGCAAATATCAGTATCAACAATTCTTTTTGGTTAGTATTCAACAATTCTTTTTTGTTAGTATAGAACCAGTTGCATTTCTGGGCAATTATGGGCTAAAATTATAGTACATCCAACTGTCCCCTGACACCTTACCATGTGGTAACAATTTAACAACTAACACACTGGAAGTGCCTTGAAAACACTTCATCTACCTGAGCATAAATACCTCTTTATTATTGTACAGAAACTGGATGTCATTAACTTCAGGGGAAAAATTACATTGCCATAGGACCAGTATAAAGTCAAGTACATTAAGACGTTTTGACAAACGTAATATTAAGAAGTAGATCTTATTTCAATATATTCAGCAAACATTTATTAAGCATTTAATATGTACCAGGAAGTGTGCTAAGTATGCTAAGTGTGACAGATACTAAGATGATCATGTGCATCTTAGTGTTAAGGTGTAGTTTACCAAGTAATGCTGTGGTGATGGGATTCTCTGAAGATGCAGACAGTGGTGACTTGCTAGGAAGGCTGGAAGTTGGGAGGGGCAAATTAGAGTAACATTCTGGCAACCAGAGTATTGTTATTAGCAACGCTACCTGGGATTCCACATATTCTCTGAAGCACTAAACACAAGTACAGCTGCTATTATTATTAGATGGAGAGGAGTCAGTGAAAAGAGATAGAGAACTCAAGTTTTAAATGGCTCTGATTTAGGGTCTGTACTGAGTCTCTGTTCAGTCTGTGAATTGATGCAGATGAAACTAAAAATGACACGAAACCATCCATTGCAAAGTATCTTCCTTCAACATGTACCAAATACTCATGCCAGCTTTAAAGAAGGCAAGAATTCAGTGGAAAGAAATAGCAGGCCATTCTCAGCAAAATATTTTAGTCTATAAAGAAATGAAGGCATTGAGATCTTGCTGAAAATATGGACTTCATAAATCAATTTAAAATTAGAAAGCTGCATATAGACTAAATTGACAAATGTGCCTTGATAGGTGTTTACATCTCAGCACACGCCCCACCACTATGACAGAAATCCTCTGTATACTTATTCTTGGCTACCAACAGGAGCATGAGTTAACAAGCCAGTAGATATTAGTATTATGGGGCTGGGAAAATGGGAACGACTTTCCTGAAATGAGCTAAATAGAAACCTGAAGGGTCTCTAATTCATCAGATCATGGCGCAAGAAGATTCACATGCAATCACCCTAAATTATTAATTATTCTTAAAGTTACAATATCCAGTGCCCTTCCAGCTGAGAGAGTGAGATCATCAGAAACAACTTTCTATATTTACTGAGAGGGAAACTAAGACTAAGGAAGGCGAACTTTTCTCAGGTCCAAATTTTACTACTTGCTAGTCACATTTAAGATTAGAGATCAGACACTAGGGTGAAATTAAATTCACTTATCTGCCTTTCCAGCCGGTAAGATATTGCTCTGATCCTACCTAAATTACCCTGAACACAATTCAAGTTTACATCCTTGAATGAAAGAGCTCGAAGAATCTTCTTTTAAAGTGAATCCTCTATTCTGTGAGTGCCCATGCAGGGCACAGAGCAATAGGAAGTCCCTTACTGTGCTGGCCTCTGAGCTGAAGTCTAGTGATGCTTTCCTGCCTCTAAAACACGGGGGATAGGTGTGTACCAGGTCAGATTTACTGAACGCAAGCAAGGTCACCACAATAGTAAGTACTTGATGGGAGGCAGATAGGTAGATAATGGCATCTATTTTCTCAGGGGCTACTGGATTGGGTAGTTAGAACTTGTTTTTATGAAAAATTATTTTCTGTTTTGGGGCTTGCCCCGACGGCTCTCTGACGGTTTAGCCAGCTTCTTCCCTTTCACCGACACACGCAATCACTACTTCATCATTTCAGCAGCAGAGAAGGGACACTTTGATGAAGAGAACACAAAATAGTTGACATATTTCGGGTATATACTATAATTTCTCCCATTTAGTCGGCCAGAAATTCAGTCTGTGCCCAATTGACACCCTTCCCCCAACCCATTCCATTCAGGAGGACTGCAAAAGAATGTCAGGTTTTTCTGTTCTCTGGTTCTCCACTTCTTTCCTTCACAGGAGGAATTAAATCCAAGTCAAAACTGAATGGGAGGTGCAAAGGAATCTACATCCTTGTGGAAGATAAGACAGCCCTTCAGAACAGGCAGGCAAAAGTGGCCCAGAAACCGAGCTGCACACCAAACTGCCTATGTGGATTATTTCCTATCTTTGATACTTTTATGCAGAAGAATTTTTATGTTTTTCTCCTGGCCCTCCCCTGTGACACTCCATGCCCTCTAAAGATGGGGCCTGAACTTCCTGTGTATCCTTTTTCTCCTCCCATTGAACAAAAAAGGACATGTAAGTGTTTGATAAATAATGAAAAGTAACTGACAAATCATTTTGCTGTTCTGTTGACTGACTATATCAACAGAGGAAGAAATAAGGTAATTTCCAATCCATGTATCAACTGTATATCCAGGCACCTCTTCAAGCTTCTCTTTTCTGTGTGTCTTGGTAACCCTTTGAAGGTAAGAAAACGTTCTTTGCAAAGACTCTCCCTCTTTACAAATGTCCCTTTTCTTCCATGTGATAATCAAGCAACAGATGCAATGCATCTCTACTGTTTTTTTTTTTGTTTTGTTTTGTTTTGTTTTTTTTAAAGACAGAGTCTTGCTGTGTCACCAGGTGCCAGGCTGGAGTGCAATGGCACGATCTCGGCTCACTGCAACCTCCGCCTCCTGGGTTCAAGCAATTCTCCTGCCTCAGCCTCCTGAGTAGCTGGGACTACAGGCACGTGCCACCACGCCCAGCTAATTTTTGTCTTTTTAGTAGAGACGGGGTTTCACCATGTTGGCCAGGACAGTCTCGATCTCTTGACCTTGTGATCCACCTGCCTTGGTGTCCCGAAGTGCTGGGATTACAGGCTGAGCCACCGTGCCTGGCCGCATCTTTACTTTTTATTCCCTACAACTCCTTAAATAGCCTACACTTAGCAGAAGAACCCTGCCATTTAAAGCAATGGTTCTAGCATCCTTTTGTTTTTTTTTTTTTTTTTTCAGCAATAGTTTACATACAATAATAATTTATTCAGAAATGTTCCTTTAGTTTCTGTTGAGACACAATTCATGTCTCATTAATAAAAGAGCAGCCGTCTCACCTCAAATGCCAGAATATACAACAAATTACAGCATAGTAAAAATTCTACCCACTTTTAGATAAAATCTAGTTCAGGTAAAATAGTTTCATTCAATGTTTTAGAGTTACACAGATTTTTGTTTTGTTTTCTGCTGAGCACAAAATAGTGTAAATGATTACACTGTAGCTATGTCTACCCACATCCTGTGACCATACACCTGTTAATCATTACTTCTGAAATGGAACCATTAGTTTCATTCATGCAGTAAAACAAAGTAGCCTGGGTAAACTTGTTTATCGGGACCATATGACTGTGAATTTCACAGCCACATAATTAATTATGATGTTAAATGAACTCACAAGGGCAGAAACTTTTTTTTTTGCATAAATACCAACTTTTCCCTGATTTAAGTTTAGTCAGTTTATAATCTAGAAATGATTGATAACAGTAATATATTGTATTTTCTATCTGTAGTGTTCATTATTTTAAGACAAGTAATTAAAGGAAGTTGGGATGGGATGCTACTTAAATACATGTAAAACATACTGTACAAACATACTTGGCTTTACTAATTTTTTCTTAACCATCAAGAGTGCCTCCTAAAATAAGACCAGTGAAGAAAAGCATACCATCAAATATGGCTTCCAGAACAAAAACCCTCTAAAAATAATCAAACCTATTTACAAAACTTCTCAGCCTTTTAAAGTTTAATTTGAAACAAAGTATCTATATAGCAGTTGTAATTAACATATAATTTTCTTAGTTTCATTCTTCCAGCTCTTTTAAACAGATGTCACAAGGTAAGACTCAGAATGGCGCTTAGGACTTTGGCTTCCACTGGATTCTGCGCTGTCAGCTTCTGAATCTCGCTTCTTCATGTTGTTCTTCACCGGGACTGGGATCTGAGATGGCCTGGGCTCAAGTGTTATCTGTGCTGCTTTTCCTAGGGCTTAGGTTGTAATTAAAAGGAGTCACTCCAGCAGAAGCAGTCCCGCTAGGTGAACTGTGTTGGCTTGAGCTGCTGGTTCTAGCATTCTTTACATACTAATAATTGCTTCTTATTGAAACGATGCAAAATCAGTTCAGTAAGACCTCTATTCAATTTATCTCCCTAGTAAGACAGTCATTTAGGGGTCAGCCTTCCTCTTTCTTTCCTTTTCCTATCTAGAACGTTTATTTCTTTTAAGGTACATACATGGTTTCCAGGTTCAATGGTAATAAAAAAAAAAGAAGTCCAGGTCTCTTGCCAAATACCTATGGGTGGGCTGTCTTAGGGTCAGAGTACAGAAGACAAACTAGACCTTTTGCTTCATAAGGGCAGGGGAAGTGTTGTGGTGTCTTGCTCTGTCACCTGCTGTGTCTGGCCCACAGTAGACACTCAACAATCATTTATTGGTTGAGTAAATAAATGCGAGGAATAAAAAACGAAGTAGTAAATCAAAGCACTACAGAAATTAAGCTGAGGCTACCAGGTCAGTTTTAGGAACAAGAATCAGAATTTTCAGAAGAAGGAAGCACAGGATTGCAGGAGTTGCAGTTACGAGACAAAAAAGAGACTTAAAACGCTTACCTAGATGGATATTTGTGGTGACACCATCTTTTGATTAGATTGCTTCTTGCACAAGAAATATTGAAAAAGAAAACCCTTGGCTAGAAGTTTAATACTAACTGGAGCACTGAGATATACTCTCAGTGGCTGTAATTTATTTCTGGCTTATTTTATGGCAGCACAGTTTACAAACATTATCTACAAGTTGGCCATTAATTTTCTTTATTTTCAGACAGAGAAATTACAATCAGTGAAGTTAAACAGCCTACCTAAGTCAGCGAGCTAAGTTTAGAATCTGGATTCAAATTAGAATTGATTTGAATTGGTTGGTTCTTTCACCTACCCACAATGCATCATACCAAATAAGGAACATGCCCTAAATACCTAGATTAGACATATATGTAGGTTTCTATAATTTTTAATTTAAAAATATTGGGTTTTTTTTTTCATTTGTTTTAGAAACAGGGTATCACTCTGTTGCCATGGTGTGATCAAAGCCTACTGTAGCCTTGAACTCCTGGACTCAAGCGATCCTCCTGCCTCAGTCTGTTCCGTAGCCAAGACTACCAGTGCCTGCCACCATTACCAGCTAATTTTGTTCTCTTTTATTGGTAGAGTTGGAGGTTTCACTATGTTGACCAGGCTCGTACCAAACTCCTGGGCTCAAGCCATCCTCCTACCTTGGCCTTTGAAACTGCTGGGATTACAGTTGTGAGCCACTGGGCCCAGCCTTTAAAAATTTTTAATTGCAGTGAAATACATACAACATAAAGTTTACCCTCACAATCAATTTTTAAGTAGACACTTCAGTAATTTTAACCAGATTCATATTGTATAACAGATCTCTAGAACTTTTTCATCTTGCGAAGATGAAACTCTATACCCATCAAATAACTCATTTCCTCTACCCCTAGTCAACCACCATACTACTGTTTCCATGATTTTCACTACTCTAGATGTCCAATATAAGTGGAGCCATACACTATTTGTCCTTTTGTGACTGTCGTATTTCACTCATCATAATGTCTTCGTGGTTCATCAATGCTGTAACATGATTTCCTCCTTTTCTAAGGGCCAAATAATACTCATTTGTATGTATATAACACATTTTAAAATTCATTCATCTATCCATGAACATTTGGGCTGCTTTTACCTCTTGCCTATTGCTGCTATGAACACGCTTATGCAAATATTTTGAGATCCTGCTTTCAATTATTTTGGACTTATACCCAGAAGTGAGATTGCTGGATCATATGTAGCTCTATTTTTAATTTTTTTTTTTTTTGAGGAAGCTCCACAATGTTTTCCATAGCAGTGACATCTTCCACCGGCAGTCCACAGGGTAGACAGATTTGTTTTTAAATATAATAACTTGCAGTTTTAGTATCAAACTGACTGAATAGCTTAGCTTACAGTGTCTTGGAAATTAAATGCAACAAAAACTCCAGAACTTTTAAAACCAGGTACCATTTAACTGTGAATTAAGTATTTATGGATACAAATGGATGGCCATCCCATTTTAAAAAGAACAAAAGTAGCAGTCATTTTCCAAGAGACCATAACAAATTGAACACAAACAAAACCCATGTTGTCTCAGTGCGAAGGTATTAGGAAAAGGATTCCCACTTCCTGAAAATAAGTAGAAGCAGGTACGTAACTTGCACACTTACCCTGGTTTTGGCATCGATTTTAGCTCCTCGATCAAGCAATAGTTTTACCATATTTGCATTTCCTCTTTTTGATGCAACATGTAAAGGAGTGATGTCATTCTGGGAAGAACAGGAAAAAAAAGTACAGATTTGATATTTTTGGTTTCAACAAAGCATTCCTTTCTAAACTTTCCCCCAACATATTCCCATTTTTCCCCTCTTCTTTTTTAAACATCCTTTATGAACAGTGTGTTTCCTAATACTTCTCTCTGACAGGAATTTTCTTCAGAAGGAAACTTAAAAAAAAAAAAGAATTGTAAGGGAATCTGTGAGGCAGGGTCCAAGTTAATTTATTTCAATCACTTGAGGTGACTCACGAATGAGGTGATGATTGTTTTCTTTTGTTCAAAAATTCTGCATTTTTAAGTCAGTGTATTTTTCTATAAATTTAAGTGATATACACTGACTAGTTAGGGGTTGACTAACAAGTAGCTGATTAAGTCAGTACAGACTGAGTTTAAAGGAGTCATGTGACTTGGAGCCTTTCCCAGGTTCAGTGGGGAGCATCAGGTTGTCAAGGAGAGACGACAGGAACTCAAACTGGAAAATCCGTTACTTCTATACAAAGTCACATGACTTCCCATGCCCACGATGCTTAAATGTGTTTACAGGCCTTTATTAGCAGTCTTATGGAAAACTGTAATTCTTATTTTACAAATATTTGAAGAATAGTCAGATTGTTAGGATAATCTGAAATTCCAGTTGTATTCTCCTTGATTTCAATGGTGGCTACCATAGTTATCCTCGCCAAACATCTTACAGATATTATGATTGTTTCCAGACTGTCAAGGAATTGTATGCATACATTGAAACAAATACCCTCTTTTGATTTTTCTTTTTCTTTCTTTTTAAGCGACAGAGTCTCATATGTTGCTTAGGCTGATCTCAAATTCCTGAGCTCAAACGATCCTCTTGCCTCAGCCTCCCAAGTAGCTGGAACTACAGGCGTGCACCACTATGCTTGGCTTCTTATTCTTGTGTAGCAGCAATATGAGTTTAAGGTCTGTTGTTCACAAGGAATCAATTATATGATAAATAAACTAGGTTCACATGGATCATGTATTTATAGTTTGATAACAGAAACAATATAGTAGCTATCAAGTATGAATCACTTCCTACATGTCAGAGACTATGCTAAATATTATCTCATTGAATTCTCACAATCCCCATAATATCATATATAATCTGAATTACAATCCCCATTTCACACATGCAGAAACATTTGGCAGAACCAGGATTCAACTCTTAAGCACTCACATGCATGATTTTAAAAACACAATAATGAAAAGTTCCAACATACACAAAGTTTGGGCAAAAAACATAATGAACTTCAAGTGCTCCTTACCCTGTTTCAGTAAATATCAACCTTTTGCCAATATTATTTCTTTTATGCTCCCTACTGTTTTTTTTTTTCTTTCTGAAGGAGTTTAAGAAGAAGAGAAAGAAAATTCTTGGCATCATGTTATTTTACCCATAAATATTGCAATTTAATTACCTCTAACAGATAAGGACATCTCAGAAAAAATCATGATACCATTATCATAACTAAGAAAGTAAAAATAATTCCTTTATGGCACCCAAGACACCTTCCATGTTCAAATTCTCCCATTACCTCCAACTATCCCCATTGCTAGTCTGCTCCAATTGGAAGGTCGACATATTGCATTAGGTTGAAAGGTCCTTTAAATCTTAATCTCTGTGCTCCTCTATCACACCTTCCCTTCCCCCTGCCCTGTGTTCATTTATTTATTGAAGAAACTGGGTAATTTACTGTGTAGACTCTTCCACAGTCTGGATTTGACTGACTGAATCCTCATGGGGAATTATTTAACGTGTCAACATGTCCTTTTCTCCCCGTATTTTATGTACATTTTCCTAGTTAAATACTTTTAATTGTAGGATTAGGTTTACAACCTTTCCACAGATGGAAAGGTTGCACATTCTCTTTGCTCACTATTCTGAGATGCTAGAATATAAATCTTCAATGAAAGAAGAAAGAGACCTGAGGAAAACAAATGTCTCTTAGTAATGCTGGTGGAAAGTAAACATGACTAATACTGCTGTTACTCAGGGTGTAGGTAAACTTTTTCTGCAAAAGGCCAGATGGCAGATACATTCTCCTTTGCAGGGCATACAGTCTCTTTCATTTACTGACCTCTGCCATTGTGGCACAAAAGCAGCTACAGCCACATGCAATATGTAAAGAAATGGGAGCAGTTTTGTTCCTAAAACTTTATTTACAAAAACACTTGGTGGGCTGGATGTGGCCTGTGGGCAGTGGTTTGCTGACCCCTGCTCTGCACCTACCAGCTTGCAGCTGCACAGCTTTCAACTGCATGTAACAGGTTGCAAACGAGGAAGTGAAACTACAGGCTGTGCCTTTTGCGCGCTGTGGTCTTTTTCAGTGTGGAGGACTATATGGTATGAGTGAAAGCTGGCAGAAGGAAATAAATTGCATAATGACCTTTAGATTGGCTTGCTTGTCTCCGTTTTCTGAGTACAAGCTGCTCTAGTGACCCAAGCCACATAGTGGATGAATTCTAGAGCTGAGACAGCAGGTGGAGGGTCAGGTTGTGAATAAAGGAAACAGTCCAATAGGAGAGCTTGCTGAGCCCCAAGTGGGACGTGACACGAAGACCTCATCACTTCCCAGTGTGAGTAAGGGCTGGCATGCCATTTCCCCTTAAAAATATGCCCTCACTGGTTGAGAAAGACTTAATTAACCTTTATCACAAATAGGCTAACTTTAGTGAGAGGAAGAAATCTATTTCTAATTTCGCTCTCTTCCATATTCATGCACGCTTTCATACTCTGGATGTGTAGATGACAAAAGGTGCCTTGAGTTTCTGACTCCCACATTTTTCCACACCTCTCTGACCCTTCCTAGAGAAATATTGTACATTCTATAGCACTTAAACAGTGTTGTAAAGGACTTGCACTTCCGTAATTTCATTCTACCCTCACAACAATCCACTGAAATGGGATAAATATCATTAATTCCATTTGATAAAGAAAGTGGGGCACAGAACTGGTAATTTGCAGATCAAGAAACAGCTAATTAGAGGCAGAATCAGGATCAGAATTCAGGTTTCCACACTCTCTGGCTGTGGTATTTTCAGGCAGAGTTCAGAAGGCCTCTGTGTAAAAACGGTAGCTTCTCATCTCTGTCTAATGCAGCTTCCAATAAAATGCAAACACATTTTATTCCTTACTCACACCGTGGATGCCTCTGTTAAGTAGGAACAAACCAAAATCAAAGTGGTACCTCAGGGCCACTCAGTGGACTACTTATATTTTGATTCCTCAGTTAACAACAACAAAAAAATGTACTGTGCCCTACTGTGAGTAAGGCTATTGCATTTTTACTGCCTAAGCAAGCAACAGAATCATGAAATCTCAACATTTCAGAAAAGCTCAGTGATGTTAGAGCTAGAAAGCCTGCCTAAGAGAACCCACGTTTGCTGCTCATGAAATGCAAATTTGTACATGCTTGCTCGAGTGCAATTTGGCAGTTTATACAAACAGCCTTCAAATCTGTAACCATACATACAGGGCAGAGTTTGGCTGCTGTGGTAGAAAGGGTAGAAATATGGAGAAAGACTCAGCCCTGAATCCAGGCACACTCCCTAAAGACTAAGTCTGCACCTGCATGAAAGACCCCCGACCCGCAGCACCAGCCTAGCACAGAGTCACAAGCAAGAGTAGTCAACTGCTGAGGTAAGGCAGGAGTGTGGCGAGACTTCCTCTCGGTTGCAGGTGTGCAGAGAAAGCTCAGGGTGGAGCACTAACCCTAAGCAAAATTCTCTGATGCCCCAGCCTCCACCCTAAACAGAAGTCAATGGCAGGCAGCTCTCCACTAGGGGAATCTGAAGCCTGAAAAAAAAAAAAATGTGAACTCAGCTCAACTCCTGCCTGAACAGGCTCCACCTCTCACATTTACAGCACAGAAGAAAAAGTATGAGTATGCTCATTTACAGGCCAAAATATTAGTTAATTCAATCCCTCCCATTACACACAATATCCAGTGTTCTATCTAGCGGGAACAACATGCATGAAAACATAGGGAAAGGCATGAGATTCTTAGCAAAGAGTCAAATGGAAACATTTGATGAGAAAAACTGCAACATCAGAGTGAATTCCTTTCGTGGGCTCCTTAGTAGACCTCACACAGTTGAGGCAAGATTCACTGAACTTAAAGATATGCCCATTTAAGTTATTTAAACTAAAAACATTAAGGAGAAAAAAAGTAGAAAAGAAGGTGCAGAGCATCCAAGAGCTGTGGGATGATATAAAACAGCTCATGAGAGCAGCAGAAGGAGAAGAGACAGAATAGGACAGAAGTCATATTTGAAGAGATAATGATCAAAAATTTTATTGGAGCAATGAAAGGCAGAAAACCACAAATTCAGGAAGCTCAGGAGACACCAGGCAAGATAAGCAATAAACAAACTCTCCAACCAGATACAACAGTCAAATTGCCAACAATGAAATATAAAAGAAAAATCTTGATGGTAGCTCGAGGAAAAAAGATGTAACTCATGCAGAGAACAAAGCTGATAAGTAGAGCGGACTCATCAGGAATTACACAATTCAAAAAAAAAGAAGTGACATCTTTTAATACTGTCAGATGAGAATTCTTCACCCAATGAGAATACCTTTAAAAAATTCAAGGAGCAATAAAGATTTTTTAAGATAAACAAAAGCTAAGAGAATTCATCATCAGCAGACCTGATAAACATACAATGTTAAAAGTTCTTCAGACAGTAGGAATATGATAGTAAATAGAAACTTAGATCTGCACCAAGAAATGAAGGGCTCTGGAAATGGCAAAAAAAAAAAAAAAATGAAGGTAAATAAAAGAGATAACGGATGGTCCAAAGTAAAGACAAAAAAAAAAAAAAAAAAAGGTTGGGTTTATAATACATGCAAAAGTAAAATGCATGACAACAACCACACACATAGATGGGAAGGAGGGATTGGAACTATACTGTTGTCAGGCTCATTTCATATTTGCAAGTATACTGTGATAATAATATAGAAAACATGATATATTACATTTTTATACATAAATATATATGCATTCTAAAAAGGCTGTATTTTTTTTTTTTTGAAATGAGGTCTCGCTCTGTTGCCCAGGTTGGAGTGCAGTGGCATGATCTCGGCTCACTGCAACTTCCATCTCCCAGGTTCAAGTGATTCTCCCACCTCACCCCCGAGTAGCTGGGATTACAGGTGGCCCACACCATGCCCAAGTAATTTTTGTATTTTTAGTAGAGACGGGGTTTCATCATGTTGGCCAGGCTGGCCTTGAACTTCTGACCTCAAGTGATCACCCACCTTGGCCTCCCAAAGTGCTGGGATTACAGGCATAAGCCATAGTGCTTGATGAGATATTAATCCAAACGTTAACAATTTCTCTCAGTAATGAGATTACAGATGACTTTTTTCTGCTTCATGCTTCTCTAAAAAATGTCTAGCATATACATTTGTACAGGGGAAAAATGGTTGTGCTTTAATATTGCCTAATTTGCAGCCCACAACTACCATCTGTCTCAACTCTCATCACTCGCATTCTATACTCTTAGTGCCCCAGAGAAGTTTAACTTAGCCATTAACATCCCTAATATGTAAACTTTGAAGGAACCTGCTAAACCTGAAGATACCCTGCACCTAAAAATACATGACTCATTTTTTCCCATTAAAGTAGAATATTAAGTATGGTTAGAGTTAAAGATCTATAGGCACTTTCTGAGAAGCAGCATGAGTTTAAATTTGGATAAAAATAAATTCCAATGACCTTCTTCACAGAACTGGAAAAAAACACCTTAAACTTCATATGGAACCAAAAGAGAGCCCGCATAGCCAAGTCAATTCTAAGCAAAAAGAACAAAGCGGGAGGCATCACACTACCGGACTTCAAACTATACTACAAGGCTACAGTAATCAAAACAGCATGGTACTGGTACCAAAACAGAGATATAGACCAATGGAACAGAACAGAGGCCTCACAGGAAATACAACATACCCACAACCATCTGATCTTCGACAAACCTGACAAAAACAAGCAATGGGGAAAGGACTCCCTGTTTAATAAATGGTGTTGGGAAAACTGGCTAGCCATGTGCAGAAAGCAGAAACAGGACCCCTTCCTGACACCTTACACCAAAATTAACTCCAGATGGATTAAAGACTTAAACATCAGACCTAATACCATAAAA
The DNA here is from genome assembly GCF_048565385.1 of Saimiri boliviensis. Taxonomy (NCBI): domain Eukaryota; kingdom Metazoa; phylum Chordata; class Mammalia; order Primates; family Cebidae; genus Saimiri; species Saimiri boliviensis. The sequence continues at coordinate 39,944,094 of NC_133460.1, forward strand.
ACCTTAGAAGAAAATCTAGGCAAAACCATTCAGGACATAGGTGTAGGCAAGGACTTCATGACCAAAATGCCAAAAGCAATGGCAACAAAAGCCAAAATAGACAAATGGGACCTAATCAAACTCCACAGCTTCTGCACGGCAAAAGAAACAGTCAGTAGAGTGAATCGGCAACCAACAGAATGGGAAAAAATTTTTGCAGTCTACCCATCTGACAAGGGGCTGATATCCAGAATCTACAATGAACTAAAGCAGATCTACAAGAAAAAAACAAACAAGCCCATTCAAAAATGGGCAAAGGATATGAACAGATACTTTACAAAAGAAGACATACAGGAGGCCAACAAACATATGAAAAAATGCTCATCATCACTGGTCATCAGAGAAATGCAAATCAAAACCACATTGAGATACCATCTCACACCAGTTAGAATGGCGATCATTAAAAAATCGGGAAACAACAGATGCTGGAGAGGATGTGGAGAAATAGGAACACTTTTACACTGTTGGTGGGAATGTAAATTAATTCAACCATTGTGGAAGACAGTGTGGCGATTCCTCAAGGACCTAAAAATAGAAATCCCATTTGACCCAGCAATCCCATTACTGGGTATATATCCAAAGGATTATAAATCATTCTACTACAAGGACACGTGCACACGAATGTTCATTGCAGCACTGTTTACAATAGCAAAGACCTGGAACCAACCCAAATGCCCAACGATGATAGACTGGATAGGGAAAATGTGGTACATATACACCATGGAATATTATGCAGCCATCAAAAACGATGAGTTCACGTCCTTTATAGGGACATGGATGAACCTGGAAACCATCATTCTCAGCAAACTGACACAAGAGCAGAAAATCAAACACCGTATATTCTCGCTCATAGGCGGGTGTTGAACAATGAGAACACATGGACACAGGGAGGGGAGCACTACACACTGGGGTCTGTTGGGGGGAAATGGGGGAGGGGCGGGGGGTGGGGAGGTGGGAAGAGATAGCATGGGGAGAAATGACAGATACAGGTGAGGGGACGGAAGGCAGCAAAGCACACTGCCATGTGTGTACCTATGCAACAATCTTGCATGTTCATCACATGTACCCCAAAACCTAAAATGCAATTAAAAAAAAAAAAAGCATTATTCACAAAAAAAAAAAATAAATAAATAAATAAATAAATAAATTCCACCTGGAGTTTTGAATCTGACCGGACTTAGTGCAAACAAAAAAGTAGATACTATTGTAATTTTTTATATATTAGTTTCTTAACAGAATGTTTGTTCTTGTACCAAAGACATTTTTTCTTGTTCATTTAAAAATTATAGAATACATTAGCATTTGGGAAGTTTCTGAAAGACCTCTGAGTTCATTTGGCCTAGTCACCTATATTAACCCAAGAGGCTAAGTGATTTACACGGAGTCACAGAGCTTGGCGCTTGGTTAAGACCCCGGGTTTCCTAATTCCCAGGTACTGCCCCTTCTATTTCACTAAGCTCTTTGGGCTTATGTATAAACCACTATTTTCATTGCCAGCACAATAGCATCTTATTTAACTTAACTTTTTCAACAAACTATTCAAGGTAATATTTATTCACTCTAAAAACTTAAGTATACGTATGATTAACGAATATCTTTTTTCTCTAGTATTTACTTCTCTTTAATCCTTTTTGAAAAATGGTAGACAAAGACAAAAAGGGAATCACACATACACACAGTTACATTTTATATACAACGAAGGGAGTTGGCTATACATATATTTATATAACGCATTAATGGGACCTGGATAAATATTTAGAAATTTGACTGAACAAAATTATAGTACACAGCAAGTTTAATTCTCTCAAATTTCTAGGCCAATAAATTAATTAAGTACTTAAGAAAACAACATGAATCACTGTTATATCCTCTAATGTGTGGCTTTTGTTCTTATGAGTGATACCATTTCTAGCCCTTTTTTCTTTTGTGGTTTATTCACTTTCTTCTTTGCTGATCCTTCCATCTTGATTTTCAGATAAGGTTTTTGTCTGTAACCTATACTCCTTGAAGGCCCCTAACACTGAAGTTAGGGGGAAAAATTCTAATTTACAATAGGTTTTGCCTTCTACTTTTAGAGAAAAGAGAAGCAAATCACCCAGAACGGACTAAGATCTCTCGGGATTTGTAAAAATTCAATATATTCCTCTGCAACTTCATCATACTCCTCTACAGTAATATGTGGTATTGCATGTTACATTGTATCATATATTTTAGAATAACTGTTAAAAGATCCGTCTAACTCCAAAAATAAAGACAAGTTTTTACAGTACTTCCTAAACTATAAAACTGGCTTAGAAACAAAGAAAAATTTTAATAATGAATTGGGTGAGGGGAGAAATTCTATCCTGGATATAAATTTATTTCAATCCCATCCTTAGCACATGTCCAGTGGAAAGCACATTTCCTCGTGAATGAGAAGGCAAGGCCCAGACGCTCACTCTTCCACAGTCACTAGGAGAGCCGATGCTGAGAATGTGCCTTATCCTTAATGAGCTTATTTCTTCATCCATTCAGTGGACACAATACCTCCACTGCTCCCATCACAGGAGTATCAAGAGGAGTCAGGAGATAATTTGTGTTAAAAGAAGGAAATTCACAAGTATTTCCTATCTTTTGTCTTAATATACACAACAACCCTCAAAAGAGGACATCCGTAAAAATCTGTAAAATTTGATGTTTTGAAGACCCTAAAAATCAAAAAACCTTGCCAAATGTCACAAAGCTGCCATCAGTTGTCTGACCCCAAGTTCATTTTTTTCCCACTAGACCAGGCCATGCTGTCACCTTACTTTGTGGTGTACTAACATATAATTGTGTCTTACTATTAAAGCATTTCTGGAGCACCTGAGAGTGTGCTAAGAGAGAAGGATTGGATGGTGGCAGGGCAGGACAGTGGTTAAGGGGTAGATTGCTTAGCTTCAAATTCTAGGCCTACCTCATACTACCTAATTAACCGTAGGTAAGTTTATTTAAATTCTCTGCATCAGATTTCTCATCCGTAAAATTAGGCTAAAAATAGTACTTACTCATATCATAGTTGCTGTGGTTTGAATATGCCCCCCTAATTTTATGTGTTAGAAACTTAATCCCCAAATTCACATGTTGATGTGATTTGTAGGTAGGATCCTTGGCAGGGATTAGTGATTAGATAAGCTCACCGGGGCATGGCCTCCCAATGGGACTGGTGGCTTTCTAAGAAGAGGAGAAAGACCCAAGCTGGACATGCATACTTTTGTTCTCACCATATGATGTCTTCTGCCATTTTGACAAGGCCCTTACCAGGTGCAGCCCCTCAACCTTGGACTTCCCAGCCTCCAGAACTATAAGAAATTTTTTTCTTTATAAATTACCCAATCTGTGGTATTCTGTTATAGCAACAAAAAACGGACTAAGATAATAGATTGCCATGAGGATAAATGAGTTAATAAGTGTAGTCTTAAGAAAGGTACTTGGCATTTAGTAAACATTGTAACTATTAGGTGTTATTTTTATTACTTATTATATGGACATTTAGAAATGTATGAAACAACTGCATCTCACAAGGATATTATAAAATAATTTGGGTAGAAAAGGCACGCAGGTCTAAAGTAAGCCTTGAACTATAAGGTGCTAAATCAGATGGATCTTATGAGGGACGCGGAAGGTCTTAGAGGAGCATCAGCTCAGAACAGGCTGTGTCTGTGAACCATGCTGGGGCCAGGAGCATCTGAGAGGAATGGGAAGCTTGGGCCAAGATGAAGCTGATTTAAAATGATAGATATATGTGTTATATAACATGATATATGTGATAGAATATAATTGAAATATATGGGTACTATTGATGTAAGGGACCTGGAAAAAAACAATTTCCTCTGCTGGGAAATGGTGGAATTGCCTGCTTATTTCTTCTTTCTCAGCTGTTTCTGAAAAATCCAGCCAAATTTATTTCATGAAATAATTCCCAAAACAGGTGCATATTTGTAACTGCCCAAGGTGAAATTAGGGCCATTTTCTATATTACTTGTGATAAATGGGAAACTTTTTGTCTAAATATATAAAGGATATATGTGAATTACTGATGTCTCCCCCAACCCCATGTGTCTTCTTTTCTTTAAAAATGTCTGGGAGAGGTTATCGTTTAAGGAGAGAGTTAAGTAGATGATATCACCAAAATCTTGTAGATAATGAACAATTAACTTATATGACCTTTTAGCTGGTTCCTTGACATGTTTCCACTGAAGACAAATTCTAAAATAATTAAATGTTACTTTGAGATGGAATCCAGTATCCTCTGCTAATTCTTACCACTTGTCATAATTTTTGCCTCAAAATCACTATTATGATTAAACAGTAGTCAAATTAGCATAACAAATTGAAGATCAAGATTTCAGTGTTATCGATTTACATTGAAAACACATACATTTTAGAATTTTATGTTTTCTCATTCTATTCTCTTGTACTTTAACATTATTTCTAGTATAAATAGAAACAGAAAAATGATTAGTGAATAAGTTCACAGACAAAGCACAGGAAATACACAGAAGCAAAGATTACTACCATCCTTGTTCACCCTATACATATATATCTTTTGAAAAGTCTTTTAGCCTCTCAGGGGAGAGGTTGCATCTGCTAACTCTGGCACAGAACAGGTAATCAACAAATGTTTGATAAATTCTATTTAATAGTCACATAGATTTTGATACAATGTAGAAAATTAGAGAACTGAATTTCTATACCTTTAATCTTCTTAGAGAATATAAAAACATAATATTTTTCTGTAAGTTTTTATTATTTTTCCACTGAAAGTTCTAATGGTTTTTATAATGGCTTTATTGTGATAAGATTGACATATCATAATATTTACAATTTTAAATAGTACAATTCAGTGATTTTTTTCTAAAGTCTATTCACAAGGATGTGCGATCACCAGCAGTATCTAATTCTAGCACATTCTCATCATTTTCAAAGAGGAATCCCATACCATTAGGCAGTACTTCCCATTTCTCTGTCTCCCAAGACCTGTTCGTTAGTAACCTACTGGCTGTCTCTATGGATTTGCCTATTCAGGACCTTTCATACAAATGAGATTATACAATATGCAATTTCTTTGTGACTGGCTTCTTTCACTTAGCATGTTTTCAAGGTTTATCCATATTCTAGTACTTTTCAGTACTTTATTTCTTTCCATGAGAATGCCTAGTTTTTAAATTCCTTAAGAATCCCATAAAAGTATGCAAACAATGATAACTGCCAATGATACAGAGTCGAGATTTCAAGGATATACTCAGGAAAATTTTTAATATTTGAATAGACTGATAAGAAAACACTCCAGTTTTCCTAGTGTGACACTATATGCAGGACATTTCTTTTTAAAAAATTGGACTTAAATGATCAAATATTAGTAACACAGTATTGAAAAAATTCAGAAACTTCCCTCATACCATAGTGATCATTATTAAGATGACCACCAGGCCAGGCACAGTGGCTCATGCCTGTAATCCTAACAGTTTGGGAGGCTGAGGCAGGTGGATCACTTGAGGCCAGGAGTTCAAGACCAGCCTGGCCAACATGGCAAAACCCTATCTCTACTAAAAATACAAAAATTAGCCTGGTGTGGTGGTATGTTCCTCTAATCTCAGCCACTTGGGAGGCTGAGGCATGAGAACTGCTCGAGGCAGAGGCTGCAGTGAGTCAAGATCGTGTCGCTGCACTCCACTCCAGCCTGAGTGACAGAGCAAAACCCTGTCTCAAAAATAATAAAATAAGAAAAGAAAAAAGATGACCACCATTGTCAGTTTAATTTTCCTCTTTCTTCATGAGTCTTTAATTACATGAAATAGACCTTTTTAGACAGAGTCCTTTTCTCTTCCCCAGTTTTGCTAACTGCTTGCTTATTCTACACCAACTTTTCTCTGTGTGCTTTCTGGATAAGGAGATTAAGTTCATACTGGACTCGCTGAGACTGACACCAAAGATACTGACGCCAGTGACATTTCCGCAGCCTCACTCCTCTCAGAGAGACCAACTAATCCCATTTGATCAGACACCTGATAGCGCCGGCCTTCCCAGGAAGCAGCAGCAAATGCTTGGATATTTGCTGTTTGTTGTGAAGTCAGGCTCTGAGTGTTGGGATCTGTTCTGCTCTAAATAACTCAAGAGCCTGATTTATTTTCTTTTAAGGATAATATGAGGCTATTTATTGTTAATCCTGTCAGAGGCATGCCTTTGAATTGAGGTTGGCTCATCAGCAATTCAGATAAGGCACTACCAGGTCTTCCTTTGGTTCTCAAGTGATTTAGGGGGAAGGCAGACCATATCTAAAGATTCCCAAACCTGCTTCTCCCCACGTACACCCTCAGCCAATACACACAATCCCAGCAGTTGCCACAGGAGGAGAAAGACCAGGATGGAAGCTGATCTTGGACCTCCTCCCTTAATTGCATCTTCCATCTTTGCATGATTGGATATTATAGGTGACTGGGTCTTTGGAGCCCAGTAATTTTCAATATATGCTTAGAATTTTTTTTATATTTAAAATTGTGCTAAAATATACATAAAACTTCCAGTGTAACCATTTTTAAGTACACAATTCAGTAGCATTAAGTACACAGCCTTCTGCAATCCGTCTCCAGAACTACTTTTATCTTGAAAAATGAAAAACTTTATAGTCATCAGCTGCTTCTATGCCCTTTCCTCTCAGCCTAGGACAACACCATTCTACTTTTGTCTCTAAATCTGACTACTAAAGATACCTTGTGTTAAGTGCAATTCAGTATCTGTCTTTTTGTGACTGGCTTATTTCACTTAGCATAATGGTTTTTTGGTTTTTTTGTTGTTGTTGTTTGTTTTTGAGACAGAGTCTCGCCCTGTCACCCAGGCTGGTGTGCAGTGGCGGGATCCTGGCTCGCTACAACCTCTGCCTCCAGGGTTCAAGCGATTCTCCTGCCTCAGACTCCCAAGTAGTTGGGATTACAGGCACATACCACAATGCCTGGCTAATTTTTGTATTGTAGTAGAGATGGGGTTTCATCATGTTGGCCAGGTTGGTCTCTAACTTCTGACCTCAGATGATGCGCCCACCTCAGCCTCCCAAAGTGCTGGGATTACAGGCATAAGCCACCATGCCTGGCCAGCATAATATCTTAAGGTTCATTCATGCTGTAGCATGTATCAAAATTTCCTCCCTTTTTAAGGTTGAGGAATGATCCAGTGTGTAGATGTACCACATTCTGTTTATTCATTCATCTGTTGGGCTCTTGGCTTGCTTCCACCTTTTGGCTACTGTGAATAATGCTGCTGTGAATATGCATGTACAAATACTTCTTGAGAACCTACTTTTCATTATTTTGGGTATGTATCCAGAAGTGAAACTGCTGGATCATATGGTAACTATATTAGCTTTCTGAGAAAATGATGAGCTGCTTTCATTGTGGCTGTACAAATTCACATTTCTATCAACAATGTACAAGAGTTGCCATATCTTCACATCCTTGCCAAGACTATTTTCTGATTTGATTTTCATTTTTACTTTTTGATAGTAGCCGTTTTATTAAGTGTTCCATACATGCTTTTAAAATATAATTTTTTAGGCTACATTTCAGAGTTTCCGCAATCCTATAAACAATGAAAAATTTGGGGGAGGGGCACTAAAGATTGGCATAGTAAATGCCTAATTCCTGTAGAAATTTTTTAGAAAAAGAGTTATACTTTAAAAAAAAAAAAGGACACCATTTATTTAGACCAAGAAGCTGTTTGACATAACAAATATAATTAAAATGGAATAAAATTACCAATTATGGGACCTCTACTTCGCACAGGCTCTATAAAACATGCATTATCTCATTTCATCTCCATAGCAACTCATGAAATAGATGCTATTAATGTCAATTCACAGAGGAGCAAAGTGAAGCTGGAGGGGGTTACAGGTAACATGACTAGAAAATACCAGAGCTGAGATCTGACCCTGAGCTGTCTGATTCCAAAAGCTGTGCTGACTCTTTCTTGTGGGTCCTAGAAGAGAAAATGAATCCTGATAGTGAGTCGCTTTCTAACTTGGGTAAACTTTATCTCCAGCTCTGAATCCAAGTAGCATAGTCTCTATACAGAAAATGCTGCTGATGGCCAGGTGTGGTGGCTCATGCCTATAATCCCAGCACTTCAGGAGGCCAAGGTGGGCAGATCACGAGGTCAGGAGATCGAGATCATCCTGGCCAACATGGTGAAACCTTGTCTCTACTAAAAATACCAAAAAAAAAAAAAAAAAAAAAAAAAAAAAGAAGCTGGACATGGTGGTGCCTGCCTGTAGTCCCAGCTACTCAGGAGGCTGAGGCAGGAGGATTGCTTGAACCTAGAAGGCGGAGACTGCAGTAAGCTGAGATTGCACCACTGCACTACAGCCTGGGCAACAGTGTGAGACTCTGTCTTGGAAAAAAATAAGAAAAGAAAAAGAAAATGCTGCTGACAAACAATTTCCAACCAAAAGGAAACAGTGTATTCCGTGCCAGAAAAAATAGTAATGTCTCAAAGAGTAGCTAGTTCAACTTTTTCATTTTAAATAAGAACTCATGGCTTTTCTCTGTATTTCTTTAAAGGTGTCACTATTAAAGCTCAATCAAAATAGCCTGCTATCTGTTTACAGTAAAGAAAGCCCTTCCTAGCTAGAAAGATCTGTGAATAGAGAGACATACATAGTAGTTGAATGGAAAGGGGCATTTAAAACTAAACTGTAGAGGAATCAATTACTTTCTCTACATTGAGGAAAGTTATTTTAACATTTGAAACTATTTCAAATGTGTTGATCTAATGATATTAGATTTCCTGAAATGGTTCTAATGAATGCTCTAAGTTCAATAAAAATTCCACCTCCTTTTTTTTTTTTTTTAACATTCTGCCATCAAAAATTCTTAAAAAAATAAAGGGGATTTATATTATAAATTTTCTATACTCCTATATCACTTCTGATAAACCTGGAACTAAATTAATTTATGTGTTGAATATTTTTTCTTACCCCTCGAGAAATTAAATCACTCTTGCAGGCTTCTGAGATATTAGTTAAGTTGAAATTCTTAGTTTCTCAGATATCTTACCCTCACTTGATCTTTCAACAAATTAGATGCTGGAGTTTCAAACACATCAAGAAATGAAAACAATGAAGTTTCTAAAGAAAGATGGTTTGGAAATACCAAAGTCAGTCTGGTGCCAACAGCTTTATCTGTGGTCAGCACACTTGTCCTAAGGAACTGGAGCTACTCCTGTAGGGGCCCATGAAGACCCCAGCTACCACCAATGGCCAATACTCCATCATCAATGAGAATGAGGTACTGAGGCTGCCCGCTGAGCATGGTGCTGACTCACCCCACAACCTAGCATGTCCCACCAACTCTGTAGGTCACGCACTGAGGCATATCAAAACGTGTTAGAAGATCTGGATTCACACCCAGTGTTCTGCCACTTTATTCTAAGTAGGACCTAAGACAAATGGGGGCCTCACTGACTCATCTATATAAATGTATATATATTTTGGCCGGCGTAGTGGCCCATGCCTGTAATTCCAGCACTTTGGGAAGCCAAGGTGGGTAGATCACGAGGTCAGGAGTTCAAGACCAGCCTGACCAAATGGTGAAACCCCATCTCTACTAAAAATACAAGAATTAGCCAGGCACAGTGGCAGGTGCCTGTAATCCCAGCCAGTCAGGAGGCTGAGGCAGGAGAATCACTTGAACCTGGGGAGTAGAGGTGGCAATTAGCCGAGATCCTGCCACTGCATTCCAGCCAGGATGACAGCATGAGACTCTGTCTCAAAAAAAAAAAAAGTGTATTTTTTGTGAATTTCATATGATATACTATATACCTAAAGGTGTTTTGTAAGATGTAAGATATAAAATAAACTCAAGGCTATATTAAGGGGTTATCAACACAAGAATAATTATTACAAGTAAACAATTCTTAAACACTTCCATGACTCAATTTTGGGCAATTTATATGGAGAAACACTTTCATAACATGGCCTTGGTCAATATTTTCTAATCTCACCTGATCAGAAGAATCACCCGAGGAACTTGTTAAAAACACAGATTGCAAGTCCCCACTACAGATTTAATGAGTCAGAATCTATAGGAAAAAGTGGCTGAAGCAAACTGAGAAATACTAGTTGAGAGGCCCTGACTTAGAAACTATTAGAAAATTTGCTTTTAAATTTTAAACTCAGGGGGCTTCACTCCTTTTAGAGGCAAGCCTGCCTTGTATTTTTTACCAGGGAATATATATTGCATGATTTTGCCATAAGGTCATTGAGTTTCTAAATACCCAGAGTCCATTTCAAAGCATGATTATTTAGGGATTCAAAAATGTATTTAATTCACCTCACAAGCCTGGCCCAGGCAGAGACCAAATCACCAGCCAGAACCCAAGAGGCTGCTGTCAGTTCTGGTTTTCTTGTGATGACCTTGGATTAAGTCAAAGTCCAAATACACATTGCCTTTGATGTTACAATATTGCAAACTACACAGATTTTCGTATTGTCTTACTTTACTGTGTCTTAGCACTAGCTCCACTATTTTAACCGTGCAGCTTGGCACAAGCTATGGAACTTCTTGCTTCCTAGTATAAAATGGAAATCATATCCACACATCACAAAATTATTGTGAAGAATAAATGAAATACTTGCCACTATACCTGGTACCCAGTGATACATAAAAGCTATTAACTAAATTAGTTTGAATTTTGGGTTAAGTTTTTTTCCACTTCATGTTTCAAAGTCTTAGCAGTAGTAGGAGCTGAATGGAGCCTCGGGGTCTTCTGACCAACTGCTCTCTGGGATGCATTGCTAGGGGATACTAGACACTTTCTGAGGAGCATCCAAGACCAACCATGGATTTCTGGGCCCTTCCTTCCCATCCTGGGACATCTCACTGCTCCATTTCTCGGCTGTAAAGAGATGTTCAATCCAGCATGTCTGATGGGTGTGTCACTGGCCTTTTGGTTGGGACACTGTTATTTGGGACACTGACCCATGTGTTGAAGGAGGCTAAGCCATCCTGGCCCTCTCCCATTACATGCCAACCACCACTGTGACAACTAAAAATACCTCTACAAATTTCCAAATATTTTAAGGAAGGTGATGCTCCTTTTTCCTCCACTGAAAACCAGTGGCTCCGGCAGGACTCCACAGAGGTCATCAGCAAGGAGAAGTGCATCATACCAGGAGATAACTGGCTGCTCCTGTCAGTTCTTTTCTTTCTGTGACTGGAGTCAGCCACAGCCTGTAACTTCAGTTTCCTGATTTCCTCTTCAGACATGTCACAATGCACCTTAAACACTACTGCCATCATTGGACCTCTCCACTTAAAGACCTGCAATAAATAACTCCCTCTACCTACAGGACGAAGGGCAGGGCTGCAGTCCAGCCTGGCACTCACAGAGCGCCTTCCCCACTGGGCTGGAACTCTCATCATTCATCTCCAGTCTCATTTCACACCTGCATGTGGGCTTCAGCCTCCTTTTCTTGGAGCTGATCCCCATTTCCACATTTCCATCTCAGTCTAGCTTTGCAACTTTTTTCTTCCAATTATCTGGTTCATGCTGATCTTCTGTCTGAATTTGTTTTCTTAGAACTTCTTGCTAGAGTTTGGAAGATGGCCAGTAAATGATCCTGCCTGTGTCCAAAGGGGCTGACACCCGTGAAACCCTTAAGTTCTATGAATCCCTAACCCCTACACTCTAAGTATCTCTTTGCCCTTTCTGTATAGTCTTCACCAGAGGAAGAACAATGTTTTGTTTCATTGCTGTGAAAGAACTGCAGTGCTCAAGGAGGGCACTGGGGTTTATCTGAGCAGATCCAAATTCACTGTCTGATGACAGGGAGTGTGGACAACGTGCCAGAACATTTAGCAGAAGATCAGTCTGGGGCATGGCAGCCCCTAGCTGCTATTTTCACTGCATGGGAGAATTAAAAATTCTACAGCTAATGAATAATTATCTTTTAAAGTGCAAATGAATAAAGTGAGCTCTACCAACTCCTATCTTAATAGAACTTTATTTCACACAACTTCAAAATAGGATTTATTCGGGTCATTTAAAAATGTTCTCAGAGCGACAATTCTAGAGCAGCACTGTAGGAGTCAGGGCACATATTCAAGGAGAAAAAGTGAAAAACCTTCCCATTTCTATGATTTCTTTTATTGGTTTTCTTACTATCTCAAACGATGTCATTCATTAATGATGTCTTAAAGGCTCACTTCCTCATACTGACAAACACCACCACAAACAACATAATTCATTCTGAGAAATAACATTGCTGATGACTTCTAGATATCATGCTTCACAGGGGAATGTGCCTTGCAGCGAGAGGGTCCCCTCCTGGATGAAAGCAGTGACAACCACCACTCTCGAGCCCTTGCCCATGTCTTGTGGGCTAGGTACTATGCTATGCAATTTCTGTACATTATTTCATTCAATCATCACAATGATAGTGTTGGGTTCTACCATTGGATCCAGTGTATGGATGATTACCCTGAAACATAAACAACTCACTCAAGAGCACCAGGATAAGCTGTAAGGCCATTGTGGGACTCCAGCAGTCTGACTTGAGTGTGGTTTACTTTGCCCCTGTCCTATATATACTCTATCGTGAAAGGGGGAGGGGAGCTGAAGACAGCCTCCATTGCTGTCAGACAAGGTGGTTGGGCAGAGGGCAAGGGCCTGGGGTTGACTGACATCTCTCTCACTTGGCTAAGAAAACTGCTGGCCAGGTGAAGGGACTTGCCCTGGACCACACCAGTGACCAATGATACAGCCAAGAAAAGAGTCTAGGGTCCAGCACGTATTTCTCTCCTCACTCCACTGTCACTTAGAAATGTCACTTCTTCAGGTGAGGAACAAAATAGATCCCACCCCACACAGGAAGATGTCAAAAAGTTCAAATATATAAATGGATATCAGATGAAAATACTTCTTTAAAAAATGTATGCAGAAGATTCTCCTTTGTGTGGCATTCAGGAAAAGGCAGAAATGAGATTACATGAGATTTACCATGTAATCTATGTTTACATAGATTTGTAATAGATTTACAAATCTACGTAAACAGGCATCTCCTTCGTTCTGCCACCTTACAAAAACTTACTGGTTTTGTTCCTCCCGAGATGTTAATATCACCATGGCAACAAGAATATGTTTAATGCAATAGACACACGGTTACTTTCCCATAACTCATATTTCTTTGCTAAGGCTCTCAAATCCCCATTTTCATTCAGGAGGTTTATATAACCCTTAAAAAAAGGAAAAAAGTCTTTGTCTTTAATGCTGTTGAGCCTATACTAGGAGACAAACCTATTAAAAAATATGAACCAATAAAAAGAAATGTATATGTTTGGTCTCTGTTGGGATAAACATTCAAATGCTAAAAAAGTGACTGCTATAAGTGGGTTTTATTTTCTCATTTGTGATTTATTGTATTTTATTTAAAGCATGATTTGTATAATGAGAGGAAATGTAGAGTCATCCCATGGTATCCATGGGGATTGGTTACAAGACTCCTGAGGATGCCAAAACCCGTGAATGCTCAAGTCCTTTACATAAAACAGCATTTGCACATACCCTACACGCTTTCTGTATACTTTAAATCATCTCTAGATTTATGATCAATACAATGTAAAAGCCATGTAAATAGTTATTATACTGTATTTTAAAATTTGTACTCTTTTTCTATGTTGTATTATTTTTTATTGTCTTTTTCCCAAATATTTTTCATCCATGGTTGGTTAAAACCACGGATGTGAAATCTAAGAATACGGAGGGCCAACTGTCTTTTAAAGACATATCTGCAAGTGCATCACTACACAAACCAGAGTAGAGTCTCCAGAAGCCCTACACCCTTGTAAAACCATTATGCGTTTGCCACACTCTTACTGGAGCCAGGCTCGCCTCTTCTCCATGCTTCAGTAGCTAATGTCCTATCTAGCATCTTCTGGTGGTCACCTGGGGCTTTCATAGCCCAGAGCCTGAGGCCCTGCATAAAACACTCTTAATTGAACAAAGCTTGGAAATAGACTTTTAGCCTAGGCTTAGCCCATTAGCCTGGGCCTGTTATCCAAGGTCACCTACAGAGCTGAATGCAAAGTCTCCCTGCTGCTCAATTAAACTTGTCCCTCTGCCTCTGACATTCAACACTTAGGTTTGGTGCACTGGTCCAAAATTCTGTGGGAATTCCATGTATTTTTCCATTTTCCTTAATGAAACTGAGTGTAGTCTGGAAAGCAGCTCCTAGACCAGGAGAGATCCAGACTGAAGTAACAGGAATTTTGATAGACTAGGGAGAGGAAAGGAAGTTTGCATAGATACTGGGTGCCCAGGAAGGCCAAGAAGTGGTTTTGTCATTCATTTTTGAATTCAATAAATATGTACTGAGTCCCTCCCAGCACCAGGTACTGAGCTATACTCCAGGGATTCCAAAGTGTGTAAGATGATACAGGTCTGTTCTTGGAAAATTCAAAGTCTTGCATGTGAGATGAAAAACTGGATATAGGAGAGAGCTTTATTTTCTTACATTTTTACTTTAGCCCTCATAGGATTCTTATGATAATAAGTATAAAATGCCTAATAAAGAAGCTGGACAATAAATTATAACTTAAATCATCATTATTACTCTAAATTTCACCTGTAGAAGAAAAGAAGGGAATGGGCATTTACTGAGCACTTATTTTGTAGCAGGCAGAATTGCTGATGTTTTTACATTCATTGATTTCTAGCTCAATGAAATGCAGCCGAACATTTTGGTGACTCTATTAACATGTCAAAGTAGGTGGATAGGAAAAAAGGCTATCAGGCAGCAAAAACAAATCATCCACTGAAAGAGCGAAGAATTAAGTTTATGTTAAAGTCACTAGCACAGAGCCGGGCACGTGGTGGGCACCTGGGGACCAAAGGAAAACCTGGAGGCAGAGGATGACTCGGGCATCTCAGCCTTCAAGGGGCTGAGGCAGCAAATAGTGTGTGCAAAATGGACAATAGCAGATACATAAAATGATATTTGAGGGCTAATATGAGTGGAAGTACAGGCTGTGATGCTCACCTGTGGGAACAGGGAGTAACTGTCTTCCTCGAGGGAAAAAGTTGCACTTTCAGGTCATTATGACATTGAAGGGAAGGAAGGCCTAAGATGAATGGTTTCACAGCTTTGCTCAAAATACCTTTCTATGATGATGGACATGCTATATTTCTGTGCCATTTAATAAGACAATAGTCACTAGCTATTGAGCACTGGAAATGCTCTTGAGAATTAAAAAATACGCCTTAAATTTCATTTAAATTAAAGCTAGTTCCCCAAGTTAGTGACATAGCCCAGGTGTAGAGAAAAGAGATACTCTTGAGAATCAAATGTTCTTGAGAAACAAAAAATGCTCAAGAAAAAAATGCTCTTGAGACTAAAAACATACAACTTAAATTTTATCGAAGTTAAACCTAGTTCCCCCAAGTTAGTGGCTACAGAAGTGACAGCCCAGGTAGAGAGAAAACGGAGTTTTCCTTCCTCACTAGGTCCCAGAGGCAGTTAAGAGGCCTGGACTCTGGCTAGGAGAGATGTGGTAAAGAGGTTCCCACTCGGGGGAAGTGAGAGGGACTCTGCAACACAGTGCTCTCTGGGGGCTCAGGACGGTTCACCCGATGAACCCTGAGGAAGGGGGTACAGCCCGTGCTTTGGGGACACTGTTATAGAAGACCTATCCTTCGGCTTCGCCTTTCTGCTTTCAACTCCTTTTTATCAAGTCCCGAGTTTTCAAAAAAAAGTCCTGTTCAGCATTATAGCCTAGATGTAGTTACGTTTTGGGGACTTAAGGAAGAAATTGTATTACGTGGTTTGGCACCTCGGTGCCTGAACAGATTAGCAGAGCAAGGATGAACCAAATACGAAGGATTCTCACCTTAGTAATAAATACCGATGGTAGAGTAAGTGGGCTCCTCAAGTCTGAACCTTCAGGTCCAGCTCATAGTATATGCTCTATAATATTGCTAAACTGGATTGAATTTAGAAAAGAAATCCCCAGATAATGCTCACCCATGGATACTGTTTTGCTCACACATGTGGTAAGCCATGTTGGCCTCAGGTTTGGGCAGAACTTGTGTTTTTTAAAAAATGATTTCAACTTTTATATTCAGGGGTATCTGTGCAGGTTTGTTATGTGAGTCTATTGCACGACACTGAAGTTTGGTGTACAAAAGATCTCATCACTCAGGTTGTGAGCATAGTACCCAACAGGTAGTTTTTCAACTCCCCTCAAGAGCAGTCTCCAGTATCAGCTGTTGCCATCTTTACGTCCATGAGTACCTTATGTTTAGCTCCCAGTAATAAATGAGAACATGTGGCCCTTGGTTTTCTGTTCTTGCATTAATTTGCTTAGGATAATGGCCTCCAGCTGTATCCGTCCTGCTGCAAAAACCATAACTTTGTTCCTTTTTCATGGCTGTGTGGTACTTCATAGTATATATGTATCACATTTTCTTTTTCAAGTGCACTGTTGATGGGCACATAGGTTGATTCTGTGTCTTTGCTGTTATAGTGTTTCAATGAACATGTGAACACAGGTGTCTTTTTGGTAGAACGACTTATTTTCTTTTTAATACATGGCCAGTAGTGGGATTGCTGGGTTGAATGGTAGTTTGGTTTAAGTTCTTTGAGAAATCGCAAACTGCTTTCCAATTAGTGGCTAAACTAATTTACTTTCCTACCAACACTCTTGTTCTGTGTAAAAGTGCAGAAGAACACGTATAGTAGTTCAAGTATCTAAAAACTTTGCTCTCATTTTATTCAAACATTAGAATATCTTAAATAAAGTAACCTTTTGTATGATTTAATAGAGTTCTGAATGTGGTCCAATATCTGTCAAAACCTTGTATAAAATACCTGATATTTGAGAAAGGCAGTCTAACGGACATGTTAACCAGTCACTGATCTGTGGCATTCATGCCAAGTTCTTTCCTACACAACTAGAACGTCATAAGGCTAAGTAGCTGGGTCACAGTCTCTCAGCTTCTCTGGGCAAGGTGCCTTCATAGCTGGAGATACAGCAGTCATACGCAGTAGGGAGTAGTACAATTGAGCCTTTTAAAGATATTGCTAACTATGTAACTTTCTGTTCTTAATAGAAGGATTCATATGATAAAAATAATGTTTGAGTTATTTCACACAAAAATTAGTCTCTATGGGTAACTGTAAGATTTCATTTGTCAAAAATGAAAACTCTATTATACATGCTTCCCTTTCCACTATACATATCAGAGCTTTTAAGGCCTACATTTATCTTCCACTCTATTTACTGGCTCATTCCTGCTGCATGGTAACATTTACCTTTTTGGTTCCCCACTTCATGTCTGTATATTTTAATCTGTAAACCACTCGAAATCCTTTTGGAAATAAATGAGGTATAAAATCCAAACACATAAATCCCTAATCTTTTCAGAGATCCAAACACAAAGTGCTAAATGGCAAGACTAATAGAAGAATACTTGATTCAATTATCTTCTCAAAACGGGAAGCTGAATAATAATTTACAAGGAAAAGGTCAATGACAAGAGTGAAGATGAGATTAGGTGGTCCATTATATTTGATGAAAAAACTCAGCCAGCGAAGTATTCATCTATCTTCTTCAATCAATAAAGGGAACTTTGCAGGCATCCACATAATATAATTTGGCCTTTTGTTACTCTAGTGCATAAATGCTCCTTACTGGAATGACAATCAGTAGTAGATCTGGTACGTTTCAGTTACATTCTCTTTCCCAGGAGAGCTAGAATGATTTGCAAAGAGAGCAAGGGTCATGCATAAATTCAGACAGTGTCAGTGCCATCTCAGCAGACTCAGTTCAAAGAATGAAGAATGCTGACGCAGCATTGCAGCATTCAGCAGCTACTGCAATAACTCTCTGCGGCAGACAGAGTCTGAATAGCTCTCCAAGGATAATCCAAAAGGAAATATTGACAATGTCAGACAGGATATCTTACATATACACAGCAAAATTACAATGTAAAAGTCAAAATTGACATTGTAATAAAAATTGAAGGAAAGATGTTAATAAAACAGTTAAGTATGCTATAAATCAGTTACCAGAACTGCTACTCAGGGGTACACATCCATCACTGACTGGGACCTGCTTTACTGCTGCATAAATTAGCTGGCACTACATACAAACATGGAGAGCAATTCGTTCTATTGTGTACTCCCTTCAGTCACATGGTGTTTGTTTCTGCCTATTATCTGCTTTGGAAATGAACATCTATCGCATTCAGGAAACAATTCCAGAGTGTTGTTCTTCTTCGACTTCCTCGGCTCTCTTTGCTAGCAGGTGGCCACTCTCTGGGATGTGCTCTCAGTACAGAGTGCTACAAAGAACTGCAAGACTTTATCTGCCATACTTCTTTCTTCACTGATTTAAATCTTCCATTCTCCACTGTATTTTGTCACAGGTAGAAAACAGAAATCACAACCCCCCAAGATAAAGGGTGCTGGTGTTCTTTATCTACTTCTAACCACCTCATCAATAGCTCTGTCCAAACCTGGCTCTGAAGCATATGATTTATGGTAACAATTTGCAGCCAATTCTTAGCAAATAAGGCTTAATGATGCTCCCTTTATTGCTCTGACTGGATACAGTTTGATCCTGTCTGCATTCAGGGGCCTCTGACTTTTACCTGCTACTTCTGTTACCTTCCTGAGAGAGCTATGACCTAGAAAGACCCCATGGAAGCTGGGAAGGGAGAGGCCTCTGTAATACAAAAGTGGAGATGCTAGATTATTATGTAATAAAATTGCTACAGATTTGGAACCTAACATGGATTGCTTAAGGCAATTGGCAGTTGCCTCAGTTTAAGCTCTTTTTTATAAAGAGTTCTCAGGTACCCCAAAGCAAGTCATCAATCACCCACTGCAGAGAGAAGCAGAGCTTGCTGGGGAATATGCGATGGCCCAAGCCTCCTATTAAATAAAATCAAATTCCACCACAGCCTTCAGCTCAGAATGCTATTAGACGTCATTAATTAGGAAAGACAAGGGAAAATGCATTTCTGAATCAGTGAAAAGTCTGAATTTTAACATATTTATTTTAAACAAAAGCACAGTGTACGTACTTTAAATCATATATGCTAACTCACAAAGGTTAACAACCTGGGTCTGATATCGCCATTGATTTTTAATCCATAAATAAGCATCTTTTGTAATTACCACAGTCATTGTTTTAATGCAAATGGACACTTAAGAATCACTTGAAAAAGTCCGAAAATACTGTAATACGTCTTTTTAAATTGCTTAAACATTTCTCCAATCCTCTTGTTTTCAGCAACCTCAGGACATTTCCAAACAAAGCCAAAGACAAACTTCAAACATCACCCTGACATAAATTTTCCAAATGTCCTAATTAGAAGATGTAACTTAATGAGGTTTTTATTATGCTGTAAATCACAGAAATAAAACCAGAAGAATGCATCTTGAAATGAACTTCAGTTTCAACATTGACATACAATGTTTCTACTTGACTTAAAGAAGTGCTTAACTTTGTCCTTCAAAGTGTCAAAGTAGGCCTTGGATCTGCCACATCAAGGATGTAGTTAATGCAGTGAGAAAAACTGTGAATAAAATTGGCTGTCGCTCTCCAGTCATTTAAACTGATGAAAGTGTTTAGCAAACTCATGACAATAGAATAGGAAACAACTTTTCTATTAGTACAATCTCAGCCCTTATTAATTTTTACAGAATGAACGAATTACAAGAGGAAAAGTAAAATAAACTCTCTTTAAGTTGCGTAGGGAAGAGAATAATGGTTAGGAGTTTTGGGGCTGAAATCCTGCCTCTTCCAACCTGCTAGCGCCGTGATCCTAAAACAGCTACTTCTTATCTCTAAGCCTGGTTTCCTCTTCAGCAAAATAAGGATAAATTATGCCTTTCCTTGTATTAGGATGTGTGAGATAAAATGCACAGCCTGGCATCTTACAGTCAGGAACTACTTCAGAAATCATATTATTTTTACTGCTGGTGCTGGCATTACACACTGTCTCCCTAGCCAATCTAGTTCCATTTCTCCTCTAAGAAGTGAGTGTTCAGCAAAAAAGACTTCAAATGTTACGTTCAAAATAACAGTGCTGCTTGATACACTGTGGATATATGTCCCCACCCAAATCTCATGTTAAAATGTAGTGCCCCGTGTTGGAGGTGCTGCCTTGTGGGAGGTGACTGGATCAGGGGGAAGGATTTCTCATGAATGGTTTAGCACCACCCACTTGGTGCTGTCCTCATGATAGTGAGGGAGTTCTCGTGAGACCTGGTCATTTAAAAGTGTGTGAGGGACTTCTCACGAGACCTGGTCATTTAAAAGTGTGTGAGGAAGTTCTCACGAGATCTGGTCATTTAAAAGTGTGCGGTACCTCTCTTCTGGCTCTCTGGCTCCTGCTCTGGCCATGTGATGTGCTGCCCCTGCTTCGTATCCTGCCATTATTCTAAGTTTCCTGAGGCCTCCCCAGGAGCCGAGCTGATGCCAGTATCATGCTTCCTGTACAGCCTGCAGAACCAGGAGCCAACTGACCTCTATTCTTTATAAATTACCGAATCTCAGATACTTCTTTGTAGCAATGTGAAAACAGATGAATACACTACTATGGCTGCTATTAGTGATGATACCATGTCAGGCACTGGCTGGGTGATTTACATGCGCTATTTCTTTTAATTTTCACAGTGACTTAATGAGGGAGAGGTGATGTTTTATAATTGTTTATTTAATTTCATTATTCATCTTATAAATGAGGAAACTGACGGACACAGGGAGAAAAGTGAAAGCCAAAATTTGAACCCAAGGAGTCTCTAGTCACAGTCCAGACTTTGAGCCACTACTTGATCCTTCCCCCATCTTCCCTTGTACTTCCTTCCGATAGTGTTTCTGATGATCAAGCTGAACAGCAGTTTTTAAAGTGAGGGCAGTACTACTCTGTTTGGATGTCCAGCCTGCTGTGCTGTGGGCCATATAACATTGTAATTTCTTTCTCCAATGGATATGAGCTTATTCAGGTTACACAACCTTGTTATTTATTATGAAAGTTTGTAGGGGCCAGAAGATAAAGTCAAAAGATGGTCTCATTATTTGGCTTCTGTAATTTAGGCCTCACGTGGACACTCCAGAACATTCCCATTGTAAGGTTAAGACCCTGATCTCTAGAGCATCAAGTGCCAGCTGACCAATTTCTAAGGGTTTCAAAAATTTCAACTCCTGAAACAAAATTTCAACTTCCTTTGTTGTCCCAGCCATGATTCCTTGAATCACACCTTCTATATATGCATGTATATATTTATTTATCACCCATCCCACCTAGCATTCCTGATCTTGGTTTACCTCTCCTGCTGGATACAGGCACACCTATGTAAATGCAAGAACATTCACTAGGATGAGTAGAAAGTCATAGCCTTCACTGACTGGAAAGACTCTTGGAGGTCATTTGTTCCAGCCTCCTCATGTTGGGAAAATAAAGTGTAAAATCGTTTCAAATGCTTTAAAAGCAGGACACATGGCTGTGCTCTTACCCTTGCGGTGAAGTCCACAGCAGCCGCTCGGTTTAACAGCAACGTGGCTACATTGATGTTTCCATAGTGAGCAGCTATGTGGAGCGGAGTGAAGCCACTCTGTAAAGAAAACACAGCAGACGTTCAATTGATTCCTGCTGGCCTCCGGTCAGACCGGCAAATATCAGAGCCCTGCCCAGATCAAAATGAGGAAGCAAAATATGCTGAGGTCTATGCTTCATTCTGTACTAGGTTTCCATCAGTGCCAATTGCTTGCAGGGTTTCTAATAAACCCCAAACTTATAGGCAGAAGAATAGCCAGGGAGGAACCAAGGGTGGAGACTGAGCAATTTTAGTAATCCAGTAACAGAACTATATAAAAGCCAACATTTCAAAAAATTAAGATAGAGATGACGAGAAAAATCATTATAGCTGATAGCTTGATTAGTACCGCTGTTTTACTACTGATGATAGAATTGTGCATTGAAACTCAAAAGTCAATTACTTTTTATATTTGATACAGATGCAAATTAACCAACAGTAAACGCCAATTTTAATGGCAAAAGCAATTTCGAGGGAAGAGGTACTACCATCAAATTGGTTTTATACAATGGGCGACTGTATTCCATGAAGAATCCACAAGTTAATCTGTTTGTTAGCAAACGCCTGTTCAATAACATATGTTTCTGGATTGTTTATACCAAGGTCATTTTACTTCCTTAAAAATGCTAAAACATGCAGCGATTCACTTAGTCCCCAAAGATTGAAACCTTGTAGGAACTAGATGCATTTCTAATTTGTGAGCAAGCTTCTTAGCCATGCTAGCTATCTCACTGACTCTTGTAGAAGGGTGGGTCATACTGACGCCATTCTGAAATACCTTTCCTTCTGCTGACACCACAGAGGATAAGTGTCATGCACAACCCTAAGAAACCAGTCCTGGATGAGTAGAATGACAGGGTTGTCTGCAGCTTTAGATATAGCTGATAAACATCTAAAGTGTCCAAACTCTTCATCTCACACAGCTCTATTCCAATACCCTTAAGAGTCAAGGATTCCTCATTCTTCTCTTTCAAACACCAGGTTCAGCTGCAGAAAGCCCTGGTAGTCAAACTACTGCTATCTTATCTGGCACATGCTCCTTGGAGGGGAGGAGGGATCGGGGATAAAGCAGGTATCTAGCCTACAGAAGGCGATGCAAAGAAGAAGGGAGAGACATGAGGCAGCAGCACTAAGTAATGGGAAAATGATGATGCAGATATAGACTACACGTATATGCATATATATATGTATATATACCTCTGTTGTTCTATTCACCACCATCTAGGTTAACACATTTGGAAGCAAAGAGGAGGAAAAAATGAACGGTTAGTTCACTATTGGTGATATGGACTGCAGAAAGCTCATGACAGCTAAATAATGAGGATGGAAGCTCTGATGAAAGCACAATAGGCACAGAAAGAAAGCTAGACTGAATGATGGGCTATGCAAAGGCTTGGTCCAAACGCCACGTTTCAGTCACAGAGGCTTTCGGGTACCACACGTCATGATGATGGACATTTTTGGCTGTGGCTCTCTTGCTGCTGGCATGCTCTCCGCAGCTGATCTATGCTCAGTGCCTGGCCTGTCACCTTGCGTATCAAACAGAGGTTGGCTGTGTACACTGTCTTTAGCATTTTGTAATTTTTTGCCCTGATGTTTGAGCTGAAGTGTTGAATAGGTTCCGAAACTATATTCAAAGGAAGGAAATGAGCACTGTATAGAAATTGACTTCTTTTGGGGTGGACTCCCTTTTAGCACGCATGGCTTCCTCAGTCCCAGCTTCTAATGTGAAGGGAGGCTGTGCCTTCAGTGGCTAGCTCGGACACACATTTTTTTCCTCCCTTCAGTGACGTTAAGGGTGTGGCATAAGCTTGCCAAGAGGGAGACCAGCACGGGAAAACTGCACGGCAAGCCCGCGGCCCCCACGCCTCACCTTTGATTCCACATCCGCGTTGCTGTCATTCTGCAGCAGCAGGGCGGCGGCTTTCGTGTCGTCTTTTCTGGCCGCGATATGAAGAGCTGGGAGACGCACTTTTCCTTTGGTGTCATTCTCTAGCAGGAGCGAAACGACTTGGTCATGACCTTGTTGCAAAGCCACTGCCAATGGTGTGAAGCCATCCTGCAAGTAAATGGATGGGTCAAGACTGGCTCCAATCGATATTTTCTTTTTTATGAAATTAACAAATAAGAAGGCAACCAAGTGAACAACCATCAATTTTTGTTTGGGGTTATTAAAGCTAACAACATACTCAAATGGAGAGAAATGTAAAAAGATACGTTCTCTCTCTCTTTCTCTCTGTATGTGTGTGTATGTGTGTGTGCACACATATACACACATACACATACACACAACTGAAGCAAAAACCCCTAAGAACTTTGTAATAAGTTCATGGATTTTGTGTTTTTCCCCCATTAAACAGTAATTTATATCAATTGGGAAAACTTTGAAAATGTACAAAAATATTACATAAAAAAGAAAAAATTGCCATAATATCAACATCCATAAAATAATCTCAGGACTGGGTGGCTCATGCCTGTAATCCCACCACTTTGGGAGGCAGAGGTGGGTGGATCGCTAGAGGTCAGGAGTTCAAGGCCAGCCTGACCAACACGGTGAAACCTAAAAATACAAAAAGTGGCTGGGTACGCTGGATGCCTATATTCCCAGCTATCTGGGAGGCTAACGCAAGAGAAATGCTTGAAGCTGGGAGGTGGAGGTTGCAGTGAGCCGAGACCATGCAACTGCACTCCAGTCTGGGCAACAGTGAGAATCTGTCTACAAAAACAAACAAACAAACAAACAAACAAACAAACAAAAAACTCAGGAACTCATTTAAGTAAGATGTAAAAATTTCCACGGATTTTTAAAAACTGAAATATAGGCCTCTCTGATTGACATTATGGCAACCTTTTCTGTGCCCTGTTGCCTCGCTTATTCCCAGTGCTGTCAGGATACGTGAATTCATGAACTGTGCTCATTGCTTCTTTACGAAAAGCCTATAGAGACTAAGGTCTCGAGAGCTAAGAGAAAGACCTTGGCTTCTGTGACCAGTGAGAGAAGACAACACAAAGACCAGGCAAACATGACGGTATTTATTTTGGTTGTCTTTTTTCTTTTTAAATTTTATTTTAAATTAAAAATTATATCACAAATATAGGATGCAAAGTGATATGACGATTTATGAATACAAGTGGAATGATCAAATCCAGTGAATTAACATCTTCATCACCATAAGTACTTATTTTTCATGGTGAGAACATTTGAACTTTATTCGCTTAGCAATTTTGATATGTACAATACATTATTACTAACTCTGTTAACCAAGTTGTGCAATAGATTTCAAAACAGGTAAAATAAAACCAGAAACTTATTCCTCCTTTCTGACCATTACCTCCTGTCTTCCGACTACTCCCAGTTCCTAGCCTCTGATAACTACCATGTTCGTCCTGGCTTCTATGGATTTGATTAAAACATGACTTCAGAATAAATTCAGACATAAGTGCACACATACATACTCTATACATTTTGAATCTCCCCTTTATGTTACTCTGGGACTTGATAAAGGGGACAGAGCTACAGACTTCACTGCAGTTAATTAATTTGTGGATTACCTAGAGTTGTTGAATGCAGAAAAAACAGCACAGGATAGACAATTCCAAGACTGGCTCAGAAATTGTAATTCCGCAATGTTTTCATTATAATATCATCAAGAGGGCATTTATTTACTTATTTATTTTTACTAGAGAACTGGCATGCAAGTGACTTATGATTTTTATTTGGGTCATGATATTTTATTTCTGTAGTCCTGTGGTACAGAGGAACATTTGGAAAACAATATAGGAGCACGTATGCACCTAGGTCTTCCTAAAACATTCCTTTCAATACTCTTTCCCTTGCTAGAATACAGAGAGAGCCTCTTTTAAATCATTTGATTGAATGCAAATCAGTATACTTATACTCAAGATGTGCAAAACATTGACCCAAAGCACCTACGTGGCATTATTGCTCAGTATCTTCCCCGATAAATCTTTTCTACCAGTGTCTTAATTTTGTACAGACTTAATTCTCTTCTGACACCTGTACTCATGCTATTTCCACAACCCTGAAATGTCCCCTTCCTCTCTCTATGTATATACATCCCATCTCTCCACTATGCTTCAAGATCTGGCTTAAATGCCACCTGTTTCTTTCAACTTTACTACCCAAGACAGCAGGAAAAAGGAAAACAATAACATAACCTATGCATCTAGAAGGATATTCCCAGAAGCCTTAAGAAGGATAACAAGGCCGGGTGCAATGTCTCACTTCTGTAATCCCAGCACTTTGGGAGGCTGAGGAGGGAGGATCACAAGGTCAAGAGATGGAGACCATCCTGGCCAACATAGTGAAACCCCGTCCCTACTAAAATACAAAAATTAGCTGGGTGTGGTGGCACATGCCTGTAGTCCCAGCTACTTGGGAGGCTGAGGCAGAAAAATTGCTTGATCTCAAGAGGCGAAGGTTGCAGTAAGCAGAGATGGTGCCACTGCACTCCAGCCTGGCCACAGAATGAGAATGAGACTCTGTGTCAAAAAAAAAAAAAAAAAAGGGATAGCAAACGCTAACAAACAGGGAAAGACTGGATACATCCAAGATGTCACTAAAATGATATCACAGGTTTACACTTAAAGACAGAAACTTTAGAATATATAAGAAAAGTAGTCTACATATCAATGTAAATAGACATTTTCATTAAGGTACATATATACATATATATAATGTGTACATGTGCAATGTATCTCTAGGAAATGTGTACATAATATGTATATAATGTGTACATGCGTAATGTATCTCTAGGAAAAACAGACTTCTTGCCTTTTATTGTACATTCTCATTTATGTGATGTGTTACTTTTGCAAAAAAAAAAAAAAGAAAATACGCATTGTTTAAATGAGAGTGTGGCAAAAAGAAAATTGTGTTTTAAGATTTAATTTTGCATCGCACTTTAAAAACCTGAACAAAACCTAAGGGGTAAAAATGACAATCCACTTCTGTTGTGAATCCAAACAAAATGGCTACATTTCCACTGAGGTGAATTTTAAAATTCACAGGACCTATACATAAAGGAAACTATTTTGTACCAGAAAATAAACTGCAACTGAACCGATTAGCACTGACAAAAATATGTTTCCTGCATAAGCCAATTAAAGATACAAAGATACCAGCTCTAAGGTGTTGACAGCTAAAATTAGCAGTTCCAGATTTTGTTTTGAAACCAAGTTTAAACAGTGTGGTTTGCTGTGTGTGGTTATTCTTAAGATAAAAATGAGCAGAAAGGAAATATGATACAGGCTACTTGAAGAAAGGGTCCATCCCCTGGTTACCCAAGGAGATCTACTACCTTGTGCAATGTCTGAAACATAATAGATGCTTAATAATTACTCATGAAATAAATGAACAAACAAATTTACTGCATGCTTCAGAATCATAATTAGCAAGAGGAAGATAGATAGATAGAAAAGATATAATATGCAGTACACAGTAGTATAAAAAAGTTTTCAAAACCACAATTATATTGAAGTCTTGCTACACATATACAAGATTTGAAGTGTGCCAGGCTTACTGAACAAAACACACTTGAAAGAATTTGGCAATATACCATTATGTAGTGAATTAAAGATTCTATCAAAAATGTGCTATTTAAAGGATCCTTTAATTGTCCCTTACTGTTTGTTCTGTAAATACAGACTTTTCTATAAATGACACCAATATTATTGCTAATAAGAGTGTCATAGAGTAATTAGAATATCATTTGAATAAAATGTCTTATTTCCTGTTGTTCTCATTCTCTAATACCAATAATCCAAAAGAAGAGAAAAAATTTAAAGGTTCAAACATCTCTAGGTAATTAGGTGTTATTTATACAGCAATATAATAGCAACCTCCTTGAAGACATGAACATCACTTATTAGACACAATATTGTTTTTTCCCGTAAAACTACAAAAATAATCTGAAATTAAATTAATGTAAAGGAGTAAAAGCGTTTAAAATATATATCCTTTGCCAAAAGACTGAAGTAGTGATTTGAAGATCTCACATACTACTTTTCTTTAAGTTAGTTGTAGGGCTTCTTTTTGGGCCTTGAAAACTTCAAAAAGTACTAGAGAGCTCTGAGAGCTATTGGCAATTGGTTTACAAGTTAATTCAAATCTATTAGCAGTAAATTGGGGTTATATTTGCTTCTAAAGGAGAGACAGTGATCTATACATCACAGTATAAAAAAAGAGTACCACACCATCTGTACAAAGACAGATAAGGAATCACTTTCATTAGGTTATTTATATCGCTTAATATTTCCATCCAAAAATGAGGATGGGTTTTCCCTTAGCCAGCAGCCCCTGACTGTCTCTTTCCCCTGTCCACTACGACACAATGTGTGCATCGTACCGTGCTTTGAATAGCTATTCTTGAGTGTGAAGAGAGGCACCGTTCTCTGCCTAGCAAACGTTCTTTTTAGTTTGTTTATAGACAGGCTCTCACTGTTGCCCAGGCTGGAGTGTAGTGACTACTCACGGTGCAACCACACAGCACTGTATCCTCAAACTTCTAGGCTCAAGTGATCATCCCATCTTGGCCTCCTGAGGAGCTGGGGCTACAGGTGTGCACCACTGCACCTGGCTAAATGTTTGTTATTTTGATACCAACCAGTAGTTATTTCTTAACTAGCTTTAAGAATACTATTTTAAAAAATAGCATTCTCATGATAAAAATCCCCTGAAGTATGGATGGGTATAAAATGAAAAAATGAGTATAAAAATCCCCAAGAGTACTGATGTGTATAAAATGATAAAATGAGTATAAAAATCCCCAACAGTACTGATGGGTACACAAAGGCTCCCTCCTAATTCTCAGGGCAAACCACTGATAACAATCTACCATGGACATTTTCTTATATCAGAGGCTTGTCTCATTTTTAACAGTGCTGAATGGCATGTTACTGTATAAATATACAAACATTTATTAACAGGTTTCTTTTCAGTTCCTTTCAAAGCCAAATAGTTCTGAATAAACAGGATTCTTACTGGTGGTATATTTAGATTCTTTCTCTTTTTTTTTTTTTTTTTTTTTTTGAGACAGAGTCTCGCATTGTTGCCCAGGCTGGAGTGCAGTGGCTTGATCTCAGCTCACTGCAATCTCCGCCTCCTAGGTTCAAGCAATTTTCCTGCCTCAGCCTCCCAAGTAGCTGGGACTACAGGCATGTGCCACCATGTTCAGCTAATTTTTTTGTATTTTTAGTAGAGATGGGGTTTCACCATGTTGGCCAGAATGGTCACGCTCTCTTGACCTCGTGATCTGCTCGCCTCGGCCTCCCAAAATGTGGGAATTACAGGCGTGAGCCACCACTCCTGGCTGATTCTTTCTGATTTTTAGAAATTGCTGTTACTAATTGTGTTGACAGATATTCCTGTCTACTATTTTTGCACCCCAATACAAATATATCTATAATATATAGTTTATATATCTGGTATTTCTATAATATAAATTGTTAGAAGTGGAACTGCTAAGTAAAAAGTTTTGTAAATATTAATTTTTGATAGTTACTGCCAAATGTTTTGCAAAAGTGTTGTAACCAATAATCAATTTCACCAGTATTGTAGGAAAGTTCTGGCTTCCTCTCCCTATCAACTTTTTTTTTTTGTCTCATTGACAAATGATAAGTTTTTTTACCTGATTAATAAATATTTCTTTGACTATAAAGGAGGATGAGAATTTTTCATATATTTATGGTTGTTTGCATATCTTTTGTGTGAGCTATCTCTTAATTTATGTAGTGGTTTCCCTAGAAGGTATAATCTCAAAAACTAAGTGAGATTAGATGCAGTTCCTCTATTGCCATCTTTTCTGTGCCACTCAGGGAGCACATCAGCATGAGTAGTGGTTTATAATAAGGATAACCCTGCATCTACTCTAATTCACAGTTTTGTTAGAAATAAAAATACTCATATATTAATCCTTTATTATTAGCAATAGATATTTAGTGACATGCTTAAGTGATTCCAGTCTTCCATCCAGATTAGTTTTAAAAATAAACATTACCTAAGACAGTATCAATGGCTTAAAGAACTATTTTTTAATAATTCGTCTGTTATACACTGCAAAGATTTTTTTTCTTCAAATACCATGTCTATTTAACACTTTAAAATGTGTCATAATTTTGGCTGGGCATGGTGGCTCACACCTGTAATTCCAGCACTTTGGGAGGCCGAGGCAGGTGGATCACAAGGTCAGGAGTTCAAGACCAGCTTGGCCAAGATGGTGAAACCCCATCCCTACTAAAAATATAAAAATTAGCTGGGTGTGGTGGCAAGTGCCTGTAATCCCACCTCCTGGAAGGCTGAGGCAGAAGAATCCCTTGAACCTGGGAGGTGGAGGTTGCAGTAAGCTGAGATTGTGTTACTGCACTCCAGCCTGGGAGACAGAGCAAGACCCTGCCTCAAAAAAAAAAAAAATGTCTAATAGTTTTATTTATAAGTATGAATTAAGTCTCAACTTAAAAAACACACAAATTCAATCATCATAATTAGGTTAACTTAAATTTGGAAAAAAACAATTAAAAGCTAATGTTTTATTGAAATGATAGTTCAAACCAGTTATTCCAAAACAATTATTGCCTCTGCCCATGAGGCAAAATTGTAAGAGACAAAACAGAATTCTCAAGCAAATATGTTAAATATTAAAATATTAGCACAACTATAGCATAGAATCAGGCATTTAAGAACAGAAAAAGTATCTGTGCAACAGAAGATTTTTAAAGATTAAAAGATGAAAGATTTAAAGATTGAAGCATTTGGTAATATATTTCATAAAACTTATGAACCCACACATTAATATACATCTTCAAACGAGATACTAGTAGGAGAAATTCTCAACTCCAGGTTTTCAAAATGCTCTGTAAATATGTAAACTTACCCATAGGGAAAAAAAAACAAAATGACTTACCTCTGTGGCTAGGCTCTGGCTTGCACCATTGTCAAGAAGAAACTTGACAACTTCCAGGTGATTTTCCTGGGCTGCCATATACAATGGCGTGAAACCATTCTGCAAAATAAGAAAAACAATGTTAATCTGCAGCTGGCCAGAGACAATCTATTTTTCCATGATACCAATGATTAATGCTCTAAGAAGTACTCACATGCAATAACTTTAATACTTTCATATAGATATTAATATTTATTAGAAAACCCAAGCACCATCACTGAAGCTAAATTCCTAATTGGTGTAATTTAAAAGTATTTTTTATAATTCATAATTTTAGTATAGATCATAGTTAGTTCATAGTTAATAGTCCAAGTATAATTCAAAGCAATTTGCCCACTTTAAATAAGTACACTCACTTAGTCATCAGCCACTTATTGAGAGCCTACCATGAGTAAGCATGTTACTAGATGCCGTGAGCATATGAAGAAAAACACACTTAGTCATTGTAGCTCCCAAGCCTTAATTATCTGTTTTAAATAAACATGTAATATTTTCACACAAAAGTAAGCATCTGAAGTAGTTTCGACATGGGAATGAATTTATATAAATCTCAAATAGCTTCAAGGTTACCACAGATGTGGTCTTTAGAGCAAAAAAAGAAATGCCAATTTGCATAATGGTATGATTCAATCTAATTCATAGTCTTTTTTGTAGGTTTCCTTCCTTTGTGTTTTTTTTGCCAAGGTATTTTTATGTTCAGAATACATATATCCATACATATTATACATACATACATATACACATATACTTAATTTGTGTGTGTATGTGTGTGCCTCTGAAAAATGCATCAACTCTCAAAGAAATTGGATCCAAGCAAATTAACATGCATATTACATCTTAAGTTTCCTATTAAAAATATGTTGTATATACATGTGTTTTCTAGAAGAATATATTTCATATCTATGAAATACCATACTATTTAAAAATCTTATTGCAAGATATAAACATCAAACAAATTACAGTTTTCAAAATATAATATTTTGTTTTATTATTATTTTGAACAGGGTCTCACTTGTTGCACTGTCTCAAAATAATAATAATAAAAAATAAAAAAGAGTGGAGTGTAGTGGTGCGATCACAGCTCATTGCAGCCTGAATTTCTTCGGTTCAAACGATCCTTCGGCCTCAACCTCCCAAGTAGCTGGGGCTACAGGCATGCACCACCACATCGAGCTAATTTTTTTATTTTTAAATATTTTTTATAGAGATTGGGTCTCCCTGTGTCACCCAGAATGATCTTGAACTCCTGAGCTTAAGCCATCTGCCTGCCTCGGCCTCCCAAAGTGCAAAATTACAATTGTGAGCCACCACACCGAGCCAGTAAATTACTTTCTAATACACTTTTCAAAATCCAATTCTATTTAACCGAATATTCTAAAAATTTTATTGTATACATGGTGCAATTTCAAAGACTAAGAGTAAATATATTCTAAACTACAATGTTAGCGAATATTCAAACTTTTGTGACAAAAAGATTTAGGTTCATTATTATAAATATCAACTACTATATGATTACCTTACTTATCCATAAGTTCAGCCTCTGGTGAACACACTGCTTTTGGCTTATAACTGAGAACTAGAAAGTAAAGTTACAAAGATCCTTGAGCAGATAAATTTGATGCCACATAACAAATCCACCATGGCTGTGCACTTATCAGAGTTCCTCTATTCTACTTCCTCTATTTGGCACACAATTGTAACAAGTTAGGTGATCTGGTTGCCAAGCTCCAGATTAGAAACACAAAATTAGAGGTAGTGAAATGCAACATCACATTCAATCTTCTTGTTTTTAAATTGTCTACCTGATAATATCTCTGGAACCCATGGTTACTCTGTTCTATCATGAAAGATTCTAACACATTTAAACATGAAGCATGGAGTACTTGGAACACTGTGTGTGTGTGTGTGTGTGTGTGTGTGTGTGTGTGTGTGTGTGTCCATAGGCGCGCGTGTGTGCGTGTGTGTGTCTATAGGTGTGTGTGGGTGTGTGTCCATAGGCCTGTGTGGCTTTCATCTCTGTCCCTCTTCCCAGCACTATGAGTGAAACTGAAAGGGAGTTTAGGATTACCCTCATCATATTGCTATTTTCTCATTTTCTAATTAGACCAAAATGAAAGGTCATTACATCCTTAGTTAAATTTTTTTTTTTTTTTGAGACGGAGTTTCGCTCTTGTTACCCAGGCTGGAGTGCAATGGCGCGATCTCGGCTCACCGCAACCTCCGCCTCCTGGGTTCAGGCAATTCTCCTGCCTCAGCCTCCTGAGTAGCTGGGATTACAGGCACGTGCCACCATGCCCAGCTGATTTTTTTGTATTTTTAGTAGAGACGGGGTTTCACCATGTTGACCAGGATGGTCTCGATCTCTTGACCAGGATGGTCTCAATCTCTTGACCTCGTGATCCACCCGCCTCGGCCTCCCAAAGTGCTGGGATTACAGGCTTGAGCCACCGTGCCCGGCCTTAGTTAAATATTTTTTAAGCAACAAAACAAAAAAGAAAAGAAAGGCCAAAACCAGTTGGCTTTTTCTCATAGCTAAACTAAGTACTAAGTGTCTATCTTCCCTCATCCAGTGCTCTCTTTGAATGCTGAAACTTCGAGAGGGCAAGTTCAGATTTTTAGGGGTAAAGTTTTGTTTTTTTTTTTTTAATAGTTCCAAAATAAATGTTGTCCTCTCAGACATAAACATCAATAAGAACATAAATATCAATAAGCTATTTATGTCACGGCAAGTAATGCCAGTTCATTCTCAGCTTCAGGGTGGAGGTCTGCTTTGGTGCAAGACTGCTAAGACACACTAGTCTATCCACACATGTCTGGCTCTAGTAGGTGTCCATTGTTGTCACGGTTTCCTTCCAGAACCAACCATTTCAGGATCCATGAAGAAAGCCCAGACTCAGGCACTGGGTTTTAAGGTAATTCTTTCTTACAGACCTGGAGCTTCTAAAGAGTTATTCTTAAGCAGTACAACTCTGAAATCATTCCACATGTCTTGTTTTACAATGACAGAAACTGAGATGCACAGAATTGGGATTATGTAGAAACGCTTGCAGACACGAGTCACAGAAAGATGTACCCCTGTAATTAACTTTTTTCCATAAGAGCTTTCTGCCTTCTTTTAGAGTACTTGCCATCCTAAGATTATTACCTGAGAGTTGATCATTTTCTGAATGGTCAAATCCTTGCTTGTTTTTTGATTTTTTAAATATTTATTGATATATAATTTGCATGTCATAAAGCGCACCTTTTTAAAGTGTGCAATTTCGTGGCTTTAAGTATATTCATAAAATTGGGCAACCCTTCTATCTAATTCTAGAACATTTTCATCATCCTAAAAAGAAGCCCTATACTCCTTAGTAATCACTCCCCGTTTCCTCCTAGTAACCACTAATGCACTTTCTGTCTCTATGGTTTTGTCTATTCTGGTTATTCTATATAAACATAATCATACAATATCTGTCCTTGAAGGGTCTTATGCTATTTCTTTCATTTTTTTAAAGAGATAGTGATATGGTTTGGCTGTGTCCCCACCCAAATCTCACCTTGAATTGTAATAATCCCCACATATCAAGGGCAAGGCCAGGTAGAGATCATTGAAACATGGGGCAGTTTCCTCCATACTGTTCTTGGAGTGAATAAATCTCATGAGATCTGATGGTTTTATAAATGGGAGTTCCCCTGCACAAGCTCTCTTGCCTGCCAGCATGTATAGCATGACCTTGCTCCTTATTTGCTTTCCACCATGATTGTGAGGCCTCCCCAGCCATGTGGAACTGTGAGTCAATTAAACCTCTTCTTCATAAATTACCCAGTCTTGGGTATATCTTTATTAGCAGCATGAGAACAGACTAATATAGATAGGGTCTTGTTCTTACCACCCAGCCCGGTGTGTAGTGGTATGATCATAGCTCAATGTAGCCTTAACCTGGGCTCAAGTGATCCTCCAGCCTTAGCTTCCTGAGTAACTAGAACTATAGGCATGCACCACCGCATCTGGGTAACTTTTTAATTTTAATTTTTATTTTTGTGGAAACAGGGTCTCACTATGTTGCTGAGGCTAGTCTCAAACTCTAGCCTCAAGTGATCCTCCTGCTTTGGCCTTCCAAAGTGCTAGGACTGCAGACGTGAGCATGGTGCGTGGCCTTCTTATGCTACTTCTGCTCTCTATACTGATAAAATGCTTTTGTTGAGTCTCTCATGGTGGAAATTTCAATTTTAGAGTGGTCATTTGTAGAGTGTGGGTGCTTATTTTATTTTGCTTTAGTTTCTGTCACCAGCCCTCATACCCATTTCCCCTTCAGGAAAATGTCACCCCTATTTTCTTTTAGAGAATTACTTCTTCCCAGTATGCAGACAGGACTTGTCTTGGATGGACTGAGACAAATGAGCTTGCCCTTCATTAACTACAGAGTAGACACACATGCAGGCTATCTTCTGTTTTCTCGTTTAGGTCCACCCTTGATTGACCTGTAGGAACCAGGTCAGAGGGCAGCCCTACTCTCTTGCTTCTCACTATGTTCTCCTACTCTCCACCCCAGCTATGGGGTTTCCAAAGCTTTCTGAAAGCTTCTTTAGCTTTCTATTTTCTGTGTTCCCCAAGCAATTTCAATAAATTTCCTCTTGTGCTTAAGTTAATTTCTGTTCCTTTAATTCAAATAACACCCCAAATTACAAATTTTATGTCTCAAGAAATGGTCACGACATGAGAACACATACACATGCCATTTAGTTATGATTCTAGAGAGAAAATCAGAAGTGTCCTTTGGAAAGGGCAAATAAAAATACTGCCATCGCTCCCCAGCTCAAAGAGGCTTGAGACATCCTTAACTCAATGTGTTGTCATTAGACAACCTACAACCATAACTGTTCGCGCGTGGATTGGGAGCATGGTCAGATTTCAAAATAACGGAAAAAAGTATACCACTGTCTTTATAGTAATTTCCTAATTTAGAACATTTCCAAAACAAAGCTAGCTAAAAAGGAATATACGGGTGCCCAATTTGCATTTTCTTTTCTGTGGCAACAACAAATTAAATTCTCTAAAGGCAGAGCAGCTTAGATGGAGTGAGTATGCTATTTGAAGACTGATTTTATCCAATATATTCAATACCTTCTGCTCCGAATGTTTATAGTGGTGCTATTATAAGCATGTAAATCTGCAGACTTATAATTTTGTAGATAGTACTAAGGCATGCTATCTAATACACACCAAAATAAAAAAAAAATAAAATAGTAAGTATTCCCATGATTTCACTTGGGGAAGGTCTTACATTTCATCCATGAAGTTTTTCTATTCATTCTAGTTTTCTATGGCTAGCCTTTGCACCTTAATTAAGTGCTGTTCTTAATTAAGATGTTAAGGGTATGGTGAAAGATTTGCATTGATTCCTATACGTTACTAATTTTCGTGAAAGTCAGTTAGATTAGGGGTGCAATGTAAGGTCACAAAGGTTCAATCTGAACCATACCCAAAGTCCCATGCTTATACTGTCTAACTTTGTCAGGATCAAACTGTCCCACCATAGGGAATATCAGAGTACCCAGAAAGACCAAGGAGGCACTGGCTAACTTAAAGGCTGTTACCTTTGCTAATACCAGCATGAAAATCCATTCATTTAAAATACTTTGGCAGTTAGAATGTTACTGGAAACAGACGTTGCTTCTTTATACATTCAGTTGGTGCTTTGTATCATAAAGACAGAGAAAGAGGGAAGAGTGGGGGATGTCCTTTGTGCAATTTGAGATTTTTCAACAGCAAACATTTTTAATCATTGTTGATCTATCCAGTAT
Organism: Saimiri boliviensis; assembly: GCF_048565385.1. NCBI lineage: Eukaryota > Metazoa > Chordata > Mammalia > Primates > Cebidae > Saimiri > Saimiri boliviensis. The sequence continues at coordinate 39,980,490 of NC_133460.1, forward strand.
AAAGTATTAAGGATTTAATAACAGAATTCCTTATTATCACAATTTAGTCAACTCAATTTCTTTCTCAGAGTAGGACTCAATGATGACTGGAATGTTAAGTAATAAAAGAAAGGGTTGACTTGTTAGGACCTAAGATCAAGGCAGTGACAAAAATTACCTTAAAATCTATAAATTCCTGGTTTATAAAGCCTTAGTTTTTAAGATGAGAACTTTATATTCCCCAATGTCATTTTTATGTTTAAGATGAGAATTTTTATAATGAAGAGTAAGGGGCTCTTTTTACACTATATTTTGTTAGCTATTAAATATTGCCTATGGGTTAAAATTTTATGTCAATAGTGATGCTGTCTTTCCTGAATATTATTATTTCTGTACTGTTTTATGGCTGCTGCCTGAATGGAATTGACATCATTCCTTGTTACTCTTTATAAAAGCTTCTACTGAAGAGTTGTTACCAGGAATTATCATAAAAACTCCTTTCCTTCCCATGTTTATCTCATTACTTATTCCATCCACAGAACAAAATCAGAAGGCATATGAGGGCAGGTGTCCAGATGAAGGGGGAAATGCTTTGCTGTGCAATGTGTGGCTGGTAATTTCAAGCACAACTGTAAGTAACAGGGAATTTCACATGTTCTTCTCCCTTACTGCATCATCAGTGTGGAATGTGTATAAATTCAAATCAGAACTGATTAGGATTTTATTTCAACTGCAGCTTCTCCCAAACACTGCAGAGTCAGTTTAAAACTATGGCTATTATTCAATAGTGGATGTGATGTTTGAAAGAAGGAGGTCTATTTTTCCCCTGCCTTGAGAAAATAAAAGAAATGAATATGGATTAAAGAGTTTTCCCTTTTCCCACTATCTCAGAGCTTAAAACTACCTAGCCTTATTTCAGTAAAATATTATTGGAGTATTTTTTAAAATTCATTTAAAAGCATGATGCTTCTATTGTAGTCATCTGGTCTGTATCTCTCTCAAAGTACCATACTTGTTGCTATTCAGTTTTATATTATTCCTTTCTGGAAAAGCATTATTACTCCAAGGGAACTCTCCTAGGGAATCAGAAGAATTGGCATAGATCATGTAACAAAGGCCAAACCACAGGAAACTAGAATGAATTTAGAGTAAATACACAAGAACTATGCAGTTGGGAGCACTATGAAGTTCCTTTTCTCAGACTCTGCCATTTTATGGCATCAGAGCTGTCATTGCTATGTCTGTAGTAAACACGGGAGGAAGTCACTGCAATTCTGTGAACCCATAAAACACAGGACACTTTTGATATCAAAAGATAATTAGTACTAGAAAAGCATGGTAAAACCAAGTGCATTTACAATGGAGAGCAAAAGGCCGTAGTAAATAATTTTTAAAAAAAGTTTGATTCAGATTTACTCTTAAAAAACTGGAAATCATAAAAATAGGTTTATATGATTTAATATAATACAGATTATAACTGCATTCATGTATAAGTTCGCAGAATGAGCAAAGACTAAACCAAGTGTTACTTTTTTCCCAACAAAATGATATATGTTGAAATTCTTCACTTTTTAATTTTCATAGCATAAGAAAAAAGACGTATTGCAAGAAGTATTTGCCATCTAAAGATCTCACTTAAGTTTTGGTCTTCATTTAATCTACGCATTTTCAAATCATTCTTCTACGAAGCAGCTATCAGGAAATCATCCTAACTTTTCACATGCTTCCTAGCCTGATGCTGCCAGAGTGCTACGTACGCACAGCTCAGCTGCCTACCCAGAAGTTCTCCAATATCACTTTCCCTGACTTCAGGACATCTAGTGTCTTTGTCAAAACTTGCAGTTTTGTTCTACAATCAATTTGCTCAATATCCAACACCCCTGTGGAGACACTGACAAATAGTGATGGAAGTCAGCATTTGGCTGGAAGGAAAGTCTGAGTGGGAACCGGTTTAAAATGCAGCCATGTCCTTAGTGAATATTTTTGCATTATGATGATATTTGCTTTCCTACCTGACCTGTCTGTGGGGACCCAAATAATGAATACTTGAATAACGAGATATGTTTAAACAAAATAAAGTTAATTCTTTTAGACTCAAAGTCTATCAAATGATAAGCTATTGGTGTTCCTCTTAGAAATTCAGGAAAGACCATGTAAGATTTATAGGGACACCTATGTTCATTACAAATAATCTGAAAAGTTTTAAATTTGAGGACTCTTAAAGTTCCTTCTGACTTTAAAAAAAAAAATCTGTTTCAGACAGCAACAAAGATACTTTAGTTATAAGGAGGAATTAAGGATATTCTCCCCTTTCCCAAATAGATAAAATGCTGATATATTTTGAAATTTTAAGAACATTTCCTTATTTATAGGCATCTTTATTTCTTTCGTAGGTTAATAAATACTGAGATTGAACCTAAGCTAGCATCATAAAATAGTGTAAGACCCTGCATTACAGATACTTTTTAAACATTTGCATCTATGACTGGTATCTTTTATAGACAGACCACTTTAAAAATCTCTGTCTCTCACTTACATATTGCAAATGAGAATACATGTGATTTTAAATAATCTGCAATAATTTAACTTTTTTTTTTTTTTTTTTTTTTTTTGAGACATAGTCTTGCTCTGTCACACAGGCTGGAGTTACAGTGGTGCAATCTTGGCTCACTACAACCTCCGCCTCCTGGGTTTAAGTGATTCTTGTGCCTCAGCCTCCCAAATAGCTGGGATTACAGGCATGTGCCACCATGCCAGGCTAATTTTGTGTGTGTATGTGTGTGTGTGTGTGTGTGTGTGTGTGTGTTTAGTACAGACAGTGTTTCACCACATTGGCCAGGCTGGTCTCAAACTCCTGGCCTCAAGAGATCTGTCCACCTTTGCCTTCTGAAATGTGCAATAATATAACTGTTTTAAATATAGTTCTTAAGCATTGTGTTCTTAGAGGATACATGAACTAAGCGAGCAACTGACCCAAAGAATATTGTTTGTAAATTGTAACAGAATGTCTATGCATGGAGTTGTACGCTTACCTGAGATTGTGCGTTGACATTGGCTCCATTTGTAACCAAGACTTTTACTACCTCTGCTTGCCCAGCCAAAGATGCAATGTGCAATGCTGTGTTTCCTTTCTGGAAAATGAAAATCAAGATATATCAACTCACTGATCTATTGAATTTTTCTGTTATCCTCAAAGAGAACAAATTTGACAAATATGAGAGTTGTGCCCTAATTCTTACTGAGGGCTGAATTCTCATAGAACATGGCAAGTGGTACCAACAGCATTCGATATGTGATACTGACCTTCGTAGCTGCGTCCACATTGGCTTCTCTCTGTAGCAGCTCAGAAACAACTTCTACATGGCCTTCTTTGGAAGCAAGATGGAGAGCATTCAACCCATTCTGATCAAAAGCAAAGGAAAAGCTTTACTCAGCAGGTTGAAAATAGAGCAGTAAACAACCTACCAAGAACTCCTGAGAGTTGGTAGGAGTCCTACCTAATGATTTAGGTAGGAAAATGTCCTACCTAAATGTAATGTCCTACCTAATGATCACTTGCATGTGCAGGAACTTGAATTAGGAGTCAAAGTACTTGAAAACTACATGGGTTGTTCTGTTATCATCATTTACTAAATTTTAGAAATTAACTAAGGGACATATGCCTACATTTCTGAATGTTCTTCTAACAGAGCAGAGAATAATTTGACAATGACAAGCTGACAAAATTCAATGGAAAAAAAATCTCACATACAAAAAAGAAAGAAGTTTTTAAGGAGTTTAAAGTCTGGACTTTTAGAATTTTAAGTAAAACATTCAATAATAACTCCCACTAACCTGATTGCAAATGTTGATGTCAACTCCATTTTTTATGTAGTCGAGGGCCTTTTCAAGGTGTCCAGCTCGAGCTGCTCTTAAGTAACTTGCGTTGGCATCAGACTAAAATAAAAAAGAGAAACATTTTGATGAAAAATGAAGCTAATCTGCATGTTTATAAACTATCCAGCTTAGGGTCCAAACTAAAATAATTGAGCTCTTTTATTTCTAACATGGAAACATGAACAAAAGTTCTTTGTAAAAGAACCAAGAAAAGGGCAAATTTTTTAAAAGTTATTTTTGATGGTACAGGATTACCCCTTGTGTGATGTCACAATTCATTCTGAACTGCGAGAGAAAATTACCTATAATGTATAGGCATCTTAAATCAACACACTATTTCCAGAGAGAAAACAGAAATTCAATTACTTATTGATAATTACATTATGAAGAAACCCCACTATTTTCTTGTAGCAGAAATGTAACAGCTATTCCATTTATCTATATCTACCACAGCCATTTATCCAATTAATAGCTTCAAAATGGCATTCTTCTTCTTCTTCTTAGAGACAGGGTCTCACTCTGTTGCTCAGGCTGGAGAACAGTGGTGCAATCACATCTCACAGTGGTGCGATGAGGCTCAAGATCCTCCACCTCCTCCTCCAGAGGAGCTGAGACTATAGGCATGTGCCACCATGCCTGGCTATTTTTTTATTTTTTAGAGACAGGGGTCTCACTATGTTTTCAGGCTGGTCTTGAACTCCTGGCCTCAAGCAATCCTCCCACCTTGGCCTCCCAAAGTGTTGGGATTATAGGCATGAACCACCATGCTTGAACACATTTTATGTTGTACTTAGCAGTCTAACAGAAATTTGCAGGCAGAGTGATGTTCTACTGGATTTTCCTATAGTACATAGCCATCTGTAGGAGCAGCAGCAGAAAGAAAAACATATAATTTTTTTAAAAAAACAAGACATGTATTTCACTGAGAGCTTGCAACTGCTAAACTCTACCATCTATAATTTCACAGTTGAAACCATCTACTATTAAAATCTTTAATAGAAAGATGGTGAGAAGAAAGACACTAAAGCTGGGCCTGGCATGCAAACTTTACAAAGAAGTCTTGCTTAATACAGTACAATACAAAAGCAGGTGTTCCTGAAAGAGCAGCCAAACCCATTTTGTCACTGGTTATAAATGCAATCACGAAGGCTATGGCTTAAAAGAGAAAAGTGTCTTCTTTCAGCCATATGGTGAACACCGCCTTCAAAGCCTTTGTTCAAATGCCACCTCATCTGTGAAGCCTGCCCAGACCCCCCAGGTGGAGTTTAGTTTCTCAGTGCTCCCAGCATGAATTTCGTTGAGCTCTCTTTGTATGTACCACAGAGCACCACAGATTTTGGTATACCTGTCCTTATTCCACCCTCAATTATGAGCTCCTTCAGAATAAGCAGAGGAGGCAGATTAAGGAGCAGGCAACTGGAAAGTAGCCAAGATGCCAGTCTTTAAGAGAGGAACTCTAATTCTTTCATGGAAATGTAATTGAGAAGAAGGAAATTCTACCCCTCAGAAGGGTCCGTGGTTCCAGTGTGGGTCGATTCACTGAGTCAACTTGCTCAAGAACTCGGAGGAGAGGCCACTGCCACTGGGGTGGCCTGCCCCCTTCCCTTCTATGGTAGTGTGCCTCTCTCAGTCATTATTGCGACTCTAAATCGGGGCTCCTTAGCCTCGGCAGTACTGGCATTTTGATCTGAATAATTCTTTGCTACAGGAGACTGCCGTGTTCATTGTCCAATGTTTACCAGCATTTTCTACTGGTCAGGTACCAGCAGCACCCCCTATTTGTGACAACCAAAAGTGTTTCCAGAATTGCCAAATGTCCCTCGAGGGAGGGGGCCAAAGTCTTCCCAGTTGAGGACCACTGCTTTAAATAAACAGTAACCCAACTTATATAAAGATTGTACACTTCCGGAGGCTGAACTCTGGCCTGTTTGGGTTGCCACATGCCTTGAACTCAGCACAAGGCAAAGTGAATCTATGTGTAATATTCAACTTTCTGTTTCTCCTGCAACTGGAAGCATTCTTGGCATATAGCAAGTGCCTCTAAGTGTTTTGTCAATGAATGAATCAACAAATAAGTAAATTGGGTGGAAATAACTATGAATTAAATTATTGCCTGAAATAATGCAGGAGGCTTTATTAGCAGCAGAAACAGCAGTTTAAGTTGAGAATCTGATAGATACAAAGGTGAACACCAGGGATTATAAACTAGTCACCAAGTCAGGTGTCTGAGAGCACACATAGCTATTACTTAAAATAACATGAAGTTGGAATTTGAGATAAGCATGAAAATTGTTTAATTAGAGCAGAAGGTTAAGAAGATGACAAGAGATAAAGGTTCAAGTTAAACAAAGGACAAATCAAAATTTCAAAGGATTTAAAGAAAAATATAATGCAGTTTTTACAGAGGTTCACTATTTAGAGGTTAGTTTTCTGTTTATAAGTTCAGTTAGAACTAAATTAGCTACGCAAGGACGGCTCATTGCACCATAAAATATCATCTTCTTTGTGCCTGCTCAATGAACTTACCAGTGAATTTACCCAGAAGGGCTCTGATGCCGTTCTGGGAACAAATGACATCAGTCTGCCTGGATATTTCAACTGCCAGAGATAACAACTGTGAGTTAAGCATCCCAAACTCCGAAGTGGAGTACATATAAAGAGCAGCTAAAGAAGTTAAAAAGCAGGTGTTGTAATTCAAGAAAAAAGCCTTTGAATTGATCCCATATCTGGAAATATTTAATAATTTCGGCCGGGCGCGGTGGCTCAAGCCTGTAATCCCAGCACTTTGGGAGGCCGAGGCGGGTGGATCACGAGGTCAAGAGATTGAGACCATCCTGGTCAAGAGATCGAGACCATCCTGGTCAACATGGTGAAACCCCGTCTCTACTAAAAATACAAAAAAATCAGCTGGGCATGGTGGCACGTGCCTGTAATCCCAGCTACTCAGGAGGCTGAGGCAGGAGAATTGCCTGAACCCAGGAGGCGGAGGTTGCGGTGAGCCGAGATCGCGCCATTGCACTCCAGCCTGGGTAACAAGAGCGAAACTCCGTCTCAAAATAAATAAATAAATAAATAAATAATAATAATAATTTCATACACTTTCCATTTTCCTCTCACATGTCCTCAGAATTTTCCCACCCAAATGTCTAAAACAAAACAAAATCAGTATAAAACAAATCTTTGAATTCACTGGTTCTCTACCTATTTGGAATCTGTATTCGAGACTAATAAAGGTGTGAATGAATGATCTTTCTTCAACAATTGCACATACAGGCACCAAATCTATACCTGCACACACAATTTGCACATAATTTCATGTGGCTCAGGTGTGCTAAGCCTGCTCATGAACTTGCATTTAAGAATTCCTGTTCTACTGATAGAAAACTCTCTGGTGGACACCTGCATTATATCTATTTCATCCAATCACCCCAATATCAAACAATTTTCTGAGACAGCTTATTGACTACCTCAGAACTTTAGGAAATATAAGCAGAAATGGAAATTAATTTTCTTCACTTTTCTTGGCCCTATGTTACATATCAACATGCTTACCACACCAAAACCATACCAACCGCCTACTTCAAATAAAAAGGAGGAAAAGGCAGAGAAAAAGCAAGAAGAGGGGAATGAAGACCGCCCTGAAGAAAATTTACATCTCAGGAAACGACCTTACAAAGCCCACAGAAAAGTGACCAGTAAGCTCCTCCTTTTACCCTTAGCCACCGGCAAGCAATGTAGCCACATATTCCTTCCTCAAATATTTGCTGAATCTCGACTATGTATTAGTCATTTTGTCAGTAACTGGATACACACTGGTGAACAAAATAAATGTGGTACAAATAATGACTTATTTGCTTTCATTTCACAGCTTCTTACTCTCCTCTAAAATAACCTTGCCTAAGTGGCAGGGTAAATATTGGATTCTTAATCATTTTTCTCCCAAGTTGGCCCATAGGTACTATATAATACTTATGCATTGTTGTTTATATCCTTCATGTATGAAAACCCCAATATTTTTACTAGACTCAGTATCAGCAGGTTGTATCTCATTGCTGTCATTTCATGGAATAACTAGTGGTTATTCTTAACATAGTCTACAGCTTGTTTTTTTAACCTTTCGATAACCTTGTATCAAAACAATGCCTCTTTTGATGCTATGTCTAAAGATGCACCCAAAATGTCAACAAATTACTAAGGAGGAAATTAGGTTCAAAGACAAGTGGGGCTTAGCCACATGAAAAGTCACACAGACAAGGCTACTGCCTAAGGAGTTAGTTGCACAAAAATGAATATGAACAGGTTGTTCAGCACTTTTTTCCTTCTGGGTGACCAAAATCTGAAGAATCTGAAAAATGAAAGTTTATTTTGTTAGCATTTAATGTCCCACCTACTTAGTCATTTTACTAGAAATATGAATCATGTATGTTTTTCAAGGAAATATCTTCAGGGATGCAGTCAAGCATTATTATGAATTAATCTAGTAACTCAGCATCTTTACTGGCAGTGGAATATTGATATTATTCAGCAGAAAGCAGTTATTGGAAAGAATAAGCATTTTCAGAGTGCCAACCTCAGTAATAATATTTCGTACCTCTGACCATAAGCTAGGCATGATTACAAGCACTTAAATGACATTAACTTAATATTATTCTTAACATAATATGTATTAACTTTATAATTCCTTATAATAATTTATTTAATCCTTGTAACAGTGCCATAAAGTAATGTAGTGGGTTGAATGGTGTCTCCCCAAAACTTATGTTCATTAGGAACCTCAGAACATGACCATATTTGGAAATGTATCTACAATCTTTGCAGATACAATTAGTTAAGAAGAGGTCATATTGGATTAGAATGGGTCCAAAATCCAATGACTAACCTTATAAGAAGAAAAGTCACATGGACACCTAAGAGAGATGATGGCCAAGTGAAGAAAGAGGCAGAGACTTGAGTTATGCTATCTCAAGGCAAGGACCACCAGAAGTGGGAAGAGGCAAGGAAGAATCCTCCCCTAGCGTCTTTAGACGAAGTATGATTCTGCTGATACCTTGATTTTGGACCTCTGGCCTCCAGAACTGTGAGAGAATACATTTCGGCTATTTTAAGCCTCACTGGTTTGTGGTGGTTTACCACAGCAGCCCTAGCAAACTAACACAGGTAGGTACTGTTACCAGCTCCATTTTGCAGATGAGAAAATTGAGCTGTAGGATAAGTAACTTTCCCAGGGACACAGAGCTTGTGAGTGACAGGGACGCAAACCCAGACAGCCTGGCTCTGGAGTCTAGGCTGCTAATCACTGCTCTAAGAAAGGGCTTAATAAATGCCTGATCTATTCCAAATGCTCAATAACTCTTAGCTCATTCATTCATTCATTTTCCATCAGTCCATCCACTTATCTGTCCATCCATCAAATTAACTATTTTAGGCACTTTCAGATACATCTTCCATGGATCAGAATTTCCTCATTGAGTTTATTATGAGACTCAAGATCAGGCTCACAGTGGATCACCTGAAAAAATGCAGACTGGAGACCCAGCGAGTACATAACAGACCTCTGCTTTTTTGCTTCTAAATCTTTGTGGGGGGCAAGGGCGATCTCAGGAAACTCTTTCTACTTGATGTGCCAATTCGCTACTCTTTCCCTTTACCTCACCTTCCCAGCTACCTGGGAACCACGTGAAGGGTCAAATGATCCCTTCTGTAAACTTCAAATTCCTTTTTTTCTACTGGTGCCCTGTCTCCTGCCTACCAACATAGAAAACAAAACAAAATGCAAAATATAAAAAAGTTTCCTTCTCCTTTTTACCCAGCACCCCTTTATAAGTGATGATCTCCTCTATTTCCCACTGTGTTGGGCTAGCTAAGAACCAAAGCACTGGAGTCACACAGCCCAAATCTGTATTTCAGCTATTCTACCTCTTAGTATTTGGCAAGTTTTAAAAAATATCTATGCATCTCAGTTTTCTCAGCTGTCAGATGGGAATAAAATAACCTACAATTAGGATAAAATTAGATAATTAACGATGTTAGTGTATAGCTAGGCACTCAGTAAACAGATGTTTTTAAGTTCTCCTTTAAATATCAAACATTTTGAAAAAGTGCTTTAGGTTCACACTGACTTATAGCCTTAATACTAACTCATACTTGCTCTTCTGGCAATCTGGTTTCTCTCACTAATCGATATAGCCTCTCCGTACAAAATCACCAATGACCTTCCAGTCATAAAGTTTCATGACTTTTAAGTTTATCCTCTAGCAATGTTGAACCACTTCATGGTACCAATAACCTTCTCTTTCTTGAAAATCTTCCCTCAAGCTTTTCTTCTGTCATCTCTTTGTTCACTTCCTTCTGTGCCTCACTGCCTCAACCCATCACTGAAAATGTTCACTATGTTCAGAGCTCACATTCCTTTCCTTCCTGCATCTTCTTTCTAGGTGACCTCATCGCTTCCCTGGCTTCCACCATTCTCTCTAAGCCCAGCACTCCATATCCACACAGTGCTCATCCTCATCCCAAGACATTTCCACGTCCCACACTCAACAACGGCAACAACAAACGTGTGCTGAGACATACAATCTGCCTGCAGCAACAGATATGAACAACAGATTTCCTCATTTTTATTTAAACATCCCAAGATTATCCTAGCCACCCAGGCATACAATCTTGGTGTGACTCTCTGATTACCTTTTCTTCCTTTCCCTTTACCTCGAATCCCCTTCAAGAAAGTTATGTGTACACATCTGATTCAATATTCCAACTCAGGGACTCTTTTTATTTCTCCATTCTCCTTTTAGAAAAAGTATTTATCATGATGCATATCATACATTCAAAAGAATACATAAAACATATATGAAACACCCACATACGCACTATTCAGCTCAACTATACAAGTTACAAGTGGATTTGAAGACTCCTAACAAGTCCCTTCATGACTGGTTCTCCTAAGGCATCTTGTGTTTTAGCCATTCACTCTCATGCCTTTCTTTATAGTTTAAACATTTAGGTATGTACCCCTCCATGAGCTAAATAATATGTAATTGACTTAGTCTTAGTATGTAAGAGCCTTAGTATGCGATATAAGTAAAATTATATATTATGTATCATTCTGTCTTTGTCTCATGTTGTGTTTCTTAGAGTCTTCCATGTTGACATGTAACATGTGGGCAACTTATCATAGCTAATTTAGAAGAGTCCATTATGTGATTATAACACAAGGTATTTATCCACCGTAGAGTTGATGGAGGTTTGTCTTGTTTCCAGTTTGGATCCACTATGAAAGATACTGCCATTAATATTCTGGCTCTAGCTGGGGTGCATAAAGGCAAGAAGTTTTTAAATCTTAGGGTCATAAATGCTGGGTCACTCAGTATGTGCTTACTCAGCTTTACCAGTTAATTTCTAGTTAATTGTATTTCAAAGTGATTGCAGCAATTTACATTTCTGTGGCTTGTGACTGTTGCTTGTGACCTCATATTCCTTAGAAACTAATCTTTGGTAATTCTTTAATGCCTAGGTTAATGTTATCAGGTTCCAAAGATAAATTTGAGATTGGTTCTGCCCGTTGCTTAGAGGCAGTATCAACCCAAGATTACTTTAAAAATAAATGCTTTGGCTGAGGTTTTTTGTTTATGTTTTTGTTAAGACTACATGGATAAATTTAGATCTCAAACTAGTATAGATATGAGGGATTCCTTGCAGTTACAAATTCTCAGGGCAGACTTTCTTTTTCCTTCCCTCTGGTGATAAATGGAGACAGGAATGTTTTTCCTGTCTCTTCTGTATGGTGGGTTTATTTCCCGTCCATTCTTATATTGGGGGCTCACCATTTGGGGCCCAGATTAATGTGAGGTCTCTTATTAGACAACCCCCACCAGCATGTCCTGGGCTTTGTCTCCTATACTCTGTATTCACACAACAAAGTATAACAGCTTTTGCTTTCACATATATATATTTTTAAATCTCTACAGGCTTCTTACTTTTAAAGTGGTAGTTCAAAGATGCACTTCAAAAACTTATTTTTATTGTTTTCCTAACATCTTAGTTTTCCCCGCAGCTGAAAATATGCTCACTTATTTTTTCCTCATTCATCCTGCTCCCCGTCCAGTTCAGACCCTTGCTCTATAATGCCCAGATCATTTTAAAAACCTCCAGGAGGTTGTAGTTGGCACTAGTTGATCTGCTGGAAGCACTGAACAGTGTACGAAGAGCCACTGAGGGTTCTAAGACCGTCGAAACAAGGAAAATAGCTGCAATTAAATGAGTGCCTGGGACCTCACTAAGCATTTGACATATATTATTATCCAATATGTCTTACTACACATGTATTATCATTCATTTCTCAAGTATTCAATCAAAACAGGAATCTCATTACAGAGGCAGAAACCTAACTTTCATAAAAATTAAATGTTTTGCCCAAGGTCACATAACTAACAAGTAAGCAGCAAGGAATCAAACCCTAGACTGCTCGATAACAAGCCCAGCTGTTCCCTCAACCCCAGTGGTTTTCCAGTTGAGTTCTATGGAGCCCTGAAGTTTAGAAACACTGAGATCAAGTGTAGGGCTCAGTCAGCAGAGTTCTGTGTGTCTATCTTCAGTTTCATCCCAAGCAGGTCTACCCTTACCTGTTTCATATATTGCTGTTTGATGCCATACCTCACTTGTTCAAATGTTGTTGCTTTTAAAACATAATATTCAATCCACTTCTATGGCATAAGCTCACAGGCCCTTTAAAACCTGTCCCAAACACATACTTCCTGCCTGAAACAAAACATGAATCAACACTAATCTTGAAAGCAATCTAGATAACTTTTTATTCCTCAACTGCCCCCTATAATTTCCAGGACATTGGTAATAACAGTAATGCTCCACTAGCAATTCTCACTAACCCTCCTCACTTTCCCTTTCCAACCAACAGACTCACCTACTAAGTTCTGGGTCCAGCTCAAAGATCCCTTCATATTTGCTACTTTCTCTGATAAACACCAGGCATGACCCCTTCTCACTCTGGACTCCTACAGCACTTGGTCTGTTCTACTTACGATCACATATCCTACAAAGACGGACGATAATCTGTTTTAGGGTAGGTCTTTGTCCTTCATCTTGAGGATGCAGCTTTCAATAATGTTATAATCTAGCTGTGCAAACTGGAGCCTGAATTCATAGCAGAGGAACCTACAGAGGTTGATAAAGTCAGAGAAGCTCATTGGGAAGGGCTGTTTCTGCATCCTGGATACAGCTGGGAAAACAGCTGGTAGGAGGTGGCAGGATTTCGACAGGGGATTTGGTCAGTGGAGAATAAAAGGAAGAAAGGGTAGGTAGAAATAAAGAGATGGAAAGGTTTGAGGAATGGGGAACAGACAAGCTCTACTCAAAGGGGATTCCCCTGGGAGTGGGGAGCAGGCGTAAAGGACAGGTTCAGGGAAGGTTTGGAACCCAGATGAATCTGATTTAACTTCACCCTAAAGATACGAGAAGGAAATAAAGAGTTTTGAGGAGTGAAAAGACATCATTAAAGCTACGTATTGGCCCAATTGATATCGGATTTGAGTGTGGGAGGAAATGGCGACAAGATCTGTGGGTCCTTGTTGTCAACCCCGCATGCCTCAAGGATCTCTCAGGTAGGATTCTCTCTCTCTCTCTCTCTCTCTCTCTCTCTCTCTCTCTCTCTCTCTCACACACACACACACACACACACACACACACACACGTGTCACAGCCAAGGGATTCAGATTCCACGGGTCTGAGATGGGATGTTTTTGTTCAAATTGATCTCCTTTGGCTGAACATTATGTTCTCCTTCACCAAAGGAGAAAGCCACTGAAGGAGGTTATTGTGAAATACAGTTGTATGTGATAATGTGATAAGAAGACCTGGGGAGCTAGCTGTGGAATGGACAAGAAAGCAGTGAGGTGAGAGCTACTCTGAAGGCATACTGACAGGCTTCCGATATCACATACAAGATCCGGATCTCATGGCCAGATTTTAAATTCTTGGCTTTCATAATTACCTCCTCCGACCCTTTTTTTCTATGCCCTGTTTTTTTTTTGTTGTTGTTGTTGTTTTGTTGTTGTTGTTTTAAATACATATGGGGTCTTGCTCTGCTGCCCAGGCTGCATTTAAGCTCTTGGGCTCAAGCAATCCACAGCTTCTGGCTTATGCAACCTTCTTTCTTCTTCTCGTCTCATCTTTTCTCCTCTTTTCTCTTCTCCTCTCCTCTCCTTCCTCTCTCTCTCTCTATCTCCCTCTCCCTCCCTCCCTCCCTCCTTTCTTTTTTGAGATAAGGTCTCACTTTCATGCCGAGGCCGGAGTACAGCGGCACTATCATGGCTTTGCTGTAGCCTTGATATCCCCAGGCTCAGGTGATCCTCCCATCTCAGCCTTCCAAATAGTGGGGACCACCACACCTGGCTAATTTTTGTATTTTTTGTAGACATGAGTTTTACCATGTTGCCCAGGCTGTTCTCAAACTCCTGGGCTCAAGTGATCTGCCTGTCTCAGCCTCCCAAAGTGCTGGCGTGAGCCATAGTGCCCAGCCTTATGCCCCTTGATTTTAAAGGCAAACTTGTATAGTCAGAAAATAAAGATGAGAGGCTGTGCTTGGTAGGACTGAGAAGTAATTTTTGGTGGACAAAGTAACAAGAGTTTGAACATTATTCTCCATTAGAAAGAGGACTTGAACTTTTCAAAATGTAAAATGTGCCTATTTAAGATAACTTCCAAGAAAAAATAAGTCTAATGACTTGAAAGGGCCATTCTTCCGTGTTTAAGGCTTTGGCGTGGGACACACAGCTGTGGCTCTGCCCAAGCACATGAGAGGGATTTTTTTTTTTTTTTTCCTGCTAGACTAGAGCTGAATCACTGGGACATGGCCATCCGATTGTGACCACTCACAGTTGCCAGATATTTTAGAGTAAGATATTGTGCACTGATATTTTTATAGATATCATGCACAGTGATCTAATTTCCCACCAATTTCAAAAGAATGCAACCAATTACACAAACGAAAACAACTGTGACATTCATACTCTAATCTGCTGCCAGTCAGTACAAACCTTGGATCATTAAGAGATTGGCATTTCTCCTTTTAAGAGATTGGTCTATGTCAGCAAATGCATTCTTTTCAAATATGTGTTTTGGGTGTGGAGATCTTAAATAAAGGGGAATTTTATGTTTTCTTTCATGGTAAAAGCTTAAAAATCTTGAACCCTTTTAGTTAGGAAAATCCTGATTATTAAGCTTTTATTCTTTTTTTCTACTTGATTGCTATCTAGTTATTGGAAATAGACCAGCATTGCTCATCCTTAAATCAGCCAGAAGAGGAGCATTTTTTACCTAACCAATTAAAAAATGCTTCTACATTTCTAAAGGCAATCTATATTAGCAATCCTTACTATCAAAACCAACCGAAGTAAAAGGGGTTGCCTCCACAGATGTCCTCTGGTTGCTATAAGGCTGCCTTTGCATGGATTTTGCTTGGAAGTAACCTCAGTTCATCCCTGAAAATGAGGTCACTGTCCCCTAACACATGTGAGGCATGGTTAGCATCTTTACACTGGGACCTGTGCCAGAAAGGCCCCTACTGGTGCACATATCAAACACGCTGGGGTATCTGCGCACAGTGGCCACTCTCATGCTGAAAGGCAAAACAACATTCCCATCTTTATCTCTAAATAGAGGGAAGTGGGAATCAGTTAAAAAAAAAATACAGTCCTGGCAAGCTTTCGTTTTTGCAAAGGCAATGTTTTCAAGAGATTTACCTTGCCATATGCTGACAAAACATGCCCTCAACCAGTCTGTCTACTATGATCTGGGTTACATCAAAAGGAGGATCCAGAATTCCGGCCCTGGGGGATATTTTTTCTCACCCAGAATCCAGACCCCTAAAAATGCTCTTGGAGACTGATTAGCAATGAAAATAAATACAGTGAAGAAAAACAATTTTCCCATGGTGGGGAAAAACACATGTCAGGTGCTGGTGGTAGATGGGTGGGTATTTCCAATATTCCTCAACATAAACTCGATTATGTTGAGCTACAAAACAGGATTTGTATTTGTCTGAAATTTTCTGATAATATCAAGAAAGATCTTAAAGAGCCAGTTTCACTTGTCTCTCAGAGGATATAAAACCATAGGTTTCAGGAGAGGAGAACTTGTGTCTTAATGAGGTCAATATAGTAACATTTTGGCTCGACTTGTACCAGGCTGTGGCCAATTATTTTGACTTCAAACTATTTTGACTCAAAACTTTAATTTTCCTTACACTCTGGAAGTTGCAAAGTATCTTACTGTGCTGCAGACACAAAGTCACTCTGCCATGTTAGGCAGAACACTATAAATGATGTAAGGAACTGATAGGATGATTTCACTAGATAACAAGCAAGATCCCCCCACCCTGGCCCTAAAAGCGCCATGATATTCTGCAATGTGCAAACACTTCCACTGCTAATGGTTAAGTGTTTAATTTTCCAAATGAGCAAAGATGGAGCAGTGTTAATAAAAGTTCTCTTATGGCCAAGTACCTAATCCAAGATGTGAAAAGAGGTATAGCCCTTTAACTAAGATGATTTTTTTTTTGAGACAGAGTCTCACTCTGCTGCCCAGGCTAGACTGCAGTGGCACCATCTTGGCTCACTGCAACCTCCACCTCCCGGGTTCAAATAATTCTCCTGCCTCAGCCTCCTGAGTAGTTCAGACTACACGTGCGTGCCAACATGCCTGACTAATTTTCTGTATTTTTAGAAGATACAGTGTTTCACCGTGTTAGCCAGGATGGTCTCAATTTCCTGATTGTGATCTATCAGCCTCGGCCTCCCAAGTGCTGGGATACAAGCGTGAGCCACTGTGCCCAGCCTCTTTCTTCCTTTTTTTTTTTTTTTTTTTTTTTTTTCCCAGACAGTCTTTATCACTCAGGCTGGAGTTCAGTGGCATGATCTCAGCTCCCTGCATCCTCCACCTCCGAGGCTCAAACAATCCCTTACCTCAGCCTCTCTCGTAGCTGGGTCTACAGATGCATACCACCATGCCTGGCTAATTTTTGTATTTTTCGGTAGAGACGGAATTTTGCCATGTTGCCCAGACTGTTCTCGACTTTCTGAGTGCAAGGAATCCACCCATCTTGGTCTCCCAAGTGTTGGGATTACAAGTGTGAGCCACTATGCTCAGCTCAAGATATTTTTCAAATTTAAATTTAAATGAATTATTCAACTTTACTCCACTAGAGAATTTTAGGATAGCATGAGTTTGTCTTTACTTAGGTGAAGCTATACAACAGGAACAGACAGGTCAACCTTAAAATTAATAAAATATTTAGCTTTGGTTACTCTGAATTCTAAAGATTCAAATAAATAAGCTACAGATGGAGAAATAATTTCTGAAAAGTACGTTTTGCATGTATATTCATTACCAGACTTGTTTGAAACCTCTGCTGTGTTTGAACCTGTTACTGGCTAGCTCTCAAGACAAAGAAACACAAGAGAAATAGTAATATATTGCTTTCGGAAAGAAAAAAAGAAAAGTCTATTTATTGCATTCTCAGGGCTAAGCAATTCAGAACATACAGCAGCCCTGGAGAATTTTTTTCTTTCTTAATACACACCAATAGAATGTTAATATAAGGAAGATTAGGCCAGCTGAAGTGGCTCACACCTGTAATCCCAACACTTTGAGGGGCAGACAGAAGTGGGTGGATCATGAGGTCAAGAGATCGAGACCATCCTGGCCAACATGGTGAAACCTCATCTCTACTAAAAATATAAAAATTAGCTGGGTGTGGCAGCCCACGCGTGTAATCCCAGCTACTTGAGAGGCTGAGGCAAGAGAATCGCTTGAACCCAGGAGGCAGAGGTTGCAGTGAGCCGAGATCACACCATTGCACTCCAGCCTGGCGGCAGAGTGAGACTCCATCTCAAACAAACAAGCAGACAAAAAACATATATAGAAGATTTAGTCCTTTGGAAAAGTATAATCAGGTTTGTTTCATAAATTATTTTCCCCATTGAGTTAACATAAGATAGTGGTCAAAAGTTGAATAAAATAGCAGCTAAGGTTGGTTTGTAATCTATAAATGTTCTAGATGACAGCCTTCCCAAATCACAGGACCTAGAGTAGTTTTCATTTTTTTGGCAGAAGGCGCATGCTGAACAACAACAACAAAAAACATAGAGCCCCAGGGGTCCTAAACTTTCTGTTGGTCACCCCCTCCTCTCACTTGCCTGGCTTCATATAGTTCAACCGTCTCAATTATTTCCCACATGAACATGTCTGTTAAGAAATTCTCTTTTGCTTTTCTGTGAGCCAAGCTGCCTAGGAAATCCTTGATGCAAAATCTGTTCTTCCTCGTTCACCAGAGAAAGTGGCTGCTTTAAACATCCCTCTGCTGGAGGGATCCACAGGCGTGCATCTCATCGCGCCTTCGGTTATCATCCTGTGATAGTGTTAGTCGTTTACATACATGCCCTCGACTCACCTCAACATTTACTAAATAAACTCATGGTTCACAGCCCTGAACTAGTAAACTGGAAAGCAAAGATTCAATACAGTAATGATTAGCTCTTAGTCTTCATAATCAACTTGCTTTGTATTGAACAAAAGATAACATGTACAATTCTGTTACACACATCTTATATTTTGAGGTAGGTGGAGGTCATGGTATCATCTCAATCATATAGATAGACAACTGAGGCAGAGAGAGGTGCGATTTGCTTAACTAGTTAGAGAAAGCGCTAAAAATAGAATCTGGGTTCCCTGGCTTTAATATTCCTCCTACTACCGAACAATACAAGAACAAGAATGAATTAGACCCGAAGGCTAAAAATTACTGGCAACTTTGTCTCCTAAACGTAAAATGAAACGAGATAGTATAATGCAGTAAAAATCTGGAGTCTATGGAGATCCTTGTTTATAAAACAAATTCCAAATTTTTGCATAGCTTGGCTGTACAATAACCACAACAACCACGAACTGCTGAGTCCCTTAGAGATGTACCTCATAATACTAAGACATTGGTGTGTTTCACTCAGGAAATACACAGCAGTAACTTCTGGCATTATACATGGTAGATTATATAAAACACATCGACTGTTTGGGATTTTTCCATTTATTTGGTATGTTATGAATCAGAACAAGGATTTCAGGACTTCATGCTTAAGGATCCTTATTATGTAGGAGGTATTGGCATGCGTCCTAAAATATTTAATCCAGGCAACTATTCACATTTTATATATAGCAACTGAAAACAGTGATAAGCTAAAATTGGTCTAGGTAGCAGAGAGAAGAGAAAGTATTTATTTGAATAGATGAACATTTTCTCAACAGTGTTTTTTTGTTTTGTTTATTGTTTATTGTTTTTTGTTTTTTTCCTTGAGACCAAGAAACAAATAGCTTAATTTTTAGTATGAATAGACTTCAAACTGCAAACATAACTATTTTTTGCAATGTATAAATATATTCGATGTGGTGCAAATCAGCTAGGAAATTACAATACAGTGGACTTCAGCTTCCTGGTCAGATCATTACAGGCCTGAGGTTTACATGCCCAGAGGAATTGAAGGGTGAGACCAGGGCACCAGAGGGAGAAGAGGCGTTAGCTAATGAGTTCTTGAATTTATCATCCTAAAATGTTGTGCACCGGCTGGTGCAGCTGGATCCTTGCTAGAACTGGTGGTAAATGAATCTGTCTGCCTTTTTTGGGAGGTAGGGGGCTTGCAGGGAGGATGGTTTAATGCTGAGTTTAAAAAAAAACAAATACACCCAAATGCTATTGTTCTTTTCACTGAAAATTTTTCATTTTTACTTAAGTCTGTAATCAACAAAAGGATTTTAGGAGGCCTTGCTGAAAATATAGCTAAATAAGTTCCTATTTGAATGTATAAAAATATTTTTTTAAAAAAAGGTTAGCTCACTGGAGACGTCAGATAGACAGATAGACTGAATTGAGATCTTAAATAATCTGTAAGTGACATTTCTACTTTTCCTTGACTAGATTTGGAATTGGAAGACTTAAGCAGCTTTACATTAAATACAACGAAAGGTCAAATAAAGAAAGAGCACATACATTAGACATACAAGAGATCTTTCTAGAAGTGCAAGGGGTGCCGGGCGCGGTGGCTCACGCCTGTAATCCCAGCACTTTGGGAGGCCGAGGCGGGTGGATCACAAGGTCGAGAGATCGAGACCATCCTGGTCAACATCGTGAAACCCCATCTCTACTAAAAATACAAAAAATTAGCTGGGCATGGTGGTGCGTGCCGATAATCCCAGCTACTTAGGAGGCTGAGGCAGGAGAATTGCCTGAACCCAGGAGGCGGAGGTTGCGGTGAGCCAAGATTGTGCCATTGCACTCCAGCCTGGGTAACAAGAGCAAAAACTCTGCCTCAAAAAAAAAAAAAAAAAAAAAAAAAAAAAAAAAAAAAAAAAAGAAGTGCAAGGGAAACATGCAGTAAAGAAAATAAGGAAGATGATATTTTTTATGATGTAAAATGAAACAAGTAAGAGTGGGCTTTATCCCAAAGTTAAAGCAACCACTGGAATATGTAGTTATAACATGGAAGGTAACTTTCAGTTATGTTACAGTATAAGAGCTGAAATGTACAACGGTTACTAGGAGCAAAGACTCCTATTTAAGGAGCTATGTGACATGGGTTTTTTTAAGTGTTTGCAGATAGATCTAAACTTTTTATTGGCAAGTCAATACAGTTTAGTGATTTCAGAGTTCAGACTCTAGACCCAGGATACCTAAGTTCACAACCTGGCTCTGCAATTTACAAAGGATGTGACACTGGCCAAGATACTTAAACATACTGTAGTCAAGTTACCTCATCTGTAAAATGAGATTAGCAGTAAAAGTTAACTCAGAGGGCTGTTGATATTAAAGGAGATAGTACATGCCAAGCAGTTAGAAATGGTCTGGCATGCAGTTGGTCCCTAATTAACGTTATCCTTTATTTATTATCACTTTAAAATTATTTTGAGTTAATATTCCAGTTTGTTTGGCTACAGTTACAACCATGAGAGTCAAATAAACATAGCTGGCCGTACAGGGACTGAATCCGTGAACTTGGTGCTTTCAGCAAGTAAGGGACGCAAACAAAGCAGAGAACACTCATATTGTGATCTGTCTACAGCAGTGGTTCTCAGACTTATTACTCAAGATACCTTTATACTCCTAAATATTACTGAGGAGCCCCAAAGAGCTTTTGATTATGAGGATTATAGCTATTGACACTTACTACATTAGAAAATAAAGCTAAGAATTTAATATGCAATCAATTTATTTTAAAAAATGGCAAACTTTATACATGCTAACTTAAAGTATACATCTTATGAAACATAACCATTTTATTTGTATTGTCCAAAACAAACACTCAAAAAAGGTGAGATGACTGGTATGGTTTTATGAGTCTGCAAATCTCTTTAATGTAGGTATTGTTTTGGTTGAGGTACGTGAGGGATACCAGTCTTCTGGGTATTGTAGAAGGGTCTCAGGGACACCCAGGAGTTCTTGACTGACCTCATGACACCAAGGCCTAACACCTCTGAAGAGAATACTTTAAGCAAAAGGCATGACTGAGCAGGAAGACGAAGTCTAAATAAATATACTGTTGCTATTTTTGCAAAGAACAGATCAGGATCATTCTAATCAGTACCCATTCATTGCTTTTCTGCTACCTTGCTTTAGTTCTCCTAGGTAGAGTCTTTCCAAGTGGTTCTGTCCACACACTTCAAATTCTTGGACACTACTACACTTCCCCAGTGGATGACACTGTCCATAGGATGTCCACTTAAGGTCCTTGGAAATGACACGTGAGAAATAAGCAACAAATTCCACTGCAAATGATGCTTCCAGAAAGATAGCATGAGAATTCCTTAAGGACAACTTGTCATTATTGCACAAACACAACCATAGATACAAATCCTCCATTCTGGGAAACTTCTAGATGGTAAATGACAGCTAGTTTTGGTCACTAAAATGGAAAGTTAACTACAGCATGTTCCTTTAAAAATATTTCAATATTTTTAAAAAGTCTCTTGTACGACTAAGTGGTGAATGAATAGAAGGCCACAATCATGAGAGGTGGTACCGTCAAAGATGAAGCTTTGTTTAAAATCTTAACAAATATTTATTGAATGCATATTATGTTCCAGGTTTTGGGAATCAAATAATAAGCAAGACCCAGTCTGGGTTTAAAAATCTACAGTAGGACCAGGTGCAGTGGCTCACACCTGTAATCTCAGCACTTTGGGAGGCTAAGATGAGAGGCTCATTTGAGCCTAGACGTCTGAGATCAGCTTGGGCAACATAGTGGGACCCCGTCTCTACAAAAAATATTTTAAAAATTAGCTGGGTGTGGTGGTGTGTGCCTACAATCCCAGTTACTCAGGAGGTTGATGTTGGAGGATTGCTTGAACCTGGGAGGTCAAGGCTGCAGTGAGCTGTGATTGTGCCACTGCACTCCAGCCTGGGCAATGGAGTGAGACCCTGTCTCAAAGGAAGAAAAAAAAAAAAGAAAAGGCTGCAGTATTCAAAACATAACTTATCTTACAGATGCAAGTGTTTTCAAAATATGACAAAAATCACTGAATTACAGAAGTATGTAAATTTACTATGTATCAAAATGATATTGAAAATAATCAAATAATTAATCATTCAAGACTAAGTGAAACATCTAGATTTTGCAAAGCAATTTTCAAACTGGTTGCTATGACTGACGGTCATTTGTCTGAAGAAAAAAATGGCATTCACTATCCAACATTATTCTCTGGAAATGTTTGCTATCATGAATATTTACAAAGATATTTTTACAAAAATATTATTTACAAAAATAAAAAGAGCTCCTAAAATGAAAGAATTAAATTCCTTACAGATTCTTATGCTTAACAAGTAATTATTAGTAACTATGAATATTTCCCTAAAATTTATGTAATATAATCTAATTATATATTTATCAATATTCTAATTAGAAGACACAGTTTAATTTTTATTACTAGGTTTTGCAATATATTCTTTGGACCATGATAACACACTTAAAAAATAAACATTTGCTTTAGGATAGAGTTGGCAGACATATATTTGCTTTGTGACTAAAAATGTCTTAACATTAAAAAGAGAATGACTGTTCAAAGACACCACATTATATTGTAAATTCTCTTTGGTCTTAAAGGTAACTTACACTTGATTATCATCCAAATTTATAACTGACCTGAGGTAGCATCCTTATATTGTCACACAGAACATATTTAGTTGGTAAATATTATATTTACTATATAACTAAAAGTTTCCATTTCAAAACAAACACTGTAATAGTCTCAGCCACAAAAAGACAAGTTTTGTGATTCCTTTTCTTTTTTGAGTATGACTATACGAAATATCCTACTTGCCCCCAATTTTCTTAAGTGAAAATCATCAACAATAAAATGAGGGTTTCCTTCAAGAGTTAAATATGTATTTGTTAGTGGATCAATCACTGAAAAATATATATAATAGGAAACCGAGTTTGAAAATTTTCTATTTGGCATTATAGGGTAACTTTATAGGATTTAAAATTAACTCACATTTGAAAATTTTCTATTTGGCATTATAGGGTAACTTTATAGGATTTAAAATTAACTCACATTAGTTGCTATTGAAGGATCTTTTATTAGTTACCTCTAGAATGCACATTAAAATTGAATTACATTTGGGCTTTCTTCAATATTAGAGTCTAGTTTTTTTTTTTTTTTTCATGAGCATTATTGAAGAGTTAAACTTCAAGGTTAACTTTTCATCAATCATTTATGTCAAAACTAGTTCCAGTTCTTCCACACAAAAAATCTCTAAATACTGTAAAAAACCCAAGCCAAACAGAAGCAGCAGAAAGTATTAAAGATCATTCATGAAAATGCCATTAACTACTATACCCTCTTTGCAAGGATTTTATCCATAGTTCGGCTCATGCAGATAAAGTGTTCAGTCTTCCACTCAAGTCAGAGATGAAGGCAGGAGAGGAATAATTTTTACTCATTTTCCAGCAAAACCCAGTACAGCAATAGTGTGCTACTCTATTGTGATGGAACTTCTGTATGATTTGCATCGGGTCAGTACCCTTCCAGAGTTACTGCTTAGGGCATGATAATTTCAAATTCAGTCTGTCATTTTATTACATGTTTTTCAAACAGCATGCCCACCAAAACAGAAAACACTGCACATATGGGCTGAGATCAGATGCTTTCATCATTTAGTTGATATATTCTGACAGGAGGCAGAAACAAGATGGTCTACTTTTATTTGGGCTTTTCTTTTGGACCTCAGACTTTTTAAACTTATTAATTAATAAAAGGCCAGAACTCTTCAGGTACATTCTTTAAGACTTGTTACAGCAAGCCTTATTGCTCAAACCCTTCCCAACAATGAGTATTTCTCAAAGCTGTCTATGTAATTTAGGATTATGCACACGTAAAGTTTTCACAACTGATGGAACAGAATAGACATCAAAACTTAACAGTACAGTTTAAAAGTTTTGGCTGGGTAAGTTGATTATTTTTAGGATAAAACATGATTTTTAGGATTCACTTGCCAATATGCTTACACTACTAGTAAATTACACTTGGCATTGATGTCTGGAATTCATGAACAATCTTATAGCTTTATTACGAATCTCAAAATGTACCCTTAAAAAGTCTTTCTCTGAGACACACAGAATGTTTACAAAATCTCACTCAGATTGAAATTTCATAATTGTACATCTGCAATATTGCCACATTCCATAAAGTTCACAAAAAGTTAATCTTGTTGCAAAAATTATTCTGTCTTGAAAAGTACAAAGATGAAAACTGAATCCATTTAAAATAAAGATAAAAATTGTAAGAGAGTTTTCCAAATTGCCTTTTGTAACACTGTGAAATGACAGCTGTTTCCCAAAACATTAGCATGTCTGTTCACCTGATGTTAGAACAAGCAACAATGTCCTGATTTTTATGATGTCTCGTTTAGTCATTATGACCATTTCACTAAATGTTTAAACAGAATATTCAGGGATTTAAGGTGTTCTCAGAGTTGGATATTCTGATGTTAACTGTATAACATCACACAGTTAGATGAAAGGATACAGGTAGAAATGAGATTAAATGAAAATTTTCAACTATACCATGATCTACATAGTATTAGGTAAATCCCTCAGAAACAACTTCAAAACTTCACAAACATAAAGCAAATATTTACCCCCTGTGTCTACATAGTATCCTTTAAGTGGGGAGATGGCTTACTATGCCAATTCTTTAAAATTATTAAACAAGATGACTTATTTATCTCTATGCGCAATTATATTAAGATAGAAATAAAATTACATTTTCCAACTTCTAATTATATCCTTCATCTACCATTTATGAGTTTCAAAAATGAATTTAATTCTATGTTTTCTCCCCCAACTGTAAAATTCCATATTGCTCCTTGTAATTACTACATTAGAAAAAGCTGAATTTTCAAGTTCTCAGATTTCTCTTGAGAAAAGTGCAACCATTTAAATCGTTTTACACTCTTGGATTTACCAGGCCCTTCCTGCACTTTTAATCACCCGTCTTTTTGTATTTTGTTATGCATCCTCTTAAGGCAGGCCTCAGCTGAACTCACTCCAAATTACATCACAGACAAAACATACCTAGAGTCCGGATCGGAACAAAACGGAAAGGACAGTCCATTGTCCTACACATATTTAACTCAAGTGATCCATGGTGCAAACTGGTCAATTTTCTTCCTACCCAGCAACAAACATTTTTTAAAAGGCACAACAATTCAGGGCAAAACAAAACATCTATAAGGAAGGCACATTTCATTTAGAAGCTGTAAATGCTTACTTGTTCTGGGAAGCTCTCTCCCTCTTCCACTGCCATTCTCTGTGGTCAAGTAGGAAACCTGATAACTCAATTAGTTAACACTTTGGACAGAGCATCACATCTAAAAATATCTGCCTTAGGAAATGTAAAGGTTTTCCCCACCTCCTAGGAAGGAGGTAGGAGCTGGTCAGAAGCAACTTACTAGAGTATTTAAATGGGGGGTGGGCGGGGCAGACAAGAGTACAGAATCTGCGTGGGCCCTTGCAAACATCGCAATGCCTCCCAGAATTCCCCACGACTTACCATGTTGGCTCCTTGTATTTAGTCATGATATGTGGAATACCGAGAATAGCAGGGCAATCAGCTGGGGATTGCACCCTGGCTTTTTGGCTGCTTGGAATCACTCATGAGACCAGCTTCTGTCATTCTGCTTATCAGCACTTTCCTCTGTACGCATGCCACTCTGACATTCCTTCTAAAGACAATACCACCGTTTTCTCCTCTGACTTTCTGGAATCCAGTCAGGCTAGACTTTTACGATTGGGCTTTTTAAACTGTTAATTTCCCTCCTGATATTAGCTTTTCTAATGAATATATGTCTGTGTATACATGTACATCTACAGTTACACACACACACACACACACACACACACACACGCATTCTGAGAGCATACTTTACTGCCAAGGAGAGTTACTTTACTAAACCAATTTCCTTTTATCAAAGGGCAAACGCAGCTGATGATTATCCTTATAAAAATACAGCACTACAACAAACTCATGTGTATAACCAGGAGGAGAGAAAAAAAAAAAACCAAACAACTCATTGAATGCTTCTGATAATTTTTTTTTTTTTTTTTTTTTTTTTTTTGAGACAGAGTATCACTCTGTCACTGAGGGTGGAGTGCAATGGCAGGATCTCTGCTCACTGTAACCTCCACCTCCCTGGTTCAGGTGATTCTCCAGCCTTAGCCTCCCAAGTAGCTGGGATTACGGGTGCCTGCCACCACACCTGGCTACTTTTTGTATTTTTAGTAAGCACGAGGTTTCACCATGTTGGCCAGGCTGGTCTCAAACTTCTGAGCTCAAATTGTCTGCCCACCTTGGTCTCACAAACTGCTGAGATTACAGGCATGAGCCACTGCACCTGGTCCAGATTAATATTTTTTACTTAGCTTTTTTCAACTAATAAAATCTTGCTTTTCAAATATGCAAAACTTCAGGCAACTTTTTACTGTTCTCACACAAGAATCAGAGCCCTAAAGAACCCATCACTGTAACAACCTGCATTTGTATTTTATTTAGAACTGTTCTAATCAATACTTCTCTTAAACCTTTAAGGCTTGAAGGAACATGACCATGGTAGACTCAATTAAACTTCAGGAGGACCAGTGTGTAAGTCTATTCATTAAACACATAATTTATACAGAGCCTATTAAGTGCCAGACATTTTTCTAGGCACTAGGGTACAGTGTGGGGGTGGGGAGGAACAAAGAAGAAAATTGAGAAAATCTCTATTTTTGTGACACTTATACACACCAGCAGGTGTGGGCAGACACATTAAATAAACCATAAAAATAATAAATAACTTGTTGAATGCATTCAAAGCAATAAATTCTATGGAGACAAACAGAGCAGGGAAGGGGGGAATCCTAAGTGTGTGTTTAGGAAGTGGGTATATAGGCTTTAATATTGACAATAATGTCATAATAATGTAGACAGGGAGGATTTTATACTAAATATTATGTCAAACCACATGAAATTGCCATTTTTACAGGTTAAAACCAAGTGAATACAGCAATTTTATATGAGTCAACATAATGATATATTTATACAGCTATTTATTATTACATTATATCAGCTATTATAGTATTAACATTTATCAAACATGCAAGACGCTACATTTATTTCTTACATACATTATTTTAGTTCTCATAGCTATGTTGTAAAGCAATTTCTCTGTGAAATGGAAGCTAGAATTTAGAGAGATCAAGAACTTGGCAAGGTTAGCAGCTAGTAAGTAGGCAGTATTTATATCTAATTCTACATGATTCTAAAGATAAGGCCACATGCTAGCAGCAAATAGTAAACATATGTCTTCTTGATTCCCACAGTTTTTAAAAAGAAATTTGAATTAGCAAAATCATTTTGAGCAAGAAGAACAAAGCTAGAGTGATCAGATTACCTGGCTTAAAAATATATTACAAAGCTACAGTAATCAAAATGGTCTGGTATTGGACAAAAAAACCCAGACAATTTAGAACAATGGGGCAGAATAGAAGATCCAGAAATGAATCTGTGTCTAGTCAATTGATCTTTGGCAAGGGTTCAAAGAACACACAATGGGGAAAGGATAGTCTCCTCAATAAATGGTGCTGGGAAAACTGGATATCCACAGGCAGAAAAATGAAATAGAATTTTATGTCACACCATGTAAAAAAATGAACTCAAAATCGATTGCAGGTTTAAATGTAAGACCCCAAACCACATAACTATAGAAGAAAATGCAAGGAAAAAGTTCTCTTACCATTGATTTGGGCAATGATTTTTTGCATTTGATGTCAAAAGCTCAGGCCACACAAGTGAAAATTAATAAATGAGAATACATCAAACTAAAAAGCCTCTTTAAATAAAGAAAACAATAAGTGAAATGAACCAGCAACTTATGGAATGGAAAAATATATTTGTGAACCATACATGTAATAAAAGGTTAATATCCAAAAAATGTTATAAACTCATATTACTCAGTATCAAGAAATCAAATAACCCAATTTTTAAAATGGGCAAATAACCTGAATAGACACTTTTCAAAATTTGACCTCAGGAGGGCCAGTGTGTAAGTCTGGCCTTACAAAAGATCAGCAGGTATATGAAATGGTGGTGGACATCACTAATTATCAGGGAAATGCAAATCAAAACCACAATGAGCTATGACCTCATACCACTCAGAATGGTTATTATGAAAAAGACAACAGAGAATAAGTGTTGGCGAGGATGCAGAGAAAAGAGAACCCTGGTACACTGTTGATGGGAATGTAAATTAGTACAGCCATTAAGGAAAACAGTAAAAATTAAAAACAGAACTACCTTATGATTCAGCACCCTACTACTGGGTATATTGCCCAGGAAATAAAATCAGTATCTCAAAGAGATTGCACTCCTGTGTTTGGTACAGCATTATTGATAATAGCCAAAATACAGAAAAAAACCTAAATTGTCTGTTGACTAATGAATAAATAAAATGTGGTATATATACATAGTTAAACATTATTTAATCATAAAGAGAGATAAATCCTGCCATTTGTGACCACATGGATGAACATGGAAGGCATCATGCTAAGTGAAATTAGCCAGACATAACAAAGACAAACATTGCATGACCCATTTATATGAGAAACTGAAAAAAGTCAAGCCTATGGAAACAGAGTAGAGGGGAAAGGAGTAGAAAGGAAAATGGGAAGATGCTGGTCAAGGAGTACAAACTTTGAGTTATGAAAAATGAATTAGTTCTGGAGACTTAATACACAGTAATGTGAATATAGTTAATCATGCTTTATTACATACTTGAAATTTGCTGAAAGAGTAGATCTTAATTATTCACACACACACACACACACACACACACACAGAGCAAAAAAACTATAAAAGGTATTAGACATTAATTAGCTTGACTGTGATGATTATTTTACAATGTATATGTATATCAAAACATTGGCCAGGTGTGGTGGCTCATGCCTGTAATCCCGGCACTTTGGGAGGTTGAGGTGAGGTAGGTGGATCACCTGAGGCCAGGAGTTCAAGACCAGCCTGGCCAACATGGCAAAATTCTGTGTACTAAAAATACAAAAGTTAGCTAGGCATGGTGGTACACACCTATAATCCCAGCTACTCAGGAGGGTGAGGCAGGAGAATCATTTGAACTCCAGAAGTGGAGGTTGCAGTGAGCCGAGATTGTGCCATTGCACTCCAGCCTGGGTGACAGAGCAAGGCTTTGACTCAAAAAAAACAAAAAAATGGAGTTATATACCTTAAATATTTACATTTTTATTTGTAAATTATAGCTTAATAAAGATGGAAAAAATATTGAAATTAGTTGCCACCGTTTGAAAATTGAGAGACTGCCAATCAAAATCTAGGGTTCCAGTTCCAGGTTGTTCATTATTCCCTGCCCCTCTCCTCTTTCCGGTGCCGCTCCCCTCCACCCTCCTACCCCCGCTTCATTCATTCATGTATACAATCACCATGCACGGGGTAGGCACTTAGTACATGCTGGAAATTGTGCTCTGGCAGAGAAGCCTGGAAAACCATCACCCTGCTTGCTCTGTGCCTGTTTCTCATCTGACACACAGTGAGGTGGAGCCAGTCCTCTCTGGAATATAGCAAATCTGATCTGGCTGCAGTGGACACAGTGGGTAGGGGAGATATAGTCAGAAAGGGAAGAAATGCCATGAGTTGATGCTCTGGAGAAGGTGAGGCTGGCTTAAAAAGTCTTCACTACCCCCATGCCTGGCTTTTCCCAGCTGAGATAGAACTCTTCCATAAACTTCCAGGACACATCCCAAGCTCAGCTCACCTCCCAGAAGCTGTGGATTTTGTTCCAATGACATTTGCTGCAGTTTTTGGTCTGTTCTTTATGTCTGTGTGGAGAACCTTTGCTTTATCAAAATGCTGGAGGCCAGGAGGCCAGGCCTGGGGATCTGTCCCTCAGATCTTGTAGGCAGTCCTTAGCCCCATCAACAAAAACCAGAAAATAAGACATCTGGCTCTAGGCAGGACATTCACATGCTCCTATCCACTGATACCTCCCCTAGGAACTTGCTTGGGAGTTTAATCATGCTTGCTGGCAAGATATGACTCCTCACATTTAATTTAGATCTCTGCTATTCATTTCTTAATCTCTGTCTTTAGTGAGAAGAGACAGCAGTTGGTTATCGTCTTTTTAAACACTCCATGCTATTACTGAGTTATTTCCCTCCCCACGGTCTTCCCCACTACAGGATAAATAATCCCAACTCATTCAACCTTTCTGTAGAGCTCTTCAGAGAAAAACACTCTACAATTACACTAAACAAGAAGACTAATAATTCCGATAATTGTGTCTTTCAACCCACCCCCTAGCCAGGACATTTTTTTTCTCAAACTATTGTCACTCATCTCAAAGACACTGTAGCAGCAAAAGGAGATGGAGGCAGAACTGAAATCCCCAAAGGGTAAGCCCAGGCAGATGGGGAGGCCGGTGGAGCCTGAGCCGGGAGTCTGGTGGATGGACTGAAAGTGTTGTGTTCACAGTGGGATATGGTGCTAACATTTTCCATCTCATTTGATGAGAACAATATGCCCTGCCTCAAGGAAAGCCAGTATGTAGAAATACATTTTTTTTTTCACAGAAAAGAAACAGAATAAATCACATAATCTCAGAGCTCATTTAATTAAACCCCATCCTTTTTTATTATTTCAATGGTTTTTGGAGTAACGGTGGGTTTTGGTTACATTGATAAGTTATTTAGCGGTGGTTTCTGAGATTCTGGTGCACCTGTCACCCTTCGTATTCACTGTACTCAATTTGTAGTCTTTGCTCTCTCATTCCTTCTCAACCTTCCTCTCTGGCTCCCCAAAGTCCATTCTATTACTCTTATGCCTTTGTGTCCATCATAGCTTAGCTCCTACTTATAAGTGAGAACATTTAATATATGGTTTTCTATTCTTGAGTTACTCCACTTACAATAATGGCCTCTACCTTCATCCAAGTTGTTTAAAGACATTATTTCATTTCTTTTTAGAGCTGAATAGTATTCCATGGTATGCATGCATATATATATATATATATATATATATATATATATATGAGAGAGAGAGAGAGAGAGAGAGAGAGAGAGAGAGAGAGAGAGAAACATTTTCTTTATCTACTTGTTGGCCAATGAGCATTGAGGTTGGTTCCATATCTTTGCAATTGCAAATTGTGCTGATTTAAACGTGTGTGCATGTCTTTTCTACATCATGACTTTTTTTTTCCTTTGGGTAGATACCCAGTAGTGGGATTGTTGGATTAAATGATAGTTCTACTTTTAGTTCTTTAAGGAATCTCCACACCGTTTTTCATGGTGATTGTATTAATTTACATTCCCACCAGGAGTGTAAAAGTGTTGAACCTCATCATTTTAAAGGTGAGGAAACAAAAACCCAGAGTGATTTCATGATACCATATTGTGAGTTGATATTGCTGTGTCTAGAATTCATAAACGGATTCCTTGGACAAGCATAAAGATTTAGGGTATTTATGGGTGATCCTTCTGCCCTGGCCTCCCAAGTAGAAGGTATGAGCTACCACATCCATTTAATTTTTAAAATTTTTTGTAGATACAGGGTCTATATTGCCTAAGCTGGTCTCAAACTTCTGGCTTTAAGCGATCCACCCACCTTAGGCTCCCAAAACCTGGGATTATAGGCATGAGATACCATGCTCTGCCCAGCTTTACATTTTTAAAAGGTTGAAAAAAATCAAAAGAAGAAAAATACTCTAACATGTGAAAATTATATGCCATTCAAATTTCAGCATTCACAAATAAAGTTCTATTGGAACACAGTGATGGTCATTTGTTTACAAATTGTCTACAGCTGCTGCCACACTACACTGACAGAGTTAGTAGCTGTCAGAGACCGTATGGACTACAGAAACTAAAATATTACTTAACCTTTCAGTGAAAGTTTTCTGACCACTGATCTAGAGCCAGGGGTTTGGCAGTTGTGTCCTTATGATATAGTTGTAATTTTTGATTTTTTTTTAAACTATGTCTTGTACTGTGGCCCAGTAGCTGGGATTACAGGTGCCCACCACCACACCCAGCTCATTTTTTTTTTTTTTTTAATTTTTAGCAGAGACAGTGTTTCACTATGTTGGCCAGGCTGGTCTTAAACTCCTGACCTCGTGATCCACCCACCTCGGCCTCCCAAAGTGCTGGGATTACAGGCATGAGCCTCCACACCTAGCCAATTTTTATTTTTTTATAGAGACAGAGTCCCAGTCTGGCACCCCAGTCTGGCACCCAACCCAGAGCACAGTGCATGATTACAGCTCACCACAGCCTCATCATCCAGGGCTCAAGCAATTCTCTCACCTCAGCCTTCCAAGTAGCTGGGAATACAGGTATGTGCCACTACACTTGGCTATTTTTTATTTTTTTATTTTTAGTAGAGATGAGGTCTTGCTAAGTTGCCCATGCTGGTCTTGAACTCTTGAGCTCAATCTTCCTGCCTTGGCTCTCAAAGTGCTGGGATTATAGGCGTAAACCTCTATGCCTGGCCTATGATGTACTTTTAAATGAAAGGCTGTGAACTCCCATAAACCTAGAATGCTGTGCGATCCTGAGATTGAAAAATGGTAGAAACCCCACACGCCCCCAGAAGAGTATCCACTCACCCATTAGCGTCATATGACCAAAAACCCTACTATCTTTTCATGTAATAATTTAAAGCAATAATATCCTCTCTAGCCTCTCATTGTGTGTCGCACATGAAATGCTAAGCCCCAGGGCTTGGATTCTATAAAATTTTCTCTGTTCAATAATCAGCAAAAATATGAAATTCTTTTTAAAAAAGAAAATGTGACAACAGTATTTATATCACTGATGTGACTCCTGGAAACTTGTAGTAACAAAATGTGCCCTTTTTCTTGTTTTCTCCCTTCTTTCAAACTGAGGCCATGACGCAGACATTTTTCAAAGGAACACATGGAAAAAGCAGCTCATTGAGCTTGTAAGAGGGCAAATGATGTAATCTACAAGGGAGCTTTTAAGCAGCAAAGTAATCTAGATTGGCTGTATTCAATGTTTCCTATGATCTTCATTAGAACATATTCTACTTTGTTTTATCAGCTGAGATAACAGATAAGATAAAGGATAAAAGAAAAGTTTAGAGACCCAGGTTTGACAGGAGACCATTGACTTTGGAGGGAATCTTTTTTGTTGTTGTTTTTGTTTTGTTTTGTATTTTGAGATGGAGTCTCTCTCTGTTGCCCAGGCTGAAGTGCCATGGTGCAATCTTGGCTCACTGCAATCTCTGCCTCCCAGGTTTCAGCGAGTCTCCTGTTTCAGCCATCCAAGTAGCTGAGACTATAGGTACATACCATCATGCCTGGCTAATTTTTGTGTTTTTAGTAGAAACAGGGTTCCACCACGTTGACAAGGCTGGTCTCAAACTCCTGACCTCAGGTGAGCTGCCTGGCTCAGCCTCCGAAAGTGCTGGGATTACAGGCATGAGCCACCGTGCCTGGCCAGAATCTGGTTTTGAATGTCTGTTGTGGGGACTGTGAGGTAAGGAACTCAACAGGCTGGGGGAGGGGAGGAGGGAAAGAGGTTAGAGAGGCTGTTTCCAACTTCATTTTCTCTCCCATGTCCT
Organism: Saimiri boliviensis; assembly: GCF_048565385.1. Taxonomy (NCBI): domain Eukaryota; kingdom Metazoa; phylum Chordata; class Mammalia; order Primates; family Cebidae; genus Saimiri; species Saimiri boliviensis. The sequence continues at coordinate 40,014,540 of NC_133460.1, forward strand.
CAGCCCCTACCATCCAAAACCCAGCGAATATGTCTAGGCAGGGGAACGGGACAGTTATCTTGGAGGTTGCTTTTACTAATATGACTGATTCTACGGTGGGAGTGACCACTTCACTAAGCCCTAGGATGCCTGGTTTATCCCTAATAGAAAGCAGTCATAAATCCCTTGGCATGAATGCCTGGGAGAACTTTCACTTTGGGTGCTGTTTTTCCCACTGAGTTCATAACTTCCTACTCACGTTCATAATACCTCTCCTGCCTGAGCTCCACTACCACATTCCTTCAAAATTTTGTAATCCAGGAGAAATAGAATAATTGAAATCATGCGTCTCACCACCCTCCCCTTCCTTAACTTTTGCAAATGGCCCGGGATGCAAATGAGGCCACAGAAATAAGAAAAGATACTAAAGAACAAATCACGTGTAATAATAATGTCTTCAGTACTTCATATATGTGTTCTTGATACCTGTACACTTTACAGATAACAACATATAAATGGTGCTGTCCCTTAATGATGAAAACATGCTGATTTTTTTTTTTTTTTTTTTTTTTTTTGAGACAGAGTCTCGCTGTGTCACCAGGCGCCAGGCTGGAGTGCAGTGGTGCAATCTCGGCTCACTGCAACCTCCACCTCCCAGGTTTAAGCATTTCTCCTGCCTCAGCCTCCCAAGAAGCTGGGACTACAGGCACATGCCACCATGCCCAGCTAATTTTTGTATTTTAGTAGAGATGGGGTTTCACTATGTTGGCCAGGATGGTCTCGATCTCTTGACCTTATGATCCGTCCACCTTGGCCTCCCAAATTGCTGGGATTACAGGTGCGAGCCAATGCACCCAGCCCTTAGCATGCTGATTTTTCTAAGCCCAAATCACATTAGGAAAGCCACGATATTTCTGGATGATCAAAGCTGTGTTCAATGTAGCCCGAAGAAACATGATGAGATATTTCTTCATTATTTCATATGCTCTTGAATATATAAACGTGAAGCATGCAAAACTCAGAATTGATTATGAAATGATTATTTTTTCCCTTCTCTGAGGAGCTCCACTGAATGATAACATTCTTAGCTAGATGAAATTGACTATGCTTCTGCTGTCATGCATAATTAGGGCTTGGAGAATTTTGAAAATGTAATGAACTCTGCGGGGTTTGATTAGCCAAAGAGTAAGACCTTTAAAGTTGATGAGCTTACAGTGGTGCATTTGACAGTGACACATTACACCGGGAGGGTGTTCTGATACTATGACACCAACACACATCTCTGGAGATGAATAAGAAGGTTGGAATAACTTGCAATAGGTAGTTTTGTCTGCAGTTTGAATATTAACATATTCTGTTTAAAATACTTGTAAGTAAAGAAAAAACAATTGTAGAAATATACCAATCCCTTTAAAAATTCTCTATTTAAAGCATCAGAAAAAAAAAGAAAGAAAGAAACATAGGAATAAGTTAGGCCTGCAAAATCAATTGTCTCAGAATCAAGCATTTAGCAGTTTTATAATTAGCATTTTATCAAGCAGAAATCAGTGAAATCAATTTCTTTTCTTTTCTTTTGTTTGTTTGTTTGTTTGTTTGTTTGTTTGTTTTGAGACAGGATCTCTGTTGCCCAGGCTAGAGGACAGTTGCATGATCATAGCTTACTGTAACCTCAAACTCCTGGACTCAAGTAATCTTCCTGCCTTGGCTTCCCAAATAGCTAGGACTACAGTTATGTGCACTATACCCAGCTAATTTTTTGTGTTTTTTTGTAGAGACGGGGTCTATCTATGTTGCCCAGGTTGGTCTCAAACTCCTGACCTCAAGAGATCCTCCTGCCTTGGCCTCCCAGAGTGCTGGGAATACAGGTTTGAACCACTGTGCCATATCCCAGTTTTTAAAAAGCCATTTCATGAGCAAAACAGATACACATGTGCACACACACCCCAGTTTCCAGGAATCTTCAATAATTATTCAATTCTAATTGCAATACTTTTATTCCAAGTTTTATTTATGGATGACAGATCTTCATCCACAAATAAAAGGAACAAACTAAGATCCCATTTCCAGACACTGCTTTTGTAATAAACAAATACACACATGCATTTATTATAGGAGATATGTTAAATTTGGATAATTCTCTAAAGAAAACTAGTTTTCTTCTATGAATGAAAAGCACTATTATTCCAGAAAAATATTCTTTGGACAAAATTATGCATGACTGGAAACATGAGAAAAAAGACTAAATAATAGTTTAATGCAAGGAACTAAAAACGCATGTATTAACAAAAGTTTAGGAGACAGGAAGAGAACAAATTAATAAATCAATTTGATGGTATATTAAGCAGAAAATCTACACTTAGGAGCCCTGATGTCTATGCCAGACAGATTTGCAATCAGTTCTAACACAAGTAACTCTCAATGGCTAAAACGTGTAGACTTAATATAATTTTTGAAGTTACCTCCTCCTTTCTACTGAAAGAATTTTTTTTCTCAGAAATTCAAAAAGGGGGTAGAACTAAATATCTTCATTCACCACCCCTCTCTGCAATGTCCTTTTCTTCAACTCTAGAAATCAAAAGGTCAAGTGGAGCAAGTCACATGACAGTCCACTACTCTGCAGAAAGGACTGGTGTATGTCATGTGTTTCGTTTTAAGGGAGAGAACACTTAATGACTCCAGCCTGCATTCCAGCCACCTTTAATCTCTCTCAGGCCAAGGATGAAGGGGATTGGGGAGGAGTAGTCAGTTATCAGAGATGGGAAAAAGCAAAAAAACTTCGCTCATTAAAATGCCAGATTTAGTGAAGAAAAACCATCTTCTGGTGTTGGTTGTTCAATGACAAAGACTTGTGGAAGTGTCCCTCTGCCTGCTTCTTTATTCCCTAAATCATATTAGAGGGTTGTTGGCTACTGGCTCAAAATAACATGCAATGAAATAGCACATGGATGAATGAAGAAGCAAGGAATGAAACTGTCCTCAGATGGGCACTGCCGAAATAGCCATCAAGAAAGGGCTGTTGAAACCTCGTAGGCTGTTAGATGTAGCCTACCCCTTCTGGATATTCCTAAGTCGAACCACTGAAATGTAACCCTACTTGGCTACACTAAATGATTAGTGAGTTCCGCACATTCAATTAACTAAATAGTAACTAAGTAATTGGGTGTACAGAAGCCAAAAAAAAAAAAAAAATAGTCCTAATTCCTTCTAGGAAATTTTACTCCAGTTGGGGGAGTGGTGGAAGAAAACTTCCTTGTTTTCTTTTTATGCCTGACCAAATTCTCTGGTCTGGTCTCACCTGTTACCTCTCCCCTCTGCCTCTAATTGATGCTCCAGACACACTGCTGTATTATACATTCTTTGTAAAGGCAATTGTATTCCTCCCTCAGGGACTTTGAACTTACAGTTCCCTCCACCTGGAATGCTGTCTTCCTCTAAATCAGGCGTCCCCAAACTTTTTACACAGGGGGCCAGTTCACTGTCCCTCAGACTGTTGGAGGGCCGCCACATGCTGTGCTCCTCTCACTGACCACCAATGAAAGAGGTGCCCCTTCCTGAAGTGTGGTGGGGGGCCGGATAAATGGCCTCAGGGGGCAGCATGCCACCTGCGGACCGTAGTTTGGGGACGCCTGCTCTAAATCCTTCAAGGCTGCTTCCTTTTTATCAACAGGTCACAGAATATATATTGCCTCCTGAGAGAGGCCTTTCCTGGCCACTCAATCTAAAGTAGGTCTGAAATAACTACCACATCACCCTTATTTTCCAGGTAATACCATTTGATCAATTTCTCACTTATTACTGGTTCATAGTTTGTTTCTTCCTTACCTCCAGTCCTGTAGAACTTTAGTTTTTAAAAGCAGGGCTTTTGTCTGTCTTGTGAACAGCACCAGGAACATAGTAGCTGTTCAATTAATATTTAAATGAATGTGAGCAAGCAGAGTTCAGAGTTTGTGGGCAGGAATAAAAAAGAATAGATTTGAGCTGGGTTTTGAGAGTAGTTAAAATTGCTAAAGAAAGATAAACATAACCTAGGCCAGGGAAGAAATCAAGCAATATGAGTTCTCAAAGATTTCTCCTTGGGAGCAGCTTCAGGGAAGGAGGAAAAGAAAACCGACAATTATTGAGCCCTTGTTCTGAACCCAGTTCTGGGCTGGGTTCCCAAATGTCAGAGTTAGAAATAATAAATCTCCTTATCCACATAAAGAGGCCTGAAGGATGGTGCCTGGCACAGGGCTTGGCACAAAGGAAGCTCTCAATAAACATCTGTTGAATGTTAGAAATCTAATTAGTTGCCAATATTCACAAATAAATAGATTTTATATGAGTTCAGATTTTTGCCTCTTCTTTCAAAAATCAGATGTTTTAAGCAAAACTACACCCTTCATTTCCATATAGCAATAACTGGCTGCATAAGAGCCACGGCTGTGACCTAGAGCTGGCCATTTTCTCTATAGTTTGCTCTAGTTCTCCCCAGCCTTGTTTTGGTAGACATGGACTTTGCAGCTCCATGATTGACAGCCAAACTGGAGACACCTGGGACCTCTCTACTGCGCAAAATAGGATGGGGCTCTTGCTGGGAAGGCCAGTTCTAGTAGCTATGGTTAAACTTTAGGGACAGGCGTCCTCACTTTTGCTCCTTTTTCACAGAGCGTAGCACCTGAGATATGTCGGCATAACTGACCAGAAGACAACTGCACACGTCTAGTCTGGAAATGGCACTTACTCCCAGGGCCCTGGGGATAACATGAGCGGCAACTTCGTTACGGTCGACACCACTGTGGAAGAGATATCCTCAAGAGGGTTTGGAGATTCAGTCAGCTACAGGAAGCCAGTAACTTCTGAGCGATTTATGAGTCACAGGAGAAGGAATAAGCATATTTATGAGAACCATGTGAATGTGATCTTGTAAAATATAATTGGGATAGAAAAAAAGAGCCTCACTTGACTCAGGTAGATAACATTTTGTGCAGAGAGTAAGGAAAAAGTGCTGACTTCATGATGTCATTGGTTTGTCTTTCATGAGGGAAAGGATGAGCTGGACCACATAGATCCTCTGGTGTCCATGGCTTATCTCTTTGCCTGTTCTCCAGGCCCATTCATTTCCTCCTTAATTTCAGTCATCAATCACTCTATTTTCCTGAATCTTCAATTGGTCTCTGCCTGATCTTGGGTTTCCTGCAACTACCAGTACTTTCATAAAATATTCTTTTCTCCAGTTTCAAACCAAGTTCATTAAACTCGGCTATCCTAACATCCCCTATATTTACAGAAATGTTTAGTAAAAAGAAAAAGTCTCAAATGAAACACAAGAATAAATAGTCCAACAGTTTCAATTGAACCAAGTTAATAAATCACCTCTAATTGATGTATCTCATCTGTAACCTTATCAGAGCGATTTATCCTGAATATCTTAGCCAAAAAAAAAAAAACAAAAAAAACAAAAACAAAAACAAAAACAGCATCTCCAGCCTGCCTCACCCATTATGCTGGCCCCTGTCTCTGTTTTTTTGTTTGTTTTTTTGCTTACTGGCTCTTATCTCTATCTGAATTGATACGCATCTCTAGTAGTTTATTCTCCATCTCCCTGCTAGAGTGTGCGATTTTTTAAGACAAAAAGTTACCTGTTGGTTACTGTGGTATTCAGTAAATATTGTTCTGAGTGAATAAATAGCATTTAGTACAGTGGTGATTCTGATTAGGAGGATACTTTGAGAGAATCAAGTTAAAAAGCAATTTCAAATGATTCAGCTTTAGCTGTCATCAAATGAAGTCCAGTTACTGTTTTCAGTGTAGACAGAAATACATAATGCTAATGCTATTAACTGAACACTGACAATACATTCTAGGCACTGCACTAAGCATTTTGCATTCATTTTCCCAGTTAATTTTCATAATACTGTAAGAAGTCATTGTTATTCATTTTGTAAGCAAATCCTCTTTACTATTGTGTTATACTGGAGAGACCTTACAAAATATTAATCTCAACAGGAGTTAACCAAATTAACCCTTAACATAGCAATTTTTCGATTATGTTATATAAATAGAGCCAGCTGGGCCAGGCAGGAAATGCAAATGAGGACACACTTCTGAGACTCTGTTATATGAGTAGTACATGACTCACTGGAAAGAGAATAAGCATACTTCTGTGGAACAATCCCATAAAGATACAACTGTAAGAGCATAATTGGGACTGAAAACATGAGCTTCACTTTCATCAAATGGGGAAAGTTTTATGCAGAAAGTTTAGACCCTGATGAGTGAAGGTATAAACTCCAACCAAGGAGAACAGCGCACACCTGGCTCAAGTTGATAGGTGCAAGAATGTGGCTCTTCTAACAGTTCAAGAAAGGCTGTAAATCTGGATGTTTTAAAATGCCACTCTCCAGTTATTATATATTGGCAAGGAATTAAAAGAACTGGACATAAACTATGAAGGGTACATCCAAAAAGAAAACCCTTCTGTTCTGGAGCTGAGAGTTATGTTAAAATTCACATGATTTTTAGGGCTGAGTGTGGTGGTTCACACCTGTAATCCCAGCATGTTGGGAGGCTGAGGTGGGCGGATAATGAGGTCAGGAGTTCAAGACCATCCTGGCCAACATGGTGAAACCCCGTCTCTACTAACAATACAAAAAAATTAGCTGGGCATGGTGGTGTGTGCCTATAATCCCAGCTACTCAGGAGACTGAGGCAGGAGAATCGCTTGAACCAGGGAGTTGGAGGTTGCAATGAGCAGAGATGGTGCCACTGCACTCCAGCCTGGCGACAGAGCAAGACTCTGTCTAAAAAAAGAAAACAAAGACAAAAACACATTTCACATGATTTTAAGTCTAAAGGTAAAGCTCTTACATTGGCTTAGACTTCTGATACCACACAATTATAGAAATGTAAACGAATGATGATATAATTCACTTTCTCATGGTACTTTACATTAGAGTGGAATTTTCCAGTTTACACAGCCCATTATCCACCCTTTCCTTTTTTTCTAGCATGGCCTAGCACTATATGGGATGGTAGGGGCTGGGAGAAGGTCCAGAAGAGTTTAAAACAGCCAGAACTTTAAGACCAGACACAGAGGGCGTTAAAAAGTAAAGGTGCATAAATAAGTTAAGTAGTAGCTATGAGTTCCTCCTGATACACAGAATGGATTCCCAACTTGACATTGTTTTTATGTTTCCTAGAATGTTATGTTCTTATTTAAATCTTTCTTGAAAGTATTTTTATATTATTGTGTTTTAAGATCAATATAACTTTCACTGCAAATGAAACCCACAAGCAGATCACTGGTTAGATGTAGTAAATGCAAGGACCCTTCCAAGAACCCAAGAAGAATTCTGGCACAGATCCCAGTCAAAGCTCACTCGGGTTGCAATGATTCAAACACTTGTCAGTTAAAAAGTAAAAACACGGCCGGGCGCAGTGGCTCAAGCCTGTAATCCCAGCACTTTGGGAGGCCAAGGCGGGTGGATCACAAGGTCGAGAGATCGAGACCATCCTGGTCAACATGGTGAAACCCCGTCTCTACTAAAAATACTAAAAATTAGCTGGGCATGGTGGCGTGTGCCTGTAATCCCAGCTACTCAGGAGGCTGAGGCAGGAGAATTGCCTGAACCCAGGAGGCAGAGGTTGCGGTGAGCTGAGATGGCGCCATTGCACTCCAGCCTGGGCAACAAGAGCGAAATTCTGTCTCAAAAAAAAAAAAAAAAAAAAAAAAGTAAAAACAGATCCAGAAACACTGATTCTGCCAAAATACCTGTTAGAAATGAGTCATCCGTTAAAATACTGACAATGGAAATGACAGGAAGTTGTCTAACCTATCCACCTGTTACTATGGAGAGACTGTTTTGGTAAAATTTAATTTGAGGATTTAGCTTCACTTGCTTAATTTTTTTTCCACAGGATTTGGGAAAGTTCAAAAAATATATATACTGACACTCTCTCTAACTCCTTCCTAATCTCAGCAAGCCATGGCAGATTTACTGTGCCAGGAGTGAGCTGGCCCCATTTGCCACCATTCTCTCCCCAACTAGCATGTTAAGGATTTATTTTAAGTGTTCCAGCCAGATTCTGCCAGCGGATATTACGAGTGATAAGGTAATAATTCTGCATATTCCAATGTATATTTCAGGGGTGTTTGAAATCTCCTCAGCTTTTAACTGTATGTGCTAAGGTGCGCTAATTGCAATGGCAATAATCAAGAAGAATGCTTTTGGCTCAGCAGATAGGATTTCCAGAAACTCAGGGCTCCCTCGACATCAAAAACCTGGCAAAACCAAGATTCCCCTGTGCCACAGCTTCTGTGGAGAGAGACAGGGAGGACTTGAGAACTCCACACAGCTTGGTGAGGTATGAGGACATGCTTACTAACCTTTGGATTCTCCTAAGCTGCTATAGAAGGTTCTGGGGCAGCCTGGTGCTTACCCTGTGAAAAACTGTTTAAATAAGCAGAGACAGAACAAGAAATGCGAGGTAAATGTATGAACCTTAGCAAACTACATGTCCTCACACAAACCAAGAAGTCAGGTTAAGGGCTGACTTCCTGGGTTTAAAGTTTGCTCGGCTCCTTCCTAGCTCTTGACCTTGGTCTACTTATTCAGCTTCTTTTCATCTTCTTGGGCTATTTCTCACTTTTTTCATCTTAAAAATGAGCATAATAACAATTTTATTTCACAGGGTTTCTAAAAGGAATAACTTAATATAAATAAAGGTAATATATACAATGAGGTTAATTAACGTATATAAAGTAGGCATTCAACAAATATTAGCTGTAATTTCCATTGTTATTCTTTACAAAAAGGAAAATGGTTTTAAAATTATTCTTTTAGAGACACTGCAACCCTGTCTCATATTTGCATATATCTTAATAGAGTCTAGCCATCCATATTCCATATATTATATGGACTTGGATTTGTACATGGCAAGGGCAAATTCCATCCATATACATGCATGCTAACTTTATTGAACATCTGGTATGTTTCAAGTACTTTGTATATTCAGGGTCCTATTCAGACGCCCAAGCTGGAGAACGGTGGTGTGAAGTCTGCCTCCTGGGTTCAAGTGATTATTGTGTCTCAGCCTCCTGAGTAACTGGGATTACAGGTACGCACCACCACGCCTGGCTAATTTTTATATTTTTAGTAGAGATGGGGTTTTGCCATGATGGCCAGTATTTTGACATATTCATGAGGTTATAGAAATAACACACAAATGCTCCAAAGAAATGCCATTTGTGGTGCACAATTTATACAAATAGTTTACTTTGGGTTATCTGCACCTATTTTATATTGTTTTAAAGTTCTGGGATACATGTGAAGGATATGCATGTTTGTTACATAGGTAAATGCATGCCATAGTGGTTTGCTGCACCTATCAACCCATCACTTAGCTATGAAGTTTGGCATGGACGAGCTACTTATCCTGATACTATTTCATATGTTTAAATAATAATTTTTCAATTATCTACTCAACACTCAGCTTTATAAACATTTTCTAGCGTGTCCTTCTTTACAGTTTATCGTACATTTTCACTTAGACTATGCAAACAGTAATACATCCTTTTAAAAATTTAATAGATTAGAATTCGAATTTTCAAGATCAGACTCTCAAATCAATAGTTGTAGATAATGGGATCGACTTTATCTCACAAGCCTCAATAAACCAACAGATCTCTGACTTAATGAACATCTTTCATGACCACATACAAGTTGACTCAAAGAAAAATTCGATTGTAACATACCAGACCAGGTAGTCTTAATGTCACAAGATTTAGTGGTTCTCCGAACTCTGGGAAGCAGAGTGCAAATTGCTTTTGTATTTCTGCATGAGGCCATTGGGTAGAGGAAGGGAGGATCATAATTCAACAAATTAAGAACCATCATCACTCCAGAACAACAAGAAGTAAAGGTCACTTCCTCACCACCCTGCCCCCTTTCAAAACATTATCTGTCTCTCTTTTTCAATCTCTCTCTTCATGTTATGACACAAAACATCATCTCTTAATGCTGATAGTGATCAGATACTTAAATAACTGGATTAGAAAATTGCCGAATGCTATGATAATTTATGGAAGAAAACTTTTCTCAATCTAAGAAACAAAGACAATTTCCCTGACTGCCCGGTGGCATTTTAGATTACTGTGATCCTAAGTATGAAGCCATTTGATACCACTGAATTCAGAAGAACGCTTCACTAATCAGCAATGCCTCACAGAGCCTAATGTTCTTGGTAATCTAGACTTACCCTCTTGCTTGTTCACTACGAAAAACTGATGAGCTGGCGTTCTTAGTAAAAATGATTACTGATTACTTCAAAATATGACTGGACTGTAGGGTAAATTCCTGCCTCTGGAAAAAACACTATTCATAGGCTGCTACAACAGACATTTACAAAGGGCAAAGGGATGGGTCTAGTTCTGAGGCTTTGTTACATTCTTTATTTCATTTGATCATCACTAGTACCTGAGATGTAAGGTACTCTGGCAAGTTTGTTATTATTTTCTTTCTTTAACAGAGGAGGAAACCCATGCTCATAGAGATTAAAAATATTTCCCCCAAACAGGTAGTTGCACTAGAACATGGACTAGAACGAGGCCTATTAATTTCTAACTTCTGCTCCTTAATGTAGTCTCCCATCATGACAGCAGTAACAAGACAACACCACAAATTGCAGACCAGGGAAAAGCAATTGAAGGTGGAATTTGTTGTAAAGAAATACATCTTCTACTCTGTACCCATTATTTAGTATTTAAGTACATAGTTCGTCTGTCTCCAAGATGCTTTAAGACACATCCATTTATTGATTCAACAAGTACCTAACGATCACTTCTTAGGCACCAGGCACAGCACTCAGTGTTAGGGATTCATGGAATGAAACCCTGCCTCCACCCATGAGTAACTGGCAGTGTTTAGAGACAGCTATGCTGTGAAGAAATCTTTCTCTACTTGACCACCAAAATTTAACCATCCTCAGATTTGAAAAAATGTTACAGTAAATTGACTAGCCTAAAGGTTCTATCTCTATCTTGCCCATAAACTGTGCCTCTTCACTTCTGATTATGATTACTTAACCTAAATACTCCCTATCATCTCTTCCTCTGTTCACCCCAACTTTCCCCACGATACTCCAGACAAGGGCTTCTCAAACTGGTACTCCAGAGGAGTTCCTAGAGGAAATAGACATCAGTTTCCCTCAGCCTTCTACGTCTGTTCTTCATACAGATGGTGTCTAACTAAGCGAGGCTTTCCTTGAATGCCTTAAGATCAGTTTCTCCTCAGTTTCAGCCACTTTCCTTCCTGGATTAGAAGGAGCTGGGCCCTGTGCCTAACCTGTGGCAGCAGTCCCACTACCATCTACAGTTTCCCTCTTGGAGTAACTTGGAATCGTTTGCTTGACTTTGTCTCAAATCTTCCATGTGCTTTGCCCATGAATACCTTAAAGCACAGAAATGCAAGGCCGGATAAAGGAGGGAGTTCAATGCTCCGGCAACCTCTGGTCTGGTATTCAAAAAACAACATGGGCCTGGCGCGGTGGCTCATTCCTGTAATCCCAGCACTCTGGGAGGTCGAGGCGGGTGGATCACTTGAGGCCGGGAGTTGGAGATAACGCCTGGCCAACATAGTGAAACCCTGTATCTACTAAAAATAAAAAAAAATTAGCTGGGCATGACAGTATCTACTTGTAATCCCAAACACAGGGGAGGCTAAGGCACGAGAATTGTTTGAACCCAGGAGGCAGAGGTTACAGTGAGCCAAGATTGTGCTATTGCACTCCAGCCTAGGTGACAGAGTGAGATCCCATCTCAAAAACAAACAAACGAAAAAAGCATTATGTTTGTAGATCTGCTGTTGCAGAGTACAGGAATAGTCTCGGTGGTTACAGAAATCTGAAGGGAACACACAGAGCACGGCACAACCTATAGAGTGACTTCCTATCTATTTTGGATGGGATAGTGTGAGTTCAGAGAAAACGTTTGGTGCATACCAGTATAAAATGCCACCAAACAGAGTATTCTCAATCTGTGGAATACAATTCCTCCCTTTTCCACCACCTCATTTGCAAGAGTGACCTCATGCAGCAGTGATTCAGACTCTCTACTGGGTACTTGTTGGGTGACAAAATCCTCCCAGCAAGCTCCGTCACGAAGTTTCCCAGTCTGGTTGAAAATCACTATTACAGAGAAACTTTCTAAGCTTTCTTAGTAAAATCAGGACCAAAAAAAGTATACTTTAATGTATGGACACTTTTCCAGTTACAATGAGGCTATTATGAACATTAAAAGTGGAAGTGTTCTACAGACATAATAATGACAGCCATCACAGCTGACTGTGCATAGTGGCTTACACCTGTAATCCCAGCAATTTGGGAGTCCAAGGCAGGAAGATCACTTGAGCTGGGAGTTTGAGACCAGCCTAGAAACATAATGAGGCCCTCTCCCTACAAAAATTGGGTTGGTGGTGCACATCTGGGGTCCCAGATACTCAAGAGCCTGAGGTGGGAGGATCACTTGAGCTTGACAGATCAAGCCTGCACAGAGATATGCAATAAGACCCTATCTCAAAAAAAAAAAAAAAAAAAAAAAAAGAAAGAAAGAAAGAAAGAAAAAAAGGAAAGAAATTGTGTAGCTTACATGTCTTTGAACTCACAGTGTAGCCTGGGAGAAAAGACATAAATATATGTGGACATGAATGAACCAGAAAAGAGTATCTTCCGCTAACTCAGGTCTTACTCTTGCTAAGTATTCTGCTCTGCGCTCGGCATGTATTAGCTCATTTAATTCTCATAGTGACCTTGTTGGATAGGCGCCATTATAGTCTCATTTTATAAATGCAGAACCTGAAATTGGAGCGGTCATATAACCCGTGCCCATGGTCACACTGCAAAAATGAGAGTCAAAGCTGGGACTGAAATGAGCAGGCTGACCGCAGAGCCCACTCTGTCACCCCTGCGCTGCCCTGCCTCCCCTCTGCTGGTCATCAGATCATGAGAACAGTACATTTACTGACCCTGAAAGTAACTCATTTAAAGTGATTCTGGACATTTCAAACTTGTTGTCCATATACCCACATCAATAGGTAAGTTTCTGTAAATCTGAGCACACAGTTGTGGTGGTGGGTGGGAGTCGGAAGAATGCATTATTAAAAATGATTCATTCGTCTTTTGACTTCCCCCGCCTTTGTAACATAATAGTTTACTGTAGTGCCCTACAGTGGTAAAGTTGTCTTAGGGTTTTTCCTAGTTGTATAAATATTTTAATAATAAAGACATTTGGTCTGAAAAAGCACATTCATCTTCCCCAAGAAGTCTACCTACTATCCTTTTCTCCCTTCCCTCCCCAAGGCCTTTTCTCATTAGCCAACTTTTTTTTAGCATCCATGCAACTCTCTTAGCCAATTTTGTTTTTTTTGTGTTTAATGGTTGCCAGACTCTCTCTCAGGCACTGAGGATCCAGCGGCAAATGAAACAAATCAGCATTTCTTTTCTTCTAAAATTAATCGTCTGGATACAAAGAATTTCAACATTTCAAATATTATACTATTCCAGAGGGTGAAAACCTACGGGGGAAAAAAACAGTGGTTTTATTTGGGGTATGTTTTAAAGGCAGATCTGCTGACTAATGGAGTATGAAGTGTGAGCACAAGATTTCTGACCTGTAACTCGAAGAAGTTCCTCATTTACTGAGACAGGCAAGGCTATGGGAAGAGCAGGTTGGGCAGTAAGATCGTGAGCTTGGTTTGGGGCATGCTATCATTGAGATGCCTGTTTGACATCTATCTTTGGATATTCCCACAAGCAGACCTTGAGACACGTATTTGAGTGCAAGTAATCCATTGGGAGATGATCCCAGGAAACCCCAGAGGGAACTGAAGTGAGACAGGTGAGAGAGGGACTCCAGTAAAGGGTGTATTACCAAGCCTGTTGATACCATAAACAAGTGGGGCTCACTCTCTCTGGAGAACTCTGGGAAACAGAAGATACCTCAAAACAAACCTCCATGCAGGTGCATAGAAGTCCCCGAGGAGTGAACGAGCTGGAGCATTCATCCTTTAGCTCCCGCCAGTCACTGGCTGACAGCAGCTTATGGAGAGAGTTAACTCAGCCCCATACACAGGCCAAGTAGGCTGACTAGGCTCTAGTAGCTAAAGAAAGCCTTCTGGCTAAGTTGTAAGTATTTACAACTGGCAGTCAGATGAAAATGCATGGGAATTGTGAGTTCCAAAGCAATATGGATAGTACAACAGCACTGTTTATCCCAAAACGTGGGTAGAGATTTTAAGTACACTGTTGGACGGACACACACACACACCCCTCTGGAGTTTAGGGGAGAAATCTGGAAAGAAAATATAAATTTGGTAGTTATCAACATATTACCAGGCTTTTTAAACCATGAGACTGGATGATATGACCACGGGAAAAGGCAAAATGTACAAGGGATATCACCTAATGACTGAGCTCAGGAGAGCGTCAGTGTTTAGAAGTTAGAGAGGTGAAAAAGGACAGGCCAAGAGACCAAGAAAAAGTAGCTAGCAAGGTAGGAAGAAAAACAGGAAAGAGGTGTCCTAGAAGTGAAGTGAAGAGCATGTTTCAAAGAGGAAGAGGTGGTCAAGTGCGTCGATGCTCCTGCCAGGTCAGGTCAGACCAGAGCTGAGAACTGACTGCAGCATTGACTGTGTTCCTGCAAGAGCAGCATGGGGGATGTGTTGAGAGGATGATGCTGTTTAGAGAGGGTTCACGGGGGACCCAGAAAAGAGGCTTGGAAGCAATGAATTGAGCAAGTCAAACATCTGACTATAAAGAAGGACAGAGAAAAGACGTAGTATCTAGAAGAAGACAGGGGACAAGCATGTGAGATACTAACGGGAACCATCCACTACGGAGACAAATATGATGGCAGGAAGAGAAGAAAGAAATGCTGGAGTGATGCCCTAGAGTTGGCAAGGACAGATGAAGCTGGTGTACACACTGAGAATACGTCCTTAGACATGGACAGTTCGTACCAGGACAGAAGACAAAGTACAAGCGGGAGGTGAGTATGTGTGGCAGCAGGGAGTTATCAGCACCGTCATTAGCTGAGCGCTCATCTGGATCTCCAGTTTCAGATTCTACTTAGGGTGACCTACGGAGTCTGCTACTGCCAAGAAGAAATATTTTCTCTCTGATTACAACATTGCTCAAATTATCTCATTTCATGTCTCTGTTTCTCAATGACAGATTCCCTTTATTAGGCTCTTATTAATTCACTGAACTTTCAACTTGAAAGGAACCTAAGCGAAGGTTGTTCTCAGTCTCTCTGGCTCACAGAATCCATGCAATCCCTCTAGAACATTTGTAGTACATGGACAGTCAGATTCAGTTTGAAATCTTTCAGGAATGAGAAGCACAGAGACCCTTAAGTCTTTTTATTTTATTTTTATTTATTTATTTATTTATTTATTTATTTTTTTTGGCGAACTCTCCCTCTGCCTGCCTAGGCCATAAAATCTTTCATTCTCACAATTCTAGAATATTCTCCATGCCACACAGCAGTTCACCAACCAAGATTATCTGACTATTAAAAATGTAAGGTCATTGAGAAGTAAAATTGTGTTTATCGTGCCCACTGCTGCATCCCTAGTGCCTAGAATAGCATATAGTAGTTGTTTCATAAATATTTGGTGAATACCGAAATGAGATACTAACAGCAGCCTCTAGATTGAGGTGGATATTTTTGCTGTTAAATAAACAGCTCATATTCATGTCCTAGGCTGCTCCCTAATTTGATTTCCTTATGGTTTAACTGTTAGCCTGTCACTACCCACAAGGTATTCTGCTTACCCTGGTTAGATGGTGAACACCTGAACCAAGATAGGCTAAACCGACATTTCTTCTCTGACATTTGAATCTTAATGACAGCCATAATGAGTGTGAGTATTGTTCAGCTTCAGCTGTGCCGGTGGAAGTGCCCAGACAAGACCATCTGAGACAAGGTTCCTGTTATTCCTACTTCCTCGGTCTCTGATCCTCTCCTGTTTCTTACCCCCATCATAGAGGCACTGAATACATCCCTTTATATGGTTTTCATCTCTTTCTGTGCCTGTGAGAAGATTACATCTCTCTGCAGTTAGCAGGAGACCAGTGTCCACTTTTGGGCAATGGCTGGTAGGTGGAAATTACACATGTCCCTTCCCAGCTGGAGCACTTAACTGCCAGCCTGAGACCACCCTTCCCCCACTGTCACCATCAGCCCAGGGCTTTTTTTCCTAGCTGCAATGACCATAAAATTGTAAGATGGTTTGGAGCAAACTATGAGAAGTGGATATTCATGCTCTCCATTCCTGACACAGGCATGAGCAATACACTTTTACTGATTCTGTTTTCCAACCCTGGGTCTCCTACCCCTGTCTTAGACACAAGCTTCAGGTATTTTTCAGAAAATAACCCGTTGCAAATGCTTATACACTGTTGGTGGCAGTGAAAATTAGTCCAACCATTGTGGAAGACAGTGTGGCAATTCCTCCAAGACCTAGCAATCCCATTACTGGGTATATACCCAAAAGAATATGTCATTCTATTATACAGACACATGCACACATTGTTCATTACAGCACTATTCACAACAGCAAAGACATGGAATCAGCCTAAATACCCATCAGTGACAGACTGAGTAAAGAATACACCATGGAATACTATGCAGCCATAAAATAAACAAGGTCATGCCCTTTGCAGCACATGGGTGGAGCTGGAGGCCACTATCCTTAGCAAACTAATACAGGAACAGAAAACCAAATACAGCATGTTCTGACTTACAAGTGAGAGCTAAATGATGAGAGCACATGGGGACATAGAGGGGAACAGCACACATTGGGGCCTTTCAGAGGGTGGTGGGTGGGAGGAGAGAGAGGATCTGGAAAAACAGCTGATGAGTACTAGGCTTCACACCTGGGGGATGAAATAATCTGCACAACAAACCCTCGTGACACAGGTTTACCTAGATAACAGACTGCATGTGTACCCCTGAACTTAGACGATTAAAAAAATAAAAAATAAAAATAAACAAAATTACCTTTTGCTTAAGAAAGCCAAAGTTGGTATCAGTCTGCTGCATCACAAAAGGCTTCATGTGTCATTTCACTCAAGATCAAGGGCACAGTTCTGATGATTGCCTCAAACAGTTTCCAGTGGGATCCTGTACCTTACTTTTATCTGCAAATCCTTCTCTATCCTGATGTGAGTCTCTATCATTGATTTTTTTTTTTCATACCACATCTAAATATTTGAACTTGAGAAAGTATTTTTCATCTGTGGTTTCTAATGCCCCCCCTCCCCTCCTTTCATAGTCTCCCTGGGAGACTATCTGACCATCACCACCACCTATTCTCTAATGATAGGCCAAATCACACAACTCCTCTCACGAAGCCTCCTACTGACATTCATTGATTTACATGAATAGGTGGATGTCGATTGCCTGTCTTCTCTCATTATTAAAATATAAGCTCCCTTAATACAGGGACTGGCCTTCATAAAGCAAGTCAGATACTCATTTTCATGTGATCATGCAGCTTTCCTATAAATACTCGTGGGATGAAGAGTCAGAAAGGGAAGAGCCAGATGGACTGATTCGAGTGTGGCATCAGTGGAGGGCGAGGTGACAGTCATAACCACCTTTCACTTCTATGCCTATTCTTTGGCTACTGATTCAGGGTACACATGGATTTAGGGAGACTGTCCTCTCTCTTCTGAGATAGGAAAGGGACAAGACATTTTCTCATGTTAAGATAGCAAGCTTTGTTTGTTGTTGTTGTTGTTGTTGTTTTTTCTAAGTGGACAGATACAATACATATTAGTATGTAAATCTAGAACAGTGGATGATTGGTAAATACTGCCTATGCAAAATCTTATTTTTGCACTGACTCCCACATTCTACTAATCTTTTTCTCTCCTTATACTGAAGTAAAACTGTCTTCAAGATCTGGAGTCCCTCACTGTCCTCTTAAATGGTCCAGGAAAGAATAAGAGTAAGGATATAGGAGAGTGCTGTAGGGTTTCTTGGAAGCAAAAGAGAGGCTCAAAAGCTATGTCACTGTAACTAATAGACTTTCCTGACTTCCACGCCTTCTTCCTTAAGTTTGATGTCTTTTTAACATCACAGGATAAAGCCTAAAAGATGCCCTTGACTCTACAGCTCCTCAGACTGGCTGATCATCAGAATTAACAGGCCAGATTTTTAAAATATCAGTTCTCTAGGACCACTCCTTGGATGTTCTGCTTTAGCAGGCCTAGTAAACTGTATTTTAAAAGCACTCTTCAGATAACTGGAGTTTCATCCAGGTTTGCAAACTACTGCTTTAGAGTCAAAATGATTTATTTTTAGAAAGGGGTGTGTGTGTGTGTGTGTAAGTGAAAGTTTGGTAAATTTGGCTGTATTTTACACACACTTGGGTTGACATCAATTAAATAAATTCTTCAGTGAACATTTTCTTAAAAAAAATGTTGATTTTTAAGAATCTACTTGATTCACTTAAAGTAGATAAAAGGCTTGATTCACTTAAAATAGATATTTCCAGGATAGGAAACTCTTCAGTTGAAGTTGATACAGTGGTGACATTTCTGAGAGACAACAATTGAAACAATGGAAGCAAATACAACAAGAAATAAAAGTCTCAGTGACACTTTTAATACTTTCTCTTTTATTGAATTAGGTAGGCTTATGAAATTAGTTATAAGATGGTGTCAGTTTTAGACAATCAAACAGAGTTAAAAGTGTTATTGCTAAAGAAATAACATTAAATTTAGACAAAGATTTACCAGTGAATATTCATTGCACCTTTATCTATAATTAGGAGCAATGGTAAGCAATACTTAATAACAGAAATGATTAAATAAAATGATTATATCTTTATGGCAGAATATGCTGCAGCCATTAAATCAATGTTTATGAAATATTATATGATCTGCTAAAAAACGCTTAGGCTGTAATGCTAAGTAAAATAAACAAGATCTGGAATCATTTTTACAAATATGTATCTGCATATATTATGTACCAAAACCAAACAGAAGACTGGAAAAAAATAAACCAAAATGAAACAGTGGTTCTCTCTGGTTGGCGAGTTATCAGATGACTTACCTTTAAAAATTTCGACAATGAGAATGATTAAATTTTTTAAGAGTTAAGATCTCAGTAATTTGGAAGAAAATTTCCTATGACCTTAAAACAACCTAATAAAGAAAACAAAGCCTCTCACTGCGGCAAACATGCAGGGCATTCTTCAAACTTGCTTGTGGCTTAGAATCTCTTTCCTGCCCATCCTTCTTTCAAGGCAAATCCCAGCAGGTCAGTCTTTTTGATAAACACACTAACCTGTCCTTGAGTTAAAATCTGCTAATCAATAAACCAAATTAATTTTCTTCAGGAGATTTTTTAAAAAGTTTATATTTTAAACTAAAAGCTACTAATTTATTGCAAGGAGCAACCAATTAGAACTGAAGAACTGACTTCATTCAGAAATGAATATTAAATTAAGTATTAAATTACCTTTGCAGAGAAACCATTTTAAAGATAAAATCAGAAAGAAATTGATTCTCAGGTCCCTTTACTTGGGAACACCTTTTTGTCTTTTTCTAAAACTACAGACCTAGTTCTGAGTAATTCACTTGAACAACTCATAACATCATGAAATTTATCCATGTGGCTAACTCAATTTATTTTTGTTGCAGTTTAAGCCCATTTTCTATTGTGCTAACCTCAGCAAAAAAAGGACATCACTGAGTTACCATTCTCCTTATGATGAAAACTAATTAAGACATCCCTCTCTCTCTGTCATTACAAGCACATGCAAATGGGCATGTTTCCTTAATGTTCTGGTTCTAAATTGAGAAAAGTATAAAGAAGCAATTCTGGGCTTCATTCAGCCCAGAATAAAGTGACTAGAGATTTTCTGATGAAGACGTATGTAGCTTAATTACATGTATAATATTTAATACAATGTGTGGGGAAAATAGGACACAATTTCCCTTTAGAAATTCACCTCATATCAAGTACATTTTCTAATGCAAAGTATGAATTTTGCAAGGGCTGAGTATGTAGGTGTTGGCACCACTGCTCTGATGTCAGCACCCAACACATATTTTTATAACTTGTAGAAAGATATGTACTAATTTCTGCCAGTTGCACTCCTTTGTAGTCACCTCCCAGTTGGCCCAGTGAAAGGGACACATGGAGGGGGACAGAAGGGAATGGCAAGGCTGCTGTAAAGTGACAATTGTCAGTATTGCCACATTTGCCTGGCAGCAGCTACTGAGGAGGAAGAAAAGAAACATGGGCAAATATGTGGGAAAGGCCAAAAATAAATAAATAAGAGCACCCTATTCTAATCTCTATATCATATTAAAAGAAGGCATCAATATATTTTGATGGTTCCGTGCCACGTCTGGAATTGCTGCCATGTGGTTTAATTTTGGCCATTCCAAGAATCGGTGCTTTAAGATAGTATCAGAGAAATCAGTGAACAGTGGAAAGTGATTAAAACACAAGGAGAATGGGTCTGCTGGGAGGATTAATAGAAATAAGAATAAATCACGTCATTCCAGTGTTCTAACATGGAGCAAATTTTAGGCTAATTCACAGGGTCTATTTAAAGTGTGCATACGCATATATACCCTTTGCAGCACTGAAGTTTAAAAGCATACAAGTTTATATTTAAAGGCTCTTTCATCTTTTTATTTTGATAAGGAACTCTAAAATGGGACATATGGGCATACATCTAAAGTCTCAAAATTTCCATAGTGGTTTTCTTTGAGCATCCTTTATTATTATTACTAGACTTTAAGTTCTGGGATACATGTGCAGAACGTGCAGATTTGTTACATAGGTATACACATGGCATGGTGGTTTGCTGCATCTATCAACCAGTCATCTACATTAGGTATTACTTCTAATGCTATTCCTCACCTTGCCTTCCACCCTCCAACAGGCCTTGGTGTGCGATATTCCACTCCCTGTGCCCATATGTTCTCATTGTTCAACTCCCACTTAGGAGTGAGAACATTGTTCGGTTTTCTGTTCCTGTGTTAGTTTGCTGAGAATGATGGTTTCCAGCTTCATCCATGTCCCTGAAAAGGACATGAACTCGCACCTTTTATGGCTGCATAGTATTCCATGGTGTATACGTATCACATTTTCTTTAACCAGTTTAACACTGACGAACATTTGGGTTGGTTCCAAGTCTTTGCTATTGTGAATAGTGTTGCAATAAACATAAGTGTGCATTTATCTTTATGGTAGAATATATCCAGTAATGGGATTGCTGGGTCAAACGGTATTTCTGGTTTTAGATCCTTGAGGAATCGCCATACTGTCTTCTACAATGGTTGACCTAATTTACACTCCCACCAACAGTGTAAAAGTATTCCTATTTTTCCGCATCCCCTCCAGCATCTGTTGTTTCCTGACCTTTTAATCATCTCCATTCTCACAGTGTTTTAAAGTAAATTTTCTTTTCTACAGATGAGCCCAACCAAAACACATATTATCCTGTTATTCTGAATCTGGGACACTATTTATTTCTAATTATATATATTTTTTCTTTACTTCCATCAACTGTCCACTAATGATGTATATATGCATTGCTTAGTTCTGTTTTATTTCCTACCTTTGTGCTTACAGGAATTTCAATGGGGAGCAGAAATTAACACCATACTATAAAAAGTTCAAAATCTCAGTTGAAGGCAATTGGGTAATATCTATTAGTGCTCATTGCTCTTACACAATGTCTGCAGTCTTGAATATGATGCATGCTAATTATCTCACACTTTGTCACCTAATGATTTTAACTAATACTTAATGCAATGAACATGGGCTTCACGTGTTTACTTTGACCACATAAAATAATCTTTGTAATTTAATTTGAAAATGTACTTCAATGATAAATGTTTCCCCTGATAAAAATGACCTGTATTAATAGCACCCAAGAGCCACCACACCAAAATCCTCCCCTCTCCCTGCACCTCGTAAAATATTTACTACCATGATTAAAATTTGTATTCTTAGCAAGCCAGCATCACTGGCTTTATTACGTATCTGCCAATTAGAGAGGTTCAAATCTATCCAGGGGCAGAGGAGCAGAGCTGGAAGATCCAGATGAGCTTCCTAGGCAAATTTCCTGATTGATCCCAAGTTTCTGGGCTAGGGTCTCTCCCCTTGGCTCTAGGAGGTGTAAGGGAAAGCGGTATCCTGGCATAACTTTGCAGCAAGTTTTTAAATGTAAGATGATCGATTTCTGAAGTCTTTTATGAGGCAGTACAATTTTTTTTTAGCTAAGAAAAAAGGGAAATGTTTTATCTTAAAATTGAGAGCAAGAGCCAAGTACAGTCCCCTTCTAGTGATAAAGTGATTATAACATAGCATCTTATAAGCATAAAGGTAAACATCTAAACTTGAGTTTTTAATGTATTAAACTGGACTCCATGGGCCAAATTCAGGAGATTCATGAACCTCAAACAACTATGTGCCTGTTGGGTGTTAACATACATCTGGGGTAGAAGACGGAGTCTATAACTTTCATCAGGTTTTCAGAGGTCTGAAACACTGTACTGGCTTTACATGGCTTTATATTTATATTTCCACTGTTAGTTTAGTTTCAAGGGGACACTTGACACTGGAGCTAAGTCATCTATTTCAACTTAAACCATATTGAGAAAATGGGATTTTAAGAAAAATGTGCATGTGTGTGTATGTTCGAGGATTGTTGAGAAAAAAGAAAAATGATTACAATCCAGGTTATAGAATGCTTCCCAAGTTGGCAGTAGGGGCCTCTGGATGGGCGAGAATGAGGTTGTGGCTACTGAGGGAAGTGAGTGTTACAAATAAGAATCTTAAAGACAAGCTCTACTTCAGTCAACCTCCATGCAGCTAGAAAGAAAAAGGTTTTGTTTTCTCAAGGAAATAAAGATACTGTGGGACATTAAAAAAAATCAAACCTGTAAACAAATAATCTCTGCATAGCAGAGGAAATTTTTTTTTTTTTTTTTGGTAGCATTTAACTTGGAGGTTGTTCTTTTCTAGACAATCTATAAAATTTTCTCTCCTGCAAATGAGAAGTCAGGCCTGGACCATTCCTGCTGTTTGGCAGAGTGAAGGCGACAGGTGGGCCCACCTAAATTCCAGCCTTTACAAACAGCTGCAGAATAGCAAACCAGGGCAAAATGTCAAGCTACATAAATACAGGCAATAAAGTTTTGGAACTTAGGATTTTGAGCAACTACAGATGGAGTGATCAGAATTTTAATGAGCTCATCAATCTTGACTTAAAAACTAACCTTATAAAATGCGCAGGTATGGGAAGGTATCATCCACATCCACATTTATTATTACTTCTTGAGGTAACAGTTTAATTGGTTTGTAAATTTTAATTCATCTAATCCTATAACAATCCTACCCAGCAGCTTCTTTTATTTTGCCCAGTTTACCAATGAGGCAAACAAAGCAGAGAGAGGTGGAGGCACTTGTCTAAAATGACACAGCTACCTCTAGGTGGCAGAGATGAAAAGCCAACCCGGGCTAAGACACAGATGCCAGCAGACTAGAATTTTAAGGAGCAATAACGATAGGTGTCCACTATAATTCAAAAACCCAGAAAATACTCCTTGGATATGGAAGTTTGGCGATCACTGGTGCACTATTGAGAGTATTTTTAACACAGCTGGGGAAGGAGAACCTGGTACCAAGGAGCAGGCAAAAGTCGCATTGGGGCAGGTTGGGAAGTCAAGGCCATGACTAGAGTATTCTTGCAAAAGGTGAGGTTAAAAGGGGAGAGAAAGGAATTGGGCAGGAGTCCTGGGAGCAACCAAGGCTGAATTAAGCTGGGAGAGAATTGGGCATATTTGCAGGAGAATGTGAAAGCTCTTGAGGACAAACGTTTAAAATGTAAGAGAGAGAGAAGAGAGGAAAACTCAGATTTCACTTTCTCATAATGTACCCCTCAATTCAGCAAATCATAGTAACAGAGCTCACAATGCAGAACGTGAACTGTAAGCCCTGTATGCTCTTCTGCCAATGTGTTTTTCCTGAAGGAATACATTTCCTTTTGCTAGGACACAAACACGTATATACACACAGAAGAGCACTATGCCAAAGTAGTGACAGTAGCTGCATATTTCTGGTATGGTGGGATTTGGAGATACACACACACACACACACACACACACACTCATACACACAAACACACACACACACACACACAGACACACATATATTTAGCTAGCTAGCTTATTTATATTTTCTAAAATGAATGTGCATTTTAAGAAAAAAGTATCAGTGGTTTATTTAAAAATAAAAACAAGTTAAATGTGCATTTTGCATACAGCAACTGTAAATGAATAGCTAGCATATCTATTGATGCCAGATGATGCTTTTGACCAGTTCAGGCCCCTTTGAAGATTGAGAGCCCCTTCACAGAGTAAAGTGTGTATTCAGGGAGAAAAGTATCCAATGTTTAGACAAAGAGAAGGACTTCTCCCTCGGACCATTTTGCATGCATCTATAGTCTCTTCACGGTTCAGCTGATGAGGGATGGCACCTGAATATGAGCTGACCCTTGAGCCTGACTGCTGGCCTAGCCTCTTGGTTTTCAGGCAGCAGACAGGAATTGCTCATCGGTGGCTTGTCATCAAGAGAAAGCCTCTAAAAAAACCAGAGGAAGATAAAGAATTTCTGTTGCCAAAACCAAACTATGTAGTGGGGGCTCTCTGGGAAGAGAGTTGGGCAGTTGTGGGGACACTGATAGATGAGTTGGACTTTGCTTTGGTGATGAAACAGTAAGACAACAATGAACTTTAAAGTCCTTAAGTCCAGATGATCAAGTAAAATACTCATTCCCCAGCCCCATGCTTTTTCTCCTCTCCTCTCCCACTGCTCATGATAGTTCCACGTGTTCTGTGGAGTCTTTTCTTTGCCGCCCCCATCTTGTTCCATTATGTTTTCTGAATCCTCCATTCTTGCCAAGCCCTACAATCTAAGTTCTGCTCTTTATACACAACCCTCTCTGTTTCCCTCCAAATATCACATTTCCCCACCACTTCCTTTCTCTTTTCAATGCCAGATTCCTACTTTCAATCACAGCATTTTCTCTTATCAGCTCCTACTGAATACTTTCCCTATTAAATTCTGTGCCTCCTCTTTGACCCCACAATCTCTTGAGCTCTTCCCTAGTTTATCTTCTCAGTATGTTTCCCCTTCACTCTCAGTGACATCTCTTTTATCTCATAATTGGCAAGCATGCAGCTTGTCCCAAACCAGAAGTACCTGATTCAATTCCACAACGATCCATTAAACCCCCTAATATATATTAGGTGGGTGCTAAGGCATACCACAAATTAATAAAGCAAGATATTCCCTGCCTCCACAGATTTATGAATGTAAGTTTACAAGTACTTCTTATTACTCACACATCCTGGTGAGTGCTGTAATAGAAAAATATATTATTGCAGAACCGTATCAGGAAAAAGCATTTTGTACATGACTGGCCAATGAAGAAGCATTGAATTTATTCGATTATCTGATTTTTTATTTGATTTTCCATATGACATTTCATCTAGCTCCACATTTTGATCTCAGTCCCATTGCTTACAAATGCTTGAATTGCTGTTGTGAACTATATGAGGAAGAAGCTGGGTGCCTGACGTCTCTCACCTGAGAATGATGTACTGAGGTACTGAGAATGATGTACCTGTGTTCCTGTTTCTCTCTCCATTTCTGATTTCTTCTCGAGCCTTGGCTCCCACTGCTGTACACTCTGAGGTTGAATATAGTGTGAAACAAAGCACTGACTGACTTAAAGTACAAACAGTTAACAGGTATAAAGATTGGGCAATAGGCTAGAACAAACCTCCACCCATCCAGCAGGTATAGAAAACAGCACTCAGGTTAAGTCAGTACTTAGGCCAGTACCTAGACCAGTGGTTCTCAAATGTCTGCTTGCTTCAGGATCACCTGGAAGACTTGGCTGAAACACAGGCTACTGGGCCCCACACCTAAGAGGTTCTGATTCAGTAGACCTTGATTGGGGCTCAATAATGTGCATTTATAACAAGTTCCTGGATGATGCTGATGCTGCTGGCTCAGGAACCATACTTAGAAAACTGATATTGTCAGAAAAATGGGCTATAAGCAGACATTTCTCAAATTCAGTAGAATGCAGGTCAGTAGCATCAGGACACACCCATGGTACGTCAACGTGTATTGAGCAACGGAAATTCAAGGATATGTGTGACATTGTGTGTCCCCAGCCTTTGTGGGAACTATTGCCACCCCAGTTTTCATCATCTTGTATGGTGATTTATATAGTAGAGGAGCTGAAAGTTCCCCGCTTTGAGAAAATTTTTATACTGCTTTTCTAAATAAATTCCTAATTCAGGCTTTCCCTTTAAATACTTCCTAGAATCTTTTCCCACATAGAAGTTTAATGTAGAAAAATTTTACTTATCTGAAGGTTTTGTTTGTTTGGTTGTCTCCAAATAAATGGGAGCCATATTTGAGTCTGGAATCCATGAAGTCTCGGAGAGAGCTTCACAGATGTTCGGTGGGTTTCCAAAGACAGTTAGTATATACTCCAAGAGTACAGTGAAATCGAATGTGTGCTTGTTTCTTTTGTTAGTACCAAAATAGATTTGTTTATTTGCTAGAAAAAAAACATTCTAGCATGATTAAAAGGTTCAGACATTAAGTGGTACATTTTGAAAAGTGCTGCATAGCTATATGGCTTCCACTAACATCTGTGGGAGTTTAATCCTCCACATTGTGATGAAAATGCAATACTCAGAGGCCAAAAATATTTCTGGATTGTGAAATAAAATAAAAATATTAATAGAGAGATAAAGCATCAGCAAACCTTAGAATCCTGTAACTCTTCTCTTAGGAAAGGATGGATACTTTATGATACTATCTGTACATGTTTCACTGAATTATAAACATATCATGTCACATGCACATAACTATTTCACCACAATCCTCTCACATGGCCTTTCAGTCATTTCTCTGGCATGTAAAACAAGGACAGACACTTCATCTGGGGAGGCTGTGTGTGTTAACAGAAAAATATATACAAAGCTAAGTTTATATTCCAACTTTATCACTCTAACACTTGAGGGCCACTTGAGGCTTTTCAGTAAGGAGCAGAATATTTTCTTTCTCCTTAAAATGCAAAACAAATGTATCTTACACTGTTTTTGAAAATACTAAATGAAATAAAACTAGAGAACCTCTTCTAATTGGTCCAGACAACCTTCTCCTCCCAGGGCAGGATGAAGGCTTTTGGTAAACAGAAATCATGAGTAGAAGAGGAGGCAAAAATACCGGGAATGAAAGAAGTGCCGAGAGCAGCAGCTGTAACAGTGCCAGCTAGAATTTATGACATGCTTGCCGGTTCCCAGCTCACTGTTGACAAATATGGCTTTTTGCAAACTGGAAAATAATTGTCACTTCCTCAAGAAAAGGTACCAATGATTACGTGTATCTATGATGACAGTAAGGAGATTGATGCCCACCCCCTCTGAAATGCGCAATGTAGAAATCATGGAATAGGAAGCCACAGCCCTGGCTAAACTTTCTGCATACTTTTTCATTTAACTCTCACAAAAAAATTCCATGTATGAAGACGTACTTTTAAAATTTTTATTTTAGAGACAGAATCTTGCTCTGTTGCCCAGGCTGGAGTGCTCTGTTGCCAAGGCAGAACCTCTGAGGGTGGAGCCCGGTAACCTGTGTTTTAACCAAGCCCTCCAAGTGATTGTGATACATGCAGATATTTGAGAACCACTGGTCTAAGTACTGGTTAAAGTACTGAATTATCCAGAGTACTGAACTATAATGGCTCGATTATAGCTTACTGTACTACTTGAACTACTGGGCTCAGGCAATCTTCTTGCCTCAGCCTCCTAAGTACCTGGGTCTACAAGTTGTACACATCCAGGCCCAGCTAATTTTTCTTTCCTTTTTTTTTTTTTTTTCCCTGAGGCAGAGTCTCACTCTGTTGCCCAGGCTGGAATGCAGTGGTATAATCTTGGCACACTGCAATCTCTGCCTTCCAGGTTCAAGTGATTCTCATGTCTCAGTCTCCTGAGTAGCTGGGATTGCAAGCATGTGCTGAAACACCAGGCTAATTTGTTTATTTTTAGTAGAGATGGGGTTTCACCATGTTGGCCAGGCTGGTCTCGAACTCTGGCCTCAAGCAGTTTTCCTATCTCAGCCTCCCAAAGTGTTGGAATTACAGAAATGAGCCACTGTGCCTGGCCAGAGGTACTATTATTATCTTTTCCTACAGATCAGAGAAGATGCTATAGAGGCAGTGGTACAAAGGGTAGAAATATTGAGCAGCCAGCATCAACTAAGCACTTAATCTGTGCAAACTCCGATCTAAAGACTTGTGCAAAATTTTACTTTATCCTCACATTGACTCTGTGAATTCTATTATCATTACTATTTTACTGATAAGAAAACAGAGGCTTAAGGAGATTAAAAATCTTGCCCAAGTTTTCAAAATAAGCAAAGTATTAGACCTGGGACTCAAACCCAAGGTTATTTGACTCCAGTGCAGAACTTCTGAGCCATCATTCAATGTTGACTATCTCTTATCCCTTCTAGCATCTGCTCAAAGCCACTGCCATCTGACTACCTCCTCCGTGATGCTGCTCCTGAGAATTTTGATCTTTCTTTCTCTCCACATTGACATGGGCTACTCAACTCTACATTTTTATTACTAAGCATCTGGGACATTCTGATTTCGTGAGCAAGTGTAAGAAAATGAATCAAAGCCAATGGAGAGAGTTTTCGAAACTCAAATCTATTGATCTGGTGATTAGTCATGCTCTACTTTATAACAGCTAATATATCTTTTGGCTTATGATGGCTACCTCTTCAATTATTAGCAATTCCTTTTTGTGTGTGTGTTCATACCTTGTCTTCTGATTAAGGGCAAAAAACAGGGCTTATATTTCTCTAGATTCTTCCCAGAATCTACCAAGTAGGATTTATCATTAATTGATATGAGTGGATAATATCAGAGGTTTCACTAAAATAATCTAAATATGAATATTATTTTTATTCAGAGAATTTCCAAAGAATTGTACCTGTGGTCTTGTTACATGGCAGGCGCCTGCTTTGCACTTTATCCACTTATGTGTATGTCCAATTTTCCCAGTTAAAGAGTGGGCATTTAAGGGTAGAGATCATGCCTGGTTCCTTTTTGTGTTCTGTTCTGTGCTTGACATAGTGCTTTAAACAGAGTAGGCACTGAGTGATTGGTTTCTGAATGAATGAATGGTTATGCAAAATATACAGTTTAGTCAAAGGGAACCTAACTTTAGGTTAAAATGTATAAATTGGTTTTTAAGTAAACCCTGATAGGGTAAAATCACACGAGGAATAGGTTTTTTGTTACAATATCACACGTTAGGGTAGATAGTGGTCATCTTCACAACACACGCACGCACACACACACACACACACACACACACACAGTATCTCAACAATGGTTTAGCTGGAGATACCTTCCAGAAAGACAAATATAAACCTGCTTCCTTGTGGCCGACAAATTACACATTCATGAGAGGGAGTAGGTTTGGAAGGGAACCAAATTTGTAGGAGAAAAGGTAGGAAAGTTTCATTCAGTCAAAATTAATAAATATTTTTATTAAACATCTACTCTGTGTCCCATTTCATGTGCTTGCCTAGACTTTGCAATATGCTGCAATATGATGAGGCCTTTGTCCTCAGGATGGTATATTTTATTCTTGAGAAGTATGAATCAGACTGAAATTAAATGTCTCCTACACTGCAGTATTCCAAAACAGTCCTTTCCAAAAAAAAAAAAAAAAAAAAAAAAAAACACCTTTTTATTTCAGTAGATAAGAATTCAGATATTGAGTAATAAAATCTTAAGAACTGTGACTATACTTCAGGGGTTTTCTTATTAAATGAGTCAGTTTGTTTTATTATTAGAAGGCTCTGCTTTTCAGAAAGAAAATATCTTCAGAGGGGCAGGTTGGTTAAGGTTACTACTTCTAGGATAATTTGGAGGAAAACTCAAGAGAAACCAAGATTTTAGAAACATGCAAATCACCTTCCTATGATCTGATAAAAGACAATCGGTGAAGGTGCACTCTGACTGAAGCGATGGTATTGGCAAGACTTGATTGTAGCATGAATCGTACATATTAGTTCTTTGAAACTAATATGGTAGCTGAGAGAAAATGTATTTTCTTGGGTCAAAGAAGTCAGTGCTGGGATCTCAGTCAGCAGTGGTTCACTAAGTCTGAGCATTAACCCTGACAAGTTAGGTAATAAGCTGGATGTAGAATCTAGGCAGAGATGAGGTCATCTGGATCTGGAATTGACAGATCCCATATGACACCACTTTCCAAAATATTTTCTACATAAAATGAATTCATTGAGATGAATTATCTCAATGAATTGAGATAATTCGGCCCACTACATATAAGAAATGCTATCTACCAATCCTTCTTTTGAAGATTAAGAGTTCTCATTAGAAACTAAAAACTTTGATGAGTTCTACAGTCATGTGTTTCCGTTGGTGTTTCCCAAGCTTACTTTGCCATATTTTTCCTTAAAACCTATAGAAAGCACTTTGGGAAATATTCCTATGATAACAATGTCAGGCTGCAGACCAAACCCAGGCAATCAATCAAGAACAGGAGGACACACACTCATATTAAGTCAAAGATCAGTCCTACCCCTTTATTCTGCAATGAATAATATTCATACAATCATCCTATTGCAAATACTATTTCCAATTTTCAGAAGCAACGTATATACAAATTATTAGATAATTTATCACGGTAAAATAAAAATGTCAACAATCTAAAATTAGTGGTTTTACATTCAGCATAACAAAATAAAAATTAATGGTTTATTTGCATAACAAAATAAAAATTAATGGTTTATTTCAAAGAGGAAGGGCAGGAGAAAAGTGGGAGTAGGGAAGTGGATGTCCATTTATTTTACATAGCACTCTCTAAGTTCAATGAGTAAAGACTTAGGAATTTAAAGTTATAAAAGTAATCTCTGGAAGAACCAAAAATTCAAAGTCTAAGTGATAAACAATTGGCAGGAGCCAAGAAAAAGAAACCGGAGTATCAGTAAGCTAAATCTTCATCTCTCAAAGGAGGTTGCAATAAATACTTCTTGCAGATGATATATTAAGAAAATATTTTAGAGTTGGGAAATACTACCAATGTATCTAAGACCAGAAATGATCAGAAATGGCTTTTCTGAGGAGTGAGAGTGGAGATAGATCCAGAGGTACCTTTCTCTAAAGTTTGAAATTGGATTTTATGTACTAAGCAGTCATAAAGAGAGGTGATGATGGCGAGAATATAGTTGTGGGTAAAGTTTCTGTTCTTGTAAGTGTCGTGTTGAGTTGAGCATGCATGACAATCACAGGAGGGCTTGTGGAAACACTGCTGGGCCCACCCCAGCATTCCTGGTTTAATCTGGCTGAGGTGGGGCTTGATAATGTGCATTTCTACAAGTCCCCAGGTGCTGCTGATGCAGTTGATTCAGAGACCACATTTTGAGAACTCTTGCACTATGGCAAGTTCTAGTTCTGCACATCCATGGACCTAGGCCTGTATTTTTCTAGCGTGGTTGCTCCTTTTCGAACATGTGAAGAGGCAAAGGGAGAGGCAGATCTAATAACTGCCTAGTACTGTCCTGCCCTCCATTGCCATTTTCACCGAAATCACCTGCTTCCAACATCCAAAATCCAGCAGATAACAAATGGAAAGAGAGCACTGAATGTCATCTGTGAACTGATTTCAGGCTATCTAATATCATGTCTGCAGCTGAAGCATATTCCACATTAATTAATATGTCTAATTTCATATTCCATATTAATTCTTAATTTCATATTCCACATTTCTTGGACGCTAAGAGAAATGTCATCTGAAAAGGTACTTTCGTAGCTGTAGAAAACTGAAAAATAAAACAATAATATAGTTACCAAACCAGATTATCCCTATGCCAAAGATGCTATGGGAGTGCCTAGATTTCACAGGATATGTGAGGAACACAGACAACAGCTCT
This sequence comes from Saimiri boliviensis, assembly GCF_048565385.1. NCBI lineage: Eukaryota > Metazoa > Chordata > Mammalia > Primates > Cebidae > Saimiri > Saimiri boliviensis. The sequence continues at coordinate 40,046,584 of NC_133460.1, forward strand.
GTGTTCAACAAAGACACACAGAAAAGAGGTATGACAAAGTGTTCTGCCTCCTCAAGGTATTCCCATGCACTCAGGCCATCATAAAGAACACTCCTCTTAAAAACGTTGCCACCACCTTCCTGAAAATGCCTTTTATATTTGTTACTGGCAATAGGTACACAACTTCAAAACTCCTTTAAAGACTGTCAGATCAAAACATATAGGGAAGATATTTTACCAAGAGCAAGATTTCATTAGAATATACAACATTGAAAACAGAGCTTAAAAAGTGGCTATCAGTGGGAGGTACTTCACTTATTTTGTAGCCACAACAGAATCCACAGATTTGTGCATCAACAGAATTCACTGAGTGATCTGCAAATTCAAATGAAATATTTGCTTAACTTGGAAAGATGAAAGAGATTTTTTAAAAAATGTGTTGTGTGTGAATACAGAGAATAGAAAATCGGCATCATTTTTGGAGATCTTCATTCGGAAAAGGCTAACCAAACTTCTGACATTTGTATAGGTGGGTCTTCAAATACAGGCCCGGGTCCGTGGATTTGCTAGTAAATGCCCTTTTGTTTTGCCCCTTTCTTGCTGCATAAAGCTCAAAATATTGACTCAGCAGCCAATATTTTGAAACAGTGCCCAATTAAGGATGCTGCTCATGTGCTTGTGCCTCACCTGAGCATGAAACTAAATTAATGGTGCTCTTTATTTTATTACTGTAGAAACAAAAAGCTAGCATGATTAACATTTTGAAAATAAGGAAATAGAGTCTGAAATACTACCTCCCAGTACAACCTATCATTTTTCATGTAACTCATTCTAGGCTTTCTCTACTATGTTCATGTGTGTATGTGTGTTTTAACAGCTGGCGTACCATATCCCTACTTTTTGTATTTGCTTCTAAATTATTTTGTCAGTCATTCATCTTATTGGTCATTTAGATTACCTGCTACCAACATTTTGCAAATATGAAGAGTACTGCAAGGATCATTTTTATAGGTGTAATTTTTCCTTTCCTTTTGGATTAATTTCCTTCAGATAGATTCTTAGAAAGTTTTATGGCTTTTGGCATATAGTACCCAACACAAAATGGCTGAATTATATCCATTTAGGTGAATTACTTTCTTATCTGGATCAACTATATTAGCCTTTTAGAAAGTAAAAAACAGACATGATATGACAATATACAGGCTCCAATTCATTCATCCAACACATATTTATTAGGAATCAGCTCTTCTTGGGGAACTGCTCTATGTCCTCACGGATCTTACATTTTTGGAGAATATAATATATTCATTAAAAATAATGAGTCTTATGTTCTTAATTAACATACTCTTTAAAACTGTTTGCATCTCACTTCTTTTCTGTAAAGTATACTGAAGGCAGTGCTAAGAGGAAACTGTTTTAACAAATGTGGTCCCTTATTAGCCAGTAATTGATTTTAGGAACATAGACTGATCTGGGGAAGATGACAGGAAGTCTAAAAACTAGTTCAAAAATAATTAAATCACTCCAGTAAATTTAGGAGTTTAATATGTAATAGAGGTAGAATTTGAAATCAGTGGGGAAAAGGTAGATTATTCATGATGATTGGGTTAAGAACATGTGGTTGGCCAATAGAAGAAAAAAAAAATGAAGCTACGTTCCTTTCTCACTCTTTATAACAAATAAAACTTAGATTTCTTAAAAATATATGTGTACAAAATAAACCGGGAAACAAGTGGATGAAAACATGGATGATTATTTTGCTTTGAAGCAGAAATTCTAAGTAGGAGAAAAATGCAAAAGTCATAGAGAATATAGAATTTATATTTTTGTGTACATGAATATGTAACAGTTCTATGTGGCACACAACAAAGGTTAAAAAAAGAACAAACAAAAAGAAATATATGCAACTTATACACAACGGCTGCAATCCATACAGTGCAAAGAACTCTTACAATTAAGGAAACCCTTCAATGAAAACTAATATGCAAAGGACATAAACATGAAATAGGCATACAAAAAGTATTCAAACTTACAAATCTTTAAATAAATTCAGATAATAACAGTATTATTTTCCTACTAAATTAGTAGATTAAAATATTGATAATAAACACCCAGTGTTAAGGAATACAAAGAGAGATTATCACAAATTGTTAAAGAATTCTCTACGTGCAGGGGATGGGGGGCAATTCAGCAATTACTGTTGATGTTTTACATGTACCTACGTTACCAACTCTCATACTTTGGAAATATATATGCAAACATATATACACAAAAGTACCTACACAGAGTGAGTTATGCCTCATGTCTTTTGCCCTAGGCCCAGAGTAACTAACTTCATTTTACCAATCATACAGACTTATTCTTCTGGAAAACACTGGTGGCTTGATATACAGAGAATGAGTGTTTTGAGCCTCACTGATCTCACCCTTTACTCAACCACTATTACATCACGTCGTTTAGGCCCTGACATTCTATCTTTTATTGTTTCCTAATGGTTTTATACATAGGAGTCCTTTTGTGTGTGTGTGATGGAGTCTTGCTCTTGTCGCCTGAGGCTGGAGTACAGCAGCGTGATTTCGGCTCACTACAACCTCCGCCTCCCAGGTTCAAGTTATTCTACTGCCCCAGCCTCCTGAGTAGCTGGGATAACTGGCATCTGTCACCATGCCCAGCTAATTTTCTGTATTTTTAGTAGAGATGGGGTTTCACCATATTGACCGGGCTGGTCTGCAACTCCCGACCTTGTGATCCGCCTGCCTTGGCCTCCCAAAGTGCTGGGATTACAGGTATGAGCCACCAAGCCCGGCTATAACAGTGTTTTAAACAACTTGACACCATTATTATCTTTTTAGTTTCTATCCAGTACCTAATGCAGTACTGTACATACATACAAGATACATGTTTATTAAATGATTTGCCCACTAGCAGGTGTTCAAAAATGTCATGGACTTAAAATATTACTTAAAATAAATAAATAATTTATTTAAAATTTATTAATATTACTTAAAATTTACAGAATATTCCGTGATTATAATCTATATACAGAAAGAATGCATGATTATAAACTATATATAGAAAGAATGCATGTTTAATCTCTTTACCATACCTCTCTAGTCTAGAAGAGTTTACGTAGATTTTTAAGGGAACATCAGCTTGTTAACTGCTTGCATGCTGAAAAGGTTAATTTCATCACCATGAAATAAATAGATAGTAGGGTTTTCCAATTTTTGCTTGTATATCTGTCTTTCTGTTTGACCTTGAAGCAGTTCCTTGGGATTGGATATTTTCAGAGCATGTTTCCAGAAATGTGGATCAAATGACAAGACACATATTTGCTGTGTGATGTTGGACAAGTCACCTAACACCTCTGAACCTCTATTTCCTTATCTTTAAAAATGAGGATAAGAATATCCTACAGGATTGTTTTAAAGATGAAATAGAGAGATCTGTCAAAGTGTCTGACACTCAAAAAGTGGTAATGAACAGTTAAGTTCCAAATAGGTGAATTGATACAATCATAAATCTGTTGCTGTTTCTTGCATCACTAGACCTATTTGTAATGATACAAAAATGTATACCTTAAGTCAATGGTTGCAACACTTCATTATGAATCAGAATTTCTTTGTTAAAACACTGATGGCTGGGACTCACCCCCTGAGCATTTATATTTCCATCAATTTCTTAGCTGATGCTGATCTTGTTGGCCCAGGGACCAAGTTTTGAGAACCACTACCATAAACTCTCAACTATGTGTGACTATATTTGGTCCACAGGTTTTCAGCATAAGTGAGAACATCAGATGGGCTCTGAGTGTCAGGTGTGACTTTCAACTTCTTAGTCCCAGACCCAACCCCTCACCATTACCATGCTGTGCTTTGTTTGCCTGCTTTGTACTCAAAGTGTCAGCCAGAGAATGGACTTTGTTTCCTACACGAATTTAGGGCCGTATATTCTCTCTAGTCTCATTAGCAACAGGATGAGGATGGATCGCAAATTCTTTAAAGGGCCAAAGGAGGCTTCTCCTTCTTGCCTCTGCTATTTCCCAAACAAACTCATATTTGAGTCTTATGTCTTTGACACCCAAGCCAGTCCATTCTGAGTCTAAGTGACACAGAAATCTGGGGTGTAGGGTTTTAATTATTCATGTATATGTCTTATCTGTCATATGAAAGAAAACTTCAGCCAAAAAACTAATAACTGGCTGTCTCTGGAAGCATTGGCATTTGAAGACCTCCAGAAGACAGTGGCAGATAGTGACTAAGGACACAGATTTGGAGTAAGATAGACTTGGGTTCAAACTACAGCTCTGAAACAAATCAGCTATCTAACTTGGAACAAGTAATTTAACTTCTAGTAGCCTTAGGCCTCCCAACTGCTAAATACGAATACATTATCCACTTCAGAGGGCAAAGAGATTCCTTAAAGTGTCTGGCATAGAGTAAAGCCCTGTATGTGGTAGGTGCTAATAGTAGCAGTGGTAGTGGTAGTTTTTATCCACATGAGAAACTGAATCTCTAGTTTATAGAAGGGATACCATTAAAATAAAATGTGATTTCATAAGCCACACAAAAATCAATTTATAGTAGTCTCATCCAGTCCTTATAGGCCCACATTGCCTGGTACAGTAAGTGACATACACACAATAGGGTCTCTATGATTGTACGTTGAATGAAGGGGGTACATCCATTATCTGCTAAAAGATCTTAGACTATAACATCAAAAGACAGAAGGGATGCTATAGCAATGTGTACATCTTCATACAATGTGTATATTTCTCACACATATTTATAAACTCTCTACTGCCACTTTAGCCTCCCCAGCATGAACTGTACTTTAAGAAGCCTTGCTCCAAGGCTGAGTAAGTGGTAACAAGATGGGCTCATGAGAAACACAGAGAGGGAAGAGCATCAGTACCACCACAACTCAGTTGGGGCACAGCTGCTTTAAGGAGAGAAATGCAGGACATTTTTGGTGCAAACTGTTCAGTGTTGCGCTTTGCTTTTCACTTGCTACTTGAACTTGACCTTTCATTCAACTTGTGATCTCACAAATTCAACCAGAGAAATTGGAAATCTTTATCTGCAAGATGTCTAGGCAGACAGCTTGAATTCTGGATTTCATCAACTACTAGAGAAAGAGTACAAAAACCTCATGTGTTATAGCTCTGGCAGGCAATTCAAAACCGAAGGAAACAGAAATTTTAGTCCTCATGAAAATAATAAGCAAAGATTAGTTAAGGATAATTGTTTGATGCTAAGGAAGATACCTGCTCAGTAAACAAATCCATGAAACATTCAGTGCATCTAGAATCACTTTTTTAACACAGAAAACTCCAAAATGTATGAAAATCTTAATCCTTACTCTTGATTTGTAATCATTGCTCCTCATAAAGAGAGACTCAAAATAACTCAGATTCTTTGGATACAAATAACTCTATTTATCTGCAAAAAACCCACATGAACCCTAACTCTTTCTAAGCACAAAGAAACAGAGGAGAGGATATAAAAATAGTAGCAATCATTGGAACAAAAGTTGAAATGAGGGTAGAAAGAGAGACTCCCACCCTCTGTTCTCCCTTCTAATAGGCACAGACATTCATGGAAGAATAAGAAAATTCAGAGCAACATGAGTCTCTGGACAAGTCATATTTTTTATAAGTGAGTAGAGACTTGGAACAGAAAGATGAGAAAATAGCAGGGAAAGAAAATAAAGCAAGGGCCCCGTCTAGTTAATAAGCATTTTCTGGAAATGAATGGAATAGGATACAATGGTGAGACTACACACTTAATAGCTAACATAGCCATTTCTTATATTTTTCAAGTCAAGTGACAATCATAGTGATGGCTTCATTTATTCAGCACTTACTAAGTGCAAGGCACTACACTAAGGAGAGGCAAACACAGATAATTCTTTGTTCTTGAGTTTAAGAAATTTACAATCTAGGAGGAGAGATAAAACAATGTATGCAGATTATCTATAATATGCGTAGTAGAATACATAGTAAACAGCCAATAAATGTAGGCCAGCTAATTATGGAGCATAGATGGTAGCTCAAGGTTCTGGCTTTAAGGAGACCACTCATATATAGCAGTGGAGGGTGTGGGGGAGGGAATGAATTAGGAATGAGACAGCTTAAAGGAACAGAGGAAAGAGCTATGGCTTTAAATGAATGTGGTTGAAAAACTTTAGGTCACGAAAAGCTCTTCCCGACACCCTGCACAAGCAATATGGGGTCTTCTAACTCTTGGCAAGTTACAAATGAGGGCAGACAGGACAGATAAGAAGTGATTTAGAGAAGCGATTCCAAGTTTGTCTCACAGTAATGAAGCCAGTCCCTTGGCCTGTTCAGGCCAATCCTCTCAGTCCTATTTCCACAGGAAGAGACTCAAAAATCTAACCAGGAGAGTCTCTTAAACCTCAACTCTAATCTCTAAAGGAAAAGCAGCAGCTGTAGAGGTCTGCAAATGTAACTGTTGCCAAGATAAAAGCAAGGGAAGGTTGCTGGTACAGGGAGAGGGGAAACACTACAGTGTGAGCGGGTTTTGTAGGTCAGCCATCAAGAAGGAAAAGGATCCTAGGAAAGCCGAGCTGGGTTCCACAGGATCTCACAGCCCCTGGGTCACCAGGTGGACAAAGGTAACGGTGCTGCTGCCCACCGTGGAGCTCCCTGTACCCTTCAGTACTTCCCAGGGCCACTAACCTGGCTATGTTCCAGGAAGAATAATTTAGCTCCAATTACTTAAAACTGCTTTATTGCTTTCATAGAGAAAAAAAATCTCCTAAGTCAACTTTTATAAAACCAGACAATACCATTCAGAGAGCATATATTTTCTCATTTTTTAAAATGAAACAATTGTAATTTAAGGGTTACTTCTTTCAGTTCAGTGAAAAACTTCCAATTCAATGCTTCCAATAGTTACTATGACCACAAACATTTAAATAGAAAAGATCCTTTTAGAGATTCAGACTGAGAATGTTTTACTTCCAATAGTTAATAGGACCATGAACTTTTGAACAGAAAAGATCTACTTAGAGATTCAGACTAGGAACGTTTTTCTTGGGGGGCAATCACTCAGAAAATAAAACAATGCAGTAGGCTGAGGCAGGAGAATTGCCTGAACCCAGGAGGGGGAGGTTGCGATGAGCTGAGATCGCGCCATTGCACTCCAGCCTGGGTAACAAGAGCGAAACTCCGTCTCAAAAAAAAAAAAAAAGAAAAGAAAAAAAGAAAAGAAAACAATGAGGGGAAAACTCCTGGTTCCCCTTCCTTCACTGTCCTCCACCCCTAAATCTGCCCATAACCAGTCAATAACCCCTCAGATGCATGCCAATGGCAGTCACCCAGAAAGTACATCTGCTGCGTTTATGAGACTTGCTTTGACACAGAACTGCCAAGTCTGGAATTATTCAATTCAGTATGATCACAGACTGCTCTATCCCAGGGCAGGAGCATTTGGGAAGTTTCCTATTTGAAGAAGAAAAATAGAAGGTCACCCATTTGCATTTTTTTAGTCCAGATTCTTTTATTAAAACACACAAACTACAAACCACATTAAGGTGTTAAGTTCTATTTTGAACCTTATTGGGAAACTGTATGACAGGATAAGGTAAAAGTGCGGCTACTTACAATTCAGAGTCTGGAACAATCAAGGCAAGTCACAGGGAATTTAATGGGGACTGGGCAGCCACAGGTGGCCAGGGGACCACTGCTTAGGCCTCGTGGTCTCAGAGCAGTTCCGCAAGAATGTAAATGCATACCTCCCTGTTAAAATTTCTTTCTAATGAGGATTATAAAACAAGTAGCTCAGATAACAATGCATTAAAAAGATCCAGAAATGCATTAGAAATGAAAAAAATACCACCATAAATGTAAAGTATGAGTGCACAATGAAAATTTATGCTCATGTTCATTTGAATTCTTATTAAATAAATAGCAAGGCCGGCACATGGTGGCTCATACCTGTAATCCCAGCTCTTTGGGAGGCTGACACAGGCAGACACCTGAGGTCGGGAGTTTGAGACCAGCCTGGCCAACATAGCGAAACACTGTCTCTTCTAAAAATGCCAAAACTTAGCTGGGCATCGTGGCATGTGCTTGTAATTCCAGCTATGTAGGAGTTTGAGGCACAAGAATCGCTTGAGCCCAGGAGGCAGAGGGTGCAGTGAGCTGTGATCATGCCACTGTACTCAATCTAGCCTCGGCAACAGAACAAGACTCCTTCTCTAAATAAGTAAGTAAGTAAATAAATAAATAAATAAATAGCAAATTGAACAACAAAACAAAATCCCTTTCTCACCTGTGATAATAAAGTCCTTGCTGAATGTTTGCCTTTGGAGTTCACTCACTCACGCACATAAACACAGATGCTAGCTTGAAGACACTATAGGACTGGCTGAAGAGGGAGCTCTCATTTAGACAAATACATAATCTCATTTCAGTCACTGCAGCACTTAGAAGTTCAAATCAGCTGGCAGCTGTGTAAGCATGATACCATATCCAAGAAACCATGGTGTCTGGCATATATTGGTAATATCGTGGGCCCTGAGAGCACAGGTGAGAACTTTCTATGAGGTTCTTCAGAATGTCTCCACTATCTTTGAACTGTTCTTTCAACACTTCCAACACATGTTTCTCCTCTTCTTACTTTCATTCCCAAAAGAACAGAGGGCAGGATTCTTAGCACGTAGAAGATGTAAGTGTTGAGCCATTTACTTTTCCATTTCTACTTAGAAACTAGAATTTTAAGACTCAGGGATGGTAAGCACTATGTTATGCTATATATATGTGAACAATACGGTTAAATTATACTTGTATTTAGTGTGAGTAAATGAAACTAGACTCACTTAGCAGAGGGAAGGAAAAGAGATAGAGAGAGAAACAGAATGTAAAGAAACAAATGAAAAATAGGAGGTACGAATTTTTTCTTTTGTTTTTTTTTGAGACAGGGTCTCACTCTGTCACCCTGGCTGGAGTGCAGGGGTGTGATCTTGGCTCACTGCGTCCTCCACCTCCCTGGCTCAAGCCATCCTCCCACCTCAGACCCAAATAGCTGGGCCTACAGGCACTCCAGCACACCTGGCGAATTTTTGTTTTTATTAGAGACGGGGTTTCACCACTTTGCCCAGACTGGTCTCAAATTCCTGAGGTCAAGCAATCTATCTGCCTTAGCCTCCCAAACTGCTGGGATTACAGGCATGAGCCATGCCGCCTAGAGGAACTGTGAGTCTTAAATCTACTATTTCTTCAGTCCACGAGTTCTCCGTAACTCTTATAATATGTGCTATAATAAGCCAAGAATACAATATCCTTTCATTACTTATTTTAATTATAAGCCCCTTTGTAAAACTTTCCTTGATTACCCCTGCCTAACACTCACTGGTCTTTGGATTCTCATACTATTTACTGCCTATAGGATTTCCTGCCATGCAATCTTCTTTTTGTCGTTAATTTTGTTGATTGATTAACAGAAACAGCCTGCTCTCGTCTGAGGGAATTACTGTGTTTTGAAGGTGCTAGATAGGATTAAGACCTTCGGTCCACGGTCCACGGCCCCCAGCTTAGCAGCCGAGGGAGAAGATAACAAGCCTGACTTTCATTCTGTTCCCTGCACGTGCTGTTGCTTGTTCTGGGGAAAGGGGAAACCAGGAACATTCAATAACCACTGAAGGAATACGACGATCACAGGGGCAGTTTTTAGAAGGAAGACCAATTCTAAAATAAACACTGCCTCAGAAACCTACCGTTTCATCCCACTAACCTTTGACTCAATTCTCCTGGGGTTCCCCAGGGAGATCCCAGGCTGTTAATTTTTCCCAGAGGTTGTCAGCAGGCAGGGCCAGCAGAGCCACATGCATTGTTATCAGCCCAGCCTGTGAGCAGGCACGAAATGGCTGTGCTTGGCCGGTGCATCTCCGTACCCACGTGCAGTCCATGATGTCATGGAGATCGTGTTGCCGCCTGCACAGCACTGGATACTATCTCTCAAAGTTGCATAAATAGCCCAGTTTTCAGTTCCATCCCACCTTCTCCAACACAATCAGCTAGAGTTGACCACTGAGTACTTTGTGAATTGTGAATTGTTCCAGGATTGTGAAAATCAAGCCTTAGGGTTTAAGCAAATCTTCCCTTCCCCCAAGATGAATGGCACATCTGCCACAAGAAATGTGAGAGAAGATCTCAGAAACCTTTAAGTCTGAATGCTTTGTATCTTTCGGATAACTCCGTGGTTCTCCAGGAATTATAGTTGTCTTTAAAGACACAGGATGGATTGATTACATCTTCACCTGCTTGAAACACTGTTCTCAGTAGTAAACTGCTTTGATTACCACACAAAAAAGACAGATACTATCTTCAGACTCAGTAGAATCCTGAATTTGACATTGTCTAGTAAAACCTTAATGAAACATAACCAGAAACAGTGTTGCTTTTTAATAACACTTCCCAAATAAACCGGAGTTAAGAACAGCAGTTAGGAAACCGTTTGCCGCCATTTCTCTTGCAAATCCCTGAAATAAAGAACATATAACATAAAAATAGCTCTTGCCCCAGTTCTTCCTGGCTCTTGCTTACTGATAAGGAGAGGGCACTGTAATGCAAGTTGTGTTTAATGTTAATTCCTTCTCTTTAATCCTATTTTAGAAGAGCTACCCCCACTACAATGCAGTTGTATAAGAAGTGGAAAGTTATAATACATGTTTATCTTATGCTTATGAATTTTTAAATTTAAAAAACATTTTCTTTTGTATTTTTAGAGATTGATGGTTTTGAATTTTCCAGAGAGAATTTCAGCATTTCGTATTTCTGCTAGAGAAATAACCCTGAGTCTGATAATCTTCATAGTTAACTTTAGAATAAAAAGATCTTGTTTCCTTGCTTAATCTTAGGACAGATTACAAATTTATTTTATCAAGACTATTCATAGAATATAATTTAACCACTTAAGAAATAGTACATTGGAAAAAAGACTAGGAGGAAATATGCTACACTGTTAACAATGCTTAATCCTGGGTGTTGAGGCTATTCATGATCGCTTTTTTCTTTTTATAATCTGTATTGCTAATTTTTTATTTTTATAATCTACATTTTTCATAATTTTCAAGATTTACACACCAACAAAATGAAAAACTGTATTCTCCCAAAAGTTTAATTGAAACAGAAACAAAACCTTATCAAAAAGTCAGCACCTTTATTTTCTTCTCAAAGATCTAATGGAGTTGAAATCAGTGATCATTTTTTAAAAAAACCTAAGTTTGGCTTTTGTGCCACTGTCTAGAATAGCCTGTTCCTCAGGAGCCTTTAGTGGTACCACCAGTTTTTAATGGACTGTCATTGCCCATGACCTTGCTGGTCAGAGCCAGGGGATTGAGTAAACTTTTTCCGTATGGCTTTATCACTTTTGGTTACTATGGGGTATGTGAAGCCAAAAATAGCTCAGAAAACATTGCTCTCATTGAGGAAAAAGACAGGCTGGCTGAACAACCAAAGGTTCCCCTTCTAACCTACTCACTAAAGACCAAGAGGTACCCTCTCACCGCCACAGTCCTAGGGCAATATTCCTTAGTTTACAGATTTTAAGGTGCACTTCAAGATCCTCCCAACACCTCCCTCCAGGCTCCTTTTCTTAATGTGCCTACAATTAGTCAGTTGTATTTTGCCACCTCACAACTTTAAACCAAGTTCTACATTTCAGACGTAAGTGGAAAAATAAGGCCAGTAAGGATTCTCTTCCTTCCTGTGTTTTCCTTCCTGTCTTCTCAAGATTCCTTCCTTGCCCTCCCACAAAGGACAATGCAGAAACAGAAGCCAGATATTTCAGAGTGTTTTTCAGGGCACTTTAATGTGGGCATCGTGGTAGGATCTTAGCAGCCCAGTAAGAGCAACACACACATAAGAAGTTCACGAGAACAAACAAAATACGTGCTGGGCTGCTTACGTGAGAGCCCAGGGAAGTAGCAGTGAATAAAACGCACTTTTCAATTAGAAATAATCTGAGGCATGGTGAGCACTGTAGTCTCCTTAGGTTACAGTTTAGCCATCCTGCGTGTGAAATGGTTTAGCCATCCTGCTTGTGAAATGCCTTCACGCACTTCCCTGAAAGTGACACCCTCTGTTGTTAAACACAATTTTCACAGGAAAATACATTCTGAGTTCAATACATAGATTTCTAAAATCATTTGGGAGCTGAGAACTGCTTCTGGGCATGTATCTATATACTGGATTCAGTCTACATGTATAGTCAATAATAACCCTACTGACTCTAGAAAGATATCTGCCCAGAGATTTCCACTTGCTGTATGTTCTCAGAAGATGTGGTGTCTACTGGTTTGAGGAGAATGGCTATTCCAGTTCCTCCCTTGAGGAATCCTAGCTCAGGAAGTTCCCTCAGAGAAAAAAAATCCCTGTTTACCCAACGACTCAGTAGCTGGAGAACTGAACACTTGCACACTGGCTCCTTATTGGATTACTAAATGCTCTGGACTTTATTGGATTACCAACCATCCTCTGGAGAGATTTCCCGGAGCAGTCTCACTTCTCCTAATATCTAAGATCCTCTTGATCACTATCAAAAGTTCAAGTTTCCCAGACACTTACTCTGTGTGTGTGTGTGTGTGTGTGTGTGTGTGTGTGTGTGTGTGTGTTTTGAGATGGAGTCTCACTGTGTTGCACAGGCTGGAGTGTGGAGTGCAGTGGTGCAATCTCAGCTCACTGAGATTTCTGTAACCTCTGCCTCCCAGGTTTAGGCAATTCTTGTGCCTCAGCTTCCTGAGTAGCTGGGATTACATGTGTGCATGACCACACCTGGCTAATTTTTGTATCTTTAGTAGAGATGGGGTTTCACCACGTTGGCCAGGCTGGTCTCGAACTCCTGTCCTCAAGTGATCCACCCGCCTCGGCCTCCTAAATTGCTGGGATTACAGGCATGATCCACCATGCTAGGCCCAGACACTACTATGCTTTCTGATCACCCTAACATTCCTATCCTCATCACTGCCCTTGGTCACTGATGATTACATTCCATGGCCTATCTTCTTTTCTCCACTATTGATCCTGGCTTTCTTTGCAGCTTCAACATTCATGTAGTGATGTTGCCCAGGCTCTGGACTCTTATATCCTTGACCTCCTTCACTCCAAGGCTCTTTCTCCAGTCCACATCAGCCATACACTGGTGTGGTCATATGCTGCATTTAATCACCAACAGCTGCATCACCTCCAAAATAGCTATCGTGGGTATTCCAGTTAACCATCCCCTTGTGTCTCTTGGCTCACTTGTTCTAGTACTCCATTCCATACAGACCTTCACATCCACAGACCCGACCGCCTTTCCACTATCCGTCAACCCCCTCTTATCTTCAGTTTCCTACTTAGCAGCTTATAATCTATGACCTCCTCTGCAATCACTTCCTTTGTATGCTTTGCTCTCAGCATTTCAACCATACCTTCAACATGAATAAGGAAATCGAGCTGCACCTGGATCTGGCCAGTTGAACAATCCCAGACAAAATTACCCAAATTTGCTAATGGGACATGCTTCAAATTTGTTGCCATGAATCTTGAATAGACCCTCAATAGTGCCAGATGGTTTCATAAACTTCCCTAGCAAATTTGCTTTCTTGTCCAAATAAGACAATAATTTCACCCCTAATCTTTCTTCATTCTTCAAACCCCCTTCATTTTTCACTTCCAGCCATCCCCCATACTTCATAGAGAAAATAGATGTGATGTAGTGAGTACTATTTCATCTCTGACTGCCACTCTACCAACCTTCGGAATCTGTTCTAGGCACTTTACTCTCTCTCCTTCTGCAATGGCAGAAGCATCCTTGCCTTTCTCTAAGGCCAGCCCTTGCATGTGGGTGCTGACTTCCTCACATCATTCAGAGCTTCTCTTGTCTTCTCAAGAACTCAGCTCCTGCTGTTATCTCCTCTCTCTTTTACGTTGTCAACTTCTCCATCTCTACGGTCATCTTCCCATCAAGAAAATGCTTTTCCTATCCTTCTCATACTTAAAAAGAAGCATACACACAGAGAAACACACACAAACACAACCCAAAACCTCTCTTAACCCACTTTTCCAGGTACTATGTCATTTATCTGCTTCTTTTCACCATAAAATGCTCCAACATATTGTTTTACTTCATCTTGCTTCTCTCTTTAACCCACCTAGCAAGATCTTATGTAGACAGGGCATGCAATCACACGTCAGGTAGTCCTTAAGCACCTCCCTTGTATCAGATACTATTCATTGGCCACACCCTCCCTAGAAAATCATGCAGGCTTACCTGGTCTTTCTTCTCCCTCACTGTGTGTCATTTCTCAGTCTCTCATTTAGTTCCTTTTCCTTTTCTAGATCTCTAAATGTGGGGTGCTCTGTGCTCAACCATCCTCTCTTCTTTAGTTACCCTCTCATTGAGTTCCATTGGCTTAAAATTCAACACACTCACAGATGGCTGTTTCATGTCTTAGGTTTGGACTCCTGATTGATATCCCTACTTGCATATTTGACTGACTTGCTGATGTAGCTACAGCTGGCTGTAGAACAGACCCATCAAGGTTAAATTGAACTTTACCTGCTTCTGTTCTTTTTGTTCATTTTACTCCTAGAACATTCGTCACCTTTCTGAGCCTCACACACACCCGCTTGGATCAATCCACAGAGTCTTTGCACTTCTTGTTCCTTCTGCTTGATAAAACTTTTTTTTGGAAAAGATTTTCTCCTTTTAGTAATTCAGATCATAACTCAAATGTCATCTCTTCTGTGACATCTACCCTAACCACCCTAAATAAATGAACAACTCTTCTAGTTACCACCTACCCACTTTAGCTGAGTGTACCTTCCTCACAAATTTATTTGGACCTGAAGTTATCTTATTGCCTTACTGTTCACATGTTATTTGAGTATCTCTACTAGATATAAGCTCCATTCCTGCAGGGTCTCATGCTGTCTTGTTTACTACTGTATCCCTGATGTGTGAAACAGAGTCTGACACTAGGGAGGTGCTCAAGGAATGCCTAATGTCTGCTTGCATGCCATGTCTACATACATGGTAATGAGAAGTAACACTGGTTCATAAAGATGTCTGGCTCTCCTCTTTCATAAGCACCTGCTGCCCTTACTCCCCCAATTTGGTTGAGATCCAGTGATGTCAGTTGCCTCAATAGCACTCCTCTCCAGCTAAAGCATATTCCTCACACCTGGAGTGGGAGTGTTGGTTGGAATGGCTCCTTTGGACCAATTTCTCTCTGCAAATATATACCAAGCTCAACTTTGGTAAAGAGCTAATAACATCTTTTCAATTCACACCCAAATTAACTACTATTATTTATTAAAGCACCCTATCATATGCCGGTTAGTTTGAGGCTCTTTTAAACATTTGTCACATGTATTCTTAAGTTCAGATTTTATTTTATTGGTATGATTTATGATTTCCTTAGTTTTATCTAAATCCTTATTAATTGGTCTTTTAAAAACTTCTTTAAAAACAAAGCTATTTGGGCCAGGTGTGGTGGCTCATGCCTATAATCCTAGCACTCCGGGAAGCTGAGACAGGAGGATCACTTGAGTCTAGAAGTTCAAGGCAATGAGCCATGATCATGCTACTATATTCCAGACTGGGCAACAGAGCAAGTCCCTGTCTCTAAAACTAATCAATGGATTGAGCAATCAATCAAAGCTATTTTAAGTCACATGCCAATCTGAATTAAGAGTTCAGCCGTTCATTAAAAAATCGGGAAACAACAGATGCTGGAGAGGATGTGGAGAAATAGGAACACTTTTACACTGTTGGTGGGAATGTAAATTAATTCAACCATTGTGGAAGACAGTGTGGCGATTCCTCAAGGACCTAAAAATAGAAATCCCATTTGACCCAGCAATCCCATTACTGGGTATATATCCAAAGGATTATAAATCATTCTACTACAAGGACACGTGCACACGAATGTTCATTGCAGCACTGTTTACAATAGCAAAGACCTGGAACCAACCCAAATGCCCAACGATGATAGACTGGATAGGGAAAATGTGGTACATATACACCATGGAATATTATGCAGCCATCAAAAACGATGAGTTCACGTCCTTTATAGGGACATGGATGAACCTGGAAACCATCATTCTCAGCAAACTGACACAAGAGCAGAAAATCAAACACCGTATATTCTCGCTCATAGGCGGGTGTTGAACAATGAGAACACATGGACACAGGGAGGGGAGCACTACACACTGGGGTCTGTTGGGGGGAAATGGGGGAGGGGCGGGGGGTGGGGAGGTGGGAAGAGATATCATGGGGAGAAATGACAGATACAGGTGAGGGGACGGAAGGCAGCAAAGCACACTGCCATGTGTGTACCTATGCAACAATCTTGCATGTTCATCACATGTACCCCAAAACCTAAAATGCAATAAAAAAAAAAAGAAAAAAAAAAAAAAGAGTTCAGCCGTAGTATCTAATTAAAAATTCTTAATCATTATATGAAGTAATCCAATTAGGCCAAACTTAAAGGATTAAGCACAACTCTGCTATTCCTTTATACAATTTCTATTTGGTATCAGTACTCTCCAAACTTCTGAACTACTATAATAAAATGGTACATTACATGATTCCAAAAATATATCTAAAATATTGAGTATTTTTAGGATTCATGAAATACTTTTGATAGTTACAGAGCTTTTTAACCACAGTTTCAAATCTTGATGCCTCTGGTACTCTGTGTGTATATGTGTGCCTATATGTGTGTCTGGCAGAGCAAGAAACAACTACCCTTTTAGGCTTACTTTATTTGCCTGTTTGGGCAAAATTTTAAAGTATTAAGTGAGGATCTAATTTTATCAGAAACAATTCTTTTATTCCAGGGAGCTAAATTAATAATCGTGCTTAGCTAAGAGGTCAAGAAACTTACAGCATGACAACTATTTCACTTTGTTTTAAACAAAGTTAGTGTGAAATATTTCTTGCCATGTAAGGAGAAAATAAGGAGTATTTATCTAGGGCCAGGCTCACACCTGTAATCCCAGAACTTTGGGGGGCTGAGGCAGGAGGATTGCCTGAGCCCAGGAGTTCGAGACCAGCCTGGATGCCTGCATAACACAACAAGACCCTGTCTCTACAAAATATTTAAAAGCTAGCGTGGCACGGTGGTGAGCACCTGTAGTCCCAGCTACTTGGGAGGCTGAGACAGAAGGATTGCCTGAACCCAGGAGGTTGAGACTGCAGTTCACATCACTGTACTACAGCCTGGGTGACAGTGAGACCTGTCTCAAAAAATAAAAAGTACTATCTAAAACACTTGCTTTTCCTTTTAGTGACAGGATATCCCAGGAGGCAGGAGCTGGATTTATTGAAGCTTAAAGAATGTTTTTGGATGAAAAAGTCACATTTAACCTTTAAATCTAATCATACGAAACCTTTATTTAAAAAGAGAAACCATTATTTTTCTTGATTACTACCTATGATCTATCCATGAAGGAAAAAGGAAGATTTACAGAGAAAGATCATCGATGTTTTTTTCTAGGAAAGATTGGTGAAAATGAAAAACACCACACCTGCTTAAACTATTATTAAAAACAAAAGACCAGATAGATCTATTTTCTGAATTAATACAATATAAAAATCTTTACTAATTAGTCTGACAACTCATGCAGGTTTATAACAACAAGAAGATGAGAGATACTGGACATATTCCAGAATCAAGACATTGAATCAATTCTATTTTTTGAAATCCTTCTTCTGGTGTTTTCTTTTTTTTTTTCTTGGCTAAGGAACCTGTTCAGTATCCCACAGAATTAATGTATACCTTTACCTCTCTAATACATTTTCCACTTGAGTCCATCAGAATTTTGCTACTATTACACTACTTACAGAAAAGCAGGGCAATACAATAATGTGAGTGAACTGCTCTCAGGAGTTCTCACCTGTATTTGTGGTTTATAGTAATAGTCCTTTGATAGATTGGAATTTCAAAGTGAGAATTTTAAAATCACTTCTTCAAAGTTTCTATGGTTAATGCTTCATTAATTGGAATGCTCAGGAAATAGAATTGTGAATTTAATTTTTGGTTTAACTCAAGACTTTTTAGAAAATACCTTTTGTTTAGATCTTGATGTTGAAATATTTTATGGCCAGGCATGGTGGCTCATGCCTATAATCCCAGCATTTTGGGAGGCTGATGCGGGCAGATCATGAGGTCAGGACATCGAGACCATCCTGGCCGACATAGTGAAACCCCATTTCTACTAAAATACAAAAAATGTGCTGGGTGTAGTGGTGCATGCCCGTAGTCCCAGATACTCCCACTTGAACCTGGGAGGCGGAGGTTGCAGTGAGCCGAGATTGTGCCAATGCACTCCAGCTTGGGTGACAGAGGGAGATTCCATCTCAAAAAATAATAATAATTCATCAATGTATTATTCTACTTGTGTTTCATATAGTTCAGTCACTTTATTCAGTAAGAAAGGAAATGGCAGGAGTTTGTAGGGTATCATTCATTGCAGTGGAACAAGGTATGGGGGAAGTGGAAGAGACATAGTCCAGGACATATTCTGAAGATTATAATTTACAGTATATTCCTGGTTGCAGTTCACTTTTTGTCCTGATTTTCCACTCTTGTGAATTAGAAGAATAAGATTAATTCAGTTTTATTGTTCATTTGGGTCTAGTTAGTTGAACTTTCATACATAGTCTTTCATACTATTTTTTTCATTAACCTAAAGCATTTTTTGGGAAAACTATGCTTTGTGAAAACTACTTTTTCTGATTGGAACGCACATGCAAACACATTGTTTCAAAAATAAATTAATACAAAAAATCTTAAAGTTAAAAAATATTACCATCAAGAGATAATTATTTAACATTTTGGTGAAGAGCAACCCCTAGATATGCATAATTTCAGCTTTGTAAACGGAGAGGTCACTTCTCACATACACACAGCCTACTTGGTATGCCCCATAACAAATCTATACTCTCAGGATGTCCTATGTGATCACTTTTAATGATTTCATAGTGTTCCATTATCCATTTAACCCAACTCCTAGTAAAGAACTTGAATTTTTCCACATTTCATTGAAAAACTGCTAGAAAAAAAAACAAAAGAACTTTACACATATATCTTTGCACACTTGTTTAACTATCTTATCTGGATAAATTCCAGGAAGTATAAACTATATTTTGAATTATATGCCTATTCAGACATAACCAAGAATAATTCCTATGAATAGATATTTTGTACATTTTGTCATTTCAGAAAACTGCACTAATTGTTATACTGAGCTAAAATTTATATCATCAAGAGACTAGATGGCTGTAACTATTTACAACAGTGTAAGAATTTTAGGAAGACAGAAAGCTTACTGACCCAAACAAGAATATTTCTATCACACGTGAGCCTGCAGCCCTTTGGCCAAAAGCTCCCCACAGGATCTTAATGAATGTGAGCGGTCAGGGCTGTGGTTTCTCATTTCATCAGGGGAATGTCCAGGGACAAGTATGGAAGGTCAGGTGGAAAGGAGAATTCCTCATTCAGCACTCTGCATACCTCCAGCAGCTGGCTTCAGGCAACACCAAGAGGATCCCCACACATTCATTCATTTCTTAGCAAACCTTCTCTGAGCACCATCTCTCAGGTACCACGTGGGGTGCTGGAGCCCTCACCTGGAGAGCACGCTCAGTTTAGTTGATGATAACCACAGTACGAGGTGGATTCACAGAGTCAACTCTGTCTGAGGGAACTGGGAGAGGCTTTACCCGGGGACGTTAGAGCTTGTCTTGGGAGTGTAGGTAGGGGGCGCTATCCTGGACATAGATGACTTGTTCTCTGTTCATCCATTGGATATTCCTAAGCCCTTTTCTTTTGCTATCCCCTCCAGCAAAAATGCCAACTACTTCTTTTCTAGTCTCCCTAGCAGCTGGGGTGGCCGGGGTATAACATGTGGTTCCGGCCAGCGGGACATAAAGCCAAGTTGGCTGGGACCTCAGGGAAGGCATTTGCTTTTTTTGATAAAGGCACTGAATGGCTGACCCTATCCTTCAGTTCTTTCCACCTTGAATGCCAATTTGCGGCATGGAACGAAGGCAGCGAAGGCCAACATCACTAAACCAAAGTAACACCAGCAGCCGACTGCCTTCAGATTGCTTGCTTTGTGGGGGGAAAAGGAAAGCCCTCTTTGTTCACTTCGCTGTTAGTCAGACAAACTGCTATTTGTGGCTAAAGACATTCCTCCAAACACTTGTATCTGGATAGAGGCAAGAAAATTAGAGGAGAATAAAGGGCCAAGATAGGGCAAAATAGGGAAGATTGCCATAGGATTCAGAACGTGCAACTTAAATGGCTCTCTTAGATTCTAGACGTAGGGGCCTTTCAAAGTTGGGAGGCGTGGCTAAGTATACAGGGCAACACTTCTCTGACTGTGATGGCCCCAAAGGGCATATGAGGATGTTTTCATTAGAAAATATGTTGACAGCCCAAAAAGAAATTCAAAAAATTATAATTTCCTTAAGTCAAACCAACTTCAAAAGAACCAAAACAAAACAACCTTAACATGAATCACAACAAAAGAGTAAATATGATGTACATATCAAAAATGAGAATGAAAAAGGCAGTACAACCAGGAAAAGGGAATATATGCATAAATGTCTTTTCTAAATCCTTTTTTTTGTAGAAAAATGTCATAAGTTTTTATAAAAAGATAGGATTAAATTGTTTCTAAGTAACAACCAAGGTTATAACAACCTACCAGCCCACTGGAGTTAAAAGGGAGGAAGGAGATTGTGTTTAATCTTAAGAGAAAACAGTGGTATCCAGATAATCATTTATTCTGGCCAACTGAACAGTCTAAAAGTACGATTAAGGCTGCTCAAGTGATCTAGAAATGATGTAAAGCAGTATCTCAAGAGAAGAGTTAATAAAAATGGATGTAATTTAGAAAAATAAGACAATATAGACATAGAGCCTACTAGCAAACTATTTCCTAATGCAATGAGAAAATAAGGTATAATTTTTAAAGAAGTGGACAATTTACTAAATTATATGTAAATGGGGAAGAACTATATTCTTTTGTTCTTTTAAACAAAAGAATACAAAATTAAAACATAAATACAGAGGCATTATCTGTATTTCCAAGGGTAAAGGAAACCTCCATCTTTTGTGGATGTGTTTTTTTTGAGAGCAAATACCCCCAAATTACTACACACTTAAATGTGAAATAAATGTGTAATTAAAAAAATGTAAAATAAGTGTGTATTAAATGGTTTTTCAAGGTATGGAAAACACAAACTTTAAATTCCAAGTGGGCAAGGCTTTGGCTGTTATTTGCCACTATTTCCCCTCATCTTGTATGGTGTCTAAAAAAATACATGTTAAAATATTTGTTGAAAAAATAGAAAAT
The DNA here is from genome assembly GCF_048565385.1 of Saimiri boliviensis. Classification (NCBI taxonomy): domain Eukaryota; kingdom Metazoa; phylum Chordata; class Mammalia; order Primates; family Cebidae; genus Saimiri; species Saimiri boliviensis. Next base: position 40,067,942 of record NC_133460.1, read on the forward strand.
GAGAGGAGGGAAATGAAAAACTTCTTATATTAGCAAGATGTTCTTTATAAAGAACTTAGCTTTTTCTGTTACAGAGATATCATTCAATGTAAAAAACACGTAAGTTGCTAAATGATATCCAAGAACTCAAAAACAACAAAAAATACTTTCTTATCAAGTTATAGATCTGAATACTTTGAAGATCACTCCCAAATTTCACTATAAATTCCATTAATCAAAATCTGATAATACCTATCACCATTTTCCTTGAGCAGTTTTCATGTTTGTTGTAAAATAAATCTCTAAAACAATAAAAGCCAATCAATCTGCTCTTAAAAGGGAAAATTGAATTATATGATATTGAATGATATTATAAGCATTTATCACTTATTAGAAGCATTTCTTTCTTGGTTGCCTTGTGTTTAAGAAATACTTGCTGTTAAAAAATATTGAGAAACTTATCTATGAAAGTCTCAACCAAGATTAATCTGAAGTATATTCTTTAACGGAACAGGAGAAAAACATCAGAGACTTTTTAAGTACACTTCTAAAACAATTCACAATGACCATTTCAGAAAATTTTCCCAAGGATCTCCTGCAGAGACAGATGATTATTGTCTTTATTTTATACCTGAGGAAATTGACTGAGATTAATTAACAAACCCAATGCCACACAGTTAGTAAGCAATAGAGGTGAGACTCAAACACAGGAAGTCCAGCAATCCTACTCCAGAGCTGACTGACTCCTAACCACCAAGATAAACTGTGATTGTGTCAGCAGCAGAGTGATAACAGTAATAATAATTTAATAATAAATTACCATATGCATACAGTTGTTGAAACAACTTCACACATATTTCACCTTTGTAAGTTATACCAAACCTCAGTTGTCTCTCACCTGTCAAGGGCAAAATATTTGTGTTTTAGGGCCAAAATATTAGGCCAGGCATAGTGGCTCACACCTGTAATCCCAGCACTTTGGGAGGCCAAGGCAGATGGATCACTTGAGATCAGGAGTTTGAGACCTGATCTGGTGAAATCCCGTCTCTACTAAAAATCCAAAAATTAGCTGGGCTTAGTGGCACGCGCTCCCAAGCTACTTGGGAGGCTGAGGCAGGAGGACAGCTTGAACCCAGGAGGGAGAGGTTGCAGTGAGCCAAGATCACGCCACTGCACTCCAGCCTGGGTGACAGAGACTCTGTCTTGGAAAAAAAAAAAAAAAAAATTAAACCACTGTACTTAGAAATTCTTTGTCAAAACCCAGTTGCTCTTTCTCTGTTTTTGCCTTAGTGCTGATGACCCTGCCAGGAAAGGAGACACTTTCAGCACCTCCTCCAGGTCTCTGTGATATAATCTGGTTAGGTTTAGACCATTCTTTGCGGCTTTCACCATGGGTATGGGCCTGAAATGGTTATTCTAGCAGAATAAGAGGAGATACTAGACTTTCCATGTTTAACACGTGGAAGGAAGAAAGAAAGGAGGGAAGAAAAGAGGCAGGAAAAGAGGGGGTTTGGCAAGGAAGGGAAAGAGGGAAGAGGGGAGGCAGGGAGGAAATCACGCAGAATTCAGAGTGACTTGGTAGCCAACTGACCTTGAGCAAGTAGGATAACTTCTGTGAAAATGACACTATCCTTTTTCAGAGTTACAAGGATCAAATGTGATAATGTATATGAAAGTCCTTTGTAAATAATAAATCAATATGCACTGCTTAAGACTTCAGAACTTTGATTTTTTTCAGTTTCCCCTTCAGTGTCCTTGGAGGGCCTTCTCAAAGCACTGTATCCTATCCCTTTATCCAATGAACAAACTTGCTCTAGCATCATTTTTATTCTTACTACATTTACCTAATTATAGCACTGCATGAACATCTTATTTTACTCTCCAAGGAGAGAATATACCCCCTCCTTTCCTAACTTTGTTCTAAACAGATTAACCTTGTTAAAATTTTTTATTACACTTAAGTTAACAGAGGCAGAAATACCGCAAACATGAAGTCTTCTGGGAGAGCCAAGCATTGGAGTTTCCTGGACCCCGGATTCCTGTTGGATGTCTATTACTGAGATAGATGGCACAGACTGCCTGACTGCCTTACATAACCGTTCCTACCAAATGGGAGCTTGGCGTGACATCTGACGGAAGACTTGCTCCTGAAAGAGTTTGTTTAAATTTTTCATCAGACTGCCTTTATGAAAAATTGAAACAGAATATTCTCCAAGTGGGGGAACAGTTTGCTAAAAAGAGGATCAGAATTTACAATTACCTTTTTAGCTATCTTTATAGAACTCTATGCTTTCTATGCCTAAAATGTCCAGCAAGTGCTTGGCTTTGAAATTAGAGAAAGAAAGAAATGAATTCTTCCTCTAGCCAGAGAAGGAGGCTTTCACTTTTACATGCGTTGGTTGGCAATTTCCCATTATTAAAAGCCTTTGTCCTTCAGGCAGTAGAGAAAAATGTGCTCAAATGACAATGGTTGCCTTGCCTGAGAGTGATCATCAGCCCATTGCAAAATGTCTTTTTTCCTTCTGAAGGTGATTAGGCTGGTAGGGTGATAGAAACAGAACTACAGCAGAATTATCAAGCTGGGAACCCATTCATTTCCCTCTGCTGCACTGCAGATCTTTCTGACCCAACTCCTGTGTCCTCAGTGACATTTAATTATAAAAGGCGAGCTTTCTCTTTAAAACGGATGCAGCAGTCAAAAGCACAGATGAGGATAACCATCGCTTTCAGAAATTAAATATTATAATTCTCTTGATCCCCAATATTAAAATGTTTCAGTCCTGGCTTTTTTCAAGAGAAGGGGGGAAAAAAATCTGTATTTCAGATGGTGGGAACCTGCTGTGAATGCAGATGGAAATTTTATGGCTTGTCTAATGCTTGTCTATTTTAATAAAGAGAATAAATTACAACAGCAGTGCAATTGCTTCGTATACTCCATGTGTTGCCATAATGAAACACAAGTAGCCCTGTATCCTAGAATCGTGTATCTCACTGCATTGTTCGGTTTATTACAAACTTGCCTCTGAAATTTGTTTATCAAGAAAAGCACATTAGCTAAAAGATGGGAAGAGAAAATCTCTAGGGGCAATATATGATGCTCTACCAGGGTGTATATATATACACACACACACACGCACACACACACACACTTTCTTGGAAAGTGTGTACTTTCCAAGAAAAAGAACCAAAGTATCCTTTGTCTGGCTACCATGGGATCCAAATGACAGACCTTCACATGTTGTGCAATGGCGCACAGTCATGGAGAAGGCATGTATGTGAGGAGGGTTTGACTTGATCTCCTGTCACCCCACAGAGGCTGATAGATACCAAGGCAAACATTGCTTCTCCAAACGCAGGGCAGGGGGGTATACTGAGCTATTTGTCTTTACTCATGATGTTTATTGATCGTTCTTACTAACTTTATATGAATTGATCATCTGGTCTACCCTACACAAAGGGAGTATACGCCACACAAAATTAAGGTATTTATGTGAAATTTATTATGCTGGCAATTTTTTTTTAGCATAAGTGGAAATTAAAATAGAGCCAAATGAAAATACAAGAAAGAAAATTCGGCCGGGCATGGTGGCTCAAGCCTGTAATCCCAGCACTTTGGGAGGCCGAGGCGGGTGGATCACAAAGTCGAGAGATCGAGACCAACCTGGTCAACATGGTGAAACCCCGTCTCTACTAAAAATACAAAAAATTAGCTGGGCATGGTGGCGCCTGCCTATAATCCCAGCTACTCAGGAGGCTGAGGCAGGAGAATTGCCTGAACCCAGGAGGCGGAGGTTGCGGTGAGCCGAGATCGTGCCATTGCACTCCAGCCTGGGTAACAAGAGCGAAACTCCGTCTCAAAAAAAAAAAAAAAAAAAGAAAAGAAAAAAGAAAATTACTTGAAATATTTTTGACAGGCTGGAAACTGACCTGCTTGTCCTTTAATAACAATTAGACACTGAGAATGTTGTCATGTGTTTTAGAAGCAATGAAAAGGAAATCTGTATTTCTGAGTTTTAAATCTCCATTCATGTACTTCCAAATAATTCTCTATGGAGAAAAAACTCCTCAAAGAAAAACATAGTTTTGAAGATCCCTTTTGACATGTCAGTCTGACATATAATCTCTAAGAATTAACATTAAGATCCAGCCTGGTGCTGGAAATTCTAACATCACCTACTTCAAGTAGTAGGGGATACTGACTATAGAGGGAACAAAGGAACTTTCAGGGCTGATGAAATGTTCTACATCTTGTGGAAGGAATAGGTTAAATGACTGTGTGCATTTGTCAAGGCTGATTAACTACACCCTTAGGAGCAGTGCATTTGACTGTAGGAAAATTATACCTCAGTTAAAAAAACACAACTCCCTAGAAACAGTAAAAATAATAAGATCTAACCAAGCACAGAGTTCCTTTCAGAATTTTCTGTACATATAACTGTAAGGCAAATAAACAGATAAAATGAACACCTTTGGCTGCACATTTACATGAAAGCTGAGGGATTCCTTGTGCCACATGCCTCTGCTTCAGCGCCACACTTTATTTACTAGGACATTACCATAAACAGTTTATGGTTATGAGATGAGAGTCAACATTGCCAAGAATGCAATTAAAAGCTCAACATTATTAAATTGCAAGTTCAAGCTAACATTCTGAGCTATTCATTCCTGTCACCTTCCCCATGCTGACAGCAGGAACTATGGGACTTCCTAGTCCTATCTGAAGAAAATGACCCAGCTGTGGTCACAGCACAAAAGACTGAGTCTAAGAAGGCAAGAAGTTTCTTGTCTTAGACTGTACGTATGCCTCATTTTATGATAATTGAATATCTGACCTGAAACACAGATAGGACAAGATACAATTATATAAAATATATATACAAATGTATATATAAATACATACAGTTATTATAAAAAGATTTCTTTACACTATTAAGTGTCATTGTATATTTTACAATCATTCCATCCAGGGAACTTCCTCTTTCACATAACTATCTGAGCAGTAGATATCTGTTTCATCTTTTAAAAAAACATGAACTGTGAACTGTTCTCTCTCATTTTTGTCTTTGACTCTCATCTAGGATAACCTCTTATCATGTTAGAGACCTGTTTATTTCTGCTAGAACTAGTAACTGCCAATACTGATACACAACTGCCAGGTTAATGAAATTAAACATACAGAGAGATTTACAAACACGCATTAACAAAAACTATAGGAGGAAGAGTTAGAAAACAAATTAATCTCATGAATTTTGGGACAATGGCATTCTTTACTGTGAATTTGAGCTTTAATATATTAAGGTAACATTTTTCATTAAAATATTATGTACACTTCACCAGAAGTATTTTATAAAGAGGTCAGCCAAGTGCATTTTAATATTCTTTCAGGAATCTTTAAAATTCAGCTTCACATTTTAAATAATCTTTCAATAAAAGTGGCACATTTCAGAAAAGTGAAATCTAGTCCATGTTGTTCAGAATCAGCTTGGCTACTTTTCAGAGCATGTTTACATCTCAAGCGTAATCACACCTATTTCTGTTCATAAACAGATTTGAAAGGAAAAACTATTCCCACATAAAATTATTTTTCAAGGTACTTCCTTTTTCATTTCTTTAAACTTCTGAAAATTAAACTTTTAGTGCTATTACAGCATGTGAAAAAGAAGTGGGTTGTATTAAATTGGTCACGCAGAATTTATTGTGGATGATTTTCTTCTACTTTTCTGTTTTTTTTAAGTCACTATGAATAGCATTGAAAACTTATTTTAAAAAGAAAAAATATATAAAATCACTATTAAAATATTGCTCTCAAAGTAGAAGAATACATTAAAACATGACACTGTTTTAAAGGCCTTATCATGAATCCAGCAAATACCTGTAGCACAGTAAATGGGAGAACAGGACAACAACATCACGGCTCTTACTATGAAGACTGTCACAGTCTAAATCTGAGAAGCCTTTTAATTAGCATTTCTAACATGCATCGTGCCCAATGAATGACAGCTTAGACAAAAATCAGAGGCTTCAACACTTCTCAAAATTATTCCGTCATTATTCTCCAGGTTTCTAATTCATCAGCTTGGTGGATTTCTGTTTCAACTCCAGAACTTCAGCATTTGTGAGCTACCTCTGAAAACTCAAGCTAAACATCAACCTGAGATAACATTTCCAACTTTGCAAACACACTGTTAATAGTTGAAAGTAAAGCAATAGGGGACATCAGGAGGAAAGGAAGGGGCATACCCTAAATAAATAGAAACCAATACCTCTGCATTCCATTCTCAATACAAGGTGTCAGCATGTATTGGTTACAGATGCTCACACATGACATCTCTCACAGGTTCATTTGGGATCCTTACTTTCTCTTCCAACCACATCAGTAAATCATCATGCCCCAGCAATTCTCAAAGCCTTTCTACCTGTGCTCCTTACAATGTCTGCCATATCAGTTTTCAGGACTATTTCAATCCACACATCTGTCTCATCTCTTCCCTCTACCCCTTCTTAAGATCTCCGAAAGAAGACATACAAGTGGCCAACAAACATAGGAAAAAACACTCCACATCACCAATCACCAGGAAAATGCAAATTAAAACTACAATGAGATACCATCTCATGCCAGTCAGAATGGCTATTGTTAACAAGTCAAAAATATCAGATGTTGGTGAGGCTGCACTTTATACATTTTCTATATCAACTGTGAGACTATTTTAAAGCTTCTGTCTCTCTTAATAAGCTGCCAGTTCCCAAGGGACTGGAAGCATGTTTTATTTCTCTTTGCACCCCTGCAGCATGTAAATATTTGTTGAACTGAAATGCTGAAATATTGTTGAATCAAAACATGTATGTTTCATATTCACTGTACCACAACAAATACTTACATGTTTCAGAATTTTGTTCTTTTTATGTCCTCTTTATGGGATAATTTTCCAGTCAAGATCATTCTATATACTGGTTAGTATCTAAGGATTCAGTCCCTAAGAAACTAACTGTTTATTAAATTTGTTGGTCTGAACTATATGAAAATCAGCAGTTCATAAATTTTAACACATTACATAATTTGTTCCTCTCTGGTATCCAACTGATATTAAAATATTTCCATCTGTTCTAGTGAATTTTAGAGAATACTTCTATGATAAAGAAGGTAAGAAAAGAAAGCAAAACCATAAATGGAAGGGCTGAAGCCAAGTGGAAGCAGAAGAAAGAGAAAGCAATGGAGGGCATGGGTTGCTCCTTAACCAGTATTTAGAAAGTAATTTTTAAGTATGAGGCATAAGGTAATGGGAAATACTACAATGGAAAACACAAAAGAATATAAGAAGGAAAAAAGCTTTCACATCTTCGTAATTCTCCACTTTACTGCTGTTTATAAATGTTGCAGTATATTTGCAAATCAGTTAAATGCATATATTTCAAAGCCAACCAAGAGATAAAACTAGAAGTTAAAGAAGAAGAATAAAATTTATGTGAAACAGAAATGAAATTCCCATGAAAATGGTCTGCATGGGCTCTCAATTGCCTTCTCCCCAAAACAACTGTGACCTTGGCCCCTTTTACCAATTGTGGCACCAACTGCAGACCTGCTACATCAATATATTATGATCTGGACAATCCACACATCAAATACGGTGTCAATTCTAGTTATCTCATGATGGCTCAGAGGGGACTTCAGGGGTATCACGACTCTGTCTTTTGAAGACTGGCTAAAGAAACAGGGAGCGATACCTTGAAGAGAAGCAGCAGCACCAACATAGCACTATCTTCATCTATATATATATAGCTGGCATATGGGTGGCCATGACAGGGTGCTAGATTTAGACTCAGAATGAAAGAGGATGTTCCAACAATCAGAACTGTTCAGCAATGGGGGCTATTCAGAGGGAGGGCATTTCCAGTCGCATGCAATTCATAAGCAGAGACTGACAGTGCATAGAGCTATTGTCAAGGAGAGGCTGTCTCTGCAGAGGCCCCAGCTCACTGACCTCAACAGTCCCTTCCATTGCTAAGATTCCTGGACTCTAGAGACTCTTTGGGAATTTTCCACACAACTCTGCCCTTCAAAACTGATGTATTTATATAAATCCTATAGGTTTAAATTCAGATGTCTACAGTAGCTCTTCTTTTTACTTAAAATAAATGAAATCATCCGTTTACTCACTTTAATGAAGTGACTGAATCACGTGTTTTCATCTGCAGCCCATAAAGTCATTATGAATGCATTAAAGATGATTTGAGTGATTGGTATAAAAACGGAGGCATGATAAAGAATTTTTTAACACAGTATTTATTGTAAAGCAATTTAAAATCATTTCTATCATATAAATTTGAGTAAAAAGTGATTCCATTGCACACACAGTATTTTAGTTACATAATTTTGTAGCACACCCCCCCCCCGCCCCCATCAAAACATTTTCTAACAAAACAATAGTAGGCTTTCTCTGACTGGGACAAGAAAAAATGAAACTAGCATTAAATTAGAAAGTAGTAACATTCTTGATGTTTGTTTATGTCCAATACCTCATCAGGTAGAAGGTGGCAACCAGGTGTGGGGAGAAGATTTAAATGTTCATCCCTTGGCTAAGGTAGTGTAGGTAGGAGAAAGTTAAAGTTGGAAATAATCATAACAAGAACACGAATGAGTAAGGAACAAGAACCTGGGAGTTGAAGAGCCAGAGTGATAAAAGCAAGGGAAAAATTGGGTCCTGGATGAGACTCTAAGTAATGAAAGCAGGAGTTGGTGTACCCAAAGCTGAATTTTATGTACGTTCATATAATCAATTCACCATGTCATGATGTGGGGAAGAGTTCACTGTACTTAAACAGTCAGAAGATGGCAGAAAAGTTAGAATGGAATAACGCCTGCTGATGACACTGGAAATTACAAAACGGGAAATGAACTCCTAGAGGAAAAATGGGGAATCACATAATCACAGATGGAAAGCAAGGCCACAGAAGGCAAGCAAGGCTGAGATGGCTTTAGAGACAGGTAGCATGGAGGACCTCTCCCTTGCTTTACAACTTGCCCAGCACTTTGTCCGTGTATTCTAATATGCTCTTGGAGTGAGACGCATGGCTATCCTTCTTCTAGCCCTGAAAGCGGAACCCTGGGAAGCCTTTCAGTCCTGGGCAAACCAGGCCAGGCGCTTACACACTAACCCCAGGTGAACCTGATGAAGCCTCTTTCCCACCAGTTGAGAGTCACTGGCCTAAAAGAATTGCACATGCGTTAATGAAGGCTGGAGGAAAAGCACAGAGCCCTGGGCAGAGAGCTGTGTACCCGCTATCATTTCTTCGTTCGACAGGACAGAGTTAAGGGGGCTAGAAGAGGACGCCCTGTGGTTCGTGGTCCCACCCAGGAAACTTGTCCTGCAGTCGGAGCACATGGGATAGTCCTGGAGCTGGGTGTCCGGGTCCTCGAGATAAAACAGTTAAGGAAAGGGGCTCCAGGTGCAACCTCAGGAGCCTTACCGACATTCCAAATCAAGACCTGTGGCTTTTCCTCAGATGTCTTCACAAAAACTATAATTCCATGTAGAGTATCTTAAGTTTCCTGACAGGTAACAAACAGTTGTAAAAGAGTTAAGATGAAAGAAATTCCTTCCAGGTGGGTAAACTAGCGTTTCAGAAAGAGGGTGAGGCTGGAGATGAGCCTCAGTGGTTGGAAGGATTTGTATATATAAGATAGAAGGAGGGGCTACAGGCAGGCCAACACTAAGACCCAAGGTGACAAAGTAGGGTATGCTCTGGGGACGTGAAAAGTAGAGTTATTCTGACCAGAACTAAGGTCAGCTAGTGGATTTGTGGGAAATGAGTTCTAAATGCCAGCTCTGGCTTGAGAATGGAGGACCTGGAATACCATGTTAAAACAAAACAAAACAAAATAAAACAAAATCACCAGAAACTCAGGAGAGCAGAAAACAGGAACACTTGTGTTTTAGAAAAACGATGAAGTGCTGTTGTCCTCTGTGGCATCCTTCATAACAATTAAAATGAAAACAAACTGAATATAGAAACGTAAGAGATTAGTTGGTACTTCTGGGTACATTCATAACGTAGAATGCAATAGAACCTTTAAAAATTTATAGAAATACATTGAAATGGACATATCTTCATTTTTTAATGTTCATATTAGTCTACGGCCATACCACCCTGAACGCGCCCGATCTCGTCTAATGTTCATATTATATTTTTCATGGGAAAATGAGGTTACAGAAAAGGAGGTACTATTATCATCTCATCTTCATTTGGGGAGAAAAGGAGAAAAAATTTAAGAAGGGAGGAAGGAAGTGAAATGTATACACACACAGAAAAACACAGAAAAAAATCCATTTCAAAATGGAAACAGCCATGATTCTCTGGGTGATCTTTGCCTCCCCGCTAGGCTTAACATAGTTTCTACAATGGACATCTATTTAGATGGTGATTAAAAATAAGTCCGAAGAACACACAGAATGCTCTGGTACATTACAAGTAATCAATCAGGGAGCACAAGGGGTACAACAGATATTAAATACTGTCAAAAGCTCTGAAAGCAGTCTTCCTTGGGTTGGTGGTTAATATTTAGCAAGAAAACCCACCAGTTCATGCATTTGCCTATTTCTAATTGTCCCTGAGAAACTGCATATGAGCGCTCTTAACAGAATCACTAGAAATGAACTTGCGCTGAAGAATTTCCTCCAAGTGGTTTTTGCTCAGGGAGTCAAGCAGCACTGCCAGTGGGCAGCCTTTAGTGGGGACTCAAAGGTAAACCCATTAAGGCCTGCATGGGCGTAGGGGAGAAGGTCTGGCTTATCACAATTTAGAAAATCTCCCAAGCAGATTGAGGCACCTGCATTGACCGTCCGGGTGCTGGTGAGGAAGCAGCTGGAGCGGCACTGAGTGATCTGGGGAAAACCACCACACTTCCCTAGAACCCAAACCTCCTGCCTCACGTATAATGCTTCCATAAACCACATTTCTTCCTAATAGAAATTTGGCTCTGGTTTTAACTGTCTTTTCCGGGATACATATTCCCTGCTTCCCCCAACATAAACACATATAGGTACTTATCATTTCCTTATTTATTTACCCTCAGCTTGTAGTTCACTTTAGCAAATTTACTTTGCCCATTTTAACGGATGCCACTCACTAAATCTGCTTAGCATAAAATAAACCCTCATTTCTTCCAGGTGGACAAGGGAACGAAGAAAGGAGTGGGGAAGTGGGAGGAATTAACATTTGTTGTATCACTGCATTGAGACGGCCACTTCATGTTCCATTTAATTTAGCCTTTGTAGTGTCTCTTCGTGGTAGGTGTTATTATGGATGAGGGCACAGGGGCTCGGAGAGCTTAAGTAACCGACTTCAGCCTCCACAGAGAAGTAGTATTAACTGTGTCAAGATTCAAACCCAAGTCATTCTGCCCCCACAGAGCACGCCCAGGCCCTGTCTCTTATTCGACAGGGCTTCCAAAAATCTGTTTCCTATTACTTCAGAGATTCCTGGCAGCACTTAAAAAAACAGGCTGGATTAAGCTCTGTGCATAGGCACAATGCAGATCACATTAATAATTTAGTTTCCACTAAAGCTGAAATGGAGGTCTAGGAAAACAGGTCAAAGCCGAGAATGCCAAATGAACATAAGAATACTCTCCTTTCCTGCGCCACAACAGAATCCTAACTAATCCACCAGAAAGCAGATAAAAACATAATGTCTATCAGATGCCAAATGGATGGCTATATAATTATTTGAATATTATCCCACGGAAAATCCACTGAAACACGGTATGTAAAATCAAATTACAACCTGACGCTGAAGACAAGGCTCTTCCATGGAGAGCTCAGAAAACGCCCAGAACCTGGACTCACACACTCCGCAGCAAGAGAAAACTCATGCTAACTTAGACCCCGAGCATGACTGGAAAATCAAGACCAGTGCTTGTACTGGCCAGGCCATGACCCAGTCAGCAGAGTAAACATGCATTTTAAATGCATTCATGGTCACCCTCAAAGATGCAGTTTCAGCAAAGACGAGGCACCCTCAAAACCTTTTGAAATGAATCAGACTGGAATTGAGGAGATCAGGATCACTAATTCTATAATAATGAAGACAAACGAATGTGTGCGCTTCATCTGCCTGGATTCCTAGTATTAATATATTAACTGTATTTGCAATAAATGCAGATGGAATAAATGTGTATAACAAAGCCATTTATTTTTAGATGGCAAAGAATGGCTCCAGCTGAAGAGGCATAGTAAAACAGGGATCATTAACAATGGCCGTGCTTCAAAAGAAAGAAATTAATTACAGGCAGCACTTTTAAACATCAATATGGTTATCTTCCTGTTACTTAAGGACAGGCAAATGTATTTTGAGTGTTGACAGAGCTAAGTAAACATACTCATCATGTTATTGAATACGGGTGCTGTGGCCAAGCCACTGAACAGAGGGACAGCAGGTCCTTGCAGAACGGTGGTGGGGGGGAGCAGTGAACAGTGAGGGGATTCAGTGACCTCAGAAACTGTGTCTCTTGCAGCGTGTCCTGTTTCCTTCACCCCTAACCAGCCAGGTAGCAGATATGTGGCCAGGATTTTAAAAACTGGATATTGTAGGGGGTTACTAGTAGAAAACAAAATGCGTTGTTCAAGGTTATGATTTTGACAAATGTTGCTTCCTTAGACTATTGTAAATATACAGTGCCAATATCAGTTATGATCTGTAGGCACCTGATTCAAAAATAGCTCTGTGCTTTTGCAATAATATTTAACATCCCCATGCAACATCTGAAGTTAAAAACATAAAGCTTCAGTCATGCATCATTATTTAAAAAGCACTTTTTCATTGGTTTTACTACATAAAACAAATGAATGATAATACTGGTGATGATGAGGGAGGGATAAAAATTACATGACATAAAAATCATTTATATATAGAAAATAAAATAAAAATGAAAGTAAAAGCCTTCTCCAAATGCAGGAATCTTATATGACTGGTGAATAATTCGCAAACAGAATAGTGAAATATGTGGGAGGGGCAGGGGGGCCTTAGAGTCTGATAGCCAGGGTTCAAGGTCAGCCTCTGAATTTATCAGTAATAGTGATAAAAAGCAAGTTCTAATTCTTGATTTCCTCATAGCAAAATGTGAATAATGCCTCCTTACTCAGAGGGTTGATTTAACTGTTACATGAGACAACAACCTTTGACACCTACCAATTATTTTTACTGTAAATTGAACTTAACTTTTGATAGCACATTTTCTATCAATCCAAAGTGAGGTTTGCTAGCAATGCCTAAAAGCATCTGTTTTTGACTAATCCAATTTTTGAGAACTTCAGTTTTTGCCAAGCCCCCTCCCTCAAATTTAACTTTTTGTTCATTTGTTTTCTATTGTCAAGGAGAAAAAACGTCCCCATCACTTTCTAAGGGCTATGAGAGTTTTCTATCCTGATAATAAGAAAAGAATGTGGTAAAGCCCAAGGTGATTCATTTCTAACATTTTGTCTATGTCATCAGCTAAAGTAGTTTTTTGATGTTAGTGTTAATTTCTTACCATTTTACAAGTTGCATTTAATTTCTTATCTAAGCTCTAAAAATTAGTCTTTTAAAGCCCGGAGGGAGATATTAAAATTAGGCTTTTAAAGCCCTGAGGGAGATATTTAAAGCCAGCTTTTACCACAGTTTTCTTATTAAAAAAAATGGTAAGCATAAAATGAAAGGCACTGGCAAACATGGGAATAGACTCATTTCAAAAAGCAAAAAATTGACACTACCAGACTTAAAATATACTACAAAGCTATAGTAGCCAAAACAGCATGGTACTGGCATAAAAACAGACACATAGACCAATGAAACAGAATTGACAATGCAAACATTAATCCACATATCTACAGCTAATTTATTTTTTATGAAGATGCCAAGAACACCCATTGGAGAAAGAAGAGTTCCTTCAATAATTGGTGCTGAGAAAATTGTATATCCATATGCAAAAGAATAAAACTAGACTTTTACTTCTTATCCTAAACAAAAATCAACTCAAAAGGGATCAGAGACCCAAATGTAAGACTTTAAATGATAAAACTGCTAGAAGATGCCACTGCCCTCCAGCCTGGTGCCTGGTGACGGAGTGAGACTCTGTCTCAAAACAAACAAACAAACAAACAAACAAACAAAAAAACAAAAAAAAAACAAAACTGCTAGAAGAAAACATACAGGAAATACTTTAGGAGATTGGTTTGGGAAAATACTTTATAAATAAGGCCTAAAAAGCACAGGGAAAAGAAGCAAAAAAACCCAGATTGGATTAAATCAAACTGAAAGCCCTCTGCACAGGAAAGGCAACAATCAACAGAGTGAAAAAAATCAACCTACAGAATGGGAGAAAATATTTGCATACTATTCAGCTGACGGGGGATTACTATCCAGCATATGCAAGTAGCTCAAACATTTCAACAGCAAAAATCCCACACAATCTGATTAAAAAATGGGCAAATTATCTGAGCAGACATTTCTCAAAAGAAAACATATGAATGGTCAACAAATATAAGAAAAATGCTAAGCATCACTAATCACCAAGCAAATGCAAATCAAAACCACAATGAGGTATCAGCTCACCCCAGTTAGGATTGCTATTATCAAAAAGACAATTTTAAAAATTGCTGGCGAGAATGCAGAGAAAAGGGAAATTTTATATGCCGTTGGTGGGAATGTGAAGTAGTACAGCCACTATAGAGAACGATATGGAGGTTCCTCAAGAAATTACAAATAGAGCTACCATATAATTCAGCAATGCCACTACTGGGCATTTATGCAAAGGAAATAAAATCAGTGTATTGAAGACATATCTGCACTCCTATGTTTCTTGCAGCACTATGCCCAACAGCTAAGATATGGAATCAACCTAAGTGTCCAAAAGCAGATGAATGGATTTTTAAAAAAGTGTATGTATATACAATGAAATACTATTCAGCCATGAAAAGGAACGAAATCCTGTGGGTAAAACTGGAGGACCTCACGTTAAGTGAAATAAGCCAGGAACAGAAAGTTACACACTGCATGTTCTCATTCATATGAAGAAACTAAAAAAATATTCATCTCACAGAAGTAAAAAGAACAGAATACGAGAGGCTGGAAAGGGTAGTGGAAAGAAAGGTATAGAGGAAAGATTTGTTAAGGACACAAAATTACAGCTAGATAAGGGGAGTAAATTCTAGCATTCTATGTCACAGTGAGATGACTACAGTCAACAATATGTAGTTTCAAATGGGCAGACAGAGGATACCAAATGTGTCCAACAGTTAAAAAATGATAAAGTTTTGACATGATGAATATGCTAATTATCTTGATCTGATTATTTAACATTATATGGCAATATTACTATGTCCCTCATGAATATGTACAATTATTTGTCAATTTTTAAAAAAATCAAAGAAACCTCCCCCAAATCAGCTGACACAGTGATTTTGCCACTCATCTTCAAAAACACAAACATATTGGAAATTAATTGTATTTATATTTCTTTAGCATTAATAGAATTATGGTACTGTTAAAGTAGAATGCAATTTTTAGTAAATGAAGTAAAAGTCATTTGAGGTTGAGTCCATTTATTTATTACGTCCAGTAATATCACCCTCCTACTCTCTATGTCCCGTTCTGTAATATTCTTTTGGGAGAAACAGATAAATCACAAAAAGGATTCTCTATGAGTTTTCCTAGGGGGAGAAATCCTTGCATGGCGTTTCACGGTCCAGGAAAGACTCATCTCATGGAACTCAGTATTCTGTAAAATGATGCTCTCAGTTGAAATAGAGGCAATTCCAGGTGTGGAGAGGTGTGAAAAAAGCACAGGGCTGGAAATCAGGCCAGTCAGGATTTGAGTTACAGCTTTACGCTCACTAACTGTTCAATTTAGGCAAGTTTTTGAAACTTTCGGAGTATAATTTCCCTAATCTAGAAGACTGGAAAATAATACCCGTGCCACGAAGATTCCATAGAATGATTCCTGTCATGCACCATGTAGAATGCCTGGCCCACTGCAGTCCCTCAATGAATTATAGCTCAATAAGTAAAAGGACAGGTAAATTCTGCTTAATACACTTCTGCTATTGGATGTCTCACTGGGTGGGCAGACCTTCCTGGAACGATAAAAAACATCATAGAGGATCTATGACGAAAATGTCTAAGGAAAGATGTCCAGGTTTCAGACTCAGTTCTTCTGTTTGGTTTAAGGAGAGTGGAAGCAGATGAACACACTGATAATTCTAAGTGGTAGTTACGGAAGTGGGCCAGTTTGCTTAGGTGAAGGTTAATTAGCTATGTGTGACTGAAAAATTTAGAGGCTCTTGCAAATAGCAATCAGATTGCAGGGAGAAGGGAATCTGCTGGTAAAGGGAGACAGCCAGTGGGCCACCTTAGGTTCAGAAAGCACGTACAGGAGATAAGTCTACATTGGTTAGATTATTCATTCCTCTTCCAGGACCCGCCTATCCTGAAACTAATGACACCTCTATTATGGACACTACCTAGACAGGGGGATAAATTGGTTGGTAATAAATCTTTCACTGTTTAAGCAATATGTTGTTTCCTCTCCATAATCACAATACATAAACTATATAATGAAGATTTCTTCATTTAACCCAAGTAGTCCTCTTTTTTCCCTTTTTCAACATTTATGCTCGAATCTGCAAAATAAAGTTCTTTAGTTAAAAGAATCATTTGATACTTCCTCTATCTGTGCATATGGTTCTTAAGCTTTCTTTAATATCTACCTCAGCAATCATTTAACTACTGAGAGAAGCTAATTAGTACTAATGTTAATGAATGGAAAAATGTATTTAAAATATGAGTCTTCAGGAGTGTTTCTCAAAATGACAGATTTAACTTCCCTAAGGGCTGTGGAAGGTTTGCAAAGAGCTAACTGTGGGATTTAAATGGTTGTTTGGGAATGATGGTCTATTAGTAAAACTTCATTCACCATATCAATTCAGCAAATATTTTTGAGTGCTTATAAGGTATAAAAGTTGTTAAAAACATTCCCTCTTTTTCTCAGTTCTTCAGCCTCATTCTTGGCTACAAACCCTCAATGACATTTGAAAACCTGTACTTTAGGAGGGGAAGCTGGAGACTTGCTAAATACACTCTTTTTATGCAAGGAACCCAGCAAAATGCATTTACTTGCAGTATCTCTACTCTTCATAACATGTATGCAAAGAAAAAACATTATTTCTGTTTGAACAATGTGGAAACTGAGGCCCAAAGAAATTTAGTTCCCGGTCACACAGTTAATTAGTAGCAGCTTCTCTGTGAACTCTCGTTGAGCCCCAAGGCCCATTCTCTTCAATACCATGAATTGTAGTACTTACCCCAGATACTTCCCACATCTCTCCTTGTTGCTTGCCTGTTTTACTAATGTTTCTAATCTTCTATTAAATAAACTTTACTATGTTTTCATACTTTCTTACACGTATAGACGTCTTACAAAATTGTACTTTATTAGGATATAAGAATGCTATTCATCTGATTGGATCCAAGACCAGGTATTTCTGATTTCAGGTGTACCTCACAGTATGTTACAAATGTCTCAGTGTCTCTGACTTCCAGTACCTGGAAATCTTGAACTTCCTTTCTTCCAACCCTTTTATGCCTGGTTCTTGTTCCCATTTTTTACCCTGCAGTCCATACATCCTTCTTCTCCTATCATTATAGTATTAATAGACTTTTTTTTTTTCTACCAAAGGGTGAGCTATACCCAGCAGATATGAATGGTGGCTTCTGTTCTTCCCATTCTAATGAGATACATCTAAGTTCAAATAACACTGAGGATATGATCCTAACTAATCAGAAAGTCACCCATGATTGAGAAGTAATTTACAGGAACCAATTAAATCTGAACTGAAATCTATACATTTTTATAAGCACCTCCCACATTTGACAATAATGGACAATCCCATTTCATGACTCCACTTTGGGTCCATGAGAGCAGAATCCTGGGTGAATGGAATAAGACCAGATAAAAATATGACCTATATATAAATGATTCAAGCTTGATGTCCTCTGCTTTGCTTTTAACTCTTCTAATTTAATTTACATAATATAAACTGGAACACCCATTTGGGCAAAACTATAGCAAATTGCTTATTTCTTGAAAGTAAAATTTGAATTATGTAACTGACAATATAATGTTGGATTTAGATATTCTCCTTCAATATTTAATCTATACCTTAATCTATATACATAAGCCAATGCTTTTATTGTTTTTTCAGTCAATGGATTCTATTTAAAAATTTTAAATGCAAGAGTACACTAACTTAAGTATAAAGGATTATACAAAGCTAGATTTTGCAGTTAATTTTAAATTATTTATTAAAATTTGAATTAGCAAATAATTTAACCTTTAACATCTCAAAAGTGATTATGTTTTTATTGACTTAAGAATTCACCCTGAATGTCTATTAATAAGACTCACCCTTAAGAAAACCTCTCCTGTAGAGGTTTTGATGGCCCAAGCAAGGGACTTAGAATCACACCGGCCTTGGTTCCAAGACCAGGTATTTCTGTGACCTGAGGCAAGATGCATAAACAAACCTCATCTTTGGTTAATGTCTCAGTACACCGGCTAATGCTAAATAGTCACACTGCAGTCCATTTATTCTTCTGTTCATTTGTCTGTACATTCTGAACAACAGCAACAGCAGCAACAACCAACACTATGGCTCTTACTTTGTGCCAAGCACCATTATAATATGAACTCACTGAAATCCCATTACAACCCTATACTAAGCACATACTACTATTACATCTATTTGGCAGGTGAAGAGCCTGAGGCACAGAGAGGCTAAATAACTTCCCCAAGGTCACACAGCTAACAGATAGTGCCAAAATCTGAACTCAGACAACCCCACTCTATAGTTCATACTCTTAGTCATTACATGATACTGCCTCTCATCCATTCATTCACCACCCAGCAAGCCCCAGTTTGGCTATAATAGATAATTATACCATCTCCGGCCTCAAGGAGCTCATAGTCTCTTAGGTAAGACAGACATGTAAACACATAATTATGGTACAGAATATCAAGTATGCTAAATGATCATCCTCCCTGGAGACCTGGAGTCCATATACTTGATGCAGCAGGGAACAGAGCAGGGTTCCTTAATCTCATAAGGATCTACACAATCTTCTGCCATAAAAGTCCAGCTGCTGCAGTACAAAACCTTACTCATGCCTGGCATCTTAGATCAGGGTGTCACAGATACCTAGGTGACGAGGAATAGGGAAAGCCTATAAAATGTCAGGAAGCATCGAGCTTCTATAGCAAGAAATAAACACTATCCTTCATAGCTTTAAAAACTCTGTTCTCAAACGCTGAAATCATTGCAGTTAACCTTAAAAGACTGCTAGCATCTAATTACAATAAACCCAGTGGTTAAATACAGATCCCCAAATCCTTTAAGCTCAAATCTATGTCCACCACTCACTAGCTATATGACCACAGGCAAGGTATTTTTTAAGCCTTAGTTTTACCTATGAAAATGAAGATGAAAATAATGCGTGCCTCATAGGAACGTAATGGGGCAGAAAAAGGAATAACCCATGGGAATCCCTCTGCACACCACCTGACATACAGCAGGCATCTAACACACTGTTATGTTGTCATTACACAATGTGTCTGAGGATTTGAAATCTTTGTGTTGGTAATTTTCATTTCTATCTTCCAAAAAAAATTTTAAAAAAGAATCTTAAGAAAAAAAATTAAAATTTACTGCAGAGGATAAGAAAAACAGACACTACAATACTGAGATAGTTAGAGACACAAAGCCTGTCGTTTCAAGTTTCACATGTCCAGAAAATCGCTTATCACTTAGAAGAATTTCTGAAACAACCCCACTTTGATGTGTAGCTGTGAAAATATTAATGCCACATACTACATACCTTGTATGGCATAGTATTTAAGAACACAAGCTAGAGACTTAGACTGCCCAAATTGGAATCCTAGCTCTACGACTGTCTGACTAGGGCGAAAACTTTAGGCAACTAGATTCAAGATTCAGCCTCAGTCTCCTTATCTGTAAGATGGGGATAATAAAAAAGTACTTTCTCTTCTCACAGGTTTATTATGAAGATTAAAGGGGCCTCCACATATAAAGCAATGTAATACCCTACCTAGTGCCGAATAAGTGGTCAATAAATGGCCTGGGAGAAAAGACATGAATTCAGGACATTTAATTCTTCCTCTTCCCCTTCAAGCCAGGAACTTGGCAGTTATCCTAGAATCCGATCTCTCTCTCACATCCTGCCTACAATCCACTGCCAAGTTCTACTGAGTCTTCCCCTAAATATCTTTGGTATGCAACACCCCCTCTCCACTGGCATAGTGTCCGCCTTGGTTCACACTCCGCATTTCGTGCCTGGATCTCCATCAGAGCTTCCTGACTGCTCTCCCTGCTGCTGCTACGACACGGATGCTTGAGTGACGGCTCTACCCCATAACGCTCTTCACAGTCCTCTCTTCTACCACCGCCATTAAGGTCTCTCCTTGCTTTGAGCAGGATGATTTTTAACTACGCAAGATAGACTATGAAGGTCTCCATGCTCTGGCCCCTGCCTACTCTTCCTGCCACACGCTCAGGTCTCCTTTGCTCCAGGAATTCCAAAATACTGCTTGTTTCCCACACAGCCCACTTCTATCACTATGGGCATAAGACTCCTGTTCTTCTGCTTGACTACCTTGCTGACTCCTCCTTCAAGGCTCGGCTTCACTGAGATCCTTCTCTGAGCCCATCTGAGTCAAGTGAGGGTCTTTCTGTGAACTCCTGTGGTGTCTTCATTCTTTCTGGAGAGTGATTAATGGTTCTTATTTTTCTCTCTCCCTGCCTCTTCTGGGCGTTACCGTAGTGTTGCTACTATGTTTTGATTGGCTTTGTCTCCAATATTTGACGTAATGCCTGATCCATAGAAGTCAGCTAATAAATGTTTACTGAATGAGTACATGAATGCAAGAATAAAGCAATGAGTATTTGTTCCTGCTCTGTCACTGACGAACTGTGTAAGTTTGACATCAATATCAAAAAAGATGTTACTTTATCTCAGTATCTAGCACTGTGTCAGGTGCACATATATAGAGACATCTACCAACCTACCTACCTACCTACCTACCTATCTGTTGAGAGCAAACTCTATAATGTTTCCTTTTTTCCATAAATTTCATTAGATCTCCTCAAAGTTTTTGACAGGACCTGGTAAATATATGCAAGCATACATTCATATACTAACAAAACTCACTTATGGAACAAATTAGGGTCAATTCTGGTAATATCCCTCACTGTTCAAATGTATTTTATAGTTTATGTGGGGGAGGGCACACCAGGCAGGTAACATGGTACCAGAAGCCAACAATGACAGGGAACGTGCAAGACTGCAACCTGATCCCGAGGGGAGTACCTGTAACTTCAGCCCCTCATGGCTTTATGGGAGGACGAGCCACCTACTGACCCCCACCCATGGACCAGGGCCCTGCTGGGAGCAGGAAATATAAACAGCTCTTTTCTGCAACTCGCTCAGTCAGGGCAGGGATCCAGTAATAACCCACCCAAAGGCACTCTGTCTGCTTTTGGCATGCCTCCCACTGGTTGGCAACCTAAGCAGCCCATAAGCAGAGAAGTGTGAAGGGGAAAAATATGGCAGGGAAGGGCAGTGGGAAAGAGTGGGTAAGGGGCATTTATAAATGCACTGGTAAGTAAGCAACTTTTAAACTAGATACTCATTAAACTTTTTTCCCAAGCCAGACAAATTAGTAATAAAAGAGTAAAGATTCATTTACCCACATGCATTTTCTTTCAACAAATAAGATTTCCTTTTCCTTAACACTGCTTATGTCTAGAATAAAACACATCTTTATTAAAATTCAACTAATTATAAATTCCTAGAAGTTCTGTACTGTTTTTCTTTTTGGACTGGTAATCACGTATTCATGACTAACATATTCAAAATAGACCAAATGTATAATTCACTGGGTTTAAAAAAAAATTGATGAACTGTGAATCCAATGGTAAGTCTACATATGTATTATGATTTCATGATAACACATTGTGAGATCCCATACTGTATGATTCTGTGTCATCAGATATAATTAAGAAAGCTTCATCTTTGGCCTTGCTCAAACCTGAACTGCAAGAATGTCATGGATCAAATTCCTTATTTTATAAATTAGATACTCTAAGATTTTCCCAAGTTTTTCTATTTTGTGATTTTTCACTTTTATTTTTGTGTAATTAAAGGATCCTGGCTGGGCACAGTAGCTCATGTTTGTAATACCAGCACCTTGGGAGGCCGAGGAGGGCAAATCACCTGGGGTCAGGTGTTTGAGACCAGCCTGGTCAACATGGCAAAACCCATCTCTACTAAAAGTACAAAAATTAGCTGGGTGTGGTGGCAGGTATCTGTAATCACAGTTACTCAGGAGGCTGAGGCAGGAGAATGGCTTGAACCCAGGAGGCGGAGGTTTGCCAAGATCACAGCACTGTGCTCTAGCCTGGGTGACAGAGCAAGACTCCGTCTCAAAAAAAAAAAAAAAAAAAAAAAAAAGATCCTATAGGATATTTCTGCATATGAACAATAGGAACCATGTCCATAATAACCCACAAAGTACTTAGAAGCAGCATTTTTGATTGACATGAGATTTACAACAAGGAACAAAGTAGCACATAGGCCTTCATTAGGATCTTAGAAAAAGGTGGGGAAAAAGAAACTCAAAGTCAAAACAATTCACTTTGTAGGGAATGAGGCCATCTATGGCTATGCCACTGAAGGAAATCTAGAGTGTCTTCAAATTAATTCAGTCTTAACTTTGTATATTACAAGTAGTCCATGAAATAATTTGACTATGAATATTGTGTCTTCCATAATACACTGTATCTTTGATAGAGAATATACTTATTTTACTATGTTAAGAATAAACAAGTACCACAGCAACGAAAGTGGTATCCATGAGCCACATTCAGGGTCTACTCTGTGAGTGTCCTGAGAACAAAACATTTAAATCTACTTGTACGTTTACAATAGCGATATTGATATTTCTCCATGTTCCCTCCTGGTTGCTAAGAGATTTACATTGGACAGACTCTGTTGTACTGGTAACAAAGCACTTTGGTCCACAAAGCATTTGCTAGGGCTCAGTGAGTGCAGAAACTCCCTTTGCCTCACCCCTTCTCTATTTTGCTTCCAAGTCAAACAGGGGCCCAGGCACGAAGGTGACAAATCTGTCATCGCTGCTACAGAAAACTGCTGTACGCAAACCTAGCTAGCCAAACAACCCTAACATATAATGTCAATATTAATATGACACTGCATCTTCATACAAATATATGTACCTTTTCCATGTTTCTTAGAAGCTAGTTTATCCTGTTAGGGGTGGGTAGGGATGTGTGGAGAGGGGGCAAGTGGTAGTGACCTACCCACAGAGAAACCTCACACAATAAAATTAGCCCAGAATCTAGCAAAGTATGGCAATTTCATAACAACTCTGCTGTGCAAGGCTTTGAAATACGCCTGCACACAGTTTCTTAACCCAAGTTCTTCTCTTTATGAAAATATATTCAAGAAGTTTATTTACAAGAATATCAAAGTAGGAACTATCTATATTTAACATCTTGCAGCAAAACAACTGCAGCTCTCCAGCTTCAGTCTAAAGTCTGCGATGCAACAAAAGGCAGAGAGTCTTCTACAGATCCTGACTCTGAAGAAAATGGCAAAGGTACCAGAAATATTCACGGTCACTCCTGAAGAGAGGTACATGTGGAAGATGAAAACTGCATGTCATTTAGAAAGCAC
This sequence comes from Saimiri boliviensis, assembly GCF_048565385.1. Taxonomy (NCBI): domain Eukaryota; kingdom Metazoa; phylum Chordata; class Mammalia; order Primates; family Cebidae; genus Saimiri; species Saimiri boliviensis. The sequence continues at coordinate 40,091,720 of NC_133460.1, forward strand.
ATGCCTCACTGCTCAGAGCAAATTAAGGATATCTTTCCCCTGGGATTTTTTCACAAAGACACATTAAAATGCTTTGTGACCTGCCTTTCCCATTCAGATCACAGAGTTTTAGTCAATTTTTGTTAATGATCATGGAGGAAAAGTACTTTGGGGTCTTACTCAGGGGTCAGTACCTAGGAGTCATATTTAAGGGCAAACACTCTTAGTACTCATGGGCTATGATAAACCACCACTGACCCAGACTATTCCTATTTCCCCCCTGCCTTGGAGTATCCGTAAGGAATCATCAATGTGCATACGTTGATCTAACACAATCAGTGTTGCAGGTCCCTGGAATTCCTGCATTCAAGATAATCACCCAGCAGGAAAAAACAAACCTCTGTGATTTCAGCTTTATTTAACAAAAGAAAGTTATTTCTGGCAGCTTATTTCCATTGCACAACTTGACAAAAAGCACCTTGTAGAAATAACAGGCAAAAGGGAAGAAAGAGGAAATAAAGGCAAAGCAGGAAATGACTTTTGTGCTGCGTCTCTAAGGTCACAGATCTGCCTGGGAAACGCACGCATGTGACACAGTTCCAGCACAAAAGCTCTTTTTCCACGAGACAAACCTCTAAGAAGTACAAAGCCTGGCTCTCTGGCCTCTCCCTCTCCCTAAGTCACCGCAGTGCATTTAACCTTGACTGCGCTGTGAACAAACTACTTTTGTAACTCCTTCACAACACCTCTGTGTGTCATGGAAACAAGCCCATGCCCATCCTATGTAAAGTGAAGCACACTTTCCGCATAGCCCTGCAATCACCCCACTCCAGAAAACCTTGCCTTGCCCATCCTATGGCCATGGTCTGCCATAGGGTTTTATCATCTGTTTCCAATTTACACACCCAATTTACACTCTACCCAGCATATGAAAATAGCCCTAAATGCTTCTAACAGATGCCAGGGGGGAGATTAAAACAAAAAGAATCCAGGCAAGATATATGCTCTGGCATACATAGCTACCTTTTTCTTCCGATCCCGGGACCGTTTGCGGTGTTTCCTTTTTTTCTCAGGCTCTTCTTCAGCATTGATTTCTAAATCCCTGGTTTTCTTTAATTGTGAAGCTGCATGAGCCATAATGCATTTAAAAAGATCCTCTCAAGCACGCACGGCTTCCTCGTAAAAGGTGATATCCTCAGGCACCTTTAATCAGGCTTACAGCAGCATTCCAATCACTAGAGAGAAAGCTTTGACTAGAAGCAGGAAGACATTCGCAATGAAAAGATGCTGGAGAAGCTGAAGCTTTTAAAAACCCCAACGACGGTGTCCGGACTTCATCCTACACCTTCCTCTACCTGAACCTTTACGGGAGAGTGCAGCCATCGTAATGCATTTACTGTAGTGAAGAAGACAGCTGGGACAGAGGAAGCTGTATTATGGCTGTATCCCCTGCCACCAGCTGGAAGTGTCTAAGTGATTCCTCGGAAGGGGGAATGCTGCAAAGGATGCTTCTCCAAAGGGGAAGAATCAAGAGTCACCACACATGCAGAAGCAGAAATCCAGCACTAATTCTGAAAACCTATTTTAGAATCCTTTGAAAAAAAGAAAAGGCTGCAATTTATACATCACCACTAGATCTACACTGAGAATAATTTAACCCCTGATAGAATGGAGCTGTTCCTACTTTAGTTCAACTGCTGATGGTGACAAAATATATAAGATTTTAAAAAACACACTAAATTTTGCCCTGGAGATCCTGACTGCATTACAGGGAAACAATGCGCGTATTGCCCGTCTCAACAGTCCATCCTTTATGCTGAACAACTATCAGCCTAAATGCATTTTGTGGAGAGGACTACAGAAGGGCTTGTTGTCTTTTAAAAACAATATGCTGATTACAACACATCATACAGAAAGACGTGAGCATGTTGGTGTATGGAACAGATGCCTGATTCATAGGAGGTTCCCCAGGACTCTCCTCTCATGGGGTCTGGGGGTCAGGAATCTGTGCTGTAATCAGCGTGCCTGAGTCACTGAAATGCAGATTTGCTTTCATGTTAGGGTTTGCTTCAATCACCTTACTATTTTTGCCACCTGAGTTCTCAATGACTGCAGCCTCTGAATATTCATTATGTGAAGTGAAGCAGCAGCAGTGCTCAAGGCCTGCTGGGGTGTCTTCTGCCAGGATGCACGCACTGGAAGAAATCTAATAAGTTAGGAGTCATTTGCACACATACTACACAGTATTCACAGTAAGAGCTTTAGCAAAACACTGCTGAAATGTCAGGCTGCGCCTAAAACATATGAGACCTAGTAAAAAAAAAAAAAGGAAAAAAAAATTCCACCAAGGAAATGAGCAGGGAATAAAAAAAGATGATGTTCTGAGGAAAAGACTTTGTTCGCGCGTATGCTTCTGATGCAAAAGTTCCTAACTGGTGGTCAGTGCATTTGCCTTTGCGGGGCTGACTGTGTGGGGGTGTGAAGGACAGACCACCAAGTCCGATGCAGCATGTGAAGATTCGGTTGGGGTTCTCTGGAGCTGCTGTTCACCTGCTTCGCAGAGTGCCAAGCGTGAGTTCCTGCAAACAACTTCTACTCACCATGCTTCTAGATTTGGAGTTCAAAGATCTTTTCTCTTTTCCTCTTGCAGGATGCTTTATACTCTCTGCGAAGCAGTGATAAAAATGGGAAGGGAAAGAATCAGGCACCATGGTGTCCCATTCCTACTACCAATGGACTGCGCACTTCTCCGGGGCCTCTCTGTGAATCACAGGGAAACAATTCTGGTCATCGAATTAGCAAGGGCCTACTATGTGAACCGATGCTCACATGCTTGACTTCCACAGAAACTATCTTCATGAAGAAAGAGTTCTGGAAAGTTTCTCCATTGCCTATGAAACCACACAAAAATGGGGAAAAATGAAGGTGGAGGATTAAATGTAACTCGGATCTAAAGGCGGATAAAAGGTATTTGGGTTTTTGTAGTAAACATGAGTGTTTTTCTGCTAGGATATTTTATTGTATTAGTAACAGGTAGGGCAGAGTAAAAATTAAACTTTCATATGCCTTTTCCCAATATAAATCATACTATACTTTTGAAAAACGTTCATACAATTTCTTTTACTTTCAGCAAGTTGAAGAGAACAGTCAGCTAAAAAGCTGGCAGCTTTCCCACTGGCTCCTGGATCATCTTTTTTTTTTTCTTTCTTTATAGACACTAATGATACTTTAAAATATATTTAGAAGTATGCTTGATTAAGTAAATTCTCCATCTGAGGCAGCAAAGCATTACACTTTCTCATTGATTTCTATCAGCAAAAGCCTAGTTGGAAGTTAGGAAAATAAGCCACAAGTAGTTTTCAACATATTTCTCTCTAGAATAATTCTTTGCTTCCCCTAAATGTTCAGAAGTTCAGACTGTGTCATGACTTTTTATGACTCCATAATGTGACTTTTTTGTTACCTTGGATTTTCCCTTATCTCAGTAAGCAGTTAGCCCATCAAAAAAATCCTAAGGTACAGCTTGCTCAGATTACTTTTTAAACAGAAAATGTGATCTTTTATCTTCCATTTCTAAACCAGAACTTTGAACTGTGACTACTAAGAAAGGCAGTCAGTGGGTCCTAGGCTTTGACTGTGGTATTACTAAGTCTGAATCCCTTTCTCTCTACACAGTTAAGAGTTACCTGACAAGTAACTCTTAACCCCTTGTGTACTTATTGTCAACACAGAGGCATTGACTCAAGATAGCCACAAATGCCAGTTTCTCCCCAAAACTGAATTGACAGTTTTATCAATAATTCTAGAAAGCCTTTATTATTGCTGAAATGAAAACATTAAAAGAACGTTAAAAAACTTTATTCCTTGACCAAAATTTTATCAAAAATTTCCACTTAAACCTTAAGAACTTACGGTCATTTGGGAGATTACAAAACTAGTACAGATCTTTAAAGTACAACTAATTGTCCAGTTGGTGCAAGCTCATGTGTCTGAGAAGGGGGACAGATCCCTGGCAGCAACAAGAATGAGATGCAAACATGGCCTTAGAGGAAATAACAATACAAGGTTCAGTCAGTCTGACGGTCACCTCCATCTACAGCAACTTAGCCGGTCCCACAAACTTGCCATTGGCCATGAGAATGTATACATAGGACTTGTATCAGATGGGCATGGCCTAATGTCAAAGCTATTAAAAGCTGAGGTTAGGCCAGGTATGGTGGCTCATGCCTATAATCCTAGCAGTTTGGGAGGCCAATGTGGGCAGATCACTTGAGGTCGGGAGTCCCAGACCATCCTGGCCAACATGGTCAAACCCTGACTCTAATAATAATACGAAAATGAGCTGGGCATGTTGGGGTGTGCCTGTAATCCCAGCTATATGGGAGGCTGAGGCACAAGAATCACTTAGAGCCCAGGAGGCAGAGATTGAGGTGAAAGGAGATCACACCACTGCACTCCAGTCTGGGTGACAGAGTAAGACTCCGTCTCAAAAAAAAAAAAAAAACAAAAAAACAAAAAAACAAAAACAAAAACGAAAAAAAAAAACAAAAAAAAAAAACTGAGGGTAACAGTTCTTAAGTGACTTCCCTTTTTCAAGAAAAAAAGAAAAAATCTGTTCTTGTTTTATAAAAGTTAGGTACAAGAGTTCCTAAGCCATGCTTTCAAAATACAATACAGAACAATATTTCATTTTTTTTTTTTTGAGACAGAGTCTTGCTCTTGCTGCTCAGGCTGGAGTGCAATGGCACGATCTTGGCTCACTGCAACCTCCACCTCCCAGGTTCAAGCAATTCTTCTGCCTTAGTGTCCCAAGTAGCTGGGATTACAGGCATGTGCCACCATTCCCAGCGAATTTTGTATTTTTAGTATGGACAGGGTTTCTCCATTTTGGTCAGGCTGGTCTCAAACTCCTCACCTCAGATGATCTGCCCACCTTAGCCTCCCAAAGTGCTGGGATTATCAAATTTTTATTAACTGAAGAAACTATTTTTTGAATGAATCTTACAAGAAAGGCACTTATAATAAATGTAACAGTAGAGTTACATGGCAGAACGGAAAAAATGGTGTCCTGGAGCCCAGCTCTTTGGCTCTCCCAGCCTCCTCCAGAAGAAGACAGCTTCGGTGAGCACAACTTGAAAGCCGACACACTACCCCAGTGAGTCTCACTGTTTTCCCTGCTTGCAGCTTCGTTCCTGGAAGTTATGTCAAAAAAAGTGATTTTCCCTACTAAAAAGTGTCCAAAATAATTGTTTTATTTTTTACCAGGACTAACAAATTTCATGTAGAGTGCTTCCTGCCTGTCCATTATTAGACCATGAATCTTCTAAAAAACAATAAAAATCTCTTTCCATGTTGGGCGTATGGAGTAATTGTTCATACCCCAGATAATATCTAAGCCAGTAATCAAACAATTGTGACTAAATATTCCACTGAAAATAAAGACAAATCACTTCATTAAGATGCCTTACAGACTTTACATATCACAGCCAAGTATTTCTCCCCTCTCATTTTTCGCATACACCTTTCCAGGATTTCAAGACAAGCTTTGAATATTAGTTCAGCCAATTAATAACCCGATTGCTCTCTTGTCATTTCGCATTGTCTCTACCTTGTTGAACTGAGTTGACATACAAATTACAACGTATGTGGTTTCCATAGAGATGACACTGTCACTTGGAGATTTTGAAGTTACGAGACCTGTGCACATTTTAAAAAATATTACATTGTGATATAGAGAAGGAGAAGATGGAAAGTATATAAAATAATGGAGGATGGAACCAAGAAAGAAACTAAAGAGAGAAATGGTTCCAGGGCTGCCAGGGAGGGTGTGCCTCCTCAACCCTACTCCAGGTTCTTGGTAATGAGGCAAGTGTGTGTTTTGATGGAATGAGAATGACTTCACGCTGCACCCACTTCAGCTTTCTCAGAAGCAGAGCAGCCTCAACATAAGAGACAGTCAAAATATTTCTCCTTCACAGAGAAATCTGGATCCACTATCATTCCATTAATTTTTGACATCCTAGATGGTATCAAGAGACCCAGAGCAGGTTTGAAACAAGGTGGAGGAACAGGAAAAAAAAGCACAAAACCTGTCAATGATTATAAATGACAAAAGAGAAAAAACACACCTGGAAAATTTTCAACTCACAGTCATGTATTATTTTTCACTTTTAGATGAGACAATATGAAGTCCTTAAAAAAAAGAAAAAACTGTGACTGGATAGCACTGAGGGACTGGTGGCCATTCATACCCCCTTGTAGGGGATCACACCTCTGGATAACAAGCCCTGGCCTTGATGCCATCTGTCTTAGCTCTTGGTCTGCCCTCTTTCCCCATCCATCTGACTATCCAGCCTGACCTCAGTGCTGGAGAGACAGCCAGCTGGTCCCAAGCACGCCAGCTGCTTCTGTGACCTCACATGGGCAGACAGGGGCAGGCACATAGGGAGGCTTCCCTGAGGTCTCATCATCATACCCACACTGGCCTGCAGAGAGGAAGAGATCCTCTATTGCACATAGAAGGCCTCCACAGCCACACCATTGGTGTCTGTTCAACCCAAAGGAGCAGGCTGATAGTGCCTGGCAGAGCTCTGAGTGCAAACCAGGCATCAAGCACGGGGTTCGAGGAAGATGAACCGCAGCCCACTCCCTCTCTGCCCTCTGGCTCTTGTAAAAGGAGGCCGCTGGACCAGGTGACTTCAATGACAGTCCTCAGTCTTCTAGAATTCTGTGATTTCATGTGATAGGAAGTTCTGGGTATTTGTAAACAAAAAAATATATAGGAAAGGTTTATTCAAGCAGAGTTTATAGTCTGCACTGGCCATTACAGTAACCGCTAGCCATATGTGGCTACTGGGTAGGAAAATGTGAGTAGCGTAACTGGAGAACAAAATTTTTAGTTTTATTTAAAATTTCAAATTTAAAACTGATACTTAATTCAGATACTAGAACACATGCAAGTGTGTTTGGAACAGTTTGGATAGGCAAATCTACTTTTCTAACTTTAAATTTCATGACATAACATACAGATCAAGTATTTCCAACAAAAAATCTGCATCCAAATTGAGATGTAAAATACGTACCAGGTTTCAAGATTTAGTACCAAAAAAATGCAAAGTAGCTCAATGATTTAATATATTGATTCTTGTTGAAATGATAATATTTTGGATACGTTCAGCTAAATAAAATCTATTACTAAATTAATTTCACTTTCCCTAAGCTTTTTAAATGTGGCTATTCAAAATTTGAAATTAGATGTGTGGCTTACACTCCATTACTACTGGAGAGCCCTGGTTTATATAAAGAGCTTACACAGTACTAACAAAAAGAGAGCCCGATCTGTCAGAAATTGTCTTCCTGAAGGCAGGTGTTTCATCAAGCAAGCAGAGAACACTTAGCAATAAACCACTGCTTTTTTTTTTTTTTTTTTTTTTTTAAGAAGTGATGCATAAGACATAGGGTGTTCTCAGGAACTTGTGCTGAAAGAAGCATTTGTTGCTTATGGACCTGTTCCCTCACCCTGCCGGTCAATCACTGTGTTCAGCACCAGGGACATACAGAGGAATGAGACTTGGTCCTTGCCCTCAAGTTTCCATGGGCAAGAAAGACAAGGAAACCAATAATTAGAACACACAGACAGGTGGTAGAGAAGCAGGGATGGGTAATGTCAAACAGAGTGAAGAGGTCAGCACTCAGCACAATGCTTTCTAGGTCAGATCTCTTCATTGCCCATGGAACTTTTGATTTCACAAGTGATCCCTTCACATTTGAGTCAACATGCCCAACTCCTCATGCACTGAGCAGAGAATACAAAACTCCCTTTACACCCTGGCTACTGCTGTTAGTGCTAGTGATACAACAGGGAATGAGGCCGAGAAGATCCCATTTTCAGAAGCTTCAATTCTTGAGTATTGGGCCAGGGAGTAAACTAATAAAGAAATGAGTAAGATAATTTTGTAACAAGTACAATGAAGACAATAAAGTAGTATGAGTGAACTGAAAGTGACTGGATAGGGAACAATTCTTTATGAACTCTCTGCTTCATTCCATGTTTAGATTCCCCAGGAAAAATAAATCAAGATAGTGAGGAGCCAGCTGAATCAGGTATTTCACTCTATTAGGGTAGTAATTCTCCAAAAATTGCCCTCTAAACCAGGAAATTAATTTAATAGTGAAGAGTGAATAATTTCTCAAGTAGTATGTTCAATTCAAATATACTTATTACTGAAGATAAACAACAGATATGCCTTGGAACACTTATCTTTTAAAGTAATTGTATAATTATAGCTTCCATCACCCTTATTAACTTATAGCTTAATAACAATCCAAAAAAACTGACAAAGTGTAACCACTGAGTAATGAAATAAATTTTCTTCTGCACATTGTGGGAATAAGTCTTGTTGATTCATGGTCAAATATAACACATTCTGTGAAATTATTTCTTTTGATACTTCAATACACTCTTTTTTTTTTTTTTTTTTTGAGACGGAGTTTCACTCTTGTTACCCAGGCTGGAGTGCAATGGCGCAATCTTGGCTCACTGCAACCTCCGCCTCCTGGGTTCAGGCAATTCTCCTGCCTCAGCCTCCTGAGTAGCCGAGATTACAGGCACGCGCCACCATGCCCAGCTAATTTTTTGTATTTTTAGTAGAGACGGGGTTTCACCATGTTGACCAGGATGGTCTCGATCTCTTGACCTCGTGATCCACCTGCCTCGGCCTCCCAAAGTGCTGGGATTACAGGCTTGAGCCACCGCGCCCGGCCTCAATACACTCTTGTTATTGAATGTCTATATAATAATTATATCTAAGTTGGCCCAAAGGAAACATAATGAAATTAACTAAGTACAACAAAATAGCTCTTACCCCAATTTTGTTGCTAAGTAGCTATGAGACCTTACAGAGACCTTATCCTTCCTAGTTTCTGGTTCCGTATCTGTAACATAAAAGGAATTCTAAATTCTCCCAATATACACACTCTGTGATGCTGAAATATAATTACAGTAAGGTTTTGCATCCTTTCATGTTGGTGAGTTCTTATCAAGATATAAGGAAAGTAAACTCCCTTTCAAAACATTTATTTCTAAAAGGCAAAAGTACAAAGGAGTTAGGATTTGAAGATTCGGGAAACTGCTGGCCTAAGAATCATGCTGACCCTGTGTATGAGGAATGGAGCAGCACACATAAGAGAGCAAAGAATTTTATCTTCAGAGAATGAAGCATTTAATTCTTTGATTTGGGAAGTCATACTTACAGCAGGATTAAAAAAAAGCTAAACACTACACTAGATGCTATAGTGAAAATCAGTCCTATTTCAGACTAAGACTCAGATAGTAATTCTTTAGCATGTTATGGGACATATCAGCCATGCAGAAATTTATGTCTGACAAAATAATAATAATAATAATCCTATTTTCTTGGATTACGCACTGAACTGACTTCCTGCCATGGAAAGGGCTGCATGTAGAGTTTATAGCCTCATTCTTCTGTAGACTGAAAATAACACCTGTTTCTTCCCTATATTATCTGTGTGTTTCAGTGATCAATGTCTATGAAGCAACACGGACATCACAGAGAACAGAAACAACAACATATAAACATAGGACATCAGCCTGTTGGGGAGACAGTAACACAGATTGGCACTCAGGGTTCCTGAGAATATTTGGGATTCCCCCTCTTCCTACCTGTCCTTGAACTTGGCAAGTGTGAGCAGGTTTTCTCTTTCATGTTGTTTTGGAAGGCAAATTGGAATCAAACTAATTGAGCTTCATATTATACGTTCCACAACTTTGTAACTTTTTCCTTGTCCTCCAATTAGATCATGCCGATATGATCACAGGAATGATTAAAGTCTGAATACCAAAAGAGCTTATTTGGGATATATGGTCCTACGTTTAGGAGATAAAGGTGATGAAGTCCCTTAAAAAATACAACTTGAGAATAATTTTCTCATTCTTCCCCAATTTCTTTTAAAAAGGGGCTGGGAGTGGACAGCATCATATGAAATACTGTGAGGTGTTCCTTGATTTGGGCAGATTTCATCCTACTTGTTTTTTGTGTCTTCTAAGGCAGGGGTCAGCAAACATTTTAAGGTAAAGGGCCAAAGAGTAAATATTAAGGGTCTGCAGGTCAGGTGTTCTGCTGCATCTAATGGACTCTGTGAAAAAGCAACAATACATAAGGGTATCAAAGTATCTCTCTGATCCAATAAAACTTTATTTATGGACTCTGAATCTCATATAACTTTCAGGTGTTACCAAATATACTTCTTAATTTGTTGATAATAATTTAAAATGTAAATAACAGTCTTTCAGGCTATACCAAAATAAGGCTGGATCTGTCCTATAAGCCACAGTTTGCTGACTGCTCGTCTGAGGTATCATATTGTTAATAACGTATCATTCTGAGGGTCTCTGGGAAAGTGTGAATGGACGGCATGGTCAAAGCCTGATGCTTGGAATATTTATGTGTACATACATGTATATGCGCATATCTGTATGCATATACACATAGGTATGTGTGCGTACATGTAAGTACACACGTGTGGATGTGTATATTAACATAATAGCCATGAACATTTGTGCTTTGGATTGGAACATAACTGACATTTCAGGGATGAAAAAACATATGTTGCTATGTACATTTTCAATACCATGTCCACGCAGATAATATTTCTTTAATTCACTCACTTAACAAATATTTATTGGGTATCTCTTTTAATAAAGCAGCATAATCCTATCCATAATTTAAGACACTAAAACTCAACATAAGCTCAGCGAGCATAAGTAAGAAAACAATTTTAGGTAGTACAGCTGATTGAATGTATATGCCATTCACTCAGTGGGCATCTTCCCTGGAGCGAACCCCTAACAGTATCGTAAACATGGTATTCTCTACTCAATGCACAGGACGTCCTCTTCATTATGGCCTGTTCCTCCCCTAGGGTGGGGACAGGGCACAGGAAGTTCTGATGCCTTATATTTTATTTGTAATTTCCCATTACATACTATACATATCTTCTATTGCTTTGTAGAGCACATAACTTACTTCAGTTACTTTGGAGAGCAACACACAGGAATACACAAATATTTATGGAGTATCTCCTATGTAATACTGTATTAAGCCCAATGGAAAATTAAAGAGAAAATGCATAATGTTTTTAAAAATCAGAATCATGATTACAGACTTACAGGCTTCTTTTTGGCATTCTTTCATTAAAAGAGCTAAACTTGGAGGTTTGTCAACAGTTAATGAGTGGTACAAATTTTAAACAATTATCTGGCCGTTAAAGATGTGGAAGCAATGGAAAGAATGCATTCAGGTCTGTGACCTAAAAGAAACTCTATCTACTCTGAAAGTGAGTACATTGTCCTTTAAGAAATATAAGATGTTTGTTCCCCTTCTCTCACCCCATCCTCCTTCCTCCCTCCACGCATGCACAAAATTGTTATTCAGTGAAAAGGAAGGGCCAGATGGTTTTGGGGATTAGCAATGAGGAAAGGCCCAAGTTTCACCTCAAGGTTGTTATTAAATTCTAGCGCAGATTGGCAGGGATACAAAACCAGGGCCATCGGAGAGCTCTCTGGGAGTCTTGGTCCAGTTCCTAATGAGCAGGTGTTGACATGGAACAAGCTGCCTGAACAACGGAGCTGCAGGCAAGGAGCCGCTACAGTTACCCAGGTGGACTGAATCTGCCCTAGAGCTTCTGCGGGCCCAGGAAACCTCTCACTAAACTCCATAGACTCAGTATCTAGGTTTTGCTCCTTCCTAAACCAAATAATTTAATGAAAAAAATGTAAATCATGATCTTTTCTGCAGAGGCGGTGATGTTGCAACACTTTGCTCCACTCTAGAAATTCTTTCCAGCATACATCTAATTTAAATCAAATTTAATTTGGGTTCCAGAAAGTTTCAATATCCTTGGGCATTCTGGGCATTACACAGTGTCCCTTACATTAACCGTTTTCTAGATGAAAATTAGCCTTAACAATCTATTCAATGAAAATAAAATATAAATCAAAACCTCCAATCAGTGTGTGTGTGTGTGTGTGTGTGTGTGTGTGTGTGTATAGCCATGGCATTAAAATCTAGTAAGATTTGGCTAAAATCTGTTCTACACCAGTGATAATAGTGGGATTTACTAAATAGAAATATCACTTTACTACAGATGTGTAACGGATGTTTGTTAGTGAGCTCTTCAGTCAGACTGGTAAGACAAGCACAGGATAATAACCAGTGGTTTAACACAGATGCAATATTTGTGTCTATTTTTAACAATAATTTTCTAGCCAATTTGAGTTTCTAAAAAGACTTCAGAGCCTATGAATAGGAGTTGTGGGAAAGGAATAAGAATGCTGATTCGGCTTTCCAACCAAAACCTTTTACAAGCCTTTCTCGAAATAATGGCAAAAAAAAAAAAAAAAAAAAAAAAAAAAAAAAAAAAAAAGAATGTCAAGCTTATAAAAAAAAAGTTATCCCACTTTATGAGTACTTGCGAGTATTAGCAGTAGAAACAACAATCCTAAGGTAACTACCACATTTCATGATGGTATGTTCTATTAAGGTGGCAATAAAACCAATCTTGGGGATAAGCAGATCATTCCAAGTTTTTTTTTGTTTTTACATTTCAATAAAACTTTATTTATAAAAGCAGGTGAACTGCCTGTAGGTGCAGTTTGCCTTTAGATTCTAAAGACACAATTCTTGCTTCAGCTTAGGAGAATTTCCTGTCATATCTTAAATTATATTTTAGTTTTTAAATTTTAAGTTCCAGGGTACACGTACAGAATGTGCAGGTTTGTTACACACCTATCAACACATCACCTAGGTATCAAGCCCAGCATGCATTAGCTATTTTTCCCAATGCTCTCCCTCCCCTCACCCCATCCCCGACAGGCCCCAGTATATGAAGTAACTCTGCAGGGTTTTTTTTTTTTTTTTAGAAATAATAATTTTAAAAAATGTTTTTATACTTTAAGTTCTGGGGTACATGTACAGAACATGCAGATTTGTAGGTCTGTTACATAGGTATACATGTGTCATGATGGTTTGCTGTACCCATCAACCCGTCATCTACATTAGGTATTTCTCTTAATGCTATCCCTCCCCTAGCCCTCCACCGCCAAAAGGCTCTGGTGTGTGATGTTCCCTTTTGTGTTGATGTGTTCTCATTGTTGAACTCCCATTTATGAGTGAGAACATGCAGTGTTTGGGAGAATGATGGTTTCCAGCCTCATTCATGTCCCTACAAAGGGAATAGTATTCCTTAGTGTATACGTGCCGTATTTTCTTTATCTAGTCTAGTCCATCATTGATGGGCATTTGGGTTGGTTCCAAGTCTGCTATTGCGAATAGTGCCCCAAGAAACATATGTGTGCATATGTCTATAGTAGAATGATTTATAATACTTTATATACCTGATTCTGCAGGCTTTCTAAAGCTCATGAGCTCTTCTTGTATTGGGAGTGGCAACAAAAAAATAAAAATGATTTTGAAAACTGTGGCTGTGTGGAGCTTTTTTGTAAAAGTCATTTTTATTCATTTTTCCTATCTTCAACATATATCCATTCTAAAAATGTCAAATCATGCATTTAAAAACAGAATACCAAAAAATATACATTATGCTAAGTGAAATAAGTCAGTCACAGAAAGACAAATACTGCATGATTCCACTATATGAGGTATCTAAAATAGTCAACTTCAGAGAATCAAAGAGTGGAACGGCGGTTCTCAGGGGCTGCAGAGAGGGGAAAATGGGGGTGAGTAATCGATAGGCAATAAATTTTGGTCAAGCAACATGAATAACCACTAGAGACTTGCTGTACAGCTTTGCACTGATAGTCAATGGTATTATACTGCACTGTACACTTGAAAGTTTGTTAAGGGTAAAGCTCATGTGTGTTCTTACCACATTAAAATAAAACTTAAAAACTGCCACTCAAAAAGCACAGAATACATAAAAGGAAAATTTCAACTAGGAAAAATTTTTAAAAAATCATATTGCCACTACTCAGAAATGAGTACCATTAGTATTTTGTTGTATATTCTTCCAAGCCCCTCTTTAGATTTATATGTATTTGAATGTAACTCTTTTACCAAGAATATAATCATTCAAGTAGTTTTACAATCTGCTTTAAGATGTATTGTATGTTAACATATAATAAATGCCCATGTAGATCACTAAATCCTCTTCTATAACTTTTAAAAGGTTGTATAATATGCCATGTGATGTACCTGCCATTTTTAAAACCAGTCCCCTTCTATTATACATTTAGATTGCCTCTAATTTTTCTATGAGAGAAACAATGCTATAAATGACCACTTATCATCAGATGAGTTCACATACCCATAAGTAACTTAGGATACATTTCTGGAGGTAGATTTCAGGAAAGGTGAAATCAACCTGACTTAATGGCTAGGCTAAAATACATACTTAGAGACTGGTGGAATTAAACTGTATTTCTATGATCCCATTCCCAACTCTAGTTATTTCTTCTCTGTCCAAGAATTTTCTCTAACAGTTGGCAGACAGAACTAGAGGCATGCAGAAATATATTATCTATGCTATGTTTCCTTTTACCTACAATTTATTAACAACTGTAAATTATTTAAAACTCAAGCTATTTTTTAAACCAAAAGTGAATATATTCATGATAACATTTACCAGTGCCACATTTTGAATTATTCAAGTGTTATGGATCATAGAGTGGTAATATGGATCAAAAAGAAAGCTTAGAACTATACTGGCTTGAGGTTGTGTGGATAACCAAAATAAGTGATTTATAAAACTAAGAATATAAACAATAACAAATTGCATATTAATGGGGGAAATGGTTTTGATGAGACACCAAAGAACTTAACACTCAGTAAGGTCCAGGAAGATGCCTGAGGATTACTGTGTTATAACATTGATAGTAACATCAGACTACTTACATGAACTGTTAAATTCATAACAAATAATGTATATTGTCATAATATGCCTTAACATGCAATAGATTGAAAGAAATGGTCCTATATGCACACTCACTTGGAATTGGGGATGGGCTATATTTTTCCTCTCCATAAGTCTGACTTGTTTATGTGACTGACTTTAGGTAATAGAATGTATAAAAAAAAGAAGAAAAAAGCAATTTTGGACTAGTCCAAGCCTAGGCCTCAAGAGAATTTCCACATTTCCATTCTTTTTAGGAATACCACCAAGCCACCATGTGAAAAAGCTTGGGTTGGTCTGGTAGATCATCAGAAACATGTGGCCCATCACCCCATGCTCCAGACAATAGCCAGCTAAGCCCGAGCAGCAGTGTCACTAGCAGACTGGCAGGTAACCAAAGACCCTGTTTGTGGGAAACTGCCTGAACTACAAGAACTGCCTGGCTGATCCCAGCCCAATGGCCTGCCTATGGTTACATTAATAATTATTATTTTAAACCACTAAGGTTGGGGTGGCTTGTTATGTAGTGCAAGTAACTGATACCAAAAAAGGCTGAGAATATGAATCACAAATACTAGGCATAAAAGAGGGACTACCATTGCAAAGCCTATAGATAGTACAAAAGTAAATATTATGAACAACTTTATGCTAATAAATTGAAGTTAGGTAAAATGAATATATTTTTCAAAAAATGCAACTTATCAAAACTGACACAAGATGAAAAGGAAAATCTAAGGAGCCTATTTTTTTTTTAAAAGAAATTTAAATTACTACAAAAACAATCATCCCACAAAGAAAATTCCACACTTATATGGTTTTGCTGGTGGTTTCTATTGAACATTTTTTGGGGGAAAATATCAATATTACACTAACTCTTTAAGAAAATAGAGAAAATGAGGACACTTCCATTTGTTTTATGAGGCCAGCATAACCTTTGCACCAACCTAATAAACAAATTACGACTATGCACACATACATACCCCAGATTGATCTCTCTCATCAGGGGAAATGTAAAAATACTTTACAAGATATTAGCAAAATCAAATTTAATAAAGTGAGGCTTATTCCAGAATACAAGTTTGGTTTAATATTTAACAACTGGTTAAGACAATGCATTACATTAACAGAATGAGGGGAAAATGTCACAGGATCATCTCAATAGATGCAGATCATTTATTTGACACAATTCACTCATATATGATATTTTTTAAAAAGAGAAAACCTCAACAAATTAGAAAAAGAAGGAAATTTTCTCAATCTGACAGTTACCTACGAAAGCGAATATTACACATAATGGTGAAATATTGAATGCTTTTTTTCTAAGACTGACAAAAGTATTGGTACTCTTGCTACTTCTATTCAACGTTATACAGGAGACCTTAACCAGTATACTAAGGCAAAGGAAAAGAGAACCACAAGATTGGAGAGGAAGAGTAAAACTGGCTCTTTTTACAAATAACATGATGGTTAACATAGAAAATCCTAAAGAATTCATGAAACAATGCCTAGAACTAAAAAGTGTATTTAGCTTGGTTTCAGGATACAAAATCAACATACAGAAATCAGCTGTATTTTGTTTGATGGCTGCAAACAACTGGAAAATCAAATTTAAAAAGAACAATTCTACTTTTGAAAGCACCAAAAACCATAAAGTACTTTGGATAAATTTAATGAAAGACATGTGTAAATCCTCCACACTGTGAACTATAATCATTGCTTAGAGAAATTAAAGAAGATCTATATTAAGGTAGAAATATACTACACTCAAGGATTGAAAGACCCAATATTAAAATGAAAATTCTCCTCAAAACTGTAGGTTCAACACAATCCAATCATAACACCACAAGGTTTTTTTGTTTTCAGAAAACAGGCAAACTTACTATATGTTCTCTGGATATAAAGAACTTAGAATATCCAAAACAATCTTGAAAAATAATAAAATTAAAAGATTGACACTAACAAAATTTAAAATTTACTATTGTAGAAAGACACAATAGTCAAGACAGTATGGTTCTGGCATTAAGATAGATACCAAGAACAATGCAAGGGAAATAGACCTACATGCCTATTATCGATTCATTTTCAACAAAGTCACCAAAGCAATTCAATAAAGAAAATCTTCTGAACAAATCATGTAAAACAACAGAATATCCATATGACTAAACATAAACCTCAACTCCTACTTTACACAATACAAGTAATCCAAGAGAATCATACATCTAGACATGAAAACTAAAGCATTCAGAAGAAAGCACAGGGAAATAACTTTACAACATAAAGGTATGCAAACATTTCTTAAGACAGTATACAGAATACGGTAGCCACAAAATTCAAAAAATGTGTTACACTTCGTTAAAAGTTAAAGCTTTTGCTCTTCAAAGGCTGTTAAGAAAATGAATAGGCCACAAGTAGAAGGAAATATTCTCAAGAATGTATCTGATCAAGGATCAGTTGTTCAGAAAATATAAATGACTCCAACAAATCACAAGATAAACAACCCAGTTAAAAATGAACATAATACTTTAACAGACAATTACAAATTGGTCAGTATATAGTAGGGGACTAATGCAAATGAAATCTGACATGAGATACTACTATCTTCTACCAGAAAGGCTAAAATTAAAGACTGACAACACCAAATATTGGCAGAGACATAAAACAACCAGAACCCTAATACGTTGTGAGTGGAAGGTGTAACATTGCACAACCACTTATTTGGCAGTTTCTTAGAAAATAATATACCCTATAACCCAGCAATTGCACACCTAGATGTTTCCACAAGAGTTAAGAAAACGTATGTCCAAAATCACTTGCACTAGTAGAAGAATGTCTATGGAAGCTTTATTTGTAACAAAAAATTTGAAACAGCCCAGATGTTCATTAACAGGTGAATGGATAAACAAACTGGTGTCCACCTCCAGTTAATGACAATTAAAGAAGAAGAAAAAAAACCCTACGGTTACTGAGCATATTATGCTGAGTAAAAGCATCCTTTCTCAAATGAGTATACACTGTATGTTCCATTTACATGAAGTTCTAAAACAGGCAAAACTAATCTATAGTGAAAAAAAAATCAGAACAGAGGTTACTTCTGGGAGTGGAGTGAGGTGGGAATTGACTGGGAAGGGAGAAAATTTTCTGGGATGATAGTAACATTTCGCGTCTCAAAAAAAGGTGTGTGTTATTAAGTATATGCTTTTGCCAACAATCATCAAATGGTACATTTAAGTTTTGTGCATTTTATTGCATGTAAATTTTACCTAAGAAAAAAGTAAATAAATAACTCCAGTTAATGACAACATACTCGCTAATCTTAGGGTGAAATTTACTGTCAGTAAAATTGATGAATGTATAGAGAGACTGACAGGTGGATAAGTAGGTAATAAAACAAATACAGCAAAATGTTAATTGCAGAATGTAAGGGCAGGTACGTGGGCATTCACTGTATATTCTTTCTCTCTTTTTTTTTAGTTTGAAAATTCTCCAAACAGCATGTTGAGAGAAAAAGTAACAAATACTGCATGATAGACCATTTTTCAGTTTACATAAAATTACTATATACAACAGGTTACATTTGTATAACACCGTATGTTAGACAAGGCCCGAAATGTTACCAGTTTTCTTGTGGAAGAAACTCTCAAAGAGGACTTTGCTCCAAATGCCAGGGCAGTAACAGGGGTCAAACTTTTTTTGCCATCAAACTTTCTGTAAAGGGTGTAAAGGGCTATACAGTAGCTCTTCTGGCTTTCCAGACCATACGGACTATCAAAACAACTGAACTCTGCTTTTGTAGCATGAAAGCAGCCATAAATGATACATAAATTGACATGGCTATGTTCCAACACAACTTTATTCACAAAAACAGGCAGGCACTAGGTTTGGGCCATAAGTTGTAGTTTGCTGACCCCAACATCAGCAGTCCCCAACCATTTTGGCACCAGGGACTGGTTTCATAAATGACAATATTTCCAAGGATGGGGGAGTGGGGTGGGTGTGAGATAGTTTCAGGATGAAACTGTTCCACCTTTGATCAGGCATTAGATTCTCATAAGGGGCAAGCAATCTAGATCCCTCACATGCACAGTTCTCTATAGGTTTTGTGCTCCTCTGAAATTCTAATGCCACTGCTGATCTGACAAAAGGTGGAGCACAGGCTGTAATGCTTGCTCACCTCCTGCTAGGTAGCCCTGTTCCTAACCGGCCCAGGGGTTGGGGACTCCTGCCCTAGATAAGTTAGGTTTTCTCATTAAAGGTTAGTAATAGAAGGACTGACTTAGAGTCAAATTAATCTGGTTTTTGCCTATCACCTGGGGTTATCATGACAAGTAAATTTGGTAACTCCTAACAAGTAACTAGCACAGTGCCTGTTTTATAGCAGATACTTGGTAAATGTTTTTTTTTCTTTTTTCATTATCTTGCCTTTTCCTCATTCACTATTTTTTGCCACCAAATCTTTTGCCTGGGCAAATTATACCCAGAAAAGCAAGCCATTTAATGTCACTTGACCAAATCAATCAGCCATAATAGACCTTTTGTTCAGTAAATCCATAATAGTTGCACTAAAAATGGAAATATATAATTTTCCCTGCATTTTTTAGGCAAACTTTCAGATAGAAATTCGTTGAGAACCCTGCTGATTTTCTACTGTGTTCCATCACATGAAGGTCACAGTTACTCTTCCTCACCCAAACTAGAGCAAATTGGTAACCCCTGCTTTTGAGTGTCTCTCAGATCACTTCCATAATCCACATTATTTCATTTATTCCTTGGTGCCAAGCTGTGTGTTCAAAATTCCACTGAAAATTGATCTTTTCTTGAACTATGTGGCACCTACAAACTCTTATTTCTGGCCTCTCTCCAAATACCTTGAAGGAAACTGAGGCAGGAAAATATTAGTGTTATTCCCCTCTACAGAATTGTGAGGATGCAAATTATCCAACCATTTCTCAATTAATATATCAATGGGCAAAACTGCAAGAGTCTATGTGACTGTTATATTACAAGGGAAGAGACATTTTCCCCTTCCTTTAATGGCTTACAAAAATAATACTGTGATAGCAATTATAGATTCATTTAATGAATATTATGTGCCAAGCACTGTGATAAGTGATTCATTTTTTCATTTACACATTCATCAATGTCTATGGAAAAACTGCTACATGCCACAATTTATACAAACCATCCTATGAATTTATAATTCTTGTTTTATAAATTGTGTAAACTGAGGCTCAAGAGTAATTAAATGTCTTTTGCACAGGGCTCAGAAATGGCACAGACCAGATAACACAAATTACTCTAAAGACTTTCAATAAACATTATAACTGGATATTTTATGTCACATATTTAATGAATTTCTGTCCTTCTGAAGCAATGCAAAACGATGCTACACTTCTCTAGTATGGCTGTCCCCTCTCTGCCACTTGATTTTAATTCTGTGAAGAATGAATGAGGAGGCTCACATCTTAGCCTGCCACTGACTGTGTCTCCCACACTCTGCAGGCAGTGAATAATCAATAACTTTTGCTAACTGTGTCTACCCCTGTAGCCATCTGCTCAGGCAACTTAATTTCCAACACACCTTCTATGTGATGTTTTCTCATTTTCTTCCCAGCTTCTCTGGAATAAATCCACAGAATGCAATAGAATAAGGAATTCCCTTCCCTAAGAAACACTCCTTCCATTTTGAACTTTCCACTATACTCTATCAGCCTGACTGCTTATGATTTATGTGTCACTGTAGCATAGTTTGGATCTGTGTCCCCACCCAAATCTCATGTTTGTCAACCCTAGTGTTGGGGTGTGGCTTGGTGGGAGGTGACTGGATCATGAGGACATAGTTTCTCATGAATGTGTTAGCACCATCCCCGCTTCATACTGTATAGTGAGTTCTCATGAGACTGGTTGTTTAAAAGTGTATGGGACCCTCTCCTCCACCTTACCCTTACTCAGCCACGGGAAGATGCTTACTCCTGCTTTGTCTTCTGCTATAAGTAAAAGCTCCCTGAGGCCTCCCCAGACATTTTTCCTGTACAGCCTGCAGAACCAAGAACCAATTAAACCTCTTTTCTTATAAATTACCCAGTCTCAGTAAATTCTTTATAGCAATGTGAGAATGAACTAATACACGCTGTAATAAGAAAGAATAACTCTAGAGAAATGAGCAGTAAAGATCTAACACAAAAGAAAGTACCAATCTCTTTACTCCTTTGGGGACCAAAGTGCCATCTCAAGAGACCCTTTGCCCTAGTGCCTACATAGAAAACACATCTGTCACTGGAAACTGATATGGAAGCTTTTCTCTTGCAGCTGGGTTTGGCTTTCTTTTCCTCTTCTTCCGCCCTCCCAAACCCTTCAACTAGGCTTTTATATAAACTCAGCTCCTTCTGAGTAAAGACGTGCTTCTGAGATCAGTTAATAACACTGGTGCATTAACTAATTAACAAGAGTAAGGAGTTCAGAAAACAGGCATGGTGCAACGCTATCATTATGTGGCTTCTGCCTGCGTCTGCTATCCTCCTTAAGCAGGCAGTGGTGTCAATATATTTGGGAAGGCAAAGTGAAAATCCTTACTACAAGTCACCTGCTAAGTTCAAATTTCTTTTTCCTAAATTTACAGAAATAGCTAGCACTGCAGTGAGAGTTACAGCTGATTTCTCCTTTTTATGTGTTTCATTAAAAAGAAAAAGGCTCCCTTCATGCCATGTATTATCATCTTGCATTGCTTCAAAGTTCAGCTCATGAAACTTGCCACCCAACCCAAACAGCAAATTTCCCAGTTCTGGAGAGACTAAGAGAAACCAATAGCATTAGTTTCACTTTTCCACCAATTGGTACAGGCTCTCCATTCTGAAATGTGGAAGCTATTGCAAATATTCCTGTATATAGCTCATGGCAGAGAATATCAGTCTATGTGAGTATCATTTATTTAAAAAACAATGAATTCTTTTCTGATTAATTAAAAAGATGCATATATAAAGAAGTTGGCTGATTCACTTTCCACTGGTTATTTTTTTTAAAAAAGAAAATAAAGCTGAGAAAGTAGCATTTGCAAAGGAGTTTCTTTTTCCCTGTAAAAAGTCGGGCTCCTGTTTCTGATGCAGAGCAGCCTGCTTTCCCAATCAATATCAGAGGCCCTCCTGTCTCCATCTTGGGACTTCTCCTCTCCCACTCTATACTCTCTGCCTAGGACACCTCATCCATGCCCGCAGCTTGAATGATCATCTATGTGGGATGACTCATAGCTTAGACCCCTCCTCTAGCTTCTGATCCCAAAATTCAACTGCCTATTTGATGTCTTCCCTTGTATGTATCGAACTCAACATTTAAAAATATATGATGTGTCTCCCACAAGTCTGCCACCGTGCTTAGCTCAGAATGACACCATCTTCTGCCACCTTCCTTTCATCGAGGGTCACATGCTCTGACCCCTAGTCTCTCAGCTTCATCCTGTTGAGGCTTATCTCACTCCACAGGGTGCATACACTCTGGTCCTCTACCAGTTCCTGCACTTCCCCTCTTCACCTAGATGATGCCTCCTCAGCCTCCTAGAATCAGTTCAAGTATTGTATTCTTGATACCCTGATTGAGTAAACTCCTAACCTTGTAAATTTCATAGTATCACACACCTTGCTTAACAGTACTAGGCAGGCCAGGGGTGGTGGCTCATGCCTGTAATCCCAGTACTTTGGGAGGCTGAGGCAGAAGAATCGCTTGGGCCCAAGAGTTTGAGACCAATCTGGGCAACATAGTGGGACCCCACCTCTTTATACAAAAAGATTTCAAAAGTAAAAACAAAAATGGCATCACTCATAGTTGTAACTTTATATTCTTTGTGTATGATTTCCCCACACCAAGTCTTCAGTTCCATGGGGGAAGGGGTACCATCTGTTTTTCTTCACTATTGTGTTCCATAGAGTGTTTGACACTTAATAGATAGTTCTCATTAAATATTTGTTTGAAGAATGGAGAAGGGATGAAGGAAGACCTAACAGAAAGAATATTCATTCGTATCAAACTTTGGTTGGTGTAGCAGAGACTGGCTCGATATTTTTCAGTTTTCATGATCCTGGGGATGAAGCCATGTGACTGAAGATAAAAGGGGATGCAGATTGATTTGATATGTGCCAACTCTAGGCCAGGCTCTTAAAAACCTCCCACATAATATTTTTCTTTGAGACAAGGTCTCACTCTGTTGCCCTGTCTCAAGCTGGAGTACAGTTGTGCAATCACAGCTCACTGCATCCTCAAACTCCTGGGCTCAAAGAATCTTCCTGCCTTGGCCTGCTGAGTTGCTGGGACTACAGGTGTATACCACAATGCCTGGCCAATTTTTTTTCCTTTTTTTTTTTTTTGCAGTGACAAGGTCTCACTATGTTGGTCTCAAACTCCATGGCTCAGGCAATCCTCCTATCTCTGCCTCCTGAAGTGCTGGAATTATAGGTGTGAGCCACTATACCTGGCCTCTCCCATTCAGTCTTTGTCTCTCTCCTTCCCTTTTCTCCTACTGGCTTTTGACCCAGCCATCAAGGATCCAGTGGGGAAACTCCAAGGAACCAGTGAATAATGAAGTTCCAAGCTGGAAGGCACTTGGTTTCTAAATAACTGTGCAGCCCCTACACCAAGCCACATAGACAGTGATGTGAACCAGAAACGAACTTTTATTGTGTTAGATTTGGAGGTTGTTTTAGCAGTTAGGTTTCACTGAGTTACAGAATTAGGAAGAGGAAGGAAAAAGTAGTTATTACTTTCTGTGATTTTTTTTTTTTACACAGAATATTTTATTTTTCACTTGAAAAAGAAAAACAAAAGTTATGCCAGTTTTCTTTAGGGTTCAGAAGTACGTATCTTTCAAAATGTACAACTAGTTAGTAATAACTGTACTTTCTGGTCAGGGCAACATAAACCGAGAAGTAGCAAACTTCATTAAGCCAGATGAAGTTTTTGTGCTATTAAGGATAAGTAGATGAGATGTTTTCTTGATGGTTCTTTTGTGTGTATGAGAAAATAACAAAAGCAGCCAAAAGAGCACCACTTCTAATAGAGCAGGCCTGGGGAGAAGGGACCATATGCAGGCAGTCTGCTTCTCAGTCTCTGGAGGGGTGGAGGTGGGGAACATTGGCAGAGAGCCTGACTCCAGCTGGGGCAGGTACCTGTGTGCCCATCTTACCAACCTTGGAGAAGTAGAAATATAAATGAATAAAGCAGCACCACAGTAGACTGGAGAAGAGCCCAGACTCCAGAACCAGACTGCCTGAACACAAATCCCAGAGTGATCACTTACTAGAAAAATAACCTTAGACAAGTGACCCTGTCTGCCTGTGCCTCAGTTTCCATATTTCTAAAGTGTAGAAATGAGGATACAGAAAAAAGTACTCATGAGGTTTCTATGGAGATAAAATGAAAGAATATTTGTAAAGTGCTTAATCCAGTAAGTACGATATAAAAATAAGGAGTCCAATTAAAAAAGAAGAAGAGAGCCAGGGCAATTAATCCCAGCTGTGTACTGCCTAGTTCTAACGAATCCTACAATTTTTCTTGAAGAAAAGCTACTTTTGAATCTTTAAAAAGCTTATGAATACCATAGAATAAATAATAAAGTAAATAGCCCTAAAAGTGTCTGGTAGACGGTATGTGAGGAGGGAATTCCTCATTGGCTGCTGGTTAGGAAGCAGGTAGGAAGATGTTCCCAGCCACCAGGTAGACAAACTACTACGTGTGTTAATTTTCTGTGTCAACTTGACCGGCTGCAGGGTGCTCAAGATTAAGCATTATTCTAAGTGAGTCTGTGAGGGTGCTTCTGGATATGATTAACGTTTGAATCTATGAACTCAGTAGTGTAGACTGCCCTCCCCAATGCGGATGGGCCTCATCTAATCCCTTGAGGGCCTGAAGAGAACAACAGAAATTGACCTCTTCCTGCCTGATTGCTTGAGCTGGTATATCCGTCTTCTTCAGCTTAGTTGTCAGGTCTTCAGACCCACGTTGGAATCTACTTCATTGGCTCTGCAGGCTCCCAGACCTTTGGACTAGGGACTGCATTACACCACTGACTTTCCTGGGTCTCCAGCTTGCAAATGGAAGATTATAGGACTTCTCAGCCTCCATAATCACCGCAAACCAATTTCTGACAATAAATCTCTCTTTGTATATTTCCTATTGGTTCTGTTTCTTCAGAACACCCTAACTAATACACAATGTGAGTGTTAAAAAAATCTGTCAATTACTTACCAGCTATTAGGAAGGTTTAGCCAGAGTAGCTTCCTTAGAGCTGAGACTGTCTATAATTTTCACTATGCTAGCACCATTGCTAATTACACCCAGAACGGAGAGAACATCCAACAAACATTTAACTAATTTTCTCTCTCTAATGATGATCAGGACTTTCTATTTAGAATTATGATTATTTCAATGTGTGTGTCTTATTTCTCTCTCTCAAGTCACTTGAGGACAGAGTCCACACTTCATTTATCTTTTTATTCCCACCCAGCATGCTATCTGGTACATAATAAGGACTCAATAAATAACTGAAAGAGTTAATGAATCGATAAAAGGTTGGAACACCCACTAAAGTCTACTCATTAATAAACCTTCCTTCCAGTTTCAGAAACAATAAAACCTGACTTTACAAAACTGAACTGTGAAGTACAAAATAATTATCACCTTTCTATGATACTAATATTGAGCCTTTTTATAAAAGAGATTGTAGCAATTCTAGCCACTTCTTCCTCACTAAAGTTTTATGACGTTGAATGAAGACTTTATTTTGGCCAATTTACTATAGGCAATATTGAGTTCATAAAAGAAGTCTATTTCCTCTTCTGATACTATGGCACATAGTATACAAGTGAAGAATTCATGAAATTAATGGGAATGAATATGAAAGTGGGGGCTGCCACGTTCCTTTATGTTAGAACCTGTAAAACTTCTATGCCAGTGCCTCAGCTAAAGCTCTACAGAATAAGTGTTTGAAAAGATGACAGATAAAATCTTTATTATACTGACAATCTTCTCCAGTTCCCAAGGTAGTTATTGAGTAGTTTCTCTGCTCTTTGGAGAGAATATAAAAATCTCTAAGACCTATTACTTGAATTTCAAAACAATATTGCTCACTATCAAATATCACACTAACCTTTGGGAAATCTGGGAGATTCTGCAAAATAAAATAAGTATGTAATTCTATAGAAGTATGGGGAAAAATCAATTTTACTCCAGGAAAAAGGGAGTCAAAATGTTCTTTTCAGAATAATGCAGAGTATTTAATAGATATGTAATAAACTAAAACAGGAGAGGTGTGGCGATTCATGCCTGTAATCTCAGCACTTTGGGAGGCCCATGAAGGTAACTCATTTGAGCCCAGGATTTCAATACCAGCTTGGGCAACATGGTGAAACCCTATCTCTACAAAAGAAATTGAAAATAATTAGCTGGGTGTGGTGGTGCTTGTCTGTGGTTCCAACAACTAGGAAGGCTAATGTGCAAGGATCACTTTAGCCTGGGAGTTTGAGGCTGCAGTCAGCCATGATGGTGCCACTACACTCCAGCCTGAGTGACAGAGTGAGACTCTATCTCAAAAACAAACAGAGAAAAAAAAAACTAAAACACACTCTCAAATGCTCTGTAATTCAAGTTGAACATAAAAGGAAATATTCATATTATAATATAGGCACTGTAATTTTGTCTCCAGTTTTTGAGACATTTGCGATTTGAAAAAAGTGGTTTCCATTAGTCTCACATCACAGAAACGATGGCATTTTAAGTTACCAGCATTTATGTTTATCATGGAAAACATGCCTACAAGAGATCTGTTCTGTGGGACAGATTCAATCCTGCTTCCAGCAAGTCCACTAACCCACTTCCTGCTGGGAAGGGCGGCATTGAACCATAGCCTGTTGTGTTCAGCCATTCAGTGTACTCCCATATCTACAAGAATTGGATTTTGAAACGTAACAGGGATACACAAAATTTCTCAGCATCATGCGAGGTTATAGCAATGAAGATCAATTTTCGGTGCAGTTCAAGGAACACAAGAAATATCCACAAGTAACCACAGTAAAGGACAAGCTTGCCTAATTAATTGCAAAAAAAAAAAAAAAAAAAAAAAAAAAAAAAAAAGATGGTATAAAGAAGCAGCTGTACAGTTTTTTGAGGGAGATCTCCTTTGGAGATAGGGAAGGAAGCCACAGTGGAAGAACAAGGATTGGAGGTTGAGGAAGGTTTAAATGAATGTACCTTCTCTCCTACACGCCATGGACTACCAGAGAAGGGTAGATGGTGCAATGCTGGCAAAATCTTATTTTATATGTTACAGGATGTTCAAATCATATGGTTCAGTAGCTCTTTTTGGCTGAAGGCATAAAAAGGTGGTGGCAGCTACCTCCACCTTTCAAAATGAGCTATTGGACACCTAAGCAACATTTGCCAAAGGAGTATCTGAGAGACAGTTCTGTAGCCTTAGTGTTCTTACCTTCAGACTGTATTAAAAAGGCTGAGAGGAAGTCCTGAAGATTAGAGAGAAATCATTTGGAGATATTATCAGTATGCTCTGACTAATCTCCACCCACAATGACTGTGAGAATACAGTCGAGGAATTTCCTTCGAGGTCTTCTGGAATTCCAGGGGCTGAGTGGACCAGTCCCTGACACATGCCTGAGGGAATGTCCATGCCAGAGGTGGTGGCTGTTGAAGGGAAGAAGCAGGAGGAGAAAGAACAAGCCAGATTGTATTGTCAGCTGCCCCTGTCCTACCTGCAGCAAGGCCAGAGTGCACAGGTTTCTCCTGTGATCAGCTGTAGGCTATGGGGTAAAAAGAGACAGTCTGGCCTGGAGCTACTGAAAATTCTGCCTGTGAGGACCTCTGGAAGGAGCAGCATGCATCTGGTACTCCAGTATTCCCAGAGGCCAAGGGAGGAAAATGAGCAGACCAGCCTGTGTTTTTGGAAGAAGGCTCCTAAAACCTGCAATCAGTCAGGGGCAGCTTGGATCATCTGCAAAATGCAAGACGAACAACCTTTAAATTCCTCTTAAATGACCAGAGGAAACTATTGCCAGATGACATTGTTCTCACCTCTGCTCCCTCCACCTGCTGCAACCCCAGAGTGTCCAGAGTTAGCCACCAGGGAGAGGGAGGATAAATGTGCAGCAGGAAAGTAAGCAGGAAACCTCTACACTCCCAAGCCCTGCTACAGGCTTCCAAATAGGCTGGAGCTGGAGGAGGGAAGAAGCTTGACCATCCAGTGAAATTCTGGGTTACTATTATACTCAAACCAACCTGTTAATTACCTAAATGCAAGTATTTTTTGACCAAAAGTGGCCAGAGGCTTTTTGTTATATAAGAGTCACAGAGTTTTAAGCCCTAATATTTCACCCAAGCAGCAAAGAAAACAGTACCTGACCAAAAAAAAAAAAAAAAAAAAAAAAAATTAATGGACAACAGGTGCGTTGAATAAAGTTCCTGTTCATTCAGATACTAGTACACTTACATATGGCATTGGTTAAAGCAATGATAATTTCTATTTCTGTTTATCGTACAGTCTGAATGTGTGTCACCCCACCCCCATTCATGTGTTGACATTCTAACCCTCAATGTGATGGTATAAGAAGGTGAGGCCTTTGGGAGGTGATTAAGTCATGAGGGTGGAATCCTCATGAATGGGATTGGTGCCCTTATTAAAAAAAAGTTCCAAGAAAGACCCTCATCCTTTCTACCATGCGAAGACAAAATGAAAAAACACCATCTATGAACCAAAAGGTAGGTGCTCAGACACCAAACCTATCAACACCTTAATCTTAGATTTTCCAGTCTCACAAAACTGTGAGAAACAGATTTCTGTTATTTATGATATACCTGGTTTGTGGAATTTTGTTATAGCGCCCGAAATGGATGTTTCTATTAAAATAGAAAATGGATAATAATAAACAATTAATATTACATGCAAACACACAGATGAATCTTAAAAACCTGTTAACCAAAATAAGTCAGACATACACACATCTGTGAATATATTAAAAATCATTAAGTACATGTTAAATGGGTACACTGTGTGGTGTATAGATTATATCTCAGAGGTGTTTTTATTTTATTTATTTATTTTTTGACATGGAGTTTCCCACTGTCACCCGGGCTAGAGTGCAATGGAGTGATCTCGGCTTATTGCAACCTCCGCCTTCTGGGCTCAAGTAAGTCTCCTGTCTCAGTCTCCTAAGTAGCTGGAATTAAAGGTGCCCACCACCACATCCATCTAATTTCTTGTATTTTTAGTAGAGATGGGGTTTTACTATGTTGGCCTGGCTGGTCTCGAACCCCTGACCTCATGATCCACCTGCCTCAGCCTCCCAAAGTACTGGGTTACAGTCATGAGCCACCATGCTCGACCTCTATGAAATTCTAAGTGACAAAATTCATTATCAGTGGTGCTTAGTGAGTTGTGGGGAGGGGATTGCAAAGAGGTGTTACATTAGGAAACTTTTGGAATGATGGGAAAGTTCTGTATTTGAGCTGTACAATACAGTAGCCATCTAAGGCTATTTAGATATATTAACATTTTAAACATTAAGTAAGTTAAAAAAAAGTCATTTTCTCATACTAGCTCGTTTCAAATGCTCAATAGAAACATTAGCCTATGGTTACCATATTAGACAGCATAGAACATTTTTATCATCACCCAAACTTTTACTGGGCAGTGATGTTCTATATCTTCATTTCACTGGTGGTTACAAGGGGTCTCATTTGTTACAACCCATGAAGCCATACCTTAAAGCTGAATGTTTTAAGATATATAAACTACACTGTAATAGAGTTGACTACAAAAATTGTTTCTGAGAGAAAATTACACCACAAATAAACTGTTCTCCAAGACTAGGAGAATGACTCTACAGGGAAGGAGATGGTGGTAAAGAAAGGATGGCTGAGGCCAGTTGTCTTGGCTCACGCCTGTAATCCCAGCACTTTGGGAGGCCACGATGGGTGGATCATGAGTTCAAGACCAGCCTGGCCAACATGGTGAAACCCCATCTCTACTAAAAAATACAAAAATTAGCTGGGCACGGTGACAGGTGCCTGTAATCCCCTGCCTACAGGTGCCTGAGGCAGGAGAATCACTTGAACCCGGGGGGTAGGAGGTTGCAGTGAGCCAAGATCGTGCTACTGCACTACAGCCTGAATGACAGGGCGAGACTCTGTCTCCAAAAAAAATAAATAAAAAGAAAGGACAGCTGAGAGAAGCAGAATCTCTAGATTAGGCAGGAGGATCTGATGAAGGACACCTTGCAGCAAACAGCAGGCAGAAAGGAACCGCATTAGCTGCACAGGGTTGAATTGACAAGAAAATGTTTGAGATTTAGCAGAGACCTCCGGGGAACATGTACACTCGGGGAAAAAGTGAGTCCTAGGTATTGGAGATAAAGGTTCTAGAAGATGTCATTAGTAAAAGTTAATCATTAAGCCATGACACAGGTGGTTTGAGAACCAGCAACTTGATGGGGGCCAGCTGAGAAAATGGAGTGCCCCTCACCAACCAGAGTTAAAAGAAACAGTTGTAAACCTGGCCAGTGCCTGAAACCTGGGGTGAAAACACATATAGAAGCTGGTCTGACCATCCAGCTAGTTTTCTAGCACATGCCTGGTTTCATGGAAACAGAGGAATTCTGTGTAAGGTTGGTGTTTTATAAAATAGTTCTGATCTCAGAAACAGAAGTAGGCATTGTATGCAGCAGGTTGCAACTAAACAATGGATGAAGAAAAAGATAAGTGAAAGGTGATGTGCCATTTATGAAGTTAGCAACCTGCAGAAAGACTGGATGAAAACCTGCAGGAATTTCGTGGTTTTCATGGAAAGCTAGCTCGTACTATTGGAGGGACACAGACTGGCAGGTGGATGATGTCACAATTAGGACCAACAGAAATAAATAAGATCCTACTCCCTGAAGAGAACTCTGGGAAAGGAACATTAAGAAAATGGGTACCAGTGTCTTTTTCTTGAATACCCTTGGATCCCCTGCTTAGTAAACAGGCATTCATTTAGATACAGTATCAAGATAATCACTCAAAATAAAACATACTAATTATAATAGAAAGTCTTAAAAAATTGTGCTTTTACCACATACACATTTCTATTTTCTTGAAGTAAAAATACTTATCTAGTTACCACCTACTATCTGTGAGATCTACATCTAACAGGAAAGGACAGGTGATTTTTGCCTGTGGCATATTTTTTGGTCTGTTCCTTCTTCAGTTATCAGAGCCCTAGTTCTGACTCATCATTCCTGAGATGGACTATTGTAGCCACCTTACCTCCAGTCCTGGCCTCCTGATATGCACTGTCCAGGTCACAGCCAGACTGGTCCATCTGAAGCACCATTGTGACCATGATTTCAAAAGCTTCCCCAACTCTGACTTCCAGTAGAGTCTCAACAAATACACATCATACTGACTCACTGTTCCTATTGCTTCTGCCTGGAACCTGCTTCCTATGTCTCATCAGGTGGTTAATTTGTTACACCTGCACCCAAGTATCATTTCCAGCAAAAGCCTTCCCCAATCGCCAGGTTGCCCAAGTACCCTTCCTCTTTGCTTTCATAGCTGCACTTACTGCATTATTAAGGTTATCTGTTCATATTTCCTCTATATTTATTGAGGAAAAGTGGGTTTTATTTTTTTAATGCCTAGGACCAAAACTGTTGATGATCTAAATATAATAAGAAAATCTAACAAAATAGTATCAAAATAATAAATGTAATAAAAATTGGGTTGCCAGATTCAGTAAATAAAATATAGGATTCCCAGTTACATTATCAGATAAACAATGAATAATTTTTAAAGTATAAATATGTCGCCAATATTGCATGGGACATACTTATACTAGAAAATAATATTTCTTATTTACCTAAAATTCAACTTTAACAGGGCATTCAGTATCTGACCTGGCAACCCTAAATAGAAATTTTAAGACAGCATACAAAATTACTACTACTCTGCCATAAAAAAATAAAAATTTTGATACATGCTACACATATGAAACTAACACATGTTAAGTGAAAATGCACATAAAAATACTGCATGATTATACTTACATGAAATATCTAGACTGGGCAAGTTCACAGAGAGATATGAGATTTCTGAGGGGGAAGAGGAGAATTGGCAGCTATTGCTTAAATAGATAAAGAGTTTAAGTTTGTGGTGAGAAAAGAATTTTGGAGATAGTAGGGATAGTTGTACAACATCTGAATATAATCACTGTCAGTGAATTGTGTACTTAAAAATAGTTAAAGTGGCAAATTTTATCTTTTATTACAATAAAAAGCGGAAATAAAAGGGAAAAATCTTTTTTTTTTTTTTTTTTGAGGTGGAGTTTTGGTCTTGTTACCCAGGCTGGAGTGCAATGGTGCGATCTTGGCTCATCGCAACCTCCGCCTCCTGGGTTCAACCAATTCTCCTGCCTCAGCCTCCTGAGTAGCTAGAATTACAGGTATGCACCACCATGCCCAGCTAATTTTTTGTAATTTTAGTAGAGACGGGGTTTCACCTTGTTGACCAGGATGGTCTCAATCTCTTGACCTCGTGATCCACCTGCCTCGGCCTCCCAAAGTGCTGGGATTACAGGCGTGAGCCACCGTGCCTGGCCAGGAAAATCATTTTTAATAAATGCGGAAGAGGAAAGGAAAGGTTGCCATCTCTGAGAACTCCATATAAACTACAGTGATGCCAAGAGCAGAAAATCAAACATCGCATGTTCTCACTCATAGGTGGGTGTTGAACAATGAGAACACATGGACACAGGGAGGGGAGCACTACACAGTGGGGACTGTTGGGGGGAAGTGGGGGAGGGATGGGGGTTGGGGAGGTGGGAAGAGATAGCATGGGGAGAAATGACGGATACAGGTGAGGGGAAGGAAGGCAGCAAACCACACTGCCATGTGTGTACCTATGCAACAATCTTGCATGTCCTTCACATGTACCCCAAAACCTAAAATGCAATAAAAAAAAAGTAAAAAAAAACAAAAAAACTACAGTGATGCGACGAGAGTGGGGAGGAGGCAACTGTACCACTTACCAGCCTGTTGGACTAGAACAATCAGGTTTTGATTTCCCAAAGGAAAATCTACTGGAAGACAATGAAGGGGGGCAATGCACATTGACTCCCAGCAGGTACTGGAGGTAGACAGTGGTCTTGTGACTGACTTCCCTTTACTCCGTAGGAGTTCTCCCAACCTCACTCTAAAGAGCAGGCTACCATAGATCTACTCTAAAGTAGACAGGCACTCCAGGGGTGTGTTAACCAGGTGCAAGTAATCCCACTAGATCTTTTCAAATATGTAGTTAAAATCCAACCACACTCTTATATTTTAAACATAGCGTTTGTATCCTCATTCAGAAATGGTCATTACTGTATAAACAAGTTGTATCAGTCAGGACTATATTTAAAACCCACAGGCTTTAATTAATTAGGAGATAGTCTCATGACCAAAAGGAAAAAGTTTATATTCCAAACAATCCAAAAAGAGGGAACCCTTCCCAAATCATTTTATGAGACCAACATCATCCTGATACCAAAACCCGGCAGAGACTCAACAAGAAAACTTCAGGCTAATATCCATGATGAACACAGATGCAAAAATATTCAATAAAATACTGGCAAACCAATTGCAACAGCACATCAAAAAGCTTATCCATTATGATCAAGTAGGCTTCATCCTGGGGATGCAAGGCTGATTCAACATATGCACATCTACAAACATAATTCACCACATAAACAGAACCAAAGACAAAAACCACACGATTATCTCAATAGATGCAGAGAAGGCCTTCGACAAAATTCAACAGCCCTTTATGTTAAAACTGTCAATAAACTAGCTATCAATGGAACCTATCTCAAAATAACGAAAGGTATTTACAACAAACCCACAGCTAATATCATACTGAATGGGCAAAAACTGGAAGCATTTCCTTTGAAATCTGGCACTGGACAAGGATGTCCTCTCTCACCATTCCTATTCAATATAGTATTGGAAGGTCTAGCCAGAGCAATTAGGCAAGAAAAAGAAATAAAGGATATTCAAATAGAAAAGGAAGAAGTCAAATTGTCTCTATTTGCAGATGACATTATTGTATATTTAGAAGACCCTATCATCTCAGCCCAAAATCTCCTGAAACTGATAAGCAACTTCAGCAAAGTCTCAGGATATAAAATCAATGTGCAAAAATCACAAGCATTCCTATACACCAATAGCAGACTTACAGAGAGCCAAATCAAGAAGGAACTGCCATTCACAATTGCTACAAAGAGAATAAAATACCTAGGAATACAACTAACAAAGGATGTAAAAGACCTCTTCAAGGAAAACTACAAACCACTGCTCAACAAAATAAGCAAGGACACAAACAGATGGAGAAACATTCCATGCTCATGGTTAGGAAGAATCAGTATCCTGAAAATGGTCATACTGCCCGAAGTAATTATAGATTCAACACTATCCCCATCAAGCTACCAATGACCTTCTTCACAGATGTGGAAAAAACCACCTTAAACTTCATATGGAACCAAAAGAGAGCCTGCATAGCCAAGTCAATTCTAAGCAAAAAGAACAAAGCTGGAGGCATCACACTACCTGACTTCAAACTATACTACAAGTCTACAGTGATCAAAACAGCATGGTACTGGTACCAAAACTAATATAGACTAATGGAACAGAACAGAAGCCTCAGAGGCAATGCCACACATCTACAACCATCTGATCTTTGACAAACCTCACAAAAACAAGCAATGGGGGAAAGGATTCCCTGTTTAATAAATGGTGTTGGGAAAACTGGCTAGCCATGTGCAGAAAGCAGAACCTGGATCCCTTCCTGACACCTTACTCTAAAATTAACTCCAGATGGATTAAAGACTTAAACATCAGACCTAACACCATAAAAACCCTAGAAGAAAACCTAGGCAAAACCATTCAGGACATAGGTGTAGGCAAGGACTTCGTGACCAAAACACCAAAAGCATTGGCAACAAAAGCCAAAATAGACAAATGGGACTTAATTAAACTCCAGAGCTTCTGCACAGCAAAAGAAACAATCATTAGAGTGAACCAGCAGAATGGGAAAAAATTTTTGCCATCTACCCATCTGACAAAGGGCTAATATCCAGAATCTACAAAGAACTAAAACAGATTTACAAGAAAAAAAAAACAAACCCAATCAAACAACCACAACCACAACAACAGAAAACAAACAAACAAAAAAAGTGGGTGATATAAACATTTTAATTTTTTAAAATAAATAAAAGGTCTTAGACAAAAGTTCAGATTAGATACTATAGAGCAGGAGTTTGAACATGGCTTGAGGTTCAGTGATGAAGAAATCTGTTTGCACACTCTGATTCGATGCTTGTAGTAGTTTTTAAATATCGACCCTGTCTTGCCTTTTAACTTTGAATAACTGACACCAAAGTCTTCCCCCAAAGTTTCTACCATTAGTTACCCTTGGCTAAGACTTAGAGCCACAGATTCCTGGTTATTAAAAAGTCACGAGGAATAAACATTCATTCATTCATTCCTCCATTAACTTATTCATCCATACAGCTGCCAACAAATACCTGCTGAGTATCTTCTATGTACAAAATTATTCTGTTTCACGTGTGATTAGTAACGTGAATTTTAACTGACAAAGGCTGCTCTAAACTTTCAGTGATTTGCCAAGAGATACAGATCCTCTATTGCTATCCAAGTTCATTGAAATAATCATAAAGATCTGCCTAAAATATTAAAATCTATGCTTCTAGGGACAAGGAGTGACACATCTTTATAAGATTCTTATCTTTTGGATTTCAGTTCTATTTGGATTCAGCAACACATTATTTTATTCATTTCTAGGTAATAAAGCTTGTGCAATCATTTTCCTTTAATAATGCCTTCCATTAATTTGGTTCAGAAACATAGCCTATTTCATTTTTCCCTCCTAAGCTGTAATGGCATTTGCACAGCTGTTGCAATAAGGAAAGTTTTTAAAATGCAAGTAAGAAGTAGGTAGACTGCACAAGCTAATAAAGAGAGCTTTGCCAAATATTAAATGTTCTCAGTCAAAATAAGCATACTAATAAAATAGAAAGCTCATGCAGGAGTGATTTTCAGTAGTTGTAAAATATGAAAATTTTGCTTTGACTTTTACACATATGGAGAAAACAGAATACATGTTACCACACGAGAATGCGAGCTCTCCATGGCATTTCACAATGAGGCACTATTGACATTTGGGGAAAGACAATGCTTTACTGTACGGGACAGTTGTGTGCACTGAAGGGCAAAGGGCTGATACTACCCCCGACTTCTACCCACTGATGCCAGTGGTGTCCCTCCAGTCACCACCACAATCAAAACACTTCCCGATAATTTCAAAAGACCCATAAGGAAGTAGTGTTTGTCTAGATGAAAACCCAACTAGTGGAATTCTCCCATAAATATGTCCTAAATATATTTTTAGGGCAAGAGGAGCACCAACGAAGACAATTGCTTACAAAAAACTTGCTTGTGGTCTATTTCCACGTTAGGTATCTGCACACGGCCTTCCTTTATTATTGACAATTATTTGATTTTTAAATAAAAGAAATAAAAAGAAAATAATATCCATAGTTGCCTCTGAGTTAAAACGTCTTAATACTAGGTGGGGTAGGGCAGTCTGGAATACCTATTCTGTAACCATGATTCTCCATCTTTCTGTTTTTACAGAACACTCTAGTATTTTTATTACCAGGACTTTAAATAATCAAGCTATAACAATATGCTGGCTTAGAACATCTAGAATAGTGTCCGTGGTTGTCACTCTTCATTGGGATAAAGTTCAGGCTGAGTCCCTGTGGACAACTGCCATGACTCTCTCTCTTACATACTAATAAAACAAAGTTCTTGTATATGTCTATTAAAAAAACTATATTTACCAGTAGCTTCATGTTGCCCCGCATTTTACCTCTTAAATAAAACCAAGTTGGTCCCCACTCTTCACTGTATTTCATGAACAATTAAGTTAGCCAGGATGCTACCAGGCAGGCAAGCTGATAAAGCTATAAAAACCCAGAACATGCACTTTATACGCTGATCCAAATGTGTTAGTATCCCTGTGCAAGGTTTATGTATTCTGGAGCACCACAGTATGCTGGCTGCAAATAACTCTCCTGCCATTCTTTCATAAAAATTATGCTGAGGGTGGCTTTAAAGGAAAATAAAGTTAATTTTGAGGTTCACATACGATTTTTAATATTGGCAAATATGTATTATTTCTTTGTGCGTTCCAGATTTTGTCAAGGAATCTTACATTTTGAAAAGCTGTGCCCGACTGTCAGCACTTTGCCATGCCATGATAAAGTCAGAGGACAGCAAAAGTTTGATTTACAGTCTTGGTTACAAATGTGGAATTTAAGCTCCCCCTATCCGGGAGTCACTATACTTAGGGTGACCACACGTCCTGGTTTTGGCCAGCACAGTTCCAGTCACATCCGTCCTCTCAAATTATTGTTAATAGTGCTCCCTTTCATTCTCAAGAGTGTGATAAATTATACCATCACTCTCATTATACTGAGAGTTTATGAGAGATATTGAATAAGGTCACCAATAAGAGAATCTAAAAAACTAATTTTAGTGGAAAAAACAATCAAGTCTTTCTTTAATATCTGTCCACTGAATAACTGTAGAAATAGTGACTCTTTAATACAGACAGTATTCAAAGATAGAGATGTATCCTAGCTCCAAAGAAATAATCAAGAAGGGCATACGAAGAAAATTCAGGTCAATTACACCAAACATTTTTGAGTTCTTCATATACGAATATGCTTGGGATTAGAAAATAAGAAAAAAGTTCCTTGTGCCCTTGAGAACCGTGTAACTTAGGATTTGCTGGACCAGACAGAAATGAAAGCAGAATTGTTGGATGCATTGTGCTGTAGCAGTTAGTTCCCTCCATTTCCTGGTTCCAAACCTTGGGAAAGACAGTGAGTTGCTCTGAAAATGATTTTTATCACATGAAAAATCTAAATAGTATCCCTCTTATAGCTTGATTCTATTCAACAGACCTTTCCTAATTGCCTGTGCGCCAAGTATGTGGTGGTGACAGATACTGCAGGAGATGTTAACAATGGTGACGTGTGATAATGAAATGTAGACATTACTTTGTATTCAATTTCTTATTTCAGTGACAGTACACAGAAGGGCATATATGACCCCCAAAGAGGGGTCTTTAGGCCAGCCAGAGATGGGAAAGAGTATGGTTCAGGGCAGACTTTTTAGACTAGATGGGGCCCGAGCTGAATATTGAAGGCTAAATAGCAGATGGGCATGTTAATAGGAAAAAATTCAGGCACAGAAGCAGCAAAGATATGAAAAGGTGACACTTCTTGGGGTGCGTGTGGAAATACAAGTGAGGTGAAATACATTTCAGAGTAGAGAGTGACAAAAAGGGAAGCTGGAGAGTTGGGCGCGGCAGGCGATGGAGTCTTGGTACACTCAGGTAAGAACCTTGCGCTGTTCCTCTAGGCAAGTGAGGAGTTGCTGAAGGGTTTTACTGGGTAAGTGGCAGAGTCAGACTTGTGTTTTAGACCCATAATTTTGGCAGCAAGGGAAAGATGGATTTGAGCTCAGAGGACAATAACAAAAGCACACAAAAAGAGTTTGGAAGCTATTACATTGATAAAACTATAAAATAAGTACTGGGAAGAAATATTGCAATATGTAGTGATTCTGTTTTCCTTTCCACTTCTATTGTCAAATTCCATGTGTTTAAACAATAGATTCCATTCCACAGGTATGGCCATTAGTAAGCAGGAAAGGTTTTGCCTTTCATTTCACCTCTGCAAGCCAAGCTGATTCAGCAATGCATCCTTCATCACATGCCATTAATCTTGGATAAAGCCCTTCCTTAAGTACACAACCAACTCGATGACACCGTCATAATCTGTGAATTCAAGTTTTTGTTCCCCAGGCAGGTAGTTGCCTTGCTTAAAATATACATAGCAAATAGATCATGAAAGATTAAGGCAGCTGGGGGCGGGGGTGGTGCGGGGAGGGTCCTCCAGCCTGACAGGGAATGGCTGAGGTAAGTCAGCAAAAGCTAGGTAAAGAGCTGGGTCTTGGGCTTAAGGTTCAAATAGGCTTAGAGATAACCAAGGGAGAAGGGGGAAGAAGAGGAAGTAGAATGATGAGTGTGAATTGCCAGAGGATCAACTGATATTAGGTTTGTTTAGTGTTGACCAATTACCATGTGACTTTGAGAAAGCCCTTTAGCTTCTCTAGGCCTCAGTTTTCTCATCTGTTAAAATGGGTACAATATGAATCATCCTAGTTATCGCTCAGATTTAAAAACAAGAAAAAAGAGTATTTGACTAAGAACAAACTTTGGAGATTATCTGGGCAAGCAAAAATATTTGAAAAAACTAAATGTTTATCAATTTTTAACTACCTTTCTTCCTCTCCAGTTGATTTGTATTTTCACCTTTTCAGCCCACCACATTCTCTAATCTCTCTTGACCTCCCCTTGATTCCTGCTTCCTGTTTGGCCAATAGAACTCCTGTTGTATAGTTGATACCTTTTCGTCACAAGCCGAATGCTCCTTTCTTCCACCTCCTTGTTTTAGCATAAATCTATATTCCATCTCACCTGTTCCCACAGCTGCCATGTCCCCAGTTTTAGCCACTACCTCAAGTTGTGGTATTACCATCTTCTAAAATGTCATGATCTATACAAAGATTCCTGTGTTCCTTTCTCATCTCATAATTGCATATCTCATTATAACTAACTCAAAGGCAGGACTTTGTCTTATAATTTCTTTAATCCCAATAATTTAGATTGAACTCATGGGCAGGACACACAATGGGTCATTTGGCAATTCATTGTTCTAAGTTTTGTTGAATCATTCAGATGATCAAATCTGTTGCTGTAGTTCCACAGGGGTGTTGAAGATGAATGTGCTAATATGTAAGAAGTGCTTTTAGCTTTTATAAGAGAGAAACACTATCAATCCAAGAGACTGTTATTTCAGCTGAAAGGCCGTCAAACATCTTCCCACAATTACTTATTTATAGCTTTAGAAGCTTTTAGCAAAGCAAAAATCAGCATCTTCAATTAGGTCACCCAAGTTCCAAAATTATGAAGTATAGAAGCCGATACGTAAAGAACAGCTGATGGGAACAGATCCTGTGAAAAACTGTAGGCATTTTATAGGCATCTTAAGGAAGAGGCTGAAATTTAAGCAAAATCACACCTGATTCCCAGTGAGATTCAATTGCAGTGAACTTGGAGCCTCAGTTTTCTCATCTGTAAAACAGAGGTTCAAATCTGATGCCCCGAATTCCCTTCATGCTCTGACAATTCTATGCCACCAGGCTGGCAAGATTACAAGTGATAAAGAATGTGTTACCACTTGGAAAACAACTGAGCATTTGATGAAGATCGTGAAGAACTTCACGACTCAGACTCAGAGCAATATTTATTCACAGACTGAGAGCAATGTTTATACCTAACATTCCAATGCAGGTAACTAGTTCAATAAAATGCTACATGTAAATCAAATAAGCAATCAGAAAATATCAGAACAGATAGCAGTAAACATTTCTTTCGGGTGCAAATTAACTACTGAAAGGTACCTGAGAGAGAGAGAGAGAGAGAGAGAGAGAGAGAGAGAGAGAGAGAGAGGGAGAGGGAGAGAGAAACACAGACAGACCAGCTGACATACCCTGACTCTGGCCTGTATGTGTGTGGGCATCCGATGTCAAAGTCCAGGGATGTTCCCAGTCAAAACAGAGTAAAAAGTAAGGTAAGCTTTCCCGACATTCTTGTTGATGAGCCGCAGAGATAAGAGAAAACCATAAAGTGGTTCTTTTAAAAGCACTTTTGCCCAGATAAGTCTCATGACAGAATATAGGGTTTCAGGGCCCTAAAAGAACCTCAGGAGTTCAAACTTGTTAAGTGAAAGAAGCGGCACATAATCAGAATCAAGTTAGTATCAAATATCTTTCAAAAGAACATTATTCAGTATAGATGCCATTTTTATTATAGTTACCACGGACATTGTGATTTTTAAAAAATTAGAGAAGGGCATGAAATTTTAATGATTTTGAAAAGATAGGTAGGTTAATAAAATTAAAAAGGTAAAAAAAAAAAAATAGTGATGCCATCCAATCTTCATGCACAGAGAGTCAATACCATTTTCCAAAGGTCATCAGTTTAGTTGACGGGTTAGTGCAGAGCTAGACTAGAACCCAGATTTTCTGACAATGCACTGAACAGGTGAGACTACTCAAGGATCAAGAAGGATATATTTGAGTATGCAGTTAAACAATGCACAGTTACTAGTGAGCATCTTAACGCCTCAGATCTTCCTTGAGGAAGAGGCTGGCATTCCCTTCAGAAGGCAATCTGTACCACAACCTGCCTAGCCTCAGAGCCCACATCACCAGTAACCTGCTACTTATCTTTTTCCAACAGCTTCATTTCTTCTGATACCCAATTCAGAAAGGTCAATTAAATTGCATTTCCATGCGGTGAGTCTAGGCAGTGAGCTCTTCATAGTTGTTTATGGAGTCCTTCAAAGACGTGTATGGGTCATCACTGAATTAAACAATCACATCACAACTTGAAGTTCAAGCAACGAGGCTGTCTGAAACATGACCAAGCACGAGAAGAGTGCTTCTAAATGTGGGGCCATGCCTAGACTCTGTGCTCATCCTTCCTCTGAAAGATGGTTAGCTTCTGAAAATACGACTCCTCGTTTTACATGGTGCTGTGACTAACTTTAGTGGCTTAGTCCAAGAAAAGACAAATTGGGACACTCTGAAGATTGAAAGATTGAAAATAAGCTGCTCTGTATAGTTCGCTATTGTTCACAGTTGTCTTTTCAGTGACTTGATGGCTTCATCGTTGTAC
Organism: Saimiri boliviensis; assembly: GCF_048565385.1. Classification (NCBI taxonomy): domain Eukaryota; kingdom Metazoa; phylum Chordata; class Mammalia; order Primates; family Cebidae; genus Saimiri; species Saimiri boliviensis. The sequence continues at coordinate 40,133,516 of NC_133460.1, forward strand.
CACAACATCGTTCTCAGAGGTGCCAGGGTTCTAAGGAGGACACACAGCCCTGAGAACAGTGGCTTACTGAAAATTCAAGCACCGTTTGTTTTAAGAAACTGCACTGGCATTGAAATCACATCTTAAGACTTAAGGAGGAGCTAGATATGGACTATGTTGGGTTTCCCCGAATAAATCAGTGTTATCTTCTCCCTTTATTAGAAAGGGCTAGGTAACTTCCAACCTGCTTTCCACAGACACAGAATGTACTCTGACTTCTTGGGAACCACATCTGCTTGTATTAAACATGCACAAGCAAAGGAGAAATGCTGGCAGGAAGATTTTCTAGATTTTGTAAGAGAAAGACATGTCTTCACTTGCCTTCTGTGTTGTGAGGAAGGTAATTCACGGACAAAATTAGAAATACCAATTCCTATCAAGTCTCCAGGAATAAGAGGTGTTTATTTTAAATGTCTATATTTCATTGGATGATATAAATAACAAATGTATTTGGACCCCCAAAGTTCAGTGTTAAAATCTGGCTTTAATTCAACTGCCAAAACTTAATGTGATTACAGGACCCAGGGCCTCCATCTCAGGTATTTTATGAGAGAGACAAAAACCCACGTGACTTCCAGAGACTGCTAATATGTAAGTCACATGGTTTTGAAGTTAAGATGCTGAATGTCTGTAATCCATCAGATCCAACTATTTGACAACTGTTGAGTCACTGAAAAATAACAGAACTTGAGGTACTTTTTAATCTTCTCTCAAGCACCTATATTCCTTCCTGTTTCTCTATAAGCCTTGGAGAAAGCAAAAAGAAAGGAAGTAAAATGGCATTCCACAAGGAGATGTGGAATAGGAGAGAAAGGCTGTGAGAAAAAGCGGGGAGAGAGGGTACCTATATTCTAAATAAAAGAGGACCCTTTTACCCCAAATAGAACAGATACGATTTTCTCCAAAAAAGCCTTTACAGATTAGTAAAGATTAAGAGTTTATTTTTGTAGGAAAAATAAGAAGTAAGTGTAAGAAAGTAAGCATGACTATTAAGCTTTTGGGTGAGTGTGCTGCAGAAATACAGATGAACAGTCAGAACACTGGTTCAGTGGAAGGCTGCTGGCCTGGAAGGGCAGTTCTTGGTTTTGGCCCTGGCTTTACTTCCAACTGGTGAAAATTCACTTAGCTCCTCCACAGTTGAGGTGCTTCCTCTATAAAAATGGATAGAATTCCCCGTCCTACTTTCAACACCGAAGTTTTAGAGGACTGAGGTAATAGATGCGATATTTCCTTAAAATACAAGAGCTCTCTATGCAAACATGTTCTCAATAGTATACATTATTCAGCAAGTCATCACTTTTACTCCCGTATTTTAACATAACGTTTAAAAACAAGCCATTGCTTTGATCCTCATACCCCTTTTCTAAAACGAAAAAAGGAAGGTTAGGAAATTGTTAGTCCTACTCAACTATGATGACTAGCAAAAGTATATTATCCCATGTGGATACAGATCTGCTGATGTACAAGTAATAAACAATCACATGAAGTTATATTGTTGGAAATTTTACTTGAGCTTTTTAATCTGTCTCATAAAAAATATAATGATTATTAGAGAACCCATTATTTAAAGTTTTTCTGACCAATGCATTTAACTAGCACTAGTGTGGTCAATGGCTCATAGGCTTGGAAGTCTGGATAGAAAGTCTGCCCGAAGGCTGACTGCCAAGAAAATCAAGGAGGAGAACTGGAGTGTTTAGATACAGGAGTAATAGGAGTGCATAGGAAGACCATGCCAGAATTCACTGGTCTGTACCCCATAATATCTACATTCAAGTAGTTCAAAGACCAAATATCGCCACCCCCCTGAAGATGCCTAGAATGAGGTGGAATAGGTGGTCCATGGAGTGCAAGAGAAATGACCAGTCATCTGTCCACCAACTCCAAACTGGCAGGGCTTCTCTACTCTCAGAATCTGCTCTGACAACAAATGAAAAGGTTAAATTAAGGGTGATCACGTAATTCATCATTCAAACTGGGACACTGTAAGATTAAAAGGGGGTGCTGTCAGTAACTGCACCAGGGTAACAGATCTGAACGATTTGTCCCAGGCAATCGATGGGTCTGGTTATCCTATTTACATGATTTTTGCTTTCCCCCCGCCCCCAGGAGAATTTTTATTGGCACAAAATACACACAGTCAACTTGTGGGTAATGAGAGAAAAATCATAACTTCTTGTTTCTTCATTTCCTTGAAGAATCAAGTTTTATGTAGTTTCAAAAACACATTTCATAACACAAATAGGTCTGAAATTTTAAAAAAACCACAACTTGTATTTGAATTCTAACTCTAGTATTTCTTAGCTGTGTGACCCCAGGCTAAAGGAACAAGCTCTCTGAGACTTAGTCTCCTCATCTGTAAACATAAGGAAAAAAACGTGAATCTTGCAAGTTTGTTTTAAGGATTAAGTTGATGCATGTAAAGCAGTGGGTCCCAACCTTTTTGGCACCAGGAACTGGTTTTGTGGAAGCGAATGGACCAGTGGAGGGGGATGGTTTCAAGATGATTTCAAGCACATTACATTTATTGTGTACTCTGTTTCTATTATTATTACATTGTAGTATATAATGAAATAATTATACAACTCACCATAATGTAAAGTCAGCAGGAGCCCTCAGCTTGTTTTCCTGCAACTAGATGGTCCCATCTGGGGGTGATGGTGACAGTGATAAATCATCAGGCATTAGATTCTCATAAAGAGCATATAGCCTACATCCCTCACAAGCACAGTTCACAGTAGGGTTTGCAACTCCTATGAGAATCTAATGCTGCCGATGATCTGACAGGAGGCAGAGCTCAGGTGGTAACTTAAGCCATGGGGAGTGCCTGTAAATACAGAGGAAGCTTTGCTCTCTGGATCACTGCTCATCTCCTGCTGTGCAGCCAAGTTCCTCAAAGGTCTTGGACCACTACTGAGGGTAAGGACCCCTGATATAAAGCTTTTACCATAGTTATTATTACTATCATTAAAATGTAAATTACTAGGACAATAGTTAGCACAAAAAGGTCCCACATTCAACCATATACATCTCAACAATTCTTTGTGGTGTCTTTGCCCTTCTGACTCATTCCTTCCCATCTGTTAGCCTGTTTTCCATGCCACCAGGATCCCAAACTGTTTGGATGCCTTAACTTTATCCTACCTATCTCATGAAATGAAATCAGAATTCCAAACATTCAAAGAAGCCTAAAATGTGTCTGAAGGGGTGATCAATAAACATGACTCTGATGGCCATTGGTCATCCCTGTTTATAAATAAGTGCTCGACTTGCAAAGTGGATACTGACAATATCACACCGAGCAGGACTAATGTTCATATAAGTCAGAATACCTGTTCCTTCTTACAGGGCTTTGGGGCTGCATCAAATATTATAGCAATTACTATTAACATGTGAATGGTAATTTTTCCTCAAACTAGCTGGATTTTTCTTTCTTTTCTTTTGCTTTATATGAAGGCATTGAGAGTTTGGTGCCCCCAGGAGACAGCCTGTCTGTAAGGTATGCTGTATTTTCCTGGGAATCAACTTTCAGAGAGTTCACACAAAGGTATTCTCTGAAGGACATTAGGCCACAGTATCTGATGACCGTAACTTTTACTTCCTAGTTCCTCCCTTGCTTTGGGGTGACACTGATAGCAGATCTCCTAACACACGTAAAGGTAAAAATTCTTATTGGCACTTTTTATGCAAAGACATCTACTGTATTCCTTATTAACTCCAGGAATTGACTATCCATGGAGTATGTCAATACCCTTCTAAATAATAATGACAAAATAATAAAAAGGAATAACTTTTAGAACACGAAGTTGCGTTAGAAAAAGCTGAACAAACATAAGGTCAAATATTACAGCTCTTGTACATTCAAGAGGAGGCCCGGCATGGGTACAGGAATAAAATGTTTCTCAGCATTATTCTAACATGTTGCAGTATTGAGGAGAGCACAAGGTCTTACCAAAGTGAAATTATCCTGCTGTGGCTCTGCTGCCATTTCTGAGAAAGTCATTTACAGAATGAATATCTTCATGAACAAGTTGAAAATTTGATCTGTGCCCCTCTTCCTGCACCAGCCCATTCCACCATCAACAGTCCCCTTCCTTTTTCCAGCCTCAGCCAAAGGTTGGCCACGATGATGGAGCCCCTTTGAGACTAAGGCAGTAGGATAATGATGACAGAAACTGCCCCTAATGCTCTTTAAAAACTGCCCCACTTCAGGTGTTAATCACAGCCTAAATGTCCAGAAATGACTGGTGAAAAAGAAACATTAAAACAGAAAGACATACGAAGAACAACACTGAAAAAGAGAATGTAAGGCCAGACATGATGGTTCATGCCTCTATTCCCAGCACTTTGGGAGGTCCAGGTGGGCAGATTGCTTGAGGCCAGGAGTTCAAGACCAGCCTGGTCAACATGGTGAAACCCTGTCTCTATTAAAAATGCAAAAATTAGCCAGGGGTGGTGGTACACATCTGTAATCTTAGCTACGCTGGGAGGCTGAGACATGAGAATCGCTTGAACCCAGGGGGCAGAGGTTACAGTGAACTGAGATCGTGCCACTGTACTCTAGCCCCATCAACAGAATGAGACTCTGTCTCGAAAGAAACAAAAAAGAAAAAACAAATTTTGAAGTTGCCTAGGAATGACAAAGGAAGTAGAGAGGTAGAGGGCAGAGAAGGGAGCAGAAACCAGGAAGAAGGCTTATAAAAATTATGCTTTTAGAATATTTTAGAAAAATACTTTTACTACATAATTGAGATAATCACCCAGAGTATATTCAAGTTTTTGATATATTTCCAAATTCTGAGTACATGTATCAAATGCAGCTTGAATGAGTAGTTCTTAATCTTGCCAGCAGGATTTGGATGGCCTGCAGGATACCTCTGAAATCTCTTACTACGCATCGTCTCCAGCTGCTGAAACTTTCTACACTTGGCATGTACCAAACAGATTCTGCAGAAATTCACAGCAAGTACCAGCTTTGTTTCTTACTCATTAGCCTTAAAAAAGTCAACTGTGTCATAAAAGTGGAACAAATCGAATGTACAAGCAAATAATTTTAAAATACTTTATGCAGCAATAAGGAAGGCCTTGATTAAACATGCAAAACCACTATGGAATATCAAAAATGCATTTGTGCTCTCATATTTCCTCATTAAATAAAATGGTTTTACTTTTGCTTGTGAATATTCACCCTGATTTTAATATAACATATAGATACTTGTCGGCTTATAACTTTGATTTTCAAAAGTTTATTTTCATATTAATGGCTCTAAGTATAGCCCATGTTTTCAATATTCAGAAGGAATACAGTCTACTTATTATTATGCTATATCGGTAATTGGAATGTGGCCTTTAAATCAAATCACGTATTGAATAGAACACATGAAGTCACTAATTAAAGAATATTAGAGGTTTTAACAAAATAACAAAGTCAAAAAAATTGTAATGTGAGTTATCTTCCAATTTGTGTTTTCTTTAAAAAATCAGATCCACTTGATCATCAACTCCTAGTTCAGAAAACAGTCTTTTGTACACAGGGAGCCTTAAATTCTTTGGCAGGTTCACCTTGCGTAGAATTGTTAACAGTATACAGCTTTCCTGCACTGCCACCTTGTGGAATATTCCAAGAAAACAACCAGACTTGGAAAAGCTTAAACTTAGGAACTATGCCTCCACCTGCATCCCAGAATACGACTAGATCTTTTCATTGTTTAGTACAGTGTATGCATTTTTGCAGAAGCTCAAATCAAATTGTTTCAGAATTTATATGCCGGCAATTACTTCGCACTTTGGAATTTTTCAGAGCATTCTCCAAACTGAAAACTCAGTGATGTTTCATTTTTGATTAACGTAAAAATTTGTTTTATGTGAACCTGAGTTTCTTTTAAGCTAAGTATGCTCACTTTTTTTCAAAGAGAATTTTGCATAAGGCTCTGTGAAAATGTCCAACAGAAGTAACTGAAGGAGTGCGTTGGTCAATGAGTTATAATTACAACTTCCTGAAAAGGATGTGCTCACCTGAATATTACACCTTTTCCTACAAACCAACCTCATTCCTGAAAACTGTGTTACTTTAATAGCAATCATTGGAATAAAAGGTCATAATATATTGCTCAGTACTTTGTTTTTTAATATATTGTTTCCTGGTATTACAAAACAATATAGAATGACGGATTGAATTTGTTTTCTTCTTTGTCGGTCATTGGAATGCATATTTTTGAAAGTTTGTAAACTTATTTAAATGACATTTTACGCTGGAAATAATTCATTTATCAAAACAGATATATAAACTGATGCCTTAAAAGACAAATTTCGTTCTGTCTCCACATTATTTTCTCTTACTTCCAGCACATTGTCTTGTCTTAGAAAAATGTTTCCTCGAGGTGAGTCCTAATCACCATATAGACCTTTCGCAAAAATCTTCCTTTAGCAAAAATTTTAAAAAAGATGTAATTCAGATATATTATTTTCCCTTTAACAAAGCTGTAGAATCACCACTATCTAATTCCAGAAAATTTTCATCACTAAACAAAACAAAAACACACATACCCAAAAAAACCTCATGCCCAGTTACTGCCTATTTTCCCTTCTTCCATTCCTGGTCAACCACAAATCGATTTTGTATTTCTGGATTTGCCTACTCTGGACATTTCATATACATGTAAGCAGGCACTATTTGTCCTTTTGTGTCTGGATTCTTTCATTTGGCATGTTTTTAACGTTTCATCCATGTAGCATGAATCAGTACTCCAGTCCTTTTAACAGTTGAATAATAGTCCCTTGTATGGATATATTGTGTTTCTCCATTCATCAGTTGATGAGTATTTAGACTGTTTCCACTTGTTGGCTATTATGAACAATGCAGCTATGAACATTTGTGTTCACGCTTTTGTGTGGAAACATGTTTTCTTTTCTTTCTTTTCTTTTTTTTTTAAGATGGGGTTTCACCATGATGGCCAGGCTGGTCTTGAACTCCTGACCTCAGGTGATCCACCCACTTCAGCCTCCCAAAGTGCCAGGCGTGAGCCAGAAACATGTTTCGCGTTCCCTCAAGAAATATCTAGGAGTGGAATTGCTGGGTCATTGGGTAACTAAAATATTTAGAGGAACTGCCGAACTGTTTTTCAAAGCGGCTGCACTATTTTACATTTCTACCAGCAGTGCTGAGGGTTCCAATTCTCCACACCAAGCATCCCTAGACTTTTTACACAGGGGGCCAGTTCACTGTCCCGCAGACCGTTGGAGGGCCACCACATACTGTGCTCCTCTCACTGACCACCAATGACAGAGGTGCCCTTCCTGAAGGGCGGCGGCGGGGGGCAGATAAATGGCCTCAGGGGGCCGCGTGCGGCCCCCGGGCCGTAGTTTGGGGACGCCTGCCCTACACCCTTGTCAACACTTGTTGTTGTATGCCCTTTTCATAGTCATTCCAGTGGGTGTAATGTAATATCTCATTGTGGTTTTGATTTAGATTTCCTTGACAGTTAAAGATGTCGAGAATCTTTCATGTCCTCGTTGGCCATTTGTATATCCTATCTTGATAACTACCTATTCAAATGCTTTCCCTATTTCTCAATTTGGTTATTTATCTTTGTATCATTGAGTTGTAAGGATTTTTAAAGTATATTCTAGATAAAAGTCCCTTGACAGATAGATGATCCGCAAATATATCGCACATTCTCCAGGCTGTCTTTTCAACTCTGATAGTGGCCCTTGAAACACAAAAGCTTTTTTATTTTGACAAGTGATTTTTTTCTCTGGTTGCACCTGGTGTCACATCAACAGAATCTATTTTAATCCACAATGTTGTGGTGGATTTAAACAGAAATGGAACAACAGATATAATCAGGACACTGCAGAGAATCAGTTATCACATGGGATCTGTGAAATCGTCACCTGGTCTGATGTAGACCGGTGTCAATGCACAGGACCCCATGTAGGCTTCAGGCACGTGGGCCTTTCTTCCACCTGGAACACTGCTCCTCTTAACCAAGCCTCTGGTTGAGCTATCACTGACTCCAGAGTGTTTAGACCACTCGTTTGGGCATTACAAATTCACAATTACTATCTAAATATGGCAGAAAGCAAACACAGTCTTAGATTCATGAGCACAGGTAGATGGTCCTGTTAGAGGAAGTTAGAGTCCTAGAGGATTCAGCCAGGACTCAGCACTGGCCAGACAACAGATGGGGTGGGATTTCTGGGTGCCGTATTTTATGAAAGATAAAAACAATTGAAATGCAGCTAGGAAAAAAAAAATGCAACTGACAGGATAGTGATAGGTGGGAGAAAACAGCTGAAGACACTTTAAAGAAGAAAAGATGCAAGAAAGACCTTTGGCATGCCCTTATCTTAGCAGTAGGGCTATCATGTAGGGGAACCCTGCAGTGTTGCAGGAGCCAGGCGACCCAAAAACAGAGTTACCGAGACAGGGACTCAGGATTTGATGTAAAGCAGTTTTTTAGCACAGTACCTGGCATCACTCCTGCATCCCAACATTTAGTACTGGGAGGGACTCAATAACTATTGCTTAATAAAAGAATGAATGGACAGATTCAAGCTTCCTCACAATGCAAATGGTTATCCAAAAAATTAATATGCTCCATGACCCTGGAATAGTCAAGCAGAAGGATATGGCAGGAAGGATTCCTGCAGTGTGCATAAGGCAGATAGGAGAACAGGGATATAAATGTGTTAATCTCTTGACCTAGAGCAAGCACACTCACATCAAGATTACACATTAGAGCTTTTCATCCTAATTCTCCTGTCAGATGAAGAAACAGACTTAAAAGGATTAAGTACCTTATGCAGTACCTCACAGAAAGTGAGATTTGATTGGAAGTTTCCCTCCAGAATGAATGTATTTCCATTTAAGCACACCGTCATGAGTTAGCTCTGAAGTTCTCATATACTCCAAAACTCCATGCTTTTATTAAATTTCTGGCAATTATTATGTAACAGCAAAGAGTTATTTACCACTTTTTCCAAATGGAGAAGCTGAAGTGCCCATTGAAGCCAAGAAGATGCAAGCTTATCTTGGCCTGAAACTCATGCTGATCCTTTTGTATGATGGTCATGCCTCATTTTCTACTCCGCAATTCCTAGACTAGCTAGTGGTTTTAGGAACACACCTAGCTTAAAAATAACATTCAATACACCAGGTTGTTCTTGCCCAAAGTCATATGCATATATGTATGGATTGAAGAGTGAGGCTTGGATGGACAGGACCGGCATTAGCAATGAGAACTCCACTTTCTGAAATAATGGAGCCTCAACTCCACTTATCATTAGGTCTACATTGAAAGGATGAGATAGGAAGCACCCACGAAAATTTACTCTCCCTCCTCTCTCCTCTACTACATCCCTTTAAAGGCCTAACCTAGTTCCTGCATCCCAACATTTAGTACTTTAGTAATTAAAGCAGTAAAAATCCCAGTTTAAAATGCAAACTGTGGAGCACAGTAAGCCAAATGTGAATGCCTAAGCCATTTCCAGCCATCACAACCTCACAGTGATTGGCTGATTAGGTGTTAGATGAAAAAAAAATGTTAAGTTTCTATTAAGTGAGAAAGACTAAACAAGTGTCCAGTACAAAGCCTCAGTGGAACCTTGAGCCGCCAGCAATAATGACGTAAGAAAAGAACAAGCAAAGAGTAATTGTGTTCCCTATAATTTACCATAAGAGAAAGTGCATCAGACCTCAGATATTTCCCCTGACGACATTTGATTCTGATTCCCTCAAGAGCAGGTAAGCTGATCCTTTGCTGTGGTGAGAGAGGAAATGGGGGAGGGAGGAAGGCAGGAAGAAAAGTTTTTAAATCATGGAAAATTCCTCTGGCCATTCCGGAGAAAGATCATCTGTCCCCTAAGAGTCTTAAAACAAAGCGAGCCAAGTCTGTCATTCCCTTAGAAAGTCTCAGGTTCTTAGGGATGTGGGAAACTCTGAGATTCTATTGTTTAAAATAGTATTTTTTCCTTAAGATTCTAAGCACAAACCAACCAATCCAACTGAAGAAACAAAGGTCCATTCCAAAGCCACAGGAAATTGTTGTACTGTTGAAATTATTGAGAAATGATAGATTATCCTTTTGAGGTGAATTTTGATAAGCCTTGACTTTGAGACCTTAGCCACTGAGTAGGATGTGGCTCCATTGTAAAAATGACTCAGTGTGGTGGCTCACTGTAGTTACTTTTGTGAACTGCTGGAGAGGGGAATATCTCATTTATCAAAAACACTACATTAAACAGAGTCCTGTGGCAGAGACTGGCATAAACATTTTGTTAAATAATATATGATAGGTTGGGTACAGTTGGCTCATGCCCATAATCCCAGTACTTTGGGAAGCCGATGTGGGAGGATCGCTTGAGGCCAGGAGTTAGAGACCTGCCAGGTCAACAAAATGGTAAGCCCTCATTTCCTCCCCCCACCCCCCAAAATACAAAAACCCTTTTTTAAATAAAATAAGTAGACCTAGTTTGAGAACTTATATATGAAGTTGCGAAACACCGAAACCAGCCACCATGGGACATTTTAAATTCTTAAACCCTTGTGAGCCTCAGGAATGCCATCCAACCTGAGGGTAAAAGCAAATACTTCACAGAGAATGAGCTAGTTCTAGAGCTGATTCTGACTATAACCTGCTATGTGGCTTTAGGCAAGGCATTTCACCTCTCTGAGCTTTCGTTCCCTTCTCTGGAAAAGGAAAGCACCGGTTCCAATGACATCTTAAGTCCTTGCAGCTCTGACAATTCATGACTAATTTTTTCCTAAATTTCCACTTTAGCTAGATACTCCTACTTGCAGCACCTGAAAAGCCTGTGCGAAAACCTAAACAAACTGTAGCACATTTCGCTTCACGGAAAAAACTAGTTAATGAACACATTCTGTACTCTGAGTTTTTCAGTCTGTACAAAGTACATTTCAATATGCCCTTCCTTGCTGCATGACCCCAGGAACCTTCCACGTTACACAGAATGCTCCACTGCCAGCAAGTATTCCCGAGTCTGGCCATTACAACAATTCATGCAAAAAATCAGAGTATGAGTAGGTGGAGGATAGAGGAAGAGAATAACAGCTTAAACAATGTTCACCTCCTTGCCCCTGACTCGGTGGAGTTTCTCAAAGTGAGGCTCTCAGAGAAGCTGTCCAAATGACCTGTGATGGAAGTCATCCAGTATATTAGCCTGTTTTCACCCTGCTACAAAGAAATACCCAAGACTGAGCAATTTATAAAGAAAACAGGTATAATTGACTCACAGTTCCATCTGGCTGGGGAGGCCTCAGGAAACTCACCATCATGGTGGAAGGGGGAGCAGGTACCTTCTTCGTAAGGCGGGAGGACAGAGAAGAACGAGCAAGAGTTCTTCAACCAAGAGCTCTAACAACCAAACACTTAGAAAACCATCAGCTTTCATGAGAACTCATTAACTACCATGAGAACAGCATGGGGGGGAACCACCCCCACAGTCTCTCCCTCACCACCTGGGGATTACAGTTCAAGAGGACCGTATCAAACCATATCATCTAGGAAACAATGCAGAGTGCTGAGATTCCCACCCACGGACTCACTGACTAAGGATCCTTAGGAGTGGGAAACAGGAGTTTACATCTTCGTCATGTTTCCTGAGCGATCCCTTTGCACAGTCTGAGAGCTCCCAATGTTGAGAGACTTACGTAGCAAAAGGTACATAAATTTCATCCAACCACCCCAAATTAATGTAGGAAGCCAAGTGTGTGAGGTGGCAAATTGCCTCAACAATTGGAACTAATAGTAGAGACCTTTTAAACAGAAAACTGAAACAGGCAGTTTTCCTTACGTTGCTTTTAAAATATTGAGTTTGAGGAGCTTGTGGGACGTCTGAATGGCACTCACTATGGAGACAGACCTGAAATGGCAATGCTGATTTAAGGGTACTGCCTACAGGCAGGAGGGTGTGCAAGAGAAAGAAGGGAAAAGAAACAGAAGGCAGGAAAAGGTTTAGAAAGATATTCACCAAAAACATTAGCGAGTCACCAGTCACGTCTGGGTGGTAAGATGGATTGTGGGCGACTGCTTTCTTTATAACACCATTCCTCTTGCATTGTTCGGATTTGCCTTTCAATGAGCATTACTACTTTTATAATCATTAATCAAAGTATCATTCCACTCCTGATTTTACAGAGATGAGAAAACCTGCCAAAATTGCCTAAGAACAAACAATTTCTTGAGATTTAGGAATCTAGGACTGTTATCCTAGTACACTTTCTAAAAAATCTAGGTGACAGCATTACTTTTTTAAACAAATAATGAACTAATATATATAATGAAACTTCTGATTCATATTATCAGAAGCCATTTTTTCCTCTGGATATTTTGTTTATAAAGTTTCTGAAGCTTGATTTCTACTCATATCTTGCATTTTGCTCTTAGAAATGCTGTATGTAGGTCCTATACACACACACAATAGCAATTACATGACTGGAATTCCTATTAAAATCTGTTTCATGGTTAAACAACTTAGGTATAGAACATGTTTATATCTGGCATAAGTAAATAAAAATATATAAAATCATATTTGTACTAAGTACAGTAAGATCTCTTAATTTCTACCCATTTTTATGTTGCCGTTCACAACACTTCCCTCTAGTGTTCATACAAGTACATAAATTTCAGTGAAGCACCAGAGACCTAGATTTTTGTATATGGTAAGTCTAAAATTCCAAGTATTTATCATAACTTGTTTATTTTAGCTTTCTCTGTCATATAAACTAACCAAGTGAATTTGGGATATATTCTCTTTCCCCACAGTCTGAAGCCAGGGGTTGTTCTTCACTCAGCAGAATTTTAAGACACATTTTGCTTAAAATTTTGCACTGAAGAGCAAACAAAGACAGTTGTCTCTCTGTAACCATGAGGTTGGTTTCAAGACCCCCTGCAGACCCCAAGATCCAAGATGCTCACACTCCTGATATAAAATGATGTATCACTTTTTTACACACATCCTCCTGTATACTTTTTTTTTCTTCTTGAGATGGAATCTGGCTCTGTCACCCAGGCTGGAGTGCAGTGGCACGATCTTGACTCACTGCAACCTCTGCCTCCCAGGGTCAAGCAATTTTCCTGTCTCAGCCTCTTGAGTAACTGGGACTACAGGTACATGCCACCACGCCGGGCTAATTTTTGTATTTTTAGTAAAGACATGGTTTCACTATATTGGTCAGGCTGGTCTTGAACTCCTGACCCCAAGTTATCCACCCACCTTGGCCTCCCAAAGTGCTGGGATTACAGGTGTGAGCCACCATGACAGGCAATCCTCTGGTATACTTTAAATCATTGCAAGATTACTTATAATGCATAATACAATATAAATGCTATGTTACTGGTTGTTATATTGTGTTTAATTTGACTTACTTTTTATTGCTGCATTGTTATTTTTTATTGTGCTTTTCCCTGAAATTTTCAACCTGAGATTGATTGAATCTGCAGATATGTAACCAATGGATGTTGAAACCACAGATACAGAAGTCAGACTGTACTTAATAAATTATAACTCAGTATTGTGTTAGGTATTATATTAAAAGAAAAAAACTAAAAACTCTTTCATGATTCACTTTGAATATTCTTCATTCAATCATTACTTCTTTTTGTTTTACACATTATGCTAAATTTCTTAAATTATGGCATTTGAACCCCCCAAAACTCTATGCAGCAGATATCCGCATTTGACAGATAAAAAATTCAAGCACAGGCAGGTCAAATGATTTCCCCAAGGTAATGTACTTACTGAGACGGTTTAAACTTAGTTAATCAAGCCCAAAGATCAGTGTGAAAATAAATACATGTAAAGTACACAGTAAGTACTCACATTATCTGTCTTCAACTTAGAGCTTCATGATGTACATCAAGTTTCAATGAATGCTTTTTTGGAGGAGGAGGCCTTTGAGCTGAGCATTAAAGGATGTCTGTCTAAGCATTTTCTGAGTTCACTGTTCATTTGAAAAGTATTTATTGTGTATCTGTTTTGAAATAGACATTGTAGCTAAGCTAGTACCTGGGTAATATAGGTGAGGAGAGAGGAAGGTTAGTGCAAGCAGAAGCTACAACTGGAGAAAAAACATAAAGGTGGGAAAACAGAAAGGACATTTATTAGAATAAAATATGTGTGTGTGTGTGTGTGTGTGTGTGTGTGTGTGTGTGTGTGTGTATCAGAGCAGGGCTAGGAATGGGGTGTGGGCTGAGGATAGATCATTGCAGTCTCATAATCTAGATGAAAGGCTTTGCTTGTTTATTTTTTTTCTGGAATCTGCATCACATTCTTTCTGGGAGAATGGTGAAAGTGAAAAAATATTTTGCATAACTCTGCACCAAAATAACCAAATTTCCAAAATGGCCCAACCACATCTTTAAATGCTTACTCCCAACATAAACTCCTTCATTTCAGAACCCCCACCATGACCCATTGCTTTTCGCCCAATTTATTTCAAGTTAAAATGCTATTTTTTCCTGGGGGATATTGCACTTAAAAAGATGACTAAAAATAAAAGCCTTTGACATTCCAAGGAGAGTACCCCAGTGTGATACCGACAGACGCTTAGTAGCAATCAGAAAATGGATGTCCTTCTTGGCTAAATATATCACAAAGCCCTGCTCAGTTCAAGCTTCTTTCTACTCTTCAGAGCTCTTGTTTAATAGTGAGGTTACTTCACGCATCCTTTCAGTAAACATTTTCTGGTCCTCTGATAGGTGCTAAGCAAGATGGCAGCTGCTGCTTATTTGGGAGCCCATGTACATCTCAGATGCACGAATATCAGAATCTACTCAAACCTACATTTACCAGGGTATCTTAGGCCCTTGAACTCACCTTCAGTTAACCAGAGGGCTACACCAATGATGCTTACGCAAAATTTTTTAGGATGAAAAAGTCAGATTTTTCATCAAAAATCCATGAAAGATACACGTATCTCAAATGTTAGTATGGGTACTTCTCTGTAGTGGGATGTACATATATGTATACGTACATATGTACATATATACATATGTACATACATAAGTGTATGTACATATGTATATATATACTTATATATATGTGTATATATATATATGCACACACACACACACACACACACACAAACTAAAGACTATTAATGAATAAAAGGAGAAACAGGTTGGATAAAAAGTGGCTGTTAATACTTAAAAACACAAAGTAAATGTTCTCCATTCACTCAGTTTTCTGCATTTTAATCTCTTAATTCCAGCCATAAATCCTTTCATCTAAAATACAAGGCTTTCTATTTTCACTGCGTTTGGAATTTTAACCGAATTTCATTCTGTTGCTAATTTTTACTTTGTCACTAGAGGGAGTGGTTGATCTTTTTTTCTTTTTTAAGCAAGTTCTTAAATTGCTAAGAAAAAACATTCTTTTTTCTTTAACATGCTTAATTTAACATACAGTTGTGAATTGTGAATACATGGTAAGAGTTGTGGGTATTTGTGAAGTGTCTGAAGGACCTTCTAATTTTCTGTTTTGGTTACAATTTTGTAGCTACTTCTATTGAATTCAGCATAATTTTGAGGTTGGTAAATTAAATTAAATTTCTAAAGACTTTTTTTTTTTGGATTTTAACTGTTCTAAAAATGAAACTGCTAACATTACAATTACATAGCTATAAAAGTAATGTAAGAAAGTCACTAGTGTTTTAAGAGATAGTTTTATTCTTTAATAAAAAATTTTGGAGTAATTTCAAAGGCGCAATTAATGCTATATTCCAGATTAAAAGAAAAGTAACTACTGAAACTATGTTTTAAAAAAAGATAAAATAGTTCTTTGCTTGGTACAGTGGCTCATGCCTGTAATCTCAATACTTTGAGAGGCAAGGTGGGAAGATTGCTTGAGCTCAGGAGTTTGATACCAGCCTGGACAGCATGACAAAATCCCATCTCTACAAAAAATACAAAACATTGCCAGGTATGGTGTACGCTTGTAGTCTCAGCTACTCGGGAGGCTAAGATGGGAGGATTGCTTGAACCCAGAAGGCAGAGGTTGCAGTGAGCTGAGATCACATCCCTGAACTCCAACCTGGGCAAAAGAGTAAGACCCTATCTCAACAGACAGACAAACAAAAAACAGTTCTTGGCATATACTTGGATCACAGTAAATAGTTATTAAGCTGACAATAGTGATTAAGGAAAATATCAGGGCTCCAGGATTAGTCAATCTTTAGTTTGTCTTGTGTATCTTCTACTAAGAAAAAAGGAGAGCTGAAATTCACAGGTAAATACCATTTACATTTTTACAAGCCTCTCTATCAAACATAGGTTTCATATGTTACTAGCCAATAAAATTCCCTAAATAACTGTAGTAACAGTTTTAAACAAGGATTTCTGGATAACTCCCAATCAGAATGGCAACATAAACAGTGCGCCAAAGTTCTCAAACTTTTTGGCTAGGCCAGGTTGTGAGGGAAATTGAAAAAAGCTGTTGCAGAATTATATCTTGTTTCCTAGGCCTGTTACCAGCATATCAATCAATGACAAAAATACAGACACTGAAAGTAGACAAAGCTTCTCTCAGATGGTCACAGAATACAAAAAAGAACATAAAAATACCGAAAGCTGTGTTTTATGCCTGCCCAATGTAACCACTGGCATTTGTCATCAACATTTTTCTCCATTAGTGCTGCTCTTAAAATTACAACCTGTTTGTTCTGAGGAACAAAAGGAGGGGGAAGCAGAAAGCACTCTGTGACCTGCTTCTAATATCCAGCTTGAAAGCACAGCAAACCTGGTGCCTTGATGCATTGATGCCGGGGTATTTTTGATGATGGCTAGCCTTTTAGAATTTTAAGCCATGGAGGATTTTGTGTTTCTCAGCCATGAAGAGGCATATTTTAAAGAGCAATTTTTCCTGCCTGTTGTGAAGGAAAACCTTCCCAGGAAGCAAGCATCTCTTCCGTCAGATTGAAATGCACTCATCCAGAGCCAAATAAGTTTGAGAAAATTGCATCTCAGAATGTGTTCCATTATGTTCTGGGAACTCATTCTTCTCCAAGGCCTAAGCAGCTTTACTGGGGATCAATTGGCACTAATTCTGGGCAGTACCTGACATTCCTAGTGAGCTCCCCCTTCCTCTTCATCTCTATTCCTACAGTCAGCATGACTTAGTATGAGTTCCCAGTTTACAGATGAATTAGAGGTTTGGAGACTTTCTGGTGTCTTCCTTGGGTTCAAAGACATTCAGTGACAGAGCTTTATCCAAACAAAATATTTTACTCCTCTTTATCTCTCTCCTTGTTCGTTCTTTTGAGCTTTTCCATACAGCCAAGGGCAGATAACATGTACAGGCTCTGAAGCTTGATACCATTTTTCCGAATAGCAATGCCAAGGTTGCCTTCAAAGCAGCTACAACTTCAAGTTAATTTGGAGGTTAAATTGTGGGAAACAGGCTAGGATACTAAAAAATATTTTTATATTATCAAAATAAATGGTCTCACCCAAAACTACCATAATCAATAAAAATACCTTTGAATAAACAAAATGGCACTCAACGAGAACTGGAAGTGAAGCACCACTTAAGATGAGCTTACTCTGACATATAATCATTCCATCTGATCCACAGATTACTCTGGATCTTGTATGTAAGAAGTGCTACGGAAGCAGGAAGTGTCTGCTTAAAATACAGACCTTCCCGGGTTAGCGAAAGTAATAGGAAACAAGTTCCACAATTGACAGGAAATACCAGGGGGGTGAGAAGCTGGGCACTCTCCTAGAGCCAACCGCCCTGCCAAACACCACACGGCCACATCCCAGGCATCTGTGCACATTTGCTTCCATTTGCGGGAAAGGGGAGACTCGTGTGTTCCAAGACGAGAGGGCTTCCCCCAGGGAGGAAGAAGAAAACCCACAAGAAAAAATGAGGAATTTCACTTTCAAGCATTCTGAAAATCTCACAGCTGGTGATAAAGGGGTATCAGGACAAATGGAGAGCAGAGATAAAGTATCCAACTGAGGGTGTTGAGAAGATGGTGATGGTTCAGGAAAAGGTAAAAATAGAGCCATTTCTAAGGCTGCTAGACAGGCTTTTTTCTTCCCTCAAAAACATACTTATGGAAGGACACTAAAGTTTTTGTTTTTCTCTGGCTAACAAAAAAAAGCGGGTCTGTGCTACTCCAGCAGTAAAAGCATCTCGGTTCTAGTCATTGACATTACCTGAAATAAATGATGTCTGCATGTGGAGGGGAGGGGGGAAAAAAAGCAAACAACGCAGGAAGTCCAAAGTCACCGTGAGACAGGGTGTTCCCTGGGCAAAATGCATCATGCCCAGATTTTCCTATTTCCCATTCCTGACCTTGATCTAAACCTAGTCTCTTGTCCTCTACCTTATTCCTGTGAATGAAATGAGGGACTTGGAAGTTGTTTACTGAAATGGGATGGCCTGATGTGGCAGAAAGAAGGCTGGACTAGCAGTTGGCAGGCCCAGATACATGATCCTGCTTGAGTGACTTAACCTCACTGTGTCACTTACCTAAAAATTAAGGAGTTGGCTAGATGATTTTAAGAATTTTTTCCTTTTCTAAAATCTTATAGTTTTGTTCCCTTTAGAGGAATGACATTCACAAATCTAGGGATCCTTACAATTACTGTGCTCTATTAATGAAAGAAGGGCAGATAGGCTCCCCCTGCCACAGGGAACCCTTTCTGACATACTTTGCAAAGTCCACTCATTCACAACATAGCAGCTTAGATGGGACTCAGTTCCATATACCTGGGAATCCAGGGAACAGGCAGGGAAAGCCCGCAGAATTCTGCAACTGCAGAGACAGCCATAAAGACCACAGCTTGGCACTAACGTCTATGTTTGTTCTCTGGCTGCAAAATTGGGGAGATTCATTTTATTTCTGGGACTTGGAAATCAGAAAGACACACAGCACTGAAGAAAAGCCAAAATAATTATATGAAACTGCAGCACTCTGGAGAAAAATAAAATGTCATCGTAACATTTTCAGAATTTATTTCTTCATTAGAAAGTCAGGGAAACTAGGGTTCTCACATCCTGTCTTTCCTTCTGACTCAGACTGGAACATGTGAGAACTCCCCTGGTGCAGCAACAGAAAAGCAAGGAGGCTGGTGGATGCCTTTGACTGACATTTATTGGTGTTCCATTTTCTGTTTTCTAAGACAGTTAGTTGACCTATTTACACAAATTGTTCCTCCTCTTCTTTTACTACTTGCCTCCTGTGATAACCTGATAGGATACAATGGCCTAGTCTTAGTTATCCACTTCATGCATTTTCTCTACTCATCAGTTTGGAGTGACTCCCCAACCCCATGACCCCAACCTAGCTAACTGGGGAGAACAGTAGGATTCTAGCATGGTTTATTTCATGTTTACTGGAAGCAGATCCCTGCCTTAAAGGAAGAGAGAAATTGATTACTAATTCCTTTGAAATATCTTTTGAGCTGTGGCTCCTCTCCAACTGAGCAAACACCAGAGTTATTGTAACTGATATTCACAGATTATTCAGAGATAAAATTTTGGCCAGTGGCTCCAACCTTCTCTCATGACTCCCTGGATGCCCGACCTTTTCACAAGATGCCAATTTGACTGAAGCACTGACCTTTATCTCTTCATTCATGACAAATGCCTCGTCTCAAAGGGTCAGTAAAATGACCAAGAGGCAAATTTCAGAGGAGGTTAGAAACATGTGAAATAGTCTCTGAATGAACATGGTTTGGCCCTATGCTAAAATAAGCATGAATCTCGCTAGACATATAAATGCTAGTACGGTGATAAGGTGGCTAGAGGAGAGTTCCAGGTCCTAGGAGACAGTCTATATTTCTACGAAAATATGATGCTGGACACATATATTACCCATACATTTTCTAATACCTTCATTAAACTATAAAAAATGAATTTTATTAATAGATATTATTTAGCCCAATACATTCACATTATTATTTTAACATTTCAATATTTAAACATCCATTTTTTTCCCCACAACAAATGTTGGAAATCTGGTAAGTGGTTTGTACTTCTCAATTCAGGGTCACCATATTTAAAGTGTTTAGTAGCCATATGTAGCCAGTGGCTACTCTATGGGATGGCAGAGGTCAGTCTGGGATAGGAAATTTTGTCGCATTCACGTAGTGCTTAAGAATTTAGGATTCAGGCTCAGACTGCTGGGGTCTACCTATGAGCTGTGCGACTTTAGGCAAGATACTCACCTTTCTAAGCCTCAGTTACTTTCCATACAAGGGTCCAATGATCATACCTGCTTCACAGAGCTGCCGGGACAGAGGAGGCTCAGTAAATGCACACTGGCATTACTCTCTTCATTTATTTACCCTACTCCATTTACTGAGAGCCTTTTATGGATTAGGTGCTGTGAGAAATAAGACAACTCCGTATCTCTTCCAGAAAACAGAATATTCCTTTGGTCTCAAGGGACTCAAAATCTAGCACAAGTGATAGCTGTTTACATAACTACATAATAGATATTTAAAATCCTAAAATAGAGGTAGACATAAATGCTCTAAAAGTCTAGACAACCAAAACATTCAGTGGTGCAATGGAAAGGAAAAAGAGGAAACAAGAAAGAAAAGTGAGAAAAAGAAAGAGGCAGGGCACAGTGGCTCATGCCTATAATCCCAGACTTTGGAGTTCCAAGGCAAAAGGATTGCTTGAGTCCAGAAGTTCAAAACCAGCCTGGGCAGCAAAGTAAGACCCTATATCTACAAATAATGAAAAATTAGCTAGTCATGGCAGAGTGTCTGTAGTTCCAGCTACCTGAGAGGCTGAGGCAGGAGGATCACTACAGCCCAGGAGGTGAAGGCTGCAGTGAGCCAGGATTACACCACCGCACTCCAGCCAGCCTGGGTGACAGGTGGAAGCCCTGTCTCAAGAAAAACAGACAGAGAGAATAAACGAGCTCTGACTTGTGGTGTTTGCCAATTTCCATGATGTAAACACTTCCATCATGGCTGATTTTGAGCTGCCAAAAGTATGACTGAATATTTAACAATCAGCAATCAGCTCTTTCTAGCCAGTATGAGCTAGCTCCAGCACACCCCTGGAATTATTTCAACTTAGAGGAAGAAGCATAGTTAGCCAAAGAAGTAGGCTAGCAGCCCAGCCTGGAGAGAGAAGTAGGAGAGGAAAGAGAACTTACAGTAAGGGAGAAAAATGAGTGAAAAAAATCAAGAGGGACGAAAATGCATGATGAATCAAAGAAGAGTGATCTCTTTGGTCTGGAGTATAAGATGCCTTAGAGGATAAAACAGGAAGTGAATCTGGAAAGATGGCTTTGGATCACATGCATTTTGAAGAACACATGGGGATCCAGGAAAAGTACAGAAGCCACATTAGGCTGCTTCCTGCTAGGGAGAAGCAAAATGTAAGCTTCTCTTCCTGCCCAGAACACAGAATCAGACTTTGTCTTTTCCTCAACATCCCCAATTGCCTGTACCCATGAAGGTATTTATAAGTACCCAGACCAGGGCAATCTGCTAGGGCCCAAGGACTAGCTGGCATTATGGTAGTGCTGGGCCTCGAGGCATCTCCAAATGGGGTCGTCTTCGGGCTGTTCTCACTGCTCACACTCTGCGGGTGTGTGTGGAGCTACCCTTTGGTTGAGCCCGAGAAAAAGAAGTCACTTGAGGAACTAAGTGATTCCTGCCATCACTGAAGGATTTGACAAGTGTCTCCCAAGGGTTTCCACGGTCTTCCAGGACACTGAACACACACTGGAGGACCTGTGGCAAGGTCACTTCTAGAAACGGAGTGGAGTCTCACCAGCGCATGGTATGAGACACGTTTGCCCTGTCTTGCTCTATAAACTCTGCTGAAGTACTTTACCTTCTTGGGGGAATAAAATGGAATACTATGTTTCTGCAAATTCATTGAAAAGGTTATCTTTAAATTTCTAGACATCCCCATGACCCCGGGGGTAAGAATGGTGACATCCAGCCTCTAGCAGTACACACAGTGCAAACCAGCAGAGTGGATCGATTAGCTCTGGAACTCTTTTCGCCACTCTTTCCCCAGGTACAAACTCCAAGGAACCATTTCTTGGCCATTCACGCTGCCAGGGCTGTGCCCTTATTGATTTCAGTGTAACCACCACAGCTACGTGCACCCTCAGTACCAGAGAGGTTCTTCTGTTGTGGTTTCTTCACAGCAACCAGGGTTGTTCCTGTGGGATGAGGTTCTCACAGGAGGCAAGGATGGCTGCGCGCTGTCAGTGTTGCTCATTGGCAACAGTGATCGCGTTCTTTAGAAGAGAGCTTTGGTGAGTGTGGGAAATACCTTCAGGCAGCCTGGCACTTCCTCTCATCTTGGATGAGAACCTCCTATCGACACCTGCCGTCTGATGGAGGTAGCAATGATCATTGCAACCTAAAGCTAGCAGAGAGGAGCTGCAGGAAGGGTAAAGCCACCTGAAAGAATGAGGCTCTGGCGAAAGTCCCAGCCAGTATTCTCTGCTGGATCTTTCAAAAGCATCACTGAAAAAAGAAATCACACATTGTACTCTTTTAGTACTCTTTTTTTTTCTTATTTTATTTTGTTGAGACAGGGGCTCCCTCTGTCACCCAGGCTGGAGTGCAGTGGCGTGATCATGGCTCACTGTAGCCTTGACCTTATGCCCTCAGGCGATCCTTCTGCCTCAGCCTTCTGAATAGCTGGGAGCACAGGTGCAAACCACCACACCTGGCTAATTTTCTGATATTTATAGAGACAGGGTGTCTCTGTGTTACCCAGGCCGGTCTTAAACTTCTGGACTTAAGCAATGCTCCCACCTCAGCCTCTGCCCTTAGTCACCGTGCCTGTCCATACCCTTTAAGTATTCTTGATATCCTATCTGCAGTGAACTAAAGAGGAACCTTAGAGAACCGGTCTTCTTCCCCTTCAGTTGCCTTAAAAGGAGGGGGAACCCTCATAATAAATCTTAATATTACCAGAGGAAGGAATGTCAAACTGCAGTTCACAAAGAGAATCTTCTCATGTTAAGCTCCTCCAAACTTTATAAAGGTACCCAGAAATGCAAGCCCGGTCCAATTATGTGAGTTTTTACATTTTTAAAATAAGATTTCCAAAAGTGCACCTTTGATTTAAAATTGTTTGCAGGTTTCCTGCAGATTTGGGTGTCTCTTACTTCTCATTTAATTTTCTCCTTTTATTAGTTGTGCTGGGAAGGCTTGTTTGTTCTATGACTACTGGAAAGTTCTACATAAACTGAGTTCCAGCTATACAGGTGCTCACAGCTTTTGGAGAAGAATGCTATCACGTATACCTGGACCAAATCACCCTGTCACGTTTTCTGTGGTGCTGAGGGACTGCTGACCACATCTGTGAGACATCTTCTCTGTTTCATATGGCAGCAGGGGCTGAAAGAAACTCTGCAAATACAATTGGTAGTTTTAAAGAAGACTAAATTTATGAAAATGATCTCTAGGGGAATTTGCATAGTGGAGTGAAAAAAAAAAAACACAATCTTTAGAAACGGAAAGTCTTGAATTTGAATCTCGGTTCCAGGATTTACTAGCTATAAAAGCCTAGGCAAGTTGCTTAACCTCTCAACCCATTTAATCCTGCACACAGTATCAATAATAACATGCGATCTACAAAATAGCTTTGAGGACTGAATCGCACACTGCTGGCAAGTGCCAGCACAGACTAGGGGTTCTTCTCACCCTCTTTCACCACTCTGCACAGATGCTTTCTGGAGAAGAAATATCTATGACCTACTTCCAAAATCTATTCTAACTCCTTCAAGTTAAAAACTCTTTGTTGAATTTAAATACATTTTCCAGCCATTTAAATAGTCTTTGTGGTGTTCTGTCCTCAAAGAAAATTCAAGTGTCCCAAATTTGTCTGTGTGTGTGTGTGTGTGACTGCCAAATCCTCCATGTCTTAGAGACTTCAAAGCTAAACAGTAATGATCTTGGGATTCAAGTAGGATCTAGAAAATACACATGAAAAAAAAAAAAAAAAAACAAAAAAACGGCTGAATAAATGTCTGAAAAGTTAAACTCCCCTTTACTTTTTTGTTTTCTTCTATACTCTGACTGAAAATGGACCTTTTTCGACACTAGACCAAACCAATAGGAAATAGCCTTTCTCTCTGTCTCTAGACACACACACACACACACACACACACACACACACACACACAGACACACACACACACAGACACACAGACACACACATACAAATATAAATCTCTGATTGTGATTGTTTCTGAAGTCACAAAAATCATTTTTCAAATTTTATGCCTAAATATTAGCAATCATTCTAGGTATTCCCATTTTAACTCCCATGTGACTTACTAAAATCTGGTTACTGTTCATAACCAGACACTGCAAATAAATGAAATATAAATTTACAGCCAGACCAAATATGACTGGTTTACATGTTTCTCATCATTTTAGGTTCAACAATGAATCAAACAGCTGGCATATTTTTTCCTATATGCAAATTAGGCCTTTTAAAAACCATTCTTGTCTACCACTTTCTTCCCTTTCCTTTTGAAAGTGTAGATTTAAATTCACAAAGAACTGGATGCTTCCTTTGCGTTTCTGTTCATCTACTAAATTATAATAGGTTGGATTATAGGTACTGAACTGTTATGTTGACTTGGAATAGAAACTTCTCAAGGACTGTACCTTTTGATAACATCATTCTGTCTTCCTTGACATTAAAATGTAATGTTCTGTATACACTGGAAAATTAAAGAGGAAGAATCCATAGCAAGCACGACGCTTTTCTGCTTCTCTTTTCCTATCCACAGACTGCCTTCAGCCTTCTGCCTTCAGTTTCTATTAATGCCAGCCCAGCCTCTTAGAATCTCCTGTGTCTCCTGGCGGCTTTAGAGCCCTGTGAAATTGTAACCCCAACATTGATAAGGACAGGAAGAGCACTTCCTTTACAATAGGGAAGAAGGCCAGGACGGTCGGTTTACAGGATGCCCCCTGCCAAAGAGAAGCCCCATTCAAAGCACCAAGACAAAAATAGGCCACCCTTTGGCTCTGCCAGAAGTAGGACATCCTGGGATAATGTTTTTATGACATATACAAAAGGGTTCCGCAGTTCAATTTGTCTCTACCTGCAAATCAAAGATAAAATAATTTCTCTCCCAACTTGAAGTTGTTAGAGTTCACAAATAAGCTTTCTGGGCTTGAAGTGCTAATTGAATGAGTTATTACTGGAAAAATTTAGTCACAAAATAATCTGAAGTTAACGTACTTATTCAGCACTGCAACTAAGCCCTCAAATGGTTTTTTAATCACTTAAATTGAACAGGAGGAAAAATAAGATCACATTCTTAAATATGAAAATGTTGGACAATATTGTAAAACTCCATTTCTGTGATATATTGCAATAACTAGCATTCTTTGGTGTGGTGTGCCCAAATATTCGAAGTGTTTTTGTAGTTGTTGCTGTTAAAATGTTTTAAAGAAGCATAATAATTTTCAAACAAGATCTTAATAACAAACTCCAATGCAAAAAAAAAAAAAAAAAAAAAAAACAGAAAAAAAGAGATTTTTAGTTATTAAAAATATTTTACAAAATCCAATTTGACTATCAAATTTACCCACTATAAAATTAATGAGAATAAGCTTGCTTTGATTTACCCCAAAATTTCAAACTGGGCATTATAGATAATATTTGTCTCAGCATTGGATATTTTCTTTTTGTTTGCAGAACACTGAAAAATACCCAATTAATACAGACGATTAATTTTAAAGAAAAACAGTTCTCAGTTTTTCACCCTGCTGTGTCAAAATATTCTTCAACTAAACATAGGTAATGAAAAGCTTTATTCAAAGTATGTACAAAACAATTTAAGCAGGCAACAAATATTAATGCACTAGGAGCCTTCAATGCACTAACATTTTATATTTCATTACAGTTTTTAAGCAGTTTATAACTGGTCACCTTAAAACCATTGTAATATGTTCATTTTTAATTATAGTTTAAAATTTTCCTTTACTTTGCCTATAAATATAAATCTTTTGTCTGTATCACACTCAGAAATTACATTGACTTTAGTAAAAGAAGTGGCTATAATTTTAATTTTAATTATGTGCCTGTCTCATTGTTGTATATATTTCAAATTCCCTACATTTGAGGCACTGTGATCCCACTCATAGGCTGACCCTATAGGAAGATTTGACCATTTTTTTGGCCCTTGTTAGTCAATGTCAACTCAATCTTGGCTACTGGTCTAAGAATAAATGCTTCATAGGTCTCAACAGAATCAGTCCTTCTGCCACTCTAATTTTAGGAGTCACTCCCCTTGGGAGATGTGGGTGAAGGTATGTACAATGAGGTTATTAAACAGTTCCCTCTTCAATCTAGACAACCAAGTTCTGTGTGACCAAAGGTGAATCTATATTGTAAGCACCCTAGGCAGGGAAAGCCAGGTCTCCATAGCTAGTTTAATTTAGCATGTCATTTTTAAAATAAATGTCACACACGAGACAGAATTTGGAGATCCACCTATATTAAAAGGCTTGAATCAACTGTCCTCCCAATTAGCAGAAGGTGCCTACCATGGGATTTTCTTTTGAGAGAATCTTATCCTGCATCTAACCAGGGAAGTAAAATGCCTGTTAGATCTGGCAAAAAATCCAGTTAGGAGTCAAGCTGCCAACGCCTCCTTTGGGGAAACATAGCTCATCTTCCCTAGGAGATTGATTCACTCCCTTTCTTGGAATGAATCACTCTATTTCCTATCATTAGCCAAAAAGATTTTGTCAAGCATTAGTTTCTAAAATTTATACTATAAAAACAATGGGGCTATTTTCCCCATGAGTAATAAATTATATTACAATACCAGTCAAATGTTTTTTCAAACTACCTCCCTCCTACCCTGATTCCACAGAGGGAAGAAACACACACTTGTCCTGACATTATTCACCTAACGATTAAGCAGCAATCAAACTGTAATAACAGGTGAGACTGCAACTGCCAATTGGAATTTTGATTATGTCTTCTTACTGTATCCTGCTAATTCCTTACATTTTAGGTACTGTGATCATCAATATGATGGTCTAAGGCTCTGGCACCATTCATTCTTGACTCTTATCAGCCAACATCAACTCAGTCTTAGCTGCTCGTCTTCCTTCGGTCCTGTACCCAAGTTCCTCTAAGACTCAAGTCCTGGGTTTTGAAAGTCTACTCAGGGATTGGCACCTGACTTCCAAATCCCAATCTCCAAGACTCGATCTTTGCTTCCTGCTGCTAGATCTGGTCAACCTTAGTCTGTTGTCTGACTGCCCTCTACCACTGAATGGGATTCCTCTTACTGCTCCTCTCTCCCTCGAGCCTGGGCCATGTGTTTAGTTGCCTTCCTGAGTCTTCAACTAACAACTATAGTTGGGACCTTTCTATTCTTCTGGCCAAAAGGCCAAACATTGGTGGGTCTCCATTCCTGGAGTCAATCTAAGGAAGCAGCATATTTCTTAGGAAGTTGGGCCTGTAAGACAGCCTTTAAAAAGAGACAAAGGAAGTCTCTCTACCTGGCCTTGACCACAGTTTGTCATAAATACTCAGAAGGAGCTCCTGGGCAGAGGGCAATAATACAGCACCTTCTGCATACAAAGAAGCTAAACATCTGCAAAGTTAGAGCTAAACTAAAGATATTAGGAAGGGGTAGAAATGATGGGTATAGTAATTGAAAGGAGCCTAAAAATTCCTATGCACAATAAATGTTTTCTCTATACTAAAAAAGCAGAAGTTGCCCTCATAATGGAAAAAACCATTAGGATCCTCTGTGCTAGTATGTGAATGTTGAAGAAAATGAACAGAAGATAAAGGCTCTGCCAGTTCTGGCAGAAGATGAAGTCAGGTAGAACGGAAGCCTGGAATTTATAGATTAAATTGCTAATATGTTCTAAAATTGTGTTTATATTCCTTTTGCTCTCCCTTGGTATTTAGCAAGTTCCAGTGGTCTCTGTTGTGTTAATGGAACTAAAAAAGGGGATTCCCCCTTCATGCCACCCTTTAAGTCATAGGATAAAATGATTGCCGTGTCTCCTTAGTAGAGTATTGGAAAAGGAACATGAAGGGATCGAGCCTCATGGGGAAGGTGAAAATGACAGGAAAAGAGTAGGGCCTCCTGATTTCCTTTGAATCTTCCCAAAGGTTCTAGGCTCTGCTTTATTATTAAAGCAAACAACCCTTCCTTCATGTCTGCCTTATCTTTGGGTCCTCATTGTTCCTAGTCTGGTATATCCTGCCAGAAACCATTTAAGTCTGAGAGCAAATCAGTGAAGGCAGTGGGCGGGAGTGTAGTAGAGCAGAGAGAAGACGTGGCCTGAATCAGGAACAGGAGCAAGCATGGGTCTGTTGTGCCATTTTACAAATGTTCTTGGGTAAGTTAGTCAACCTGTCTCTTTCTATTCTCACACGTAAGAGAATATACAATCTTTTTCATAGGGTTATTGCAAGGAATAGAAGGGATGAGGATGGAAAGTGCCTTCAACTATCTAGCACATAGCATGAACAAAAAATGTTGGCTGTTATTATTTCCCATATATAAAAATTGCCCAGGGAAGTTGTGGTGTTCCGTACCCAAAAATCTCTGAATCAGCATCCTGCAAGTACAGATGCAAGTTGCTGGGAGATGAAAGTGTACTCTCTCCTGTCGCGTTCCTTCATCTGAAACCAGCTTCTTCCAGTTCTCATATTGCCATCAAAGTAACTCAAGAAAATGAGATTTGCTAGCAGCCCAGGTACTCCATGATTTCATTTGCAGGAAGGTACAATCCAACATTTCTTAGGGAGGGTCCTAATATGTGTCTGGTATACCTTGGGTTACCGTGGTAAGTAATAATTAGGTACGCCTCCAGACTCCAAAGGCATTCACAATCTAGAGGAAGAAACGGGCAAATGCCAGCTGTTTATGACCTCATCTACAGTGACTGTGTGTAGTAACGGCAGTACTGAGAAAATTCGGCCAGAGCACGAGGGAGAAAGAGACTGGTTCTGACCTTTGGGAGCAGAAGAGATGAAAGCAGAGGTTACTTTTTCTTATGAACTTGCAATATCATTTTGGAAGACTAGATGAGAGAAAGGGAAACGGAAAATAAAAAGGCTCAAGTAAAAATATCTACTACATAGCAATGGATAGTTTAAGGGAATAATAACAGAAGAAAGTTATTAACACCAGCCAGATTTACATGAGGCTCCCAATCATTTCATTGGAGTTATGCCTGTGCGAAGACATTGGGCTCATGCTGGCAGGTCTGTAAATACTACAGTCAAAGTAAGAAGCCTTACTTATGTTACTCAGACCTAAAACAAAAGGAATTTATGAGTATGCATTACCTTTGTCAAACAGAATTGGATTGGCCTTAATGCCACTAACAAAAAATGTTGACAACATGTAGTCTACGTAATATGGGAGGGATTTTTAAATACAAAATTAGAAGGACACTAAAAAGTGTCATAAAATATAATGCATCCAAATGAGTGATAGTGCATATCTGAGAGCCTAAACTGAAAAGTACTCAGCTGCGTCTTGAGAGAATCAGTCTGCAAGGAACAAATATGTTCTCTTTTGAAAGGAAAGATGCGTTATACACACAGCAATCTGGGATTGTGTTCCTGTGACATGTAAAAGGTTTTTAAGTCTCTTGGTCTGACAGTCAAAAGCATTGCACATATTTTCAGTGTTTCCTTTATCTGAAAGCCACCCACATCTGTAATCAACAGCACACCTGCCTGTCTTATTCACATTATTTCTCACTTCAAAACCTTGTATGATCTGGCAGTTCAGGGAAATTGCCCCTGGGTCCTGTGCTAACTAGGAACTTCAACCCAGCAATCACATACCTGGATTCACAAGGTCCTCTGGACTTTTTCAGATACCTGTTCCTAATATCTTTTCTGAATAACTACCTCTGAGTCTTTACGTAGCTACTTTTTGAAACCGCCTGGAACCCTCTTCTACTTTATTAACATCATCTGCTTTCAATGCTGAGCCATCATTCCAGGTCTTTCTCTTTCGGACTGATTGCTTCTTTTGTCAGCTCTAATTAACGATGCCTGGTGGCATTCAAAACTGTTTCCAGAAAGCTTTCTCTGTCTTTCTCACCCAGCAAGTAAAATGCAGCTACTTTCTGGAATATGACCTTAATTAACCAAAGGCATCTCAGATCAGTAGCCCTAAGTTCCTTCAAGGGACTCCTAGTAATGTACTGTTTTTAGGAACCTACACACACTCTCCTAGACATTTGCCAATCTCCTTTGCCAATATTTTCAGTGCTTCCTTTATCTGAAAGCCATCTGTCTCAATTGGTTTTGTAAAACTTCTTTGTGTCTCTGAAATATACCACAGCTCTGAGCAAGAGCTTCAAAAGCAGAGTCGAGTGTATGAGACACAAGCCTGAGAGAACTGAAACAGCTCAGCTCAGAAAAGCAGATGGCAGAATGGTTTTTCTCACCTTTGCCCTCTAATATCTGAAACATGGTCTGAAGGCAATAGCCAGCCTAGAACACACCACCAATTCCTTTGAGCATACCCACATGAAATTCCCTATTCCCAAGCTTTGCTGTACACTCCCTTCACAAAAACTGATTTATCTCGAAAGAAGCCAAAGAGCAGAAACACCTAGGCTGCTAATATTGCAGGGAATCACTTGTCGTCAGGAGCAAACCCTTTGGGAAATAACCACATGTCTCCCAGAGGCATATACAATGATTCAGTAGATAAAGAAGCCGGAAAGGCAATATTTAAGAAAGCAAGAATTATTAGAAACCTGGGGAGAAAATACAACTTTGCATGGAACTTAGAAGAAATTTAAGGCACAAAAAGATGATTGCCAAACAGCCAAACAGATATATTTTTCCTATGTCTTTTGAATATTTCTTAGAGAACTAACAGGATATCTCCACTGCCATTCAAATTATACTGGCTGGTGTTCTCAGGGCATTCTGAGAGCCCTGTTCTGATTTCACCTCAATGTATTATTTATTTTGTATCATTTTATATCTGAATTTATGTTAAATTTATACAGTCACTAATATTCTGAAATATCTAAGAAATTGAGGAGAAAGTGTCTTGGTTCTCTGGATTTTGAAAGTATTACCACCGACCAGGCATGGTGGCTCAGGCCTGTAATCCCAGCACTTTGGGAGGCCGAGGCAGGCAATCACCTGAGGTCAGGAGTTTGAGGCCAGCCTGACCAATATGGAGAAACCCTGTCTCTACTAAAAATACAAAATAAGCTGGGTGTACTGGTGCATGCCAGTAATCCCAGCTACTTAGGAGGCTGAGGTAGGAGAATTGCTTGGACCCAAGAGGCGGAGGTTGCTGTGAGCTGAGATCGCGCCATTGCACTCTAGCCTTGGCCACAAGAGCAAAACTCTATCTCAAAAAAAAAAAAAAAAAAAAAAAAAAAAAAAGAATTACCACCAAAAGACTGTACCTCAGAGTTCCTATTGTCCTAATAATTCATTTTATTATCATACTTTCCACATAAAGGCACTAACAACACAATGCAGGAAGAATCATAAATTTATAAGTATGAATGGATACCTCAGTTACTGCTAAATTTTATTAAAACACAAATCTATGGCATAGTACTGTATATACATGGGATATGATTTTGTCATTCACACTACCATAGAGGATTTTGAGAGGTTTGAGTAATTCTCTCAAATAATTTCACTTTGCAGAGAAAGATACTAACACCCAGAAAAGCAGAGACTTCTAGTGCAAGGCTGGCTGGAAGTAGGGATGCGATTTTAGCACAGGTCACAGAGCTCAAAGTGCATGTTCATTTTCTACTGAGCATGAATCTACCCTGAATGGCCACATTGGCCTTAATCATATGATCTCTCCCAGCACATCACATCCTATCACAGGCTGCTCATATTTTATTAAAATAAAGGCTCTAGTTTCTGGTCCTTTTTCTCAAGGGGATAGCATCTTTTCCCCTATATAGATCTGAAGAGAAAAACTCTTTACTCAAACCTAAACCACAATTAATGAATGCTATACTTTCCATACTACTTCTTTATACTGCAAAATAATAAAGATTAACAGGACTAATGCAGCTTAATAAGTAATGCTTTGCAGTTATTAAAATAGAGTTACCCTACACATAATTGGATCAAAATATTTTCAGTGCATAGATTTGTTGCAAATGGATAGGAACATCTAAACATGTTATGAAGCACAGATAGAAACATCAACAAGCAGGGTGAATAAAGACTGTCTGCCAGAGTGAGCTCAATAATGCATTTATTTAAAGTGAATCTGTGTACATAAGATATACTTTGTCTGACTTCCCTGTCTAGGTGTACGCCCTGACTTCAGCATTCCATCAAAAATTGCAGCAAAACCATCCTCAGGAAAAGGCAATCACTGACTTGAGGACAACTTAATAACAAGACAATATAACCACTATTTGAATGGCTTAATATCAAGAGAAGTGTTGGAAATGACTCCCCCTGCAAACTCAGGTTGGGCAAGGTCGAGAATCACACAATCAAATATAAATTCACACATTTCACCCCTGACAGAGTAAAGAGATTGATGTGAAAATAGCTTCTTTTCACATTATTCCCTGTTGTGTGATCACCAAATCAGCAGTGGCTACCTCCCTACCACAAGATAGGAAGAAAGGGGAAGTTCTGTGCAACGCTGCTTAGATGCTGAGAGAGGCAGTCAGCGGGTGGGGTGCCCAAGGGGTCTAAGAAAGAACAATGGACGTGCAGGTTTGCAGATGTACAATTTGTGCTCTAGAGAGACTCCGGAAGAAAGAAGAGATTTACTCAACTAGCTAATAAGGGGCAAAATGGGAAGATTTGGCAGAAATTGGTGCTTGTCCACAACTGGAAGGCCAGGGTTCTGTATTCTAGATTACTCTGTTGATAAAGTTTAAAAAAAAAAAAACCCTCAAAAAAGTTTGACATATGTGTACAACTCCAAACTACCAAAAGGAGAAGATGCGTTTTAATGAGGCCCCTATTTGTTGCAGGAAAGTCTCTGTAATATTCTGATTCTCTACAGACAATCTAGTCTCTATTTTTGGAGTCATTCCCTAAATAGTAACCCCCAGTTTCCTTTATTAACCCTGAGTGTACGCATGCTAAAATCTGTTCCTTGAAAATGTTTACTGCCATATATGTTTATATTAAGAGTCTAAATATTTACAATTTCTTAAAGAATTCCCAGACAAGACTTATGAATCAGTTCAGCACTTTAGTCTTGTTCTTCCTGTACAGACTTCCTTTCTCCCTAAATTGCTCCAAATGTGATCGGATCAATTAAAAAATTAGCTTTTTTTCTTTTTCTTTTAAAAAGAGATAGGCAGTTATGTGCTTTTAGTTCTTTATTGGGTTTATAAATCTATCTACAAAGTAAACAAAATCAGTGGTTTCCTACTTAGGATGCACTATAAAATCACCTGGGGAGATTTTTAAATGTATCAATACCTGGGCCTCACCTCCCGAGATCCAATTTAATTGGCTGGAGTGATGCCCAGGTATTGAAATTTCTTAAAAACTCTCCACGTACCCACAAACAATGTATAACTAAAGCTAAAAATTTCTATCCTGTGTTCTTCACTGTCTTCTTTCCCTAGGTTATTAAATATGTTATTTATTTTTTATTCTTTGAGACAGTGTCCAACTTTGTCTCCCAGGCTGGAGTGCAGTGATGCAATCACATCTCACTGCAGCCTGGACCTCCCAGGCTCAGGTGATCCTCCCACCTCAGCCTACCCAGTAGCTGCGACTACAGGCTTGTGCCACCATGCTCCTCTAATTTTTGTATTTTTTTTTGGTAGAGACTGGGTTTCACTACACCGTTCAAGCTGGTCTACAAGTCCTAGGCTAAAGTGATCCATGTGCCTTGGCCTCCCAAATTGCTGGGATGACAGGTGTGAGCCACCACACCCAGCCTCCCTCGGTTCTATAGCTAGAATTACTTTCATCTTTTGGACTTGTTCCACAGGTTTTCTTAAACCTTACATGTATCCCTATTAAGAGTCATCTGTTTGACCCACTTTTTCAGATGTTGTTAATGGTATTTTTATCAGTCAATATATTTCTCATCTGCCTAGATTTGAGGGGATAAGCATTGTGTCTGTTTTATCCTGGCCACTGACAAAAACAGTGGCTAGGTCAAGGCTCAAGACAGAACACTCTGGCATGCTTTTTTGTAAAGCTCCGTGTAATCTTTGGGTAAAATCACTCAACTATTTACCGTATATCTCTTCCTTGCATTTCCCCATTTTTTCCCATAAGAATATCAAGAGTGATCTTACTGAATATACAT
Source organism: Saimiri boliviensis (assembly GCF_048565385.1). Taxonomy (NCBI): domain Eukaryota; kingdom Metazoa; phylum Chordata; class Mammalia; order Primates; family Cebidae; genus Saimiri; species Saimiri boliviensis. The sequence goes on from NC_133460.1 coordinate 40,167,816, forward strand.
TAAAATTCCCTGATCTACAGGTTAGCAGCCCTGTTGCAAATGACAGTCTGACATAACTGTTCCATTTTATTCTCAACAGTGAAAATTTTATCTTGGAAAAAAAAAAAAAAAAAAAAAAAAACCAAACCAAAGAATTTTCTAGGAGATTTTGTTTTTGAGACAGATAACAGATTTTCTTTACAAATACTTTGCATTTCTACTTTTTTGGGGAGCCTTAAGCTTAATGAACAAATATAATAAAATAGGCTCAACTCTGTAGTCTCTAGAAAAATATTTCATGTGTGTGGAGGAAGGGAGCTTTTTGTGTAGCATGCTCCGAGGGGAATGATGGCTTCATTCCACCAAGAAGACATTTTTAACTCTCTGCTGAGGAGCTAAAAATGTTGCCTTCTTTGCCAAGAAATGTACTCCACTAAAACTATGAAATGGTCGAGAAACACTGAAAAGATTAGCATTGTTTAACACAGAGATTTATCTCCACACTGTACTGAACTTTGTACCTCCTATGTGGGTACTATAGGTATATATACTAAAAAAGAAACAGCTAAAAGTCTGCAGAGAGATGATGCCAGAGAGTGAGTGTGCTAATCGGTGCTGCTGTCCCCATTCAATAGAACAACTTACATCACAGAGCTAATCAAGAGGTGAGCAAAATGTTAATTATTTATTAAGGCAAGAAAAAGTCTATGTATAAGATTATTTATTTTAATCTTTACATTTTTAACTATAAACACTTATGTTTTGCTTTAAAATGTGATGCTTCAAATTAACACATCTTTCTCCTAACAAATATTTTTTTCTGAAAACCAGATAACTAAACAAAGTAATAACCTGTCATTTATCCCGAGATATCTGACAGAATTAACCAAAGATTTACACAGCCTTGTTTGTGAACAGGGAGATGAGCTGTCTCTATAAGAGCATGCTCTAACTAAAGCATCTTAAACATTACCTAACTAAAAGTGATCCACATGCACAGAACACCCTGATGTAATGTGCTGAGAAACTACTGTTTGACAAAGTGTTTGATTGCTTTCTTTAGCATTTGAAGATGGAATATTTCTGTTCTATTTCTAGTTTTCAAAAACTTAGTATATTATGTTTAGCTCTACTTGGTATACCCCAATATCATACTGTCAAAGTGCCTCATGTCAAATATTCGACAACAAAATTATAACACAAATGCCACTTTTAATTTGGTGCAATGTGTGGAACTAATTCTATGCTCATGATATTAAAAATGCAAAGTCATCCTAAAGCATAAAAAAAATGCTCATAGAAACATTTTCTCAGCCTGCTGCGCTCATTATCTAGAAATCAATGAGCCACACCCTTAGGCTTTCCAAAGCAAATGTTTCAGCACTCTATTTTCTAACCATGTTTCTGTGGTAAACCAGATTCTCATGAGAAGTTCCTGGTCCGAGCCCTGTAATCCCAGCACTTTGGGAGGAGAAGGCAGGTGGATCACTTGAGCCCAGGAGTTTGAGAACAGCTTGGACAACATGGTGAAACCTGTCCCCATAAAAATTAGCTGGGCCTAGTGGCACATGCATGTAGTCCCAGTGACTGAGGAGGCTGAGGTGGGAGGATCACCCAAGCCTGAGAAGTTGAAGGCTATAATGAGCCACAACGGCCCCATTGCACTTCAGCCTCCAGCCTGAGTGACAGGGTGACACCCAGTTTCAAGAGAAAGAGAGAGGCAGGGATGGGAGGGAGGGAGGGAGGGAGGGAGAGAGAGAGAGAGAGAGAGAGAGAGAGAAACTGAAATTCTTCATTTACTACTAAGACTTGTGTAGGAATTTTACTAGTGAGTTATACCATTTCAGGACGTAGTTGAAGAAATATTTCTTTTGGGTCTATGGGGTGGGGGGGAACCAACTCAGGATTTTTAGACCTTATGTGAACTATGAAAATTCCCATGCGCATTGCACAAAGTTATAGACCAATATGTACAATTTCCAAGTTGCTTGGAATAACATAAATCCACATCTAAATGACCAGGAAAAATAAATATATTCCTGATCAGTCATCATGTCTGTATCCATAGGGCAGGAAACTGTAAAGTTCAAAAGAAAGATGTTCTCTTGAAGAGTTTTGGGAGAGAATTAAACCAAACTGAAATGAGTGAGAAAGTGTGACTAGGGGGATATTGAAAGGCTAGGTCACTTCTGCCACTGAGGCCAAACGCTGCAGGATTCTTTCCTTCATTAGAAGCCAGGGACATTTTCTTCTCAAATGATTTCCGAAATAAACTCAATAGTAAACCTTGACAGAATGCTTTACAAGAAGTGTAAGAATTCCTAATAGGAACACAGTTTTTATTTTTTCAAAAGAAGAGGACTTCGGATGAAGAGTCAGGGTACTTCATTGGGAAAAGTCTACATAATTGTGAAATTAAGCTCTTTTTCTGGCTATAGTAGAATCCAAATATTAAGTAGAGCTGGAACTATCCTAGAGATAATCTCATATGAGCCTTTATTTTATGGAGGCATTAAGGAACAATTCAATGAATTCACAGTTAGTTGGAGAGATGGGAGCAGATTCTAGCAAGAGCTCTTGCTCCTGCATCACACCATGGGTCATGCCATTCACTGTCTGTTTCTCTTGAACACCTCTATAATTTTATAAGAAACAATACATGGGTCTATTTATGCAAAACATGTAAAGAAAATAGAGCATCACTGAACTGGTTTAAGTAGGGCCTTTGATAAAGAGGACATCATAACTGTCTTCCAGTATCTGAAGGACTAGCTTTGGAGGAGGCATTAGATTCTTTCTCTTTCTCTTCAGCTACATTCCTGTGGCTCAAGATTTTGGATCAAGATAAGAGATCTTTCTAATAATGACAAGGAAAAGAAAGAGACATTTATTAAACCCTCACTATGCCAATACCACTCTAATCACTTTATATGTTTGCCTTGTTTAATCTTCACATGGTGAAATAGGTTTTATTATTCCTATTGTAAAGATATAAGAAGCCTCATACACTGCTGGTAGGGATGTGTAGATGCTTTGGAAAACAGCCTGTAAGACTTTCAAAAGGTTAAATATAGTTACCATTTGACCTAGCCATTCCACTCTTAGATATGTACCCATGAAACACATGTCCACACAAAACACATGTCCACACCAAACTTGTGAACAGAACTTGTACATGGATCTTCCCAGCAGTAATGATTCATGATGGCCAAAAAGTAGAAACAACTGAAATGTCCTTCAGCTGATGAATAGATAAACAACATGTACATATCTCAATAAACTATGACTCAGTCATTTAAAGAATGAAATGCTGATGCATGCTACAACATGGATGAACCTTGAAAACATTATGCTAAGTGATGGAAGCTGGAAACTAAACACCGCATAATGTATGATTTTACTTATGTGAAATTTCTACAATAAGCAAATGTGTAAGGTAGAAATGTACATCGGTGGTCACCTATAGGGCTGGGAAATGGAGGGGTTTTCAGGGTAAGGAGGGTGCTTGCTAATAGGAGTAGGGTTCTTATTTTGAGATGAAAAAGCTCTGGAATTAGTAGTGATGGTGACAACTCTGTGAACATACTAAAAACCACTGAATTGTATATTTTAAATGAATAAAATGTATGATATGTAAATTATATCTCAGTAAAGCTATTAAAAAGAAAAGGATATGGAGAGTGAAGCTCAGGAAATGTATGCAATTTATCCAAGATTAAAAATTTATTAGCTGACTCAAAATGCAATTACTTGGCAATTTAATACATTATCAGCTTACTACCCTTACAAAACAGAAAATGAACAAACTTTCATAGGAGAAAAGAACAAACTCAAATATTATCACGTAGCCACTGCTTAGGCTTCAACTCAGAAATTCATTAACATATAGTTACTCTTCCACTCCCCATATTGCCACTCTAAAAGTTTCATTTCATTTTGATAATAAAATTATTCCACCAACGCTTATATCCTAATCCCGAATACATCTTTAGTAGGATGTGGGCCATATCAGATTTTTAGAGAAGTAGGGCTCCATTCTTTACACAAAGTTTTTAAAATAATTGCCAAACATGTTGATGCTTATAATATTTAAATATCAAAGTTATTAATAAAGGCACATTTAGCCACAGGCTGGCACTACTAATCTTTTATGAGAATATTTTTCACTTACATATTTATAAGTAACATTTAAAATACATTCAATTTTTTATAATTAAAGAGCGAAAATTATTCAACTATTTTATATTATTATTTTCAACTAAGAAATGTTTCCCAGGAAATAATCTGAAGTGTGTACTTAAACTGTTTTCTCACAGAAGAACAGGTAATTAAAGAAAAGGGGAACTAGTTTAAGCAAACAAACTATTTCTTGGAAATTTTATAGACTGTTTATGAATACATAAGTTGGAGAAACATAATAAATACGGAGCTGCAAATCATTAAAAGATAAATTGAACTTACATGAACACAATGTGAAATTACTAAGACAAACTTGATATTTCAAGATAAAATGGAAAAATTTATACATTTGTAAAAGTTTTTATATTTTAGCATCATATATGCTTGAAGTGTATATTGTCTATAAATGTGTGAAGAAACTACAAATTAAGTAAAGATGTGGAGATTCTCATTTGTGAATTAGTTTTGGATATCAAGTTTCTAAAAGAAAAAGGAACAGCACTCATATTTAAGTATGGGTATCTGATATTCTACAAATGTACAATTTTCAATTAAAATAGCAAAATCACATACATACTGGACTCTCCCTCTATTCCATCAAAAGTGTTCCCCTAACCAGTCTCTTGTTTACTATGATTATGGATTCATACACAAGGATATTCTAGCCTGTTTTCCAATCCCAGCTCTGTCATTTACTAGATGGATGAACTTTAGCAGATTTGGCTTTAAAATAAAGCCAACATTAAGAAGAAAATAAATGAGATGGCACAACAAAAGAACTTCGGCATAATATATTACATCACTCAGTATACATGGTTATTGTGATTTGTTATTGCGCAGCATACATTAATAAAAGATAAGGCTAAAACGAAATACTAAGACATCACACACTGAAAGTGGTGTGTGCATATATATATGCACACACACATATATACTGCTTTTTACTATATACTATATATATGCTAAAAAGTGAGGGGTGTGAGTGTGTATATGTATGTGTGTGTGTGTGTGTGTGTGTGTATATATATATATATATATATATATATATATATATATATATGTCACATCCTTTCATTTTTCTGACTGGAAAATGAATCCATACCAATGAAACCTGTTCTTTCACCAAATCAACTGTGCCTCATATACGGAGCTGTGGTCTCATGGAAATCAAGTTTTACAAGTTAATTGAATGGTCAAAGATAACTTCTATGATAATCTATTTATCTGTGTGTAATTTCATTCCCCAACTTTAGAATTAGTGATAGAGAAAAGCCAACAGGGACCAAAAGCACAGCTGAATACTGTTTTCCTTATAGACGGGGAAATATCTACAATAATCCTCCATGTCAGTCTACAAAGTTCTTTGGCTTTCCTTGGTTTACCAGCTAGTCCAATCAGAAAAATCACAGAAATGGTAGGATATTAAGCATTTGAGCATTAAGGAACTTACAATATTCACAGAGGAAATGTGCATTTTACAGCTCTTTGTTGTTATTTAGCTGGATAGAAATTTGTCATTTTGAGTAACTGTGTGGGCCTCAGCTGTTCAATTACACAATTGTGCATTAGGGGAGCTGTGCTTGGTAAATTAAGTTAGATAACCATGACAATAAATAAACCACAGTGATTTCTTGCAAGTCAATACTTTCTGCATGCAACACTTCACATTTTCTGTTAATATCAATGCAGTATAATGGCTAAGCAATTTCATACTATTTTTTTAAACAGAAAACCCTAGCAATTTACTGTCTCTTAGTACAAGGATAGTGAATGTCAGAATTAGTTGACTTAAGAAGAAGAAGAAATACACATGTGAGGCAGTTTAGATATTAGGCTGTTGGAGGACATCACCCCTGTGGCTGGCCAGTGATAAGCAAGGAACAGATGCTGATGTTGACTTTGGTAACAATACCCAAAGCCCCTCTACCACTGCAACCATGCCAGAAAAGAGAGCAACAAAGAACCACACAAACCAGTGGCTGGGAGTGGGAGGAAATGGAATAGCACAGAGTAGAGAAGTAATTTAATAAAGAAGCCAAATAATTTAAAAATCAAGTACAAAATAATAAAGTTTACAGAGAACAAAACACTTGAAGAAAATTAACAAAATTAAAAGCAGTCATCCTTTCCCACATCCCCCAAACAAACCCTTTTTCTCATATTTTTCCCTGACTTGCACTCCTCTGACTTTTAGAATATGTCTTTCATCTCCCCTGGTGCCCTTATTATTTCTTCACAGCACTGACTTTTAAAAAACATATTGAAATAATATCAACACTAGCACTGCTCTAGGCTTTTGACATGTGTTATCTCATTTGACATTTACAAAAAAAGACTCCAAATCATATCATACAGATAACTCACACCGTCAAAAAATAGTAATAAATACAATTAGTTTGAAATTCCAAACAATATGGAAAAACATAAAAAGCAAATTACAAGCCAATTGGTCCCTATCCTCAAAGGATACAAAGCCAATAGATCTTGTATATAGTTCCAGAAAACAAACAAAATGCATGTATACATATAGTATGTATATGTGTGTGTATTACCTCTTTGTTGTTATTACTTTTAAGAAGATATTCTGTATAAACCACTTGGCATTATTTTTCCACTTACTGGTATACAGTCCCCTGGTCTAGGCTGAAGATCTTCCCATGCAGATATATTTATACTTAATAATGGCTGCCTGGTATTCAGTTGCATGGACGTACCAATAGTCATATGTTGAATGCCTTTTAGAAGGACAAAGCTGCAATGATGGTCCTTATACATTATCATAAGGGCTTCTTTTATATGAGGATATACACTGGATGAATTCATGGTAGTAAAATTGTTTGATCAAACACTATATACCTTGTGGCTATTGAAAAATATCACCAAATCGCCTTTTAAGAATAACATTTTAAAAGTCCAATCATTATTATAAGAAATTACTAATGTTTTCATACTTTATATATGTCAAAATACTTTTAATCCATGGCTTGACAACAAAATACTATGCTAAAATTGTAAACTGTACTGGAAAACATACATGCATCAAATAAATAAGATGAAAATGTGCTTCTGCCCAGTGGAGCCGCCACTGGATACTGAAGCTTTCCTCTACTGCAGATAAGGGCCCTGGAGCGAAGAGTTACAAAAAGGAGCCAAAAGCAGATTAATAACAATATTAATATTTGATTAAGAAGTCATTATCAGTAAAAGCCCTTGTAGGCACAGAATTTATTTCAGGGAAATTTAGTAGAAAAAGTTTTAGAGAAGGAGACTTAGCTCTTATCAGATGGAGTGGCTCTAATTTAGCATTTCAAGTCATGCTTGTGACAGATATCAAATAAGACTTGGAAATAAAGATTTTTCAGAAGTTCAAGGCAAAGACTAATTGAATGATCTGCAAGCAGACATACATACATGGTTAAATACCAATTTAATCCTCTTCGCAATTACCTAGCAGTGCTGAAATCTCAGGATAGCACTTCGGTATCGATATCCTCATGCTATTATTTGAGAGTAACTCAAGATTAGAAAAAAAGTCCCTTGATAATTTGTAACATTACATAGATTATTTCCAGTAACAATTCAACCTTCAACCAAGAGCTAAGCCATCACAAAACATTGTGGTGCTAAATAATTTACTGTATTCCATAGGAGAATTCAGGGGCATCTTAATGTGTTAGGATAAAGGTTTCTATGATTAGAAAAGTTCTGGAAGTGGTTGATTTAATAAAGCTGAATAGAGTTAGGTTTTGTTCCGTTTTCTTTTTTAGCTGTAGGATTTCTCAAAGCTCTATTTCAGAGAGTGAGATATAGTTGCAGCATTTTATAAACTTATCAGAACAATGAATGCTTTCCCTTTTAAAATAATTCATTTATGGCTGGGTGTGGTGGCTCATGCCTGTAATCCCAGCACTTCGGGAGGCTGAGGCAGGTGGATTGCCTGAGGACTCTGAGATCAGCCTGGGCAACACGGTGAAACTGTGTCTCTACTAAAATGCAAAACATTAGCCAAGGGCATGTGCTTGTAGTCCCAGCTACTCGGGAGGTTGGGGCAGGAGAATTGCTTGAACCCGGGAGGTGGAGGTTGCAGTGAACCGAAATCATGACACTGCACTCCAACCTGGGCAACAGAGAGATATTCCGTCTAAATAAATAAATAAGTAAATAAGTAAATAAATTCATTTATGTCCTAAGAAGCCACATTGTTACTTTCAACAGAGACTGGGTCATGCAACAGCAATTGCACAAGCATTAAGGATACGACTATATCTTACTCCAGCCCTACTGCTCACACATTTCTTGGCACATGGTAGAAATTGACTGAATATCTGGTGAATGAATAACTTATGATAAAAAAAAAAAACAACCGAGATTTTAAATTTACACAACATTTGTAAAATCACAGCATTCGTTGCCTGTGAGGCCATTCTCTTCTACACAGAGCTCATAAAGACGCAGGAAAACAACTAGAAACTCCTGGTAACAGGGGCAACAACCTACAGTTCCCTCATCCTTCCCAATATGCAGCTGTGAGGTAGGAATTATTTAATGTATAAATAACAGAACACACAATCGAGAGTATTTTTAGCACAACTGAAGAGTATTTCATGACATCAAAGAATGTGCACAGAATATCAAATAAAAAAAGGATACAGAACTCAATATAAAACATGATTCCAATTTTGTAATCTCCACAGACACATCTATAGACACCCACAGACATTCACACTCATGTATTTAAATAGAAAATATTCTGAAAGGAAATGCCTAAAAATATGTTAATAGTGATTTTTGTCGAGTGATGGATTACCATTGTTTTTTCTTTTTATATCTATTTTCTAAATGTTTTTAAGTAACTACATCAAGAGCTTACGTTTATTCATTTTATAAACAAAATCCAGGATATACACATCTACTTCCCAATTCTTCAGAAACTTCCAGATGCCTAAGTATTCTTTGTCTACACGTTATAGTCTATATTCAAATACAAAAATGTAAGTCGGGATTTTACATTCACTAAGATGATCAGAAGACATAATCGAGGCAATAATGGTCATCTCAAATGTGATCCTATCATGAAGATAACAAAAAGGTGAGCATGAAGGACCCCTTAAAGAAAGTACAATTTTCCTATCCTGTTTATTTAGGAGCACTAGGTAATGGACTTCACTGAATGAATTACTTAGGTAACTTCTCAATCTCAAGTACCCAGGCTGGTGGTGAGGACATTAAGCATAAAAAGCCAATGGCAAATGTGGACATCTTCCTAGAGTGCTGGTTTAACTTAGGGAAGGTGAATGGTAATATGACTTGACAATTATTCTTCTGTGAAAACAATGACATATGAGAACGGAATGCCATGTTTATATGAACTTTTTGAATAAACAGCCTAGGTGCAGTGGTTCACCTCTCTAATCTCAGTACTTTGGGAGGCCAAGATGGAAGGATCACTTGAAGCCAGGAGTTCGAGAGCAGCCTGGGCAATAAAATGAAACCCTTTTTCTACAAAAAATAGCCAAACATGGTGGTGCAGATCTGTAGTCCCAGCTACCTGGGAGGCTGAGGCAGGAGGATTGCTTGAGCCCAGGATTTTGAGGCTGTAGTGAGCTATGAGCACCTAACTGTACTCCAACCTGGGCAACAAAATGAGACCCTATCTCTAAAAAATAGTTAATAAATTAAATAAACATTTCCAAAGAAATTCCAAACTTGCTACAGTTAGTGTCAGGTACAAATTCACTATCCTTTAGCAGTTTTCAAAAAGTCCAGGGAGTACAGGAAAGGGACACAAATACATGCTCAGAGAATGGGTGTGCACACATAACGGAGACAGTGCTCCCACGCATGGGCAGACTTAGAGATCTTTATGGCATTCTAATGCCAGAGGGCAGGGCCAACATTTCTTTAGATTGCTGAAGTCACCCGAAGAGAAGGCTGCCAAGAAGAGGGAAAGGATGACAGATACCTCTGCCTCTCTCTGAAAGTGGGGGTCGGAACAGTGGATTGAATCAAAGGAGAAATATTTCCCGGCTTTCTATTAAAAACTTAAAAAGGAAGTGCAATAAAACAGTTAAGATTGGGTGATTTTAAGATCTGTGAGTTCATACTTTGGCCTTTTTTGCTTTTCGGAAAGCAATTGTGGGCTTTCAAATAGTAATTAGGCCTCAGTTTGTCTTTTGGTTAAGAATAAGACTGAATAAGAGTTTCTGTATGAATTTAAAACCAAATTATTATGTATGCAAGCCTATTGTTTTTACTCATTTTGAAAAAAGCACACATCTGTGTGTGTATATATGTATTCACAGAAAAATGTATAGAAAAACATATAGTACTATACGATCAGTAATTATTTTTAAGTAGAGAAAATGTAGGAGTTTTTAATTTTCTTCATTGTTTTTCTGCATTTAAAATTTTTCGATAAGGTTTTTATATACTAAAATATCTAAAAGAAATTGTTAATCATCTGTATAATATAAATGGTATCTTGTTAACCCCAAATCTTCAGTTTTACCTATTGAAATGTGTGTTATTCAGGAGCTACCATTCACATCCAATCAGTGATTTAAATAAAATTTATACAACTTGCTGGCAGCATGGAAAGTAGAAAATTCATGTGAAGGATCTGGAAGGACTAAAGCACATATGCCACTATATAGTAATGTTGAATGAAAATGAAGCAATGATATAAATCTCTACTTTTTAAAAAATAAAAGCAAATACATCCTACTGGTAGCCACCTATGACCATAATCCCTATGAGAAAAATATACATAACTATGACAGAAAAAACTTTACCATCTCCCTATTTTATAGAAATCCAAGTTGAAAATAATCATCGCACTATAACTAGAGTTACTGATCAGAGATAAGTGTTGCATTTCCTGTTCACTACCATTCCTTGTGTCCATAAATTTTGTCTTCTGTTTGTCACATCAGCTCTATAGACACATTTCAGTTCTATTTCAGAACTGACAACAGAAGTCTGATTTTACTCATTTAGGAGAAAAAGCATGTCTAGATCTGTATCATACACAATTTTTCCTACCCCAAACAAATGCATCTGAACAAAAACCTCCTTTTGTTCAGGTTTTTGTTTAAGCCAAATAGCTTAATTTTGATATAGTCTATCCAATCAGCAAACAAAAGTCAGTTATAAAATTTAGAGGGATTTTTTTTTCTCCTCAAAGAATGAAACATATTACTAAATGATAGTTATTCCCACTACCCACTGGTATACCTTCACTAACTAGAAATCCCTTCTCAAAGACTCTGGCCACATCCCACAAGCCTGTCTGGACACCACATTTCCACCGGTCTCATGGAATGGAGTTGTTTTTGAAAAAAATTGGTTCTGAAACAGCCAAGATGCACCAAAGACACATACCGTGCTGACAGATACATTCCAACTCCACCTAAAGCAGCAGCTTTACACATAAGGGTTTATAATGCCCAAAATATCATCTCTAACCAATGCACAAAGAAGAAAACAACTAAAAGAGAAATCTTGATTAAATCAAAACAGGACTTAGCGGAAAACTCTGCCTTTATGTTTTATTGCTGTTGTTTTAATAATATTTTGTGTTCAGCAATCAAACGAGAAGCTAAGAGAAATGAAGTTATCCTAGATGTTTGTTATGAATCTGGTAACTGTGATCTCAGAATAAAACAACAAATAAAATATTTTTAAAAAGACTTTAATGGAGGAAAAGAGAACAATGAAGTTCCAAATTTATTCTCCAAAATCACATTCATAATGAAGAAGGGAGTTAGTAGAGTTGAAGGAACAAAAGGAGAAACCTTTAGACATATCAAATGCTCAAAAAATGGCAACCCAGATTGACTTGATGATGTAAACTGTATATTTAGAGGACAAACAATAATATAATTTCTGTAGGCACGGAACATTATAACATCCCTTTTTAAGTGATTTTAACTTGTTTGCCTTGGTTACCTAAGAGAATGATCAGGAAATAGCAAAAAGTAGGTAGAATCTGCTTTCTTCCAGCTAACAAAAAGCTTCATATCAACCTATAAGCTCCTACTCTGCTATTTTAAACTACATTATGCAATGCCAGAAATTATATGTAGGCACTAACCATATGTTTTTTGATAAAGTTTAAGGGGGCAACTTCCAAAATGTAGCTTCATTCTAGTGGTGAGAACATTGAATTTACAGTCAAAACACTGGATATCAATTGGATTTACAGCCAAAACTCTGAATATGAATAGGATTTACAGCCAAAACTCCGGCTCTGTTATTTCATGGACTGTATCAATCTAAGCCAGTCAATGGATCTTCTGAAGATTCAGTCCTCTCATTTGTAAAATGAAGTCCTTGTGTAAAAATTAAATTGGATTATGGATACTAAATGAAAAATAACAAACATTCATTTTCAGATTCCAGTTGACAACAATACAATCATGAACACAGAGAGGTTTTTCTCCTAAATTAATATGAAAAGCTGTTTATGAGCATCTTCCAGCTTTGAAATTGCTAACGGTGGCACATTAAAGGAAAGCAAGCCTGCAAAAAAATCCTCCAGAACACCCACCAAAAAAGGCCAGCCACTTCTGTTCTTAAGTGAAACCTCTTTATAAAGTGTGTGCAATTTCACAATTCTGCATGCCACAGAAAATTACTGCTTAAAATATATACTTAGTTAAGAAGAGGGAAGAGAGTAAAGAGGCCCTTTGATGCTAACATTTTTGAAAAAAAAATTAACATGTTTCTGGAGACTTCATAACTATGGGATTTAATTTGTGGGAAATAAACATGGCAGTGAGTAAGAAGGGTGAGGGGAATGGCCAACTGCTCTCTGGAAAAAGGAAAGATCATAATTCTCATCTGGAACAAGATCTTGCAAGTCCAAATACCTGAATTATATGGAATAAGCGGCAAAATGCAACACTGAAGGTCAAGGAAAGAATCACAGAAATTATATTTTCTGTACTCTTGGGCCTTGAATTATGTTCTAATTTCTAAAGCAAAAATGACCTTGGGATATGAATTATAGGTGAATGCAAAATATACATACCTGCAGACAGACAGACAGACACAGACACATATACCAGGTAGCATGAAGAACAGTGGAAAACAAAGTGTTACAGGGCTATTACAACCGACAAGCAGAATAAGGTCATGAATGCTAGCTACAGTTTGGTCAAGTCAATCTAAAACAAATAAAAATACATAAAAGTAGAAAGTTCTTAGAAAGCCTAGGAAGTTCCCATGTAAAAATTATGTAAATGACTGGGAAAACAGGTAAGCAAAAAAGGATGATAGTTATTCTAAAAAACATTTATCAAAAATCTAATTGTATATCCCTGTTCTTTCCATGGTAAAGAAACATTAAGACTAAGAAAGAGGTTGCAAATGAACAGATTGAAATATTTTTTATGCAATCTATTTTTTTTTTTGAGATGGAGTCTCGCTCTCACCCAGACTGGAGTGCAATGGCGTGATCTCGGCTCACTACCACCTCTGCCTCTCTGGTTCAAGCAATTCTCTTGCCTCAGCCTCCCGAGTAGCTGGGATTACAGGTGCCTGCCACCACGCACAACTAATAGTTTTATATTTTTATTAAGGATGGGGTTTTACTATGTTGGCCTGGCTGTTCTCGAACTCCTGAACTTGTGATCCGCCTCGGCCTCCCAAAGTGCTGAGATTACAGGTTTGAGCCACCATGCCTGGCCTATGTAATCTATTAATTATCCTGCAGGAAGGACATTTCTGGAATAATATAAAGTCAGGTGACTTTGTCAAACTTAAAACATATAATTGGCAAGTATGTAAATAATCAACTATCATTACTCACTAAGTGAGACTCTCTTTTAGTGAGAAGTCAAATGCCAGTCTTCATTTGGACAAAAGGATGAGGGGAAAATGAATTCATCATTAATCTTCAAAGAGATAAATTTCTTTCCTGTGATATAACATGGTAAGAGATTCTCCAGAGTCCAACCATGAAGAGTCAACAATTAACATTTTTAGGAAACAAACCTGAATAGGTCATTAGTCTGACTCAATGAATTTCTTTTCATGGTCCAATTTCAACTTCAAAATCAAAACTTTAGAAAACTGTCATTTCTCATATTTTCTGATTTCATTTCTAACAGTCACATATTTTTCTGCAATGCCAAAAAAATCTGTAGCTATTTCAGTAGGTTAAATGATAGATGATTTTTTACAATAGTAGAAACAAAAACTGAATGGAATGAAGAATGACTAGTGGAACTTTGGGAAATTACGAATAGCGCTGTTTCAAATCTGACAGCAAGTATTTAAAATAATTGAAATGAAATAAATGGTTATTCCTTCAAGTGAATACAGATCATTAATATGAGCCAGTTATTTCTGAGAGCAAGGAAATACTGTACAAGAAATATATAAATTTCTGGTAATTTTGTTAGCCTGAAAAGTAAGGAAGCTGAAAGGAGAAAAGATGTTTTTGAGCTAATCAAATTCATTGACAGAACTGTTTTTTGAAAAAGCAAAATTTGATAAACTTATTTCATTAACACAAATTATGGAAAACCAAATGGAGCATATTAGCAGTTAACAGCATAAGCTTTAGGGTCAAAAGACCTGGATTACAATATCTCTGAAACTTAATTTCCTCACATAAAATAAGGATTGTAATATCTGCATTAATAATCATAAGGGTTATTATGAAGCCTGAACAGGATAGCTAATGGAAAGTATATATTATAACACTGTTCTTGACATATGAACATGGTGATTATTTTTATTGTCATTATTGTTAACATTTTTTTAAAGAAAAGACAGCTGTTCCCAAGCCACAATCTCACTAAAGACTCTTCTAAGATTTATTTACCAATATTTAACAAGCTAAACTTCATTGTCCAAGGAATTGCTTGAAATTTAATAAAAACATGATAGCAACTGAATGATTATTTTTCCTTAATAAAAAGTGTACTGTCATGCACCACGTAACACTTCAGTCAATGATAAACCACATATATGTTGGTGGTTATATAATATTACAAAAGCACATTTTTATAGTATTTTTTCTATTTTTAGATAGACTCAGATACACACTTACCATTGTGTTACAACTGCCTACAGTATTTAGTATGGTCATATGCTGCACAGGTTTGTAAACTAGGAGCAATAGGCTATACTCTATAGCCTAGGTGTGTCATAGGCTATACTACCCAGTGTAAGTAGACTCTATGATGTTTGCATAACAAAACTGCCTAACTATGCATTTACTGGTACTTATCCCCATGGTTAAGTGACACATGACTGCATATTAAGAGGATTAGCTGACTCATTTTTGGGTCCTGAGAGTTTTTAAAATCCTAAAATCATATTGCAGAATTATATGTCAGCTAAAAATTTTCGAAGTCATCCAGTGAAATATATTTCTTTACTATGAGGCTATCATGAAACTGAAACACCAAGAAGTAGAGACACTCCTGTCTTAGATATCTCTTTTTATAGACTGGTAGCATATAAGGAGACAGCCAACTATGTTAATCAAAGTCATCCCTCAAGGTTCAGTTCAAACATAGTCATCTCCATGAAGCCTCATACACAGCCAAAATTAAGCTCCAGAATTTCACAATGCCTTTAATTACTTACCACACATTAACTTGTTTGACATTTTTATGACAAACCTCTTTCTCCTTACAGATTACTTGAGGGAAGGGGCCTGGTCTTGCTGATCTTTGATTGCTCCCATTACATCATATACAGTAACTTTTCAGTATATTTGGAGGTTAGCAATAAATATAAAAAGCTGGCAGGCACTGCCATGGTGAAACAAAACTACCGTTTAGGAAATGTGACCACTTTTGACCCCTGACACAGCAGTATTGATTAGATGAGCAGTGGTAGAGACGAGAAGTGTCCAGGACTATTCCTAGGGTTCCAACATGAGCACTTGAATCATTACAAGGAAGGAAAAGTCCAGAGAAGAGCTGGTTTCGGGCAAGATGATGAGTTCAGTTTGGTCTTCCTCTGTTTAAAATGCCCACGAGAGCTCAAGACATACTACATTTACAAGTAGAGATCACCAGCATTTTAAACATGTTCAAAGCCATGGGCACAGATGAATTCTTGTGGAAAAAATACCTTGAAAGGAAAGAGGAGAATGAAACCAGAAAAAAAATGAACACCTAATGAACGAGATTAAAAGTAACCTAGCTTGTGGCCCAGAGACCTGGAGACATTTCATTCCAATTGGAAGAGGTAAAAGAAAAAGGGATGTGAAAGCTAAAACAAAACTGATTGTTATTCAATTTCCAAAAAAAATTCAAGTCAATATATTTGTGCATCTACCATTCAATCATTCCACAAATACCTCATAAGCACTTTGTTAGAAAACGAAGATACAATGACAAAGAAGACAGAGTTTACTTAAGAAGATAATTAACACGGAAATAAGGCAGGGAGAAAGGTTTTCACAGAGGACTCCCTGGTCAACCAACCTGGTTTTTCACTACTTTTGGTAGTTTTATCTGTGAACTACCAATAAAAGTTACAACTTAATGATACTTGCCAAAAAGGTCACTCAAAGAATTCCCCAAGCTCTGTGCAAACTCTGATAGTAACGCCCTTTTGAGGTTAGCTTTCTTTTTGGCAGAAATTGCTATCAAAAGTTTTAAATCCATTCATGCATCATTATAAATTACCATGTTCATTTATTCATCAGAATCTTGTAAATTTGGTCTGTTAGAATCAGTTGTCATGAACTAGACTGCCAGTGTACACACTGAGAGATGCTGCTGCTGGACTTCCAAAGCTAAAGTCCCAGATCTTAGAAGCTAATGCCCTCCCCAGGATATTGCATCTTGTGAATCTCTGCCTGAGTAACCCTTCAATCTCCCTGGTTATTCATCTCGATCAAACTTTCCTTTAAAGGTTAATCAAAGCGATATTAATGAGATTGAACAAGGGGATACTGTTTGTCGAAGAGTAGCAAGGAGTACTTCACTGCTAAATGATGATCTTTCTATATCCCTGTGTCCAATCCCACATTGCCATGATGAAGATGTTTGGAAATCCTATTGAACGACTGGCACAAGGCAGCATGAGCACATTTTCAAAGTGATTTCACTGTATCTGCCAGCATGACTAATATCCAGGCCTCTAGCCAAAGCCATGCCTTACATTCTGCTGCCTGGCCTTTGAACAAAATTCCACAGTTCCTATTGGCTATGAACACAAGCCAGATAGATGTATATTTTTTGAGATGAAGTCTTGCTCTATTGCCCAGGCTGGAGTGCAGTGGCGCAATCTCGGCACAGTGCAACCTCCACCTCCTGGTTCAAGCAATTCTCCTGCCTCAGCCTCCCAAATAGCTGGGATCACAGGTGCCCACCACCATGCCTGGCTAATTTTTTGTATTTTTCGTAGAGATGGAGTTTCACCATGTTGGCCAGACTGGTCTCGAACTCCTGACCTCAGGTGATCTGCCTGCTTTGGCCTCCCAAGGTGCTAGAATTACAGGTGTGAGCCACTGTACCCAGCCACAAGATACAGATTTGAACTTCTTTTAAACCTGAGAGCAAAAGCCATCATACCATACTCTCATTTTCATCCTAACACAGACACCAAAACATTCACATTGTCTTTATCTCCAATGAACTGCAAAGGCCTAGGGTTTCCCCAGAACTTGGGTTTACAGTACACACTCCCTGAGAGATACTCCTTAAAACATGCATGTCCAGAAGCATCGGTGGAGACTGCTATGAAATCCCGGCATTGCTCAAAAAATAAAAGTCAGATTAAAGTTCCTGGCACTGCTCTCCTTTCCTGTTCTTCAGTTCTCATATTTCCTCCCACTCCGCATATTGTTCCCTTGATTATGAAACGTACTGCCTTCTGTCATCTCCTGTTGTTCTTTAATTCCTAACTCAAACCTATCAGCCTTGCTCCCTTGTTGCTCTCTGACTCAAATGGCAAAGCTCTACCTTCCCAACAATCATCACAGGACACTGGACCTAAAGCATCTGCACTATCACCAATTCCAAACCCCACATTCCTAACAGGAGACATTGGTGTCCAGAGAAATTAAGTAAATTGTCTGGGAGCAGCAAACTGATTTCTGCCAGAACCCAGGTCTTCTAATTTCCAAACCAAAGATATTGCCAGTTTCTCCTTTAGCTAATCTTCAACCATTTTAAATTAAAATCTCCTTCACCAGATTTGCAAGTGTTCTGAAATACATATCCAAAATAATCACAACTACTCTCTACCAATATCTTTTTTTTTTTTAAGATAGAGTCTTACTCTGTCAACCAGGCCAGAGTACAGTGGCTGATCACAGCTCACTGCAACCTCAACATTGCGAGCTCAATAGATCCTCCCACCTCAATCTCTCTAATAACTGTGGGACTACAGGTGCATGCCACCATGTCTGGCTAATTTTTGTATTTTTTGTAGAGACCAGGCCTCACTACATTGCCAAGAGTGGTCTTGAACTCCTAGGCTCAAGCAGTCCACCTGTCTTGGCCTCCCAAAGTGCTGAGATTACAGGTATGAGCCACTGCACCCAGCCTTCTACCAACATCTTAGGATATCTCATTTACTAAAATGAAGTTAAAAGCAAAAAGACTTAAGATTTCATCCAAGAGACTCTGATCCTTAAAAAAGGAAAAGAAAAAAAAAAAGACAACAGATTATGTTACAGAATCATGTTCGCAAAAGAAAAATTGAAGAACTAAGCACAGGACTGTCCTAAATGTTGAGGATCAAGGAAGGACACATGATCGTCACACCATTCTCCTGCTTAATGTGGATATGCCAGTGCTGAGTTCTGCTAGGTACGTTATCTTGTTTAATCCTTGCAGCAATTTATAAGAAATTTTTTACCTGAATTGTGTAGATAAACTGAAACTTGATGAAGCTATATACATTATCTTGTTTAATCCTCATAACAATTTATAAGAAGTATTTTTTATCTGAATTGTGTAGATAAACTGAAACTTGATGAAGTTAACGTATCTTGTTAGTCCCAAGAAATGGTTATCAGGTGGCAGAGTTGGTTTTTGGGAAAAAGGTCCGTTTGAGTCCAGGGACCAGGCATTCAATCATCATAAAACACCTTATCTCTGGAGGAGAGAAGTATGAAATACCATGATTCATACTAAGCAAACAGACTTCTATCTGTCATATCTCTATTTAAGAAATTCAAATCCAAAATAATGAAAATACCTAAAACTTCCAAAATATCTTGCATTAATATCTTACGAGATTTTCGTCAGCTATATAGTCATAGGAACCAAGGTTCCCATGGACACCTAACCACGGGCCCGTGTTAGCTACACACTTCACGTGACTGCCTAAAAAACTATGCATTCTTTGCAACCCTTGCTGTCCACTTTCTCCTTTTTTCATGCTCGTGTTCCTCAGAGATACTTTTCAGCATGGTTCAAAATAAAACGACAAAGACCTTTGATTCAACGGGTTCTGTTCAGCATTTTTTGTTATGCTTACCAAAGCTAACGGATATTTTTTTTTCTCTTTGATTTTATATCAATGTGTAATAGCAATTTTAAAATGACACAGAGCATACTTCGTTAGGCTTTCGGTTTTAATGAGAATGATTTAGAAGCCTGAATGTTTTCTGCGACTTCCCCCTCCAGCCCACAGGAACTCATGGAGACCTAACCATGGACCCGCGTCAGCTGCACACTCCATGTGCTTGTCTATACCCCCAACCAAGACCTTTAGAGAAGGCAAGGAGAGCGTATGTAATTATTTATAACTAGGTCGCAAAGAGCTTGAATAGACTTGCAAAACATACATATAGTTGGAGAGAACAATGTCCAGGTACTGTGCACAATTTACAGATAAGCAAAGTGACTAGTCAACTTGATTAAGCTAGCACTGTTAAAGAGCACAGTTAAGACAAGGAGCCTGGACTTGTACCTCTGAAACCACGTGCATTCTTTCTGGAGATACCATTCCTCCCCACTGCCCTTATTGAACTCACATCCTAAATTAAGATAAGCAATAATAAAGTATTGCTAATATTTATCACCAATGAAGCTAAATATGGAAATTCTGAAAATGCATAGCCATTCGACAGAGATCTAAGATGGAGAAAGATGGAAAAGAAAAATAAGGAAAACTAAAAATCAATGAGGGGGATGGAAATGAGAAACAACCTCAGATGATGGTTGTGTCAACTGGGCTTATGAGAGTAAAGCTTTATCAAGTTAATTAATAAAAGAGGGGCACAAATCTAAGGTATTCATTATTCAAATCTTGACTCCTCCAACTGGAGAAATTTGCATGAATGGGAATTAGATGATATCAAAGGATTATTTTTAGATGCAAAAATGGTAATCTTGGTTGCATTTTAAGTCCTATCAGAGATATGTGGGAAAGATTAGTGAAACAAGAGTGGAAATGAATTGATCATTAAGTTGGGTGATGGATAATGAATGTTTCATTACATTATTCTCTTTTAAAAAATCTAGGCTGTTAATTGTCAGAGATAATCGCGTGAAGAGCTTGGTAACACACATAAAGGGGAAACAGGAACGTCTAACTACATAATCTGTGGGAGGACTCAGTTGTTTTCCCCAGATGGACTCAGCATTATCAATGCAATGGCAAAAACAAAGACAGAATCTAAGCAACTTCCACCTATTACACATTGGGCCACTGAGTTTAGTATTTCCCATTCCTGACTCAAAGTTGACCTTTTCAAAAATTATGACATGGTTTATATTTAGAAACTAATTTAAGATGAATCTAATGTTACTTTCTCTTTATCTTTATATCAAGTAAAATAATGAATTTGAAGCTACATACATACACACGTGTCTGTGTATGTATTTTGGCATTTCTAAATATGACACTGACTTAACTAGATCATTGATATAATTAAACCAGGGATTTCTTTGATGATCATGAGAATCAAAGAAAAATAATAAAGGGCCACTAATCTCAAAAAGTAGTATAGTAGAAAGAGTAACAGAATAAATGAAGAATTAGGCCACCCAGGTAATGGTGCCAGAAAAACCTCTTACTAATGCAAGCAAGTCACTCAACACTAGAGTAAGTTTCATCATCTGTACTATGACTGGATTCTATTACACATTACGCAAGATTCTTTTGGTTCTAACATCCTAGAGGCTGAAATCTGTTTCTCTCCATGTCTACACCTGTTCAGGAACCCAGTGCTCACCAGAGATTATGACACCTCCAATTTTAGGAAGGCTACGGGTCTCGGCAAGTCCGACTGATGGAACAGCAAAGAGAAGTTTATTTCTGGCTTTTCTCATCGGATGTGAATGAAGCCATGCAAACAGGCAGTGAATCTCTGAGATATGTCCCAGTCACATGGAAGGCATCCTCAGGGAAGAGTTGAACAATGTGATCAGTTCTTTGGCAGGGATTATTAAGGGGTTCTAGGGACATCAACAAGGGACACTATACCTCTGGTGGGAGGCAGGTGGCCAAGATGCTGGTAAATCAGCCAAGCACAGCTCTCTAAGGGTGGGGTAAGTGTCCCCGCCTGGTGTTCCCATTGTCTCCGTGATCAAGTCTCTGTACATCTGCCATACTGATTTAAAATTAGCTGTGGGCACTGTTGTGGCAGAGCCTGTGGCTTAATTTGTGACTCTCTTATCTCCAGCTTTCAGTTCTAGCATACTCAAGTTGTATTTGCTGGGACAGTCATGACAACATAGGATGGCATGGAAAATGTTGGCATGATGGGCACATTGAGAATATTCCATCTAAAGCAGCTATAAATTTTAAAGTAGTGCATTGAAAAACTGGCTTTTCAGATACTAAAATTGGAGGGGATTGGACAAGTTATAACTAGCAGAAAGTACAGAAAGATGATGTAAGAATGAGACGGCAAAATGAAGAAAAAAAAAGCAAAGAGGAAACCAGTGGAACAGGAAAGGGGTGCTTGAGTAATCAGGGCATACTCAAAAACTTCACTCAAAAAGAATGGAACATGTTTCACAGGCTGATGCTCTAGTTGTACCAACTGACAAGAAATTGACCCACACACTAGAAGCAGCGTTTCCGAATAGGAATTCCCTGGAAGTGATATAAATATGTGCAATGGGAAAAATAATTAGCAATTTCTTAATTAAATCTCATTTATCCTCTAATAAAAAGAACAGTGAATAAAAAGTTATTTATTAGATTTTATTTTTTTGAGACGGAGTTTCACTCTTGTTGCCCAGCCTGGAGTGCAATGGTGCGATCTTGGCTCACCGCAACCTCCACCTCTCAGGTTCAAGCAATTCTCCTATCTCAGCCTCCTGAGTAGCTGGGATTACAGGCATGTGCCACCATGCCCAGTTAATTTTTTGTATTTTTAGTAGAGATGAGGTTTCTCCATGTTGGTCAGGCTGGTCTTGAACTCCTCAGGTGATTCACCTGCCTTGGCTTCCCAAAGTGCTGGGATTACAGGCATGAGCCACCGCTCCCAGCCACTTATTAGTTTTAAATAAAATGTTAAGCCTCAATTAAAATCTATGGTTATTTGTGGCTGGGTGCAGTGTCTCATGCTTGTAATCCCAGAACTTTGGGAGGCCGAGGTGGGTGGATCACTTGAGGTCGGGAGTTCAAGACCAGCCTGACCAACATGGTGAAACGCCATCTCTACTGAAGCTGCAAAAAATTAGCCAGGTGTGGTGGTGTGCACATCTGTAGTCCCAGCTCCTTGGGAGGCTGAGGCAGGAGAATCACTTGAACCCAGGAGGTGCAGGTTGCAGTGAACCGAGATAGTGCCACTGTACTCCAGCCTGGGTGGCAAGTAAAACTGCGTCTCAACAACAGCAACAGGCTGAGTGCAGTGGCTCACACCTGTAATCCTAGCACTTTGAAAGGCTGAAGTAGGCGGATCACCTGAGGTCAGGAGTTTGAGACCCTGACCTCACCCTCTCCCAGAGGTTTAGTGTCCATTGTTGATGTCCCTAGAACCCCTTAATAATCCCTGCCAACATGGTGAAACCTTGTGTCTACTAAAAATACAAAAATTAGGCCAGGCACAGTGGCTCACGGCTGTAATCCCAGCACTTTGGGAGGCTGAGGCAGGTGGATCACTATGTCAGGAGTTCAAGACCATCCTGGCCAAGATGGTGAAACCCTAAAAATACAAAACTTAGCTGGCGTGGTGGCAGATACCTGTAATCCCAGCTACTCAGGAGGCTGAGGCAGAGAACTGCTTGAACCCAGGAGGCTGTGAGTGCAGTGAGCCAAGATGAGATTGCGCTACTGCATTCCAGTCGGGGCCAAAGAGTGAGACTCTGTCTCAAACAAACAAACAAAACAAAACAAAATTAGCCTGGTGCGGTGGTGGGTGCTTGTAATCCCAGCTACTTGGGAGGCTGAGGCTGGGAGAATTGCTTGAAGTTGTAGAAGTTGCAGTGAGCCGAGATGTGTCATTGCACTCCAGCCTGGGTGACAGAGGGAGATTCTGTCTCAAAACAGCAAAACCTATGGTTATTTGTAACAAAATTATGGTCACATTTTATAAGCATGTTTGAGTTTCAGACTTTCTGATTTTATTCTCCAGTCCCTCTGCAGTCAATACTTTACTCTTAAAACATTTCAAGACATGGAATCTTAAGCTAAGAAATAAGAGTTTAACAATATATATTAAAATAAACTAAATTAATAACTGATTTGCTTATTGATATATTCATGCAAACAGTAAGAAATGTGTCCCTGCAATTTTCTGTAGTATACATAGTAATACAATTTAAAAGATTCTTTTCAAACCAGACTTTAATTCTTAAAAGTTATATGTTAGATTTTAGTCTGTTTTATTAAAAAAATACACAAAAAACATTTTTAATGTAAATTCCAGGCTATTTATGCACAATGCTGAATTTTAAAGTTGAGGATACATATGTGATTCTTCCCAAATTTAATAACACAAATATATTATTTGTTCTAAAAGTTAGAGCTATGAGTAGTTGAAGGAATAAAGAAACTTAAAATGAACCTAATTTGAGAAGGGAAAATAACTAAACCAAATAGTAAGAACTCTATACTGTCCATTTCGTTTTTGAAAATAACTGTATTTTATTAATCCTGAAATACTCAGAATATCTAGTATTTAGCACAACCCCTGGAATTGTCCAGTACTTTGCCCTGAAAGAAGAGAAACAAGGAGAGGTATGAAGGAAATAAATTACTCAAAGAAGAAAAGTAAGATATTTAGAAGGGGTCTTCACCAGAAAATCAAATATCTCAGGTAACTATTTTGGTCCCAGTCTTCATTAAGCAAATGCTAAACCAAAGAAGTTTGATGCCCTGAAAGAATAAGCCAAATGAGACAGAAAAGATGAATAATAGTTGAGCAGGACAGATGGGCAGGGCCATTAATAAATTAATAAGCAGTGATTCTTCAATTTTAGTGCACCTGAGAATCACACAGCGATGGTGGCAGGGCAGAGGAAGGAGTACTTGGTAATATGCATCTCTCTGGATCCCAGCAGGGAAAATCTGACTTGGAAAGTATACTTGGTAAACCCCAAGAGTCTCTGGAAACTCGACTTAAGATCTGCGTTTTTAATATTAATAAATTCTCCAGATAATTCTGATGTTGTTTGCTCGTGGATTACAGTTTTGAAAACCCTGGACATCTCATCCAAATTTCCTCCTATAGGTTGAGAACAAACACCTATGAATAGAATCCAGGTTGAGTGCTGTTTCTACTATACAGAAAGAAAGTAACATACGGGGGACAAAAAGAGGTGTAGAGGGGGTAGAGGAGTAGAAACAAATACTAAAAAGTGTTTAATTAAATGAGATAGATGCCATATGGATTTTCTTTGTATGTCAGCTAATTAAAATGTTTGCCAAATGTAGCTCAACTTGAGAAACATCCCTTAGGCAAAGTTTTGTTTTGCTTCAAAGTCTAAATGCTTGGACAACTTTACACATGCTCTGGAAGAATGGGAAGGTGTACAGGAAAGGGCAGTCAGCTGAAGAGCTCCTAAAACATATGTTGAGAAATATTTTTAAAAATGTTTTGTAATAGTTTGAGATATTATTCACATACTATACAACTCATCCATTTAAAGTGTAAATTTCAATAGTTTTAGTGTATTTACAGAGTTGTGCAACCATCACAATTAATTTTAGAATATTTTATCACTCCCGAAGGACACCCCACACCCATTAGTAATCACGTCCTGTTCTCCCTTTTCTCCCAGCCCTTTCTCCCAATCATGAATCTGCTTTCTGCTCCTACAGATTTGCCTATTCTGGGCATATCATATGAATGAAATCATCAATTATACAATATATTGACCTCTTGTTTCACTTTGTTTAGTGTTTCCAAGATTCATCCACCTGATAGCAAATATCAGTACTTCATTCCTTTCTTTGCGAAAAAATGTATTTTTCAATGAAATGTTTAGAAAAGATGAATCTTGATAAAAGCTGTCATTTATTCATTCATTAGACACTATACCATATGTTACCGGAGGCTGTTAAATTGTTTAAATCAAATAATTCATCTTATTTGCAATGATTTGTCATTACCAAACATAGTCTTGAAAATTTTGCTCATTTCCATGAATAGATTCCAGCCAGAAATGGATATGGTATCCTTTTTTTATACAGATAAAATACATTTAATATTTTTTCTAGGCAAAATTACAGCACTTTTAGTACAAGTGGTTACTCTGGAAGCAAATGACAATTTCCACAATGACCATAGTCCATTGTCCCAAGAAATATATAATCCAAAAAGGCAAACAACATAAACATGAACAATAGCACTTCAAGCCAAAATATACATGTGCAGTTACACTGTGCCAACATACCCACTAGGATCAATACCTTCTCCAATGCACAGTGAGTTTAATCATTGATATTTCAAAATATCAACCCTCAAAATACAGGGACATTTTACTTGTTCATTGATATATTCCAAGTGCCTAGGAGCCCAGGCTAATGCACTAGACACAGATTAGCCTTTATGCTGTTAATTATTATTACATGTTATGTATTACATTATATGTTACTATGAATAGTTTGTTTTAAAAATAAGTTTATTTACTCACTTTAGAAGCATTAAAAGCAGAAAAATATAGAAAAATTAAAACCATCTGTGATCATATAACTCAAAGAAAAGCCACAGTTAATATTTAGCACATTTCCTTCTAGATTTTTTTTTAACCTTAAAGGGGCTTATTAATTGTTATTACTATACATAGTTCAAATTCATCTTTCACCATGACTGTGTTGCTTTTCAATATAATTCATATATATACAATAGAAAGCTCTATTTAAATATTTTTAGATATTTTTACAGTCATATTTGCATAATCTTCTCTAAAATACATATGTACCCTGGGTCCAAAAAAGCATGTGTATGCAAATGAAGAACCGGCCTTTTAAAAATAATATAATCATATCTCCATCAGTGAACATCCTAAGAACAAACCTTCTTCATAGGAAAAAAAACAAAGCAAAGCCCTCCTAGAATCTGAAGCTCTGCTTCTATGTACTGAACAGGACAAAAACGTTTTCTTGCCCACATTTATTCATCAGGGAACAGGGCATAGTAAACTAAGGTGACCTTCACAAAATTTGTTTTGGTGAGGTCAGCCTCTCCTTTCTCCAATATCCCCACCTAGTGCACACTCCCCACTTAACCCCTGAAAGAATCTACTGCCTTCTACTGCTCTCCCTCCCTGAAATCAGAGCGCATATGTAGGATGAGCCCAAGCTGGAGGCAGCAGCCTGGACTACTTACTAGTCACAGTTCCATCACCTTAGATGAACCATTTTATTATTCAAAGCACGAATGTCTCAGCTATAAAAGTGAAAGCTCTTCACCAGTGGTTCTGAGAGTTGTATCTAGATCAACATCATCTAAAAACTTCTTGGCACATTCTCAGGGTCTTTCCCAGTCCTACTGAACTAGAAACTCTGGGATGAGGCCCAGAACATTTATTTTAACATGCACCATGCTTCCGATGCATAAAAAAGTTTGAGGACCACTGCTCTGCACTCCCACAGACCTCCTGTACCTCCTCCTTAACCCTCACTAAAAACTGTTGTCCTGCCTTCCTACTTCCCTGTGGAAAATCAGGCAAAAACCGGTGTAGACTTAGAACATCATAACCAACCAGCCATCATCATTTACAGCTACACATCCTGTCTTTATCCATGACCTTTCTAAAGCTGGTCCCTCCACCCGTGTGCTCACTTCCATCTTCTCTCCTGCTCAAGCACATTGCTTCACCAATTCTCCCTGGTCTCTTATTCACCAGTGCTTTTCTTCCACTGGATTTTATTTAGCATACAAACTTGCTGTTATTTATTCTATCTTCAAATAAAATTCCCTGACTCCCACTTCCCTGGCTATCACCACCATTTCTTAAAAATAGAGGCAGGACTCTCATATAATCAAAGGTAGAGATTCTAACTGTTCACGTTAATCAATACTGATAATTGTCTAAACTCATATAAACACCACCCAGAACAAAATAGAGAGCATCTCCATCACCCAAAGTTCTTCCCGGTCCCTTTCCTATAAATTCTGCTTCACACATTCAGGCCACCACTGATCTGATTTATAGAACTAAGATTTTGGAATCATATACTATTACTCTTTTGTGTCTGGCTTTTTTGTTCAGTATAGTGCATTTGATGTTCATCCATGATGTTGCATGATGGTATCAATTATTCATTTCAATTTTTAATTGATTAGCATCCCATTATATGAATATAGCACAATGTGTTTACCCCTTCACCTATTGGTGGATATTTGAACTGGTTCCCATTTTTTAATATTATGACTAAGGTTGCAATCAATAATTGTATATTAGTCTTTTTATAGAATGACTTATGTTTGATGATGAAACATATAAGTGAGGAATCGACCTGGGTGAGTTATTGTCTTGCATAAATCTGTTCTTATTGCAGACTTGGCAAAATGCAGAAGAACCTCTTTCTTAAACTAGATGGCTCAATCAAAAACCCTGCCTCTGTGAATGCAAATCCTAACATTTTCAAAGCATTTGAGAGAAATGTTGACTCATTTCTTTACCCATAAATACTTTACCAATCATTCTTTCCATTCCTGTCTATCCACATCCTACCAACACTTTGTGCCTACTGTGCTGAGAACTAGATATGAATAAGAATTGCTCCAGCCTTCAGGGAACTTTGATAGAGTTGGGGAACTTAGACATGAAACAGTGCAGTAAAATGTCCTAAGTGTAAAATAAAACTGTGTCCAAGGTAAAATGCTTCCCAGGAAAAGACTGATCAAATGATTGAGACGCAGTACAGTGTCACGCTTAAGAGTATTGATCTAGGAGCCAGACTGCCTAAGGTCAAATCTCAGTTTTACTCCTTGATACCTCTGAGTCCTTGGGCAGGTAGTTTCATCTCCCTGTACCTCTGTCTCCTCACATACAAAATATGGATATAAGAGTGCTGACCTCACAGTATATTTGCATGGCTTAATATGTGTAAAGCACTTTCAACAGTGCCTGGCAATATACATGGTCATGAACTGCATAGCAATGTCTCAGTAAATGACAAACCTTATATACAACTGTGGTCCCATAAGATTACAATGGAACTGAAGATTTTCTATTGCACTAATACCTACCATTGTGTTACTATTTTCTTACACTATTCAGTACAGTAACATACTATTAGGTTTATAGCCCAGGAGTAATAAACCACACACCATATAGCCTAGATGTGTAGTAGGCTACACCATCTAGCTTTGTGCAAGGACATTCTGTGATGTTCACAATCAAAATCACTTAACAATGCACTTCTTAGATTATATTCCAATCATTAAGCAATGTGTGATGACTGCATTAGATACCATCATCATCATCATAATCCCATCATCCTCAGTTCTCCTGGCAGTATGAAGGGAGTAAAAAACTTTTGATCTCTTTAAAAGGAGATAATGATTGTCCTGAGACATAAAAGTAAACGAAACACCATGAGAATAGATACTTTCAGAAATGGTACTGTGCGTTTGAGGGGAAAATAATAAGAAAAGCTAACTGAATTTTAAGTTTAAAAGATAAGGGCACTGGGAAAGGCAGGACTCATTGTCACGCTAAAGTGCTAAGATTTAGGTCTTGATATACAAGGGCTAGGAGTATCATAGACAAATGGGAGTTGCTGGCTGTAAGCAGGAAGTGTCAAGATCAGATGTAAATGGGAATGCTCACTTACTAAATGAAGAGAAGAAACTGCACGTGGGGAATAGCACGAGTGGAGATGGAGAGATCAGTCAGAAAACACTCAAGTTAGAAACAGTAAAAGCGCTATGAGAGGAGGCAGCCACGTGAAAAGGAGGAGGAGGAGAAGAATGAGGACAAGGGAAGGGAAGGAAGACAAATCAACAGAATTTGGTTCCTGACTCATTCAGTGGACAGGGATGACCCTTAGGGTTTAAATGACTAGCCAATTTCGTAGTAGGGGATTAGGATTGTTAGGTAAAGAGAATAAGCTAAATTTTGGAGTATATTGAATTTGAGATTGTGCTAGCAGTGTCAAGTCGAGTGTTCTAGGGAGAAATTGCATGTTCCTGCATCTCTCTCTGTATATTCATTTCTTGTATTGGCTTTATAGAGATCTAAGAACTATCATCACACATAAAAGTAGTTAAGCCACAGAATTGGATAAAATCACACAGAGAGTATACTGTAAGAATGAAAGAGATTCTCAAACACCATCTTTGGGAATACCAACATTTTAAAGCTGTCAGAGAAAGAGGATAGTGGACACTGGTTGACTGCCCAACATCCATTCCATCTTACTACAAATGATCAGAACATATCAATCATGATAACATCATTTTTTCTGTTAGCAACTAGGAGAGATATGGACCCAGTCAAGGCCAAAGTATGGTGGGAGACTTCTGGGGAATTTTTCCTTATTTATAGAAATAGAAAGAACCTGACATTTAGTGAAATTGCTGAACTAATGTATCAACCAGATCCAAAGCCTGTCCTGCTTCTGAACTTTCAGTTTTATGAGAGAATAACTGTATTTAAGGTATGAGCCTATTTCAGTCAAGGTTTCTATTACTTGAAGCGGAAAACATCCTGAAAAAAATGTATCCGCACCAGAGATGGAAGAAAATCATTAGACTGGAAATGGAAAGAGTGCTATTATTGAAACCAAGAGAATAAACTTCAATATGGAAAGATGAGCATAAGAGACATATTACCTGACCTATGAATACACTGCATGTGTGTCTGTGTGCTTATATAAAGACATTCTTTATGCTGATATATAATTCTATATATCTCAATTTAGGCACTCGCACTATCTTTTTTGATCATCATATTAAAATATTCATGATTAAGAATAAAGATACTAAGTACTTGTCTGTTCTCGCTCCACAGTATAACCTGATGCTTCGCACACAGTTTGGAGTAAATGTTTGTAGAATGAATGCAAACTGGGTCCAATAAGGTAAGGTGTTTTATTTTAGCCTTATTTTTAAAAATTGAGTAATCAATTTTATTTTTCATTAGTTACTATAAAAGATGCCCTCTCAGTTACATTCAAGAAGTATACAAGAATGTCCTATGTTTCTGGGAACATGATTTAATTTTTTAAAGTATTACTACATAAATTTAATACTATGAATGACATAGCACAGGTCTGACAGTATAGATACAGATGTAAATGTACACATCCTTATAGATAGAGCATAATGCGGATTATTTGTTTCACCATTCTAAAGCATTACTACAGAATAGGATGAATTCTACAGGGATTAGCAAAGAATTTACAACCCTAGACAACTAGCTTTACAAGGAACCAAGAAATCTCACAATACCTTTTCCACCAAAGATCAGATTAATAGCAGAGAGCAAGACAAAACATGTCATCACTCATCCCTCATTTCTTTGTAAAAGAGAGAAACTATCTTCTATAAGAAATGTTCACAAAGTAGCAAAAAGTTCAGGTCAACAGCAACGGACAATTACTTTGTAGTGTATAATTATGCGACAATTTAAGGAAGTTTTTCTAAAGTTTTATAAACCAATACTAACATTTCAAGGTCAATATAATCTAAAACTATACTAAGATCCCTGAGGTTAAGGCTCATGCTATAATTTTAGAATGCTACTACTCAAAATGTGGTCCATGGACCAGCAGCCTTGGCGTTACATGGTAAGATATTGAAAAGCAGATGCTTGGGCTACACCTAGACTTACCAAATCAGAATTTGCATGCTGATGAGAGCCATCAGTACTTAGTAGACGCATTACAGTTTGAGAAGCACACTTCTAGAGTATCCTCTATTTGACCTCTGGCTTGAGTTCTCATTGAAATAATACAGAGCCCATCATTCATAAAAGCTAGTCTCAGAATTTGAGTGCAATGCTGAATTGCTCACTGTGCACATGGGGGCTCCAGCAAAAAGCCAGTAGTCTGGTTCAGGACGAAATAATGTTAGGACAACTGCCTTTATGAAGTATGAAAAATCCTGGAAATAACTTCTAATACTTAGACATTTCTATGATCTCACTGCATATTCCAGCATATAGGGTAGAGGGAAGAGAAGAGAAAATAAATTTGCAATTTTATAATAACATTAAGTGGGGCAAAGAGTTAAAAGACATCAGCCCTCAAGCACAGAGGCAGCAGTTAGTTGTGATTTTTTTTTTATAAGATGCCCCAAGGCTTGTCTTTAATAATTAACTTGTCTTTGCAAATCCCTATTCAGAAAGGCATTTAAATAAGTGTTCTTATAGCTGATATAAATTAAGAACAGATTACTGGTGTGTGCATTTTCCATTTTTCTTTTTTTTTACCCCTCTTGTTTCTAATGTCAAGAATGGCAAAATTGCCTTCTTCTAATTTATATAGCTAGAGTCAACATAGTGTCTGGCATATGAAGGAGCTCAATATGGAATGAGTAAATGCAAATAAAAATACATTTTCATTTCTCCTGGTGGGTAATGTATGATTTGAGTATGAATACCACCAAGGTTCAACATGGAACTCTACTTGCTGTATTCCCAGTTGCCCATTGAACTCAAGAGTTTCCTGAGTTACTAAATACCAAGCAGCACTTACCAATTCAAACAAATATTGAGACATAATAGAAATTTCCTTACACTTTCCTATGTATTAAAACCAACCTACTCATCACAGATTCTGTAGTACTCATGATGACAGAATTGTCAATGAGGCCCTTTCCTGTGTATTAAGCAATTAGGTTTCTTCCAAACAACTGAAGATAAGCTCAAAACAAACTACTGGTAAAACAAGCCAGGCAAAATGAAATGTAATCTTCTTCCCATTTCTTTATCATTTTTTTCTTCATAAATAGAAATCTACATAACATTCCATCTCTGGGGGAATTTAATCTGATCACTTTTTTCCCAAAATGACTTCAAGAAGAAAATCTTCCATAAAAACATTAGCTTTTCTTTTCATTCTTATGACACAATGTATTCAACTTTAATTACTTTAAAGACAACAGTACCTTCTGTCCAAGATAAGAGACATGTTCAAATCTCATTTGGTATAGAATCTCATTCTAACTTTGTGAGACCCGCCACCTCCACCTCCCCCCCAAAAAAGATCATCCTAATTTACGTAGGAGAATGCCACAAGACATGGTAAGGATGAACTGCTTGGCTGGGAGGTAGGTCAGAGGCAGGTGGAAGAATAGAACTGGGTCTCCTATTTTCTACCTATTGTACCACATCTTTATATCTACTATTTACCGAAATTATATACACTACCATTAATGTTCAATTCTCTCCGAAAAGGACTTGTTGCAGAAATAATTTGTTGTTGTTGTTGTTTTTGTTTTTGGAATAAAACATCAGCTTTAAAAAGACAAAAACATAAACAGGCTGGGTGTGGTGACTCACACCTGTAATCCCAGCACTTTAGGAGGCTGAGGTGGGAGGGTCACTTGAGCCCAGGAGTTTGAGACCAGACTGGGTAACATGGTGAGATGCTGTCACTATAAAAAATAAAAATAAAAAAAAAAAAAAACAGGTGTGGTGGCTCACGCCTGTGGTCCCCAGCTACTCAGGAGACTGAGGCAGGAGAATTGCTTGAGCCCAGGAGGTTGAGGCTGCAGTGAAAACACCAGCCTAGGTGATAGAGCAAGATCCTATCTTCAAAAAAAATGGCCCAAGTAAGTTGTAATAAATATGTGCCTAGTATCAATCTTCTTAATAGCATAGTCAGAAGAATAATTATGGTTATTCTGGTGCCTACTTAATTATATCTAAAAATGCTTAACCCCAAAGCCAACCATAGAAAACACACAAAGTGAAGTCCCAGGAGGTCATATATTTACATTTTGTACTTCAGAGTTTGTGAGATAAGTAAGCATAAAAACGTACAAAGCAAAATGCTGGAAGGAAATTCAACATATACATGATTGATTTATTTAGCTTTTGTTTTTATTTCATTTTGGCACATTTCCTGTACATAGCTCTCAAGGTTCTTATAAGGAACAAAAAGGAGGGTACTTTGGTATTCTTTAGAGAAGTTTTTACCTACCAAAAATGTTCATTTGATTGATACTGTAGCCATCTATTTTAAAACTAATGCTCAGGTCCCCTTTGCATTTTTTAAAAGCTACTCAGATAATTTCGATGCACAAAGTTTGAAAAGTACTGTCCTAAATGATACTACTAAGATTTAGGTGCACCCACCATACAAAGCCCAGTGCACTCAAAAACAAAATATGGTTGCTATAAATCATGCACAACACTTCACTTTACCCCTGTAACTCAGAGAACAGAATTTTCAGCATCTCTTAGGAAAAGAACGTATTTTTAGAGCTTTTATCTGCAGTTGTGTTTACCTATTGTTGGAACATCCATTATCACCGCCAGACTCCTGACAATCCACCCACAGTCTCTATCTTCAAATTGCCTCTCATCCTGTGTTCTCATGCAAGTATCTGTAAGCCTTCCTTCCCATTTCGACCTTGTTGTTCCCAGACCTTTTTCACCTTTCTCTATCTTTGAATCACTGGGTATATTCAACCTTCCATGATTAGAACAACTGTTCTTCACATTCTCTTGATCTTTTATAGCTCAAAGCTAATTTCATAAGTAAACAAAACAAAACAAAAACCCTCCAATTTACAGAGCACTGTTTCTTTGTGATATACAGTTCTGTAAATATGTTGACTCTGGATATATTGATGAGAATACCAGGAAACTTCAATTTTGAAGTTAGCTTATTTTTATCTTTTGATTTAATGACTTGTTTTGAGACAGGATCTCACTCTGTCACTCAGGCTGGAAAACAGCACAATCATAGCTCACCGCAGCCTTGAACTCCTGGACTGAAACAATCCTGCTGTCTCAGCTTCCTGAGTAGCTGAGACCACAAGTGTGCAGCACCGTACCTGGCTAATTATTTCTTATTTTTTGTAGAGATACAGTCTCACTGTGTACCTGGCTAATTATTTCTTATTTTTTGTAGAGATACAGTCTCACTGTGTTGCCCAGGCTGGTCTCAAACTCCTGACTTCAAGTGATCCTCCAGTCTTGGCCTCCCAAAGTGCTGGGATGACTGATGTAATAATATTATAGCCAATAATATATTTTTAATGCACATATCAACTCAATCAACATTCTATCCCATTTCATTGTCTTTAACTGACTCGACTGATTTTGCCAGGTAGACTGCCATTCAAATAATTACTACTGCATGTCATTAAAATATAAAATTGTAAGGTGGGCATCAAGCATATTTGTAAAACAATCAGTATACCTAGGGATAAAGATTTTATAAGTATACTTCACACAAATTCAATGAAAATTATTGATTTCAATGAATCTATGCTTGTCATATCAAGCAATTAATTAAAAGTCCAGTCACATTCTCTTCTTACAGTATCTTAATCACAGTTTTGTAACATGGCAGTTCTTTTAACCACTGCTCATTTATTTGTTGTTATAGTCTAAGTACCCATTATATTGTCCTACAGGATGTTGCAGGGGAGAAAAGACAGATTAAGACACATTCCTGCCCTCAGAGGTTCTAGTAGCCTCGATATGTCCATAAAAATTAATTAGAATCCTGGCTACTTGAGAAAAATGCATGTTCTTCCTCAAAAGGGTCATGAATAATGCCATACAAATCACTTCTAAACAGTAATGGGAATCTTATTTATAATACAACATGCAAAAATAAAATTAGGTAACTCATTCAGCTGTATGTAGGCACCAGTGGGTAGTAATTACTAGTTTTCTATAAAGTATGATTTATAGTGCTCGTTATACATATAATACATATTTTATAAATCATCGATAAAGGAAAAAAAACCTAACGCTCAACTTTTCAAAAAAAGCTATACATAATGGGTGAAAAATTATGAAACATCATAATCAAGAGGTCAAATGACTATCTATAGAACACCAATTTGATTTTACCTTTTCTGTCCCGATTAAAACATGAAAGATGTGGAGAAAACACGCTACATTCCTAACAGCTACTTAAAACACAGTGTTTCCCTAACACCGATGCATCTTCCCATTCCACGCTGAGCTACTCGGTCTACACAGCAAGGCCTACAGAGGAGCCGGACACGGATAACATCAGAATGCCACATTAATGAGGGGCTAGTTCAGAAATAACAAAAAGGAAGGCTTGGCCACATTTGGTGAAATGTTTTAAGCCCATGTTAATGTTTCATGGTAAAAATTTGAAACACACACCTAATAGAG
The DNA here is from genome assembly GCF_048565385.1 of Saimiri boliviensis. Lineage (NCBI taxonomy): Eukaryota > Metazoa > Chordata > Mammalia > Primates > Cebidae > Saimiri > Saimiri boliviensis. The sequence goes on from NC_133460.1 coordinate 40,203,638, forward strand.
TGTTGTATAAATTTACCACTTTGTGCCTATTAATGAGCTTCACTGCATATCAACACCAGGACAATCTGCTTTGTCCAGACAGTTCCCAATTCCTACCCCCAATCCCCATCTGTATCTACTGAACTATTTTAAAGAACTGTTGAAATATTTCCCTTTCGTATCTTTCAGAAACACTTAGGTTGACTACATATCATCTGTTATAGTACAGACAACTATGGCACTTATCAAAAGCCAGAGAGCTTGACTAAATTACCTAAGCTCCTGCTGCATCAATTGTCGAGCAGAAAATGCTACCACCTTGGCTTGGTGGATGTCAGGTCTTAACATCTTAGGTGTTGCATGACTGGAGTGGTTCCAAGAAGAATGATCCTTGCCCTAAATCATGTCTTCTCATGCCCATTCCCCAAATCTGTCTTACTAACTAAATTTTCACTAAGAAGTTATTCATCTGTTTTGTAAACTGAACTCTGGGAAGGGGTAACACTTTAAGCAACTGTCAATCATGCATGCCAAACCTCACATTTGGGTTTTATGGGAAACAGCTAGTTAGGCAAGATGAAGAAAAAAGTTTCAATTTGTGGAAGGTAGTAGGAATCTCTCTGAAACAGGTAACGTGAGGATACCAGATACCTTGTGTGGAAAGAGAGGTGTGTGAAAAAGGGCTGCAAAGGCTAGTCAGTTTCTTGACCTGTGCTAGGCTCTACCCCAACAGTAAGTACGACCCTCTAAAATAACAATTGAAAATACAGCGACATTTTCAGACAACAAATCCACCCTAGAATGATGATTGTCAAAGTGTTTTAAGAGGATCACTGACACAGAAACACTGGGATAATGTTTTAAATTATCCTGGTTTTTGGGCCCTGTCTCATCCTTGCTCAATCTGAATCCCCATGGGTGTGATCCAAAAATCTGCATTTTATAACAAGTACTTCAGGGGATTCCTACAGTGCAAATGTATAAAACCAGTGCACTAGAGAGTATTAACATTTTTGGGGGGAAGGCTCAGAAAGTGCACCTTGAAATCTGTCCCATATGTACATAATATTCTTCTCAATTAAATATTTGATTGTGGTAATTATATCTCATTATTAAACAATATTACCATTTGTAAAGGGCTATTTACTTTGAGATATGCAAGCAAACCATATAAATATTCTACCTTCCAAGTCCTTACATCTCCATTTAATCAACCATGTCATCAAAATGAATCGTTAAAAGGTAGGAAAAAAAACACCATCAAGAAACAAAGAGGCTACTATACTCAAAGGTATTCTTTACCAACAGGTAAATTTTCTGCAAGCCCAAATCAATACATTCCTGAGAGCTTTTGACTTTAAGATAACCCAAGGGGGAATGGGGCAGAGAGGACAGTGGGCTGAGCACAGGGAGGGGGTGAGAGGAAGAAGACAGAATAAAGACATCGGTGCTGAACACTCCTTCTGATTTGAATCCTAGTAGAAAGCACACCACATTATAGGGAACTCACTTTCTTGAGGGTGTATTTTACATTCTGAATGACAAACCGCAGTGCTGACAGAGTGAACGTATTTCTTCAAGTAATGAACAGCACCTAGAAAATGAAAACTTGGCCAGGTGCTATGGCTCATGCCTGTAATCTCAGCACTTTGGGAGGCCAAGGCAGGCAGATCACTTGAGGCCAGAAGTTCGAGCCCAACCTGGCCGTCATGGAGAAATCCTGTTTCTACTAAAAATACAAAAATCAGCCTGGCGTGGTAGTGCACACCTGTAATGCCAGCTAGCTGGAAGGCTGAGACATGAGAATTGCTTGAACCTGGGAGGCAGAGATTGTAGAGCTGAGATTGTGCCACTGTACTCTGGCCTGGGCCACAACACTGAGACTCTGCAAAAGACATGAAAACTTGTCCTTTAAAAGAAGACACAGTTTGAGATCAGCCTGGGCAACAGAGTGAGACCCCATTTCTACAAAATAAAATTGAAAAATAGCCAGGCTTAGTGGTGCAAACTTTAGTCTAGCTACTGGGGAAACTGAGGCAGGAACATCACTTCAGCCCAGGAGTTTGAGGTTGCAGTGAGCTATGATCGTACCACTGCACTCTTTAGCATGGGTGGTGGGATGAGACTGTGTCCATTGTGGGGGTAAAAGAGGATATATTTTAACATCTTCCCAACCGCCTGTAGGATACCCCAAATTTAAGCGAAGTAAGAGAAAATACTTTGACAACAACTTCTGACCAGCCAGAAAAGTTTTAGCTAAAGTGACAAGCTGTCTGAGGCCTCAAGAATGAACTGATGGTAGCCTAGGTACTAGAGCTACAGGGACAGTTCATGTAGTTACAGCCCCTGGAGAAAGTCTCGGACCACAAGATGCAAACACTTACTCTTCCCTCCCGGTAACATATCACACTCACAAACAGATGCCAATAACAAGCCCTTTGGTTGAAAATGGGTTTCAAAAAAACAGAGTGTATGTGGAAGGTAACGGGTGGCTCCAGAGCTGGACACGCCTGAGTCATATTCTAGATCTTCCATGTTCTAACAGTGTGGCCTTGGCCCTCAGGACAGTAGTGGCAAGAACTATATAACTGTTGCCAAAATTCAATGAAATATCTATGTGAAACATTTGGCAGAATACCTGGCATTAAAGAAAGCTCTTACCAGGCATGGTGGCACATGTCTATAGTCCCAGCAACTTGGGAGACAGGGAGGAAACCTGTGTGAGGCCAAGAGTTTCAGACTGCAGTATGTGATGATTGTGCTTGTGAATAGCCTGCACTCCGGCCTGGGCAACATAGAGAGACCAAGTAGAAAGAGGGAGGGAGGGAGCGAGGGAAGGCAGGCAGGCAGGCAGGCAAAGAAAGGAAGGAAGAGAAAGAAAGAAAGGAAGGAAGAGAGAGAAAAGAGAAAGAGTAAGAGAGAAAGAAGGAGAGAAAGAAAGAGGAAGGGAGGGAGGAAGAAAGGAAGGCAGGATGGAAAAGGAGAAAGAAAGAGGGAATGAAAGAAAGGGAATGAAAGAGGGAAAGAAAAAGAAAGAAAAAAGCAAGCAAGTACACTCTGGTTCAATTACTTATGTGTACTTGACTCTGCAGTCTTATGTATCAACCTTATATACATTTATATTATATTATATTTACATATTTGAAATTTAACATCCATTTATACTCTTGTACATACACAATCAGCAAATAGGTTGAATGGACTTCTGTTGACATGCTGCTCTTAAAACTTTTTAAATCTAGTGTTTATCATGAGAGGACTTTGGCATACAAAGAGTCGGTCTGTAAATTAAGTAACTGTTATTGGCCAAAGAAATCTAAACATTGAGAAAGTGCAACTGATGAATTTAATTCTCTGCCAGAATTTGCTATGAAGTTTTTAATGAAGGGAACAACCATTAGTTACAATCAATGATAAAAAAGTAATGATGACATTTATTGATCATTTCCTAAGTACCAGAACTGTGCAAGCACTTTATGTGGATGGTCTCACTAAATCCTCATAATAGCCCCATAAGGCCAATGTCTACTACTATCATCATTTTACAGATCCAGAAACTGAGACTTCTCAGAAAGTTAAGTAAATTTTCTAAGGCCAGATGAGCAGGAGGAGCAAACACTGTCCACCCAGTGTGAATCAGGAGCTTGTGCTGTTGATCACCAAGCTACACTGCCTGGAATCCAGGACTGAAGATCAGTATCTCTTTACTCCTAATCCACTCTCCTTCCACAGACCACAGAGCCTGAGATAGGTATTATCAACATAATTCAGTTTATTAGAAACCAGAGGCAATAATCCTAGGAGATCTCATATTCTTTTGAGTTTTCCACTTCAACAGAATTTGTCTCATATCCTTTTGAGTTTTCCACTTCAACAGAATTTGGTCTTTACAAGCTGTTTCCCAGGCGCCCAGAGCCCAAGAAAAATTCCCAGATGAAATGTTTGTGCAAGGGCAAGACATTCCTTGGATAGTGCCTACTGAACTCTTCATCTCGGTTTAGGTGACAGTGAGAGATGTATGTGTTATTTTCCCCAAGTAATGTGATACCTTGATTCTCTTTAATAAGCATTTCTAGAAAGCCCAAAAGGAATTATTCTAACAGTGAGAATTTCAAGCCCTGTGACTAGAAGTCATTCAAACTAGAAAGAAAGAGAAAGAGAGAAAGAGAAAGAAAGGGCATATTTGAGCCAATAAAGGAAATTTGAATGTAAACTAGGGATTAAAGGGTATGAAGGGATCATTTTAACTTTTCTACGTGTGATAATACTATTGTAGTTATCTTTAAAAAAATCCCTTTTTTAGACATGTATATGAAGCATTTAAAAGAAAATCACATGTCTAACATGCGTTTTATAATATTTCAGCACTTTCCACCCCCGAAGACAGGATAGCAATATGGCAAAGTGATAATTGTTGAATCTTGCAAAATAGGATTTATTAAATAGTTTTCTCCATTTTTGTGTGTATTTTTATAGTAAAAAGTTTTCTTTAAATAGAGATCATCTAAAATTCTAAATATGTAAAACTATTATACATAGTGACAATCAACATGAATTATAAAATATGACCTTTAAACATTATAGCATAAAAGATAATATATATTTTTGAAAGAGTTGACATTTTACTTGCAGACTAAAAAAATTCACTCATATCATTTGCCTAACATTTTATATTAAACATGAATCTCTTATTTCATCTACCAAGATATATTTCATCTTTAATATTTTAGTTCTTGAAGACTAATTTTTGCTCAAATTAAGCATTAGCTTTGGCTCTTCTGGAAATTACAAGAGACCATATTTTTCATCAGGGGAAGAACCAGAAGTTCTTCCCGATCAATATTCCAAGTTCAACCCTACATCTAGTGGCATTTCCAAAGCTATGACATCTTCAGTTCCTTATGTCACAAAATCCTTTTGGCAGAGGAGGATCCAGAGGTACAAGGAACCTCCCGCGTCCTCATTTCCTCCCACTCCAACACTTCCAGAACATTCTAGTTTCTTTTGGGCCCCTAAATTTCTAGTATCTATATTAGAAAACTCTGAAATGAGTTAGAACATTTTTGAAAGTATCTTTTTTGGTTTTACCAAACCTCAAATCTGTATTTTCCAAGCACACTTAAAATATATTGTAATCTCAAGCAGATCAAACAACCTACTGTGGTTTACATGGCAAAATGGCGAATATCACGGTGTGGGGCAGGGTCAAATTTGTCCAGCCAGCTGCAAACACAGCCTGCTTCTGCAGACACCTGGATCAAGTTTCTCCACCCAATTAAGTAACTATTCATATTCACAGTAAACCCCCCAAACCTATTTTCTCAGAAGAGCACAACAGAAGAGAAAAAGAGACTGGGTGATTATTTCATTTTTTAAAATATAGACAATAAAACTGATGAGAGTGCTCACTGATACAGGAAAATACGCAAATACAGTTATTTCCTTCCCATCCAGTTGAATCATTTTACTAACAAAAAAGTACTGTTCTTCTATAACAGCTACTGAAATGATTCTGCTCCCACAGGGGACGCAACTCAGTTACCATCAGCACCCTTTAAAGGACTATGCAAATGACACAATGCCAACAGAATCACTTAAGAAAAATCCCAAAGAGACTCTAGAAAGCTTGTCTAGGAATAACTACTTCAGTTATTTCTGAAATTATATTAAAGAGAAAGATGTGGCTTGGGGACTCTTTCCAAAGTTTGGGGACTTAAAAACATGCTATGATGTAAACCATATACTCCAAACATAAACACAATTCACTGTATATTAAGTTACCTTTAAGTTTCACAGGCTTTTAAAGGACTCCCCCCTCCCCACCCCAAGTTTTGCCAGTATTACAGGTTCTGGATTTCAGCAGATGTAGACATGACTCTGCTTTTAATTAGAATTAAGACTTGTATGACCAGGAGTATCATGGTAAAATCCATGATATTTGGAGTTTATTGGCTCAAAGCATAATGTTGATTGAGATTTTAGTGTCTGATGAATAAACTAGAAATAAAATTTATGTGATTAAAAGGTCTAGAAAGTGGTAAACTAAAAATTTCACAGGTCTGAAATTCATGCCCAATTCTCTCAAGGCCTCACTCATCTTTAGAGTTCTTATGTCCAATTTTTTAAAAAGGACATTTTCCCATTAGAAGTGAAAGCAGTTACTTTGCAAATAAGTGGGGAAAAAATATTTTCTTTATAATTCATAGTCCCCAATTTGTGAAATGTGAATATTAATTTGTTGTGAAAATAACCACACTATAAAATGGCATTTATTCACACATTCACCCAGGATTTAAAAATAGGTTGTTTAAAGAAATGGTGATGTTTAAGTTGATGGATATGCTAAATACCCTGATTTTATCATTACACAAATGCATACACATACGGAAACATCACATCGTGTCTTCCAAAATATGTACCATTATTATGTATCCATTTTTCAGAAAGAAAGAAACGAGCTATTTAAAAACCTGAATGAAACTTGGTGCTTTGGTGAGAGGAATATATTAACTTTAAAAATAATCATTGCCAAAAATTAATGTGTCACAATGGCACAATAATTAAGAGTTAAAAGAATCATACCACCTAAACATTTTCTTAGAAAAAAAAAATCAAGATGAAATAGGTCAGCATTTAGAATACTAGTAACATTGATCCACTCAAGTAAAATTTCTAAAGATCATGACAAGATTTCTATACATTTATCCCAGATGAAGCTATAATAAATAGGAAACCAATGAATCCAGGTACTTTCTAAGTATGTCAATCTGAAAACACACTTAAGCCTATATTTCAACAAATATTTTAATGCAATATCTATTCTCCAATAACAAATTGAAAAAAAGAACAACAAAGAAAACCATCAAGAATTTATATTTAAGTGTAATTTTTCTTAATTTTTAATTGTTCAGAGGGACAAATAGTCTCAATGTAAAGAAATAGCCAACTAGTAAAATAAACTTCCAATTTCACCAAAAAAGCGCGCAAAATGTTATTAGACTTTTAACTCCTAGATAATTAAGAACAATGAAGATATTTAAAGGATTTAGCTATAACAGTCCTATGATATTTTTTAAAAACTACTTAATGCTTTAAAAAGTCTGTAATGACAGTGTATTTTTCCAATAGTGAATCGAATAGGAATCCACATTCCTATTTAGCTTAAAACGCCTCTAGGCTTCCTTCTAAATATAGATCTAATATTTGAACATCAGCATAGTAAATACAGTCTTCAAATATTTAAAAAGGAAACTCCAATTACACTTCTTTGATTGCAACTCTGAATTTTTTTAATAGAGGTCTTCAGGCAACTATTAATTTAGTATGTTTTACTTCGGGTGAGACTTCAGACCATTCTCCTTCAGTCAAGCGTTTTCTTTTCTCTAAGCTACAAAAACCGCTTCATGACAATTACAGCACTGTAGTCTAGCGATATTCTAAGTTTCATTCCAAACTGGCCAGATGTGAAATGCAATGTGCTGTGATGCAGACACATTCAAAACACCAACAATGCCAAATGATTTCAGGCTTTTGGTAAAAATTATCCCCCAAAAGCTCATCCAACAGGCCTGCAAATGAATTTCATTTTTCATTCTTCTAGGTTTGCCGACTAGAGATGCTTACTTACTAAACCAAGAGAGCCACTTTTGCGGGAAGAAGGGAACCAGGGCGTGAAGGGAGGGGGCAACTTGATACCATGATGTATGTTTAAAATGGAAAACCAGCACTTACCATCTCTCTCAGGACACACACTCCCACAGCATCCATGGCACCTGAGTATCAGTATTTTTGAACTGCCTTGAGTTTTAGTCCACAAAATGGCCACATGAGTAAGAGGCAGACAGGAAGCATAATAAGCAATGCCCAATGCCAGGTTCACTTACCTACGAAAAGAAAAGCAGAGGTTTAAATCTCTCTAATCATGAAGGCACAATTATCTCTTCACATCTCTACTAATTAGCTTTGACTTAAAGCAGATTATGTGACAAAGAAAAAGACAAATATAACCATGTGGCCTTTCATAACACTGTTTGAAAATAGAAGGTCCCTTCCCCCATCTATAATCTATAAATTCCTTGACAGCTACGAGTTAATTGGATGTAGAGTATTTTCTTTATGGTGAGCTGACAAACAACTGTTCTTCAGTTTGTTGAAGTGCAGAGGTGACAATAAAACAGGTGATTGAACCAGGAATCGCTTAAGATCTTAAGGATGTTTCCCAGGAAGTGTCTAATGATTGTCACTGGATCAGTGGCAACTCTTTCTTTATAGGACTAAATGGTGCTAGTTATTGCTGGGAGTTTGCCAGTGTAGTTTTAGGGCCAGCGGCAGCTCAAAGAGCCATAAACAGAGCAGCCAATAGCATGACTGTTCATTACCCTGAAGTCTTCTGCCTTTGCACACTTTGGTGTGCACATTCTCAAAAGGGTATATTAGCCAAACATTCCTCTTGTCTTGAGGCATAGGAAATATGCAAAACAGTGAAGCACCAACGATATATAACCAGCAAAGAAAAAAAAAGTCAACGTAAGTGAATCTCCTCTCTCTCCGTAAATATAAAATCCTAACACAACTAGGATGTATGAGCTCATAGATTGAGTCAAGGACGAAAGCAGTTTACATGTATAAATTCATTTAGTATTTTAAACAATTCTTTGAGGCATAAACTAGTAGTATCTTCATTTATTTTGTAAACAAGAAAGAAAAAGAAGAGTTAAGAAACTTGCTGAAAGCCACATGTTCAAGAATGGCAAAGCTAGAATAAAGATATGTATTTTGTGTGTTATTATCAACTCAGATTTCATAGGTTAGAGTCAAGACATCAAGTTCTTTCCCTTATGGGATTCATTTTGACATGTTTTTGAAAGACTGAGGAAGAGTCTGTAATTGTGCACTTCAAAAGAAAAATCAAAATGATAATAGTATGGTTTTATGGCTGTTTTCTCTAAGACAATGAATATTATTCCCTTAGAACTATTAACAATCAGCATTTGGTGGAAATAAAATGCTTCAGTGGATCAAAGTTTGCAAAGTATCAAATCATTATTTGTCCTTAGATGAATTCTCTAAAACTGGTCTCACAAAAGTTTCTTCAAGGATTGTTCATAGGACTGATACCTGATGTGTAAAATATGAGATAATAAATACATATAACATAACCTTCTATAATCAATGGCATCAGACCTCCTTTCAAAGTATCCCCACATGCAAGTAGGGTACTCACTCTCCTATAGTTACCACCTCTCCCTTTTTACAGCTGTCTTCAGACATATGAATCATACAAGGCAATGGCCTCTTTATAACATTTTGATTTTGACTTAAAAACCATATTGTTGGCCAGGTGCGGTGGCTCATGCCTGTAATCCCAGCCCTTTGGGAGGCTGAGGTAGGTGGATCATGAGGTCAGGAGATTGAGACCAACCTGTCCAACACAGTGAAACCCTGTCTCTACAAAAATACAAAAAAACTAACCAAGCATGGTAGCACATGCCTGTAGTCCCAGCTACTAGGGAGGCTGGGGCAGGACAACTGCTTAAACCAGGGAGGCGGAGGTTGCAGTGAGCCGAGATCACGCCACTGCACTCCAGCCTGGTGACAGAGCAAGACTCCGTCTCAAAAAACAAAACAGAACAACAAAAAAAACCCGTATTATTTGGTGGAATAGTCTTTCACTTAGTATCAAATAACTTATTTTGAAAAGTCAAATCTTCTAAAACATTTGCATTAATTAACGTTATTGCATAGACACATAGGTAAGTGATAGGTAGAGCTTTCATATGTGTGTGTGTGTGTGTGTGTGTGTGTGTGTGTGTGTGTATACACCAAGGCAGTAGCTCTTGAATACAAATAGTACTTTCTATAGTGAAGACTTTGAAGGGCAAAATATTCCTTTGAATGTTCTGGCTCATGTGCGGTTTTATTCTCCCTACTAACAACCTTATCATTGGGGCCAATCATATAATAGATCTGATTCAAAAGTGGTTGATTACCCACCAGGTGACAATACATAGCATTCACCTATGTCAGATATTTTAGTTTAGTTAATAGCCTCTGAAGACAGTGTAATTGTTATCTTACAGATACAGATTTAGAAATGTAGCGTCAGAGTCTGACGCAGTAGCTCACCGCCTATAATCACAGCACTTTGGGAGGCCCAGGCGGGTAGATCACTTGAGGGCAGGAGTTCAAGACCAGGCTGGCCACAGCATGGTAAAACCCTATCTTTACTAAAAATCTAAAAAATTAGCCGGGCATGGTGGCAGGTGCCTGTAATCGTAGCTACTCAGGAGGCTGAGACACGTGAATTGTTTGAACCTGGAAGGTAGAGATTGCAGTGAGCCAAGATCATGTCACTGCACTCCAGCCTGGGCAATGGAGCAAGACTGTCTCAAAATAAATCACAAAATTAAATTTAAAAAGAAATGTAGCATCAGAGGGGAAAGGCCACATGGCTCTTCACTGGGATTCCAGCCCAGCCTCTACGTTAGAGGACATGCTTTGGGCTGCCTGCTTCCATTTGACTGCATAGTCCGCTGTATAAGGAAAAACTGATAGGTGCTTCTACAGAGTGAGAAAACTTTTTTTAAAAAGGGAAAACAGCATTCATCAGATCTAGTTACCTTCTGTTTCTTATGACTATATTTTAGATCTGCATACCTACACTGTGTTACTGACTGTTCTGGATACCACTTGAACACTGGAATGAGATTAAGCAAGTATATTCCTGGGCCCGTTTTTATTTCAAATAGAAATGGTCACAACTGTTTAATCCTTATTTATCTCCTTTCTACCCTCAATTTGTCAGCAAGAAAATGTTGGCTAATAAAAAAAACAGGTCTGGAATGGGCATTTTGTTACTATAGCTTTAACTTTTAGCTGTGAAAGAATGAAAGAAATATGACAAGAAAATGAATGAGACTAAGAACAAAAAACGTGCTCCAAATCATTGTTTTCTATGAATTCCACAGGATTAAAAAGTAACTGTTGTGTTAGAAGATGAGCAGTAGTACAGTGGTACATCTGTGCTTTGCCCTACTAATAATAAAGTTCCATCTCAGAATTACATAATAAAAGCTATTAGCTAGAGATAAAATAAATACTTGATGCATCTCACAGAGGGTATTCTTAATACAAGAGTTATTTTATGCAAATAGCTCTTCATATGTCTCAGAATACTTTCAAAGCATTTACAGATGACTGCATGTGGCCTCCAGCCTCTTATGACACACATTTATTTAGAGATGAGACCTCAACTCCCCGCAGAATACTGAAAGGATAAGCTCAGTGCCCCCAGTACCAGAAGGCACTCCTGCTTTTTTACCTACTGCTTCCCCGCCTTTCTCGTACTATCAGCAGGACAGTGGAGAAGGGCTTTATTTTAATGAGAGAAGACTTTGCAAACTGTGCAGTACACAGAATATTTTCCTTTCTAAAGAGAGATTCAAATGCCTCTGGTAATGACAGAATTTCAGAGACATTTAAAGATCTCAATTCTCAATGTAAACACTGAGTCAAGATTGAAATAGCCATCCTGAAATTATCTAGGTTTTGGAAACATAAGCAACTCTCCCTAGAGCACAGAGTGTTCTTCACTGCGGTGACACTCAGGGAATCACCTTTCCTGTACAAGAGGCACACATCACCCATTTCCAGAAACTTTCATCTTTTCCATCAATTTAAAAAAAAAAAACACAATGTGCAGACACCAGTCTTTGTCTTATCTTGTACAGAACAATTTCATTTTCATCTCCCAGAAGTCAGGGAAGTAAATAAAACAAAACAAAAACAAAAATCATAATAACAGAATTGAATAGGGTCATTTTGCCACAATGGTCTTAGCGCAGTCATTAAAAACCAACACTCTTATGTCTTCAGCTGTTTTTACCCCCTGCATCAAACAATGCAAATAATCCTTGAAAAGCCTTTTAAACCAAAGAATAAAGAATCCTAAAAGGGAAATATTCATCCAATTAGTGAAAAAGCCTAACTGATTTTAAGTGTTTAAGATACCACCAAGTGGGAAAGCGTCGTGATGTATATGCCAGGGGTTATTTTTTATACCGAGGAAATAGGAAAAAAAAGATCTTTCTGCAGAAGAAAAGAAAATCTTAAGCAAAATCAATTATTCACTGTAGTGCAAGGAAAACGATTTTGCTGCTGGCCAAGATGCTATCACTAATTTCCTGGCTTCAGACATTCTTGGTCTCTTCATTTAACGGGAGCATGATTCTTTCAAAACCTATGGCAATCTTGAAAAATTGTCCTTGAGGGAATAAAATTTTATAGAACATTACCAACTATGGTTCTGATGCAGAACAGAGAAATATTAGGCATAAGGAAACTACTTCTGTGTTATCATTTGGATTACATATATGCCAATGAGCAAGTAGGATTAAGAGCTGCAGAAACAGCTGAAATAGAGCAGTAATGGTGGCCTCTATTGCAGGACACCCAGGAAATTCGTGCAAGGTAAACTAAGAATAGAAATAACAAGGAAATATTATTTTCCATAATTTATATGATTCATATTTATTTTCATTAAAAACTTAGGAATTGCTAAATCATGGACAACTTTAAGGTTAAAAATGTAGCTGTGTCTCAGTTAATGAGAGGAAAAATAAAAATTGACAGAAATCTGATCCATTTCAAGAGGTTCATATCTTTATTAGTGTTTTTCCTCTCTAAACTATGTGTCTTCCTCCTTCATGAGATAACAATTGAAGAGGGCAATTTATTCATCTTTGTATTTCTAGCATCTAAAATAGTGATTGATCCATAGGTTGTGCTTAATATTGCTCAATGAATGAATAAAAATACATCTAGGTGTGAGTAGCTATGGTGGGAACAAAGATTATAAGATGTGGTCATTACTGTCAGAGAGTTAACAAAGTAATTGGGGATATTTAAACATAAAAATGCAACTACCAGTCAAGAGTCTACTTTATATGAGGTTAAGTGTTTATTCTGATGGTGTTACCATGCACGGGGGTTCAGACCAGTAAGATACCACTCTAGGTTGGCAGAGAGAACCAAGACAACTTTGAGGAAGTGAAACTCAAGTGAAAAATTAAAGGGAGTTGAGTGTTAATGTAAGGGAATTTGGCTAAATAGGAGGTTAGTGTTGAGTAGGAAAAAAAAGAAAAGATTGGTAACATACAGGTCAAAATTCTGAAGTCACATGGTTTCAATTTGATAACATATCAATGTCTCCCTAAATATACTGTACTGTTTGCCTTCAACAATACTGTGAAAAATTAAAGACCCTATATTTTTAACATCTTTTAATGTAATGCATGGCATATGGAAGGGGAACAAATCTGTTTCTTAACATTCTTATGCATAGCACTATCTCAGGTAGTCATAAGAAACAATTATTAATGAATTAAAATAGCCTTACATATAAACAATTGACCCCTGAGCAACATGCATTTGCACTGAGCGAATCCACTTATACATGGACCTTTTTCTTTCTTTCTTCCTTTTTTTTTTTTTGGATGCAGTATCACTTTCTTGCCCAGGCTGGAGTGAAGTGGTGCAATCTCGGCTCACTGCAACTTCTGCCTTCCAGGTTCAAGCGATTCTCCTGCCTCAGCCTCCTGAGTAGCTGGGACTACAGGCATGCAATACCATGCCCAGCTAATTTTTGTATTTTTAGAAGAGATGGGGTTTCACGATGTTGGACAGGCTGGTCTTGAACTTCTGCCCTTGTGATCCACCTGCCTTGGCCTCCCAGAGTGCTGGGATTACAGGGGTGAGCCTCAATAAAAGTTACACTGAGTGTATCTGCCTCTCCTTCCCCCTCAGCCTCCGCCACCCTTGAGATAGCAAGACCAACCCCTCTTCTTCTTCCTCAATCTATTCAATGTGAAGACAATAAGGATGAAGACTTTTATAATTATCTGCTTCCTCTCAATGAATAGTAAATGTTTCCCTTCCATATGATTTTCTGAATCATCTTTTCTGTAGTTTACTTTATTGTAAGAATACAGTATATAAAACATATACAAAATATGTGTTAGTTGACTGTTTATGTTATCAGTAAGGCTTCTGGTCAATAGTAGGCTATTAGTAGTTAAGTTTTGGGGAAGTCATATTACACCTAAGATTTTTTACTGTGCAGGGGGTCGTCACCCCTAGCCCCATCTCTCTCCAAGAGGCAACTGTATGGCCCAATCAGCAGATGGATGAAATAAAAATTCCAAAATCAAACAAATCCTAATCAGGAGTGATATTTAAAATGGAATCGCCAGCAAGGTTTAGGTATTAAGCAATCAGAATGGCCCAGGTGAACAGGGCTTGGAGTTCACCTGGTTGATTATCAGCTCCAGTTCTAACATCTTCTTTCTCAAAACTACCTATTATCAGCTGCAAGATCAATGTAAAGAACATCTAGTGACCTGCCTGATTGACTGCATGTATATGAACGTGGAGCTGCTGGATAGCCAAGGAACCTGAAACCCATCTCTGCCACTGGTAATGGTGTTGCCCTGAGAGATTCACCTCACACCTCTGAGCCTATTTCCTCACCTATCCCATCAGGATAAAGATGTACATCCCACAGCAATGCCACAGGGGATTAAATGAGGTACTGTATGTGAACATTCCATATCATCTGTAGCACCCTATTCAAATATAAGTTGTCAAAAATCAAGAGTTACTAAAATGATCAAGGATTTGATTATGATCAACCTATTTCAAAAAGAGAAAACTGGCTATTCAATGTGTCACTACCAATTGTGGTCAGTTCTTTCAACAAAATTTACAGGGGTAGGGATAATGTAATAAACAGGGAACTGATCCAGAATAATGGGGAACACAGTCCGGAGCTATTAAGGGTGGCCAAGGAGGAGGTGAAATTTATGTGAAGTTTACCTCCCTCCAACAGGCATCCAAGGACTCAATTCCACAACAATGAAGATGTAAATGAAGAACAGTCATCAAACGTAAGAGGAGCCCCCGCAAAAGAGAAAAAGCTATCAAGAACCTTGGCTGAAGTAGAAGAAACACCTATTTACAACACAAATCCATGTGACTGAGGACACACATATTGGGAGCCAGGATCTGTTCTGGGAAATCTCATTTAACAGATGTAAAACTATTGACACCATTACCAGTGGCAGAGATGGATTTCAGGTTCCCTGGCTATCCAGCAGCTCCACGTTCATATACATGCAGTCAATCAGGCAGGTCACTAGATGTTCTTTACATTGATCTTGCAGCTGATAATAGGTAGTTTTGAGAAAGAAGATGTTAGAACTGGAGCTGATAATCAACCAGGTGAACTCCAAGCCCTGTTCACCTGGGCCATTCTGATTGCTTAATACCTAAACCTTGCTGGCGATTCCATTTTAAATATCACTCCTGATTAGGATTTGTTTGATTTTGGAATTTTTATTTCATACAGAGGGACAGCGTGGTGGGAAAAACACAAGACTGCCATTGGCAGAGAGGGCTTCAATAAGCTTCGCATCTAATATTTTGAAAGACTGTAGCAACTTACTCCTGTAGACAAAATAAAGAGGCTGCTGTTTTGCCAAATATTTTCTCACTACCTCTACCCACCCCATCAGAAAATGGAGAGAAAAACAGTCAGGAGCAGTAGTGAATAACTGAGATCCCAGCTGCCCAGAGGATCACTCGAGCCCAGGAATTCAAGGCTGCTGTGAACTATGATTGTGCCTGTGAATAGCTACTGCAGGCCAGTCTGGGCAATATAGCAAGACCCTACTTTGTATATATTTTTAAAAATGCAGCAACACTCCAAATATGTAGGTTTATCTGTCACTAAAGGGATTACAAAGGAGAATTCTCTTTTTCCTAAGGAGGAGGAGATAATGCTCTTCTTAAAACCCCTGTGAAAAATAGCCTCCTTGATCATTGCAGACTAAGGAAAACACTGTAGAGTCACACTCCATGAGAGCTTTCGAATGGAGTTGCTCTGAGCTTTGAACCCCGGACCTCAATTTACCACCTCTGTGCGGTCTTGGACAAGTTATCTGACCCACTCTGACTCTTAGTTTTCTTAGCTATGAAACTGGTAGGTTTGAGAAGATGAAATGAGTTTACCCACCTGTGGCCACACCACCTGGAGCATGCTCCATCTCATCTGAAATGAGATTAACCAGAACATGTACCCTTTGTGCAATCTGAATTTGAGGCCACATGTATGTATTTATTACCTGCCCAAAAAGCTAATGAAATAAAATGACAGAAAAGTAAAAGCTGTAACTGCAAGCCTGTCCAAGTCATAGCTTTCTAAGACTTAGTTCCCCCATTTACCAGATGGGGAAATAACCTCTCAGGATTGTTGTGGAGACTCACACAAGATATTATATTTCAAAGTACTTTGTAAACTGTAAAATACAGAGCAATATGAGACACTATTAATGAAAACAGAGAGAGACAGAAGTACGCTCTGTATAAAACAATTAAGATGACTCTCCCAGAGTGAGACAAATCAGCCACTGAAGCCTCCCTCCCCAGCAGACATTAAAGAGAAACTGGGAAGAGCAAGAGGTAGGAACCAGATATTCACCCTACTGGCTAGCTGTGTAACCTCAGGCAAGTTCAACCTCTCTCTGCTCCTATCATGCATCCCATCATAAACATAATACTACATTTCAGAGTTGTGCAGTTTAAATGGCATGATTCATTGGCTTAGCAAAGCCCTGAACAACAGAAATACTGAATAAATGTAGCCAAAATACGTTAGCACCACTCTACCCTAGAGGTCCGCATAGCCAAATCTTAATCTAAAGCCTGGGGCAAGAAGGACATCATGAAAAAACTTGTTCCTTGCTGCCAGAAGTTTCTGGTGTTGTCATCCCATAATTTATGTAAAATGCACTTACTTTTTCTACCTTCAAATGACATGGTGCATATCAGCAAATGTCAAAGGAGAAAAAATAGCAAGCTCCTATTTCCCAGCAGATGAAATGCTCCCGGTGACACGTAGCAGGCCTGTACTGCTGCTGCTCTGGCCTCCTTGAGTTACAAGCCTCCTACCGTTCCTACAGGAAGCTGGATTCTTCAGATACTTATAAAAGGCACACAGCAGGTTTTCTCACTCTAAGCCCATCATAAAAATCACCTGGGGTACTTGTTAAAAATCTAGACTCGAGGCTCTACCTCAGAACTCCTGAATCAGAATCTCTAAGAGTCCCAAGAATCTGTAGTCCAAATGAACCTTAGGATCAGGCTTGATTAGGATACAGTGTGCCCACTAAGCCTAGCTGACTACTAGACACTGATGCTGATTCCTTACCAAGTCCCCCTCCCTTCCAACTCCCAATCTCACCACTTGTGAAACCACTCTCTGCCACTTTGTAGAGAAACACACATAGCCACTTACTAATTAGCTTTAATGACAGGAAGATTATTTTCACCTGAAGACTACCAAGGGTTTGAATACAAGTTTTTTGAAGGAAACAGCTTTTAACTATCCAAACCAATATGCAATCCTGGTTTGCGATGCCTGTAAGCATTTTGATAATTCGTGACTAATCCAAAACGATAAAAGGAACCCAGCCCAGTGTTGCTGGGAAGCACTGGGAGGCATCCTCATCTCTTGCTTGGCTCAGTTCCCAGCCTCCTTTCTACCTGGTTTCCTTTTGCCTCAGGGGTGAGCAATTAAGTTATTTCCCTTTTATAATAAAAGCCTTTTCTGTAGATGCTGGAGACCACAGTAAGAGAATCTTACCCTTGCTTTCCTCCTTGCTGTAGGCTAAAAAGTAAGAAGGATAAATAAAAAGCCACGTTGCAATATCTATGGAGCTGAGAGGGGCCCCCTGCCTGGACCCAATGCCCTGGTTGAGACATTAAAGAATGACAAGCTTCAGCAAAGAGGCTGACAAAGTTGCTTGTGTGGCTTGAGGCACCCACTGGAACACAGACTAGCTCTTCTGTCTATCCACTT
Organism: Saimiri boliviensis; assembly: GCF_048565385.1. NCBI lineage: Eukaryota > Metazoa > Chordata > Mammalia > Primates > Cebidae > Saimiri > Saimiri boliviensis. The sequence continues at coordinate 40,221,531 of NC_133460.1, forward strand.
ACCAAATATCTCACAGTGTCCTGTGTATTAAGACACTAGACAGGTATTACAGGGAATAAAATCCACGTTCAGGCATAATCCCTGCTCTCCAGGAGCTTATAGCCCAATGCTGGTGGAAACATTAATCAAAAGGAAGGATAAATGATAATACCTCCCAGAGGTTTGGACACATTTATCTTGCCCCAGTTCCTCATTTTGCCAGTAGGGAAGCTGCCTTTCACTCTAAATTCTGATTACCTAAATAGATTCTCAGAGAAGATAAGAGCTTGAAAATGAACAAGCCTCAGCACTCATCTTAGGTTTTCTAATTTTAAATAAGTCAACAGATGTATTTTTGACACCTTCTATGCTCTAGGCCCTGTTCTAGATACTGGGGACACCCCAATAAGAATAAATCACTGCCTTCAAAGAGCTTATATTCTGTTGTTCATTTTATCACACCTGACCACAGTAAGAATAAAGGCATAGAATCATAAAGATAACACTGTAAAATACTGATGACATTAGGGATGATGGTTTGTGTATGTGTGCCTATAGGATTAGGAAGATGGGTTAGAGGGTTGATCAGTTATTAAATTATTGAAATTTTTGTCATGAAGTTATGAGGTATTGTGTTCTGATCACGAGTTTCTATTTAAGCAGTGTTAACACAAGCCACACAAAGTCAAGTAACTCTACTGTATATGATGAGCCCAAGATTCAAGCTCAGGTCTGTTGACGTAAAATTCCATTTTAGTGGTACATATACATGTGAAATACTACACAGTAATAAAAAAGAGTGAAATCATGTCCTTTGCAGCCACATGGATGCAGCTGGTGGCTGTTATCCTAAACAAATTAATGCAGAAACAGAAAACCAAACTCTGCACATTCTCATAAGCGCAAGCTAAACACTGGGTACACGTGGATACAAAGATGGGAACAACAGACACTGGGAGGGAGGAAGAAGAAAAGCAAGGCTTGAAAAATCACCTATTGAATACTATGCTCACTACTGAGGTGACGGGACCATTTGCATCCCAAACTTTAGCATCATGCAATATAACCAGTAACAAACCTGCACATTACCTAAATCTAAAATAAAAGTTGAATTTAGGGGGTCTGATCCAAGACAGCTGAATAGGAACAGCTCTGGATTGATATTGCCAGTGAAAACGCAGAGGGCGAATGATCACCACATTTCCAAACGAATGTTTACTGCCCACAGACCAGGAGATTCCCAGGCAGAAAAGTGCCACAAGTCTCCAGTGTGGCTGTTTCAGCCAGCAAAGCAGGTCTCCACTCAAAATCTCACACAAATCCGGGTGCTGTTTCAACTGGCAACTGGAACACCTGGGAGACAGAGTCACCCATTCAACTGAAGAAAAGGGGGCTGAAACGGGGAGCCAGGTGATCTGGCTTGGCTGGTCCCACCCCAACAAAGACCAGCAATCTGAAATGCTCTGGATTTCACAGCAAGCATAGCTGGACCCGGGATGGTCCAGCTCTGTTGGGGAAAGGGCGTCCACCACTACCAAGGTAGTCCACCACTGCTGAGGCAGTCTGCCATTACAGAGATAGTCTGCCATTACTAAGGCAGACCGTTATTACCGAGGCAGTTCTAATTATACCCCTATAAACAAAACTACAAGGAAGTACACACAGCAGTTGGGCAGAGCTCACAGCAGCTCATCAATGCCTCTGCTGGCAGACTGTGACTAGGCTACCTCCTCACTAGGCAGGACACCTCTGAAAAAAGGCAGCAGAATGACAGGAACTTATAAATAAAGCCCCACCTTCCTGGGACAGAGCACCTGGGAAAAAAAGGTGGTTATGAGTTCTGCTGCAGCAGACTTAAACGTACCTGTCCAGCAGCTCTGAATGGAACAATGGAGCTCACAGCTCAGCACTTGAGACCCTATAAGGGACTGTCTCCTCAAGCAGCTCCCTGACCCCTGTATAACCAAAGAGACACCTCATAAAGGAGAGCTCAGGCTGACATCTGGCAGGTATCCTTCTGAGACAAAGATAACAGAAAAAGAAACTGGCAGCAACCCTTACTGTTCTGCAGCCACTGCAGGTGATCCCCAGGCAAGCAGGGTCTGGAGTGGACCTCTAGCAGTCCTACAGCAGGGAGGCCTGGCTGATAGAAGGAAAACTAAGAAACAGAAAGAAATAACTTCATCAGCAACAAAAAGGACGTCCACTCTGAGACCCCATCTGAAAGTCACCAACTACAAAGATAACAGGTAGATAAATCCACAAAGATGAGAAGAAACCAGTGCAAAAAGGATGAAAATATCCAAAACCAAAACGCCTCTCCTCCTCCAAGGAATCATAACTCCTCGCCAGCAAGGGAACAAGGCTAGATGGAGAATGAATCTGATGTTGACAGAAACAGGCTTCAGAAGGTGGGTAATAACAAACTTCTCTGAGCTAAAAGATCAAGTTCTAACCCAATGCAAAGAAACTAAGAACCTTGAAAAAAGGTTTGATGAAATTTTAATGAGAATAAATAGCTTAAAGAGGAATATAAATGAATTGAGGGAGCTGAAAAACACAGCAGGAGAACTTCGCAAAGCATACACAAGTTTCAATAGCTGAATCGACCAAGCAGAAGAAAGGATATCAGAGATTGAAGATCAACTCAGTGAAATAAAATGAGGAGGTAAGATCAGGGGAAAAAGAAATGAACAAAGCCTCCGAGAAGTATGGGATTATGTGAAACCTAATCTACGTTTGATAGGTGTACTTGAATGTGATGGAGAGAATGAATCCAAGCTGGAAAACACTCTTCAGGATATTATCCAGGAGAACTTCCCCAACCTAGCAAGGTAGGCCAACAGTCAAGTCCATGAAATACAGAGAACACCACAAAGATATTCCTCAAGAAGAGCAATCCCAAGGCACATAATCATCAGGTTCACCAGGGCTGAAATGAAGGAGAAAATGCTAAGGGCAGCTAGAGAGAAAGGTCAGGTTACCCACAAAGGGAAGCCCATTAGACTCACAGCAGATCTCTTGGCAGAAACCCTGCAAGCCAAGAGAGTTGGGGCCAATATTCAACATCCTTAAAGAAAAGAACTTTCAACCTAGAATTTCATATCCAGCCAAACAAAGCTTCATAAGTGAAGGAGAAATAAAATCCTTTATGAATAAGCAATTGCTCAGAGATTTACAGGAGCTCCTGAAAGAAGCACTAAACAGAAAGGAACAACCAGTACTAGGCACTCCAAAAATGTACCAAATGGTAAAGAGCATCAACACAATGAAGAAACTGCATCAACTAATGGGCAAAACAATCAGCTAGCATCAAAATGGCAGGATCAAATTCACACATAACAATATTAACCCTAAATGTAAATGGGCAAAATGCCCCAATCAAAAGACACAGACTGGCAAATTGGATAAAAAGTCAAAATCCATCGGTGTGCTGTATCCAGGAAACCATCTCACATGCAAGGATACACATAGGCTCCAAATAAAGGGATGGAGGAAGATCTACAAGCAAATGGAGAGCAAAAAATAAATAAATAAATAAATAAATAAAGCAGGAGGCCAGGCACGGTGGCTCAAGCCTGTAATCCCAGCACTTTGGGAGGCCGAAGCGGGTGGATCACGAGGTCAAGAGATTGAGACCATCCTGGTCAACATGGTGAAACCCCGTCTCTATTAAAAATACAAAAAATTAGTGGGGCATGGTGGTGCGTGTCTGTAATCCCAGCTACTAGGGAGGCTGAGGCAGAAGAATTGCCTGAACCCAGGAGGCAGAGGTTGTGGTGAGCTGAGATTGTGCCATTGCACTCCAGCCTGGGTAACAAGAGCAAAACTCCATCTCAAAAAAAAAAAAAAAAAAGGCAGGAGATGCAATCCTAGTCTCCGATAAAATAGACTTTAAACCAACAAAGATCAAAAGAGACAAAAAAGGCATTACATAATGGTAAAAGGATCAATGCAACAAGAAGAGCTAACAATCCTAAATATATATGCGCCTCATACAGGAGCACCATGATACATAAAGCAAGTCCTTAATGACCTACAAAGAGACTTAGATTCCCACACAATAATAGTGGGAGACCCTTAATGACCTACAAAGAGACTTAGATTCCCACACAACAATAGTGGGAGACTTTAACATTCCACTGTCAATATTAGACAGATCAAAGTTCTCAGCACTACATCACACTTACTCCAAAATTGACCATATAATTGGAAGTAAATCACTCCTCAGCAAATGTAAAAGAATGGAAATCATAACAGTCTCTCTGACAACAGTGCAATCAAATTAGAACTCAGAATTCAGAGACTAACTCAGAGCTGTACAACTTCATGGAAACTATACAACTGGCTCTTGAATGTTGACTGGATAAACAACAAAATGAAGGTGAAAATAAAGATGTTCTTCAAAACTAATGAGAACGAAGACACAATGTACCAGAATCTCTGGGACATATTTAAAGCAATGTGTAGAGGAAAATTTATAACAATAAATGCCCACATGAGAAGCAAGGAAAGATCTAAAATAGACACCCTATCATCAAAATTAAAAGAGCTAGAGGAGCAATATCAAAAAAACTCAAAAGTTAGCAGAAGATAAGAAATAACTAAGATCAGAGCAGAACTGAAGGAGACAGAGACACAAAAAACCCTTCAAAAAATCAATATATCCAGGAGGTGGTTTTTTGAAAAGATTAACAAAAGAGACAGACCACTAGCCAGATTAATAAAAAAGAAAAGAGAGAAGAATCAAATAGATGCAATAAAAAACAATAAAAGGGATATCACCACCAATTCCACAGAAATACAAACTACCATCAGAGATTACTACAAATTACTCCATGCACATAAACTGGTAAACCTGGAAAAAATGATAAATTCCTGGACACTTACAACCTCCCAAGCCTAAACCAGGAAGAAGTCAAAACCCTGAATAGACCAATAACAAGGGCTGAAGTTGAGGCAGCAATTAATAGCTTACCAACCAAAAAAAGCCCAGGTCCAGATGGGTTTACAGCCGAATTCTACCAGACATACAAAGAAGAGCTGGTACCACTTCTTCTGAAACTATTCCAAACAATCCAAAAAGAGGGAATCCTTCCCAAATCATTTTATGAGACCAACATCATCTTGATACCAAAACCTGGCAGGACTCAACAAGAAAAAAAAACTTCAGGCCAGTATCCATGATGAACATAGATGCAAAAATCTTCAATAAAATACTGGTAAACCGACTGCAACAGCACATCAAAAAGCTTATCTATCATGATCAAGTAGGATTCATCCCGGGGAAGCAAGGCTGGTTTAACATACACAAGTCTATAAACGTAATTCACCACATAAACAGAACCAACAACAAAAACCACGATTATCTCAATAGATGCAGAGAAGGCCTTCAACAAAATTCAACAGCGCTTTATGCTAAAAACTCTCAATAAACTAAGTTATCTATGGAATGTATCTCAAAATAATAAAAGCTATTTATGACAAACCCACAGCCAATATCGTACTGAATGGGCAAAAACTGGAAGCATTCCCTTTGAAATCTGGCACTAGAAAAGGATGCTGTGTCTCACCTCTCCTATTCAATACAGTATTGGAAATTCTGGCCAGAGCAATCAGGCAAGAAAAAGAAATAAAGAGTATTCAAATAGGAAACTAGGAAGTCAAACTGTCTCTATTTGCAGACAACATGATTGTATATCTAGAAGGCCCCATTGTCTAAGTACCAAATCTCCTGAAACTGATAAGCAACTTCAGCAAAGTCTCAGGGTACAAAATCAATGTGCAAAAATCACAAGCATTCCTATACACCAATAATAGACTTAAAAAGAGCCAAATCAAGAATGAACTGCTATTCACAATTGCTACAAAGAGAATAAAATACCTAGGAATACAACTAACAAAGGATGTAAGGGACCTCTTCAAGGAGAATTATAATACACTGCTCAATGAAATAAGAGAGGACACAAATGGATGGAGAACATTCCATGCTCATGGTTAGAAAGAATCAATATTGTGAAAATGGCCATACTGCCCAAAGTAATTTATAGACTCAATGCTATCCCCATCAAGCTATCAATGACCCTTCTTCACAGAACTAGAAAAAAACACATTAAACTTCATATGGAACCAAAAGAGAGCTTGCATAGCCAAGTCAATTCTAAGCAAAAAGAACAAAGCTGGAGGCATCATGCTACCTGATTTCAAACTACGCTACAAGGCTACAGTAATCAAAACACCATGGTACTGGTACCAAAACGGGGATATAGACCAATGGAACAGAACAGAGGCCTCAGAGGCAACACCACACATCTACAACCATCTGATCTTTGACAAACCTGACAAAAACAAGCAGTGGGGAAAGGATTCCCTGTTTAATAAATGGTGTTGGGAAAACTGGCTAGCCATGTGTAGAAAGCAGAAACTGGACCCCTTCCTGACACCTTACACTAAAATTAACTCCAGATGGATTAAAGACTTAAACACAAGACCTAACACCATAAAAACCTTAGAAGAAAACCTAGGCAAAACCATTTGGGTCATAGGAATAGGCAAGGACTTCATGACTAAAACACCAAAAGCGTTGGCAACAAAAGCCAAAATAGACAAATGGCATCTAATTAAAATCCAGAGCTTTTGCACAGCAAAAGAAACAATCATTAGAGTGAACTGGCAACCAACAAAATGGGAAAAAAAAATTTTGCAATCTATCCATCTGACAAAGGACTTATATCCAAAATCTACAAAGGACTAAAACAGATTTACAAGAGAAAAACAAACAAACTCATTCAAAAGTGGGTAAAGGATATGAACAGACACTTTTCAAAGGAAGACATATATGAGGCCAATGAACATATGAAAAAATGCTTATCATCACTGGTCATTAGAGAAATGCAAATCAAAACTACATTGAGATACCATCTCATGTCAGTTAGAATGGCAATCAAAAAATCTGGAGACAACAGATGCTGGAGAGGATGTGGAGAAATAGGAACACTTTTACACTGTTGGTGGGAATGTAAATTAATTCAACCATTGTGGAAGACAGTGTGGCGATTCCTCAACGACCTAAAAATAGAAATCCCATTTGACCCAGCAATCCCATTACTGGGTATATATCCAAAGGATTATAAATCGGTCTATTGTAAGGACACATGCACATGTATGTTCACTGCAGCACTGTTTACAATAGCAAAGACTTGGAACCAACCCAAATGCCCATTGATGATAGACTGGACTGGGAAAATGTGGCACATATACACCATGAAATACTATGCAGCCATAAAAAATGATGAGTTTGTGTCCTTTGTAGGGACATGGATGAACCTGGAAAGCATCATTCTCAGCAAACTGACACAAGAACAGAAAATCAAATACCACATGTTCTCACTCATAGGCAGGTGTTGAACAATGAGAACACATGGACACAGTGAAGGGAGCATCACACACTGAGGTCTGTTGGGGAGGACTAGGGGAGGGACAGTGGGAGGTAGGGAGTTGGGGAGTTGGGGAGGACTAGGGGAGGGACAGTGGGAGGTAGGGAGTTGGGGAGGGATAACATGGGGAGAAATGCCAGATATAGGTGATAGGGGTGGAGGCAGCAAACCACATTGCCATGTAGGTACCTATTCAACAATCCTGCATGTTCCTTACATGTACCCCAGAAACTAAAATGCAATCATATATATATTTATAGATATATATAAAGTTGAATTTAAAAAACAAATTTTGATCACCTCCATCCCAATCTAATCCATGCATAGGAATAAAAAGAAGTCAAGAAATAAAGATTTCAAAGGATTAAAATATGATGATGAAAACACTATCTTCTAAGAAGCCCACTCAGTTTGCACACTGTTAGCATACTGGAATTGCAACAATTATTTGCAATTCCAGTATGTTAAGAATCCTTTAATTGAATTTTTGTCTGTATATTCTCTTGACCGTCTAGGTCATAAATTTCTCCAGCAAATGCCCAGTCTTTTCTATGTTTTGTATTACTCCCTATAGGACTTACTATGGTGTTTCTGGCCACTGCTGTCACTCAAATCATTTTGATTGGCCCATAGAAATTATTTGTCCTTCTAAAAACTGCCTGACATAATTTCTTGGCAAAAGTAAAATCAAAAACAGTTTTTACATATTAATAGACCAATTACACGTAGTTACATGTTTCGAGTTATTTGAATTCATGCAATTATTTATCCATTTTACAATTTTTGTCTTTTTAAAAAATTTGATTCATAGACTAGCTCAGCACTCTTGAGTACTGTTTGAGCAGCAAACCAGCCATTATAATTTACAGAATCTATTGTCTCAAAAATAAAAGTAGTTAGAGCTGTCAAGTGTTATCTATTTTATAACCACATAAATTATTTATGCCTGTTAATAATCATGTGCCTTATATTATTACCAGCTTTAAAGAGGTTATGTCTCTTCTTTGTAGAACATCTATAGGTTTGTATCAGTTGAGTTCTAATGACTCTGCCTTATGAGTCAAGTTGCAACAGTGTGTTATTTTAAGAATGGATTACATTGTATTGCAACTAATTTTTGAAAATATCTAGCACAGTTTTTCATCATTTAAAGGAATATATTATACATTCTATAATGCAAAAAGCTAATGTGTCTATAGCAAAGACAACCCTACCAAGATAGCAAAGACAACCCTACCAAGAAACTATTAGGCTCCTGATCAGACTGAGGAAAAAGCATACTGGTATTGTCTTACAGTTTAAATGAAGCCTAGAGTTCTGAGCAACAGTTAGTATCGGAGCACAAAATATAATTAGAAAATTCACAACAGGACTGATAAAGTTTATTTGTAATCATAATTAGTTACCTTTGCAAGACTCATAGGTAAAATTAAAGACCAATGTCGATGCTAACTGCAACATTGGATAATGATGTGGAATTAAGCACCCCAGTCATTTTAATGTTTTACATTTGAAACATCTTTGTGGTTTCTTAGAAGCCATTCCAGGGCCTGATCGGAAATCACTTTTTTCCTTTGTAATGTAATTGATCAAAGTTGTGAAACGGGTTGCCTTAACTTAAAGATGGTCTTGGCCAGATGCGGTGGCTCACACCTGTAATCTCAGCACTTTGGGAGGCTGTGGTGGGTGTATCGAAAGGTGAGGAGTTCAAGACCAACCTGGCCAAGATGGTGAAACCCTATCTCTACTAAAAATACAAAAAAATTAGCCAGGCGTCGTGGCAGACTCCTGTTATCTCAGCTACTCAGGATGCTGAGGCCGAGAATTGTTTGAACCCAGGAGGCAGAGGTTGCAGTTAACCAAGATTGAGTCATCGTACTCCAGCCGGGCAACAAAGCGAGGCTCTATTAAAAAAAAAAAAAAAAGATGGCTCTACCCCAAAAAAGCAATGACAAAATCTCCCATTTTCTAAATCACTCACTTTCAATATATCACTCTCTTCTCACCGTCTGTAGCAGATAATGAAAGCTACGAAAATATCTACATTGCTTCCACATTAGAATGGCAGCAAACATAACCTCAGGAATAATTTAAGTGTGGAGGGGTAGAGGGGAGACTAGGTAGCATTGCTGCCATTAAGGGACTAAGAATACATTGGGCAGAGAAGTTTCTTTGAACATGGTTTGATTAATCAGGGTAGTAAGAAAATGTCAGCTCCATGGGGATTTGGAAAATGTGTGCGGTTTTCTGAAGTAAACCACATGGCTAAAAATCAATGCAATTCCTTGCAGCTGAGTCCAGCTGAAGGCCATTGTCTTTATCTAGTTATCAGGAGTCACTGCCTGCCTCAACACACAAGCGCCTCCGTTTAGCCAGGTGTTTCCAATTTTATGCTTCGTTTCAATGCTCCCGCTGAGGTTGTTTCCTGCTGACAAAGGGTGACATAATGGCTCTGACACAAAGGAACTGCTAAGGTTCCATATTGGGACTTCTTTTCGTAGCCAATGCATGATTTGGGGCCAGATTTCTGCTTGGAAAATGGCCCTTTTCTGTCTCCTTTGGTAGATTTAAAAAATTCCTTCCCTATAGTCCAGCTCCTTCCCCATATCCTCCAATCATTGTTTGTATGAATCTTTGACCTCCTGCCTGGACCCAGGTTTGGGATCTGTACCCATTGTCTAGCTTTGGATTATCTGAGCTGACACCCTATCCTGCTGAGTTCCAGATCCTCTGGTCCAGCATAACTAGAAGTTCCTAAGCACTTGTTCATGTCTAAGAGGTTTGTAATCCCATCCACTGGCTGAATTCCTATCCTCTCCTAAATGGAGATAGTACTATCCATTTTATAATCCTCATAAGACTTCATAAGGATAATATAAGTTAAAGGATAATTTTTGAAGACTAAAATGATGATTATTCTATAAATATGAAATAGACATGTTTCAAATATTTTAATGAAATCCTTAATGAGGAAACTTGTAAGACATTACAACCGGTTCAAAGAGCAAACACGTACATGGACAATCTGAAATACTGAAATGAATTAGAAGACACAAAACCTCTTCTGTAAGAAAGATGGGTGGTGTCAGTGGAATATTCATAGACAAAATTCATTTGCCTTACTATCAGTTTTCTATAGCCTATGGTAAAGATAATAAAAAGAGCACACCTCTAGAGAATTAGATAACCAGGAAGAGTATACTTGAGGTCACGTAACGGTCCATTAAAAAGACATCTAGTAATCTACTTTTGCCCATTTCAGAATCTTTTACAGCCTTTCCTGGTATATGCAGAAGTATATTTGTGCCAAAGAATTGTGAGAATAACATTTATGTACCAAAAGTCATTTATCAGAGATACACATTTTTCTACTGATAAAAGAAGAACATGTGATCATATACACCCTTTGTCACCATCATTAAAAAATAAAAGTTGTTGTAAGATTAAGTGAGATGCTTATGTTCTGAAGAATGATACCAGGTACATAATAAATGGCAGGCATTTAAAAATAACAACCATCTATATCTGCACACATATGTCTAAACTTACACTAGTCTGTTCAAAAGGTGTATAAGACTTTGTCCAGGTCTTTTCTTGTATTAAATTAAAAGAATACTATGGTGCTCTTATACTCAAAGAATAAAAGATTTTATTTCTTCTGACCTCTCCCTTTTACTCATTCCACCACTACCATCTTAGTTATCTCTAGGTCCTAATGTCCCATCCTAAACTTTGTGGTATAAGCAAAGGGTTGCAAACTCTTAGTAATAAGAATCTCAGCCGGGCGCAGTGGCTCACGCCTGTAATCCCAGCACTTTGGGAGACTGAGGCGGGTGGATCACGAGGTCAAGAGGTCAAGACCATCCTGGTCAACATGATGAAACCCCGTCTCTACTAAAAATACAAAAAATTAGCTGGGCATGGTGGCGCATGCCTGTAATCCCAGCTACTCAGGAGGCTGAGGCAGGAGAATTGCCTGAACCCAGGAGGCAGAGGTTGCAGTGAGCCGAGATCGCGCCATTGCACTCCAGCCTGGGTAACAAGAGTGAAACTCCGTTTCAAAAAAAAAAAAAAAAATCTGGACTAAACCAAACCTTGTCTCCAAGAAAAGGTCTTGGGGATTTTAACAAACCATCCCAGGTAATTATCAGGAAAGCCTTAGAACCGCTAGGTTAAGCAGCAACCTGGAGCCTGGCAATGAAGAGAGTGATCCACAGAAGAGTATAGATCATTGATACGGCTTGGCCCTGTGTACACACCCAAATCTCATCTTATAGCTCCCATAATTCCCATGTGTTGAAGGGGGACCCAGTGGGAGATAAGTAAATCATGGGGGTGGGTCTTTTCTATGCTGTTCTAGTGATAGTGAATGGAGTTCATAAGATCTGATGGTTTTAAAAATGAGAGTTTCTCTGCACAGACTGTCTCTTCCTGCTGCCATCTATCTAAGATGTAACTTTTTCCTCCTTACCTTCCACCACGATTGTCAGGCTTCCCCAGCCATGTGGAACTGTACGTCCATTAAATTTCTTTCTTTTGTAAATTGCCCAATCTTGGGTATGTTTTGATCAGAAACATGAAAACAGACTAATATAACTTAGTACGAGAAGCTGCTGAAAAGATACCCAGAAATGTGGAAACAACTTTGGAACTGGTAACAAGCAGAGGTTGGAACAGCTTGGAGGGCTCAGAAGAAGACAGGAAAATATTGGAAAGTTTGGAACTCCCCAGAGACTTACTGAATGGCTTTGACCAAAATGTTGATAGCAATAGGGACAATAAAGTCCAGGCTGATGTGGTCTCAGATGGAAACGAAGAACTTGTTGGGCACTGGAGCAAACGTGACTCTTGCTATGTTTAAGCAAAGAGACTTGCAGCATTTTGCCCCTGTCCTGGAGATTTGTGGAATTTTGTACTTGATAGAGATGATTTAGGGTATCCAGCAGAAGAAATTTCTGAGCAGCAAAGCTTTCAAGATGTTGGTTGAAGGCATTTAGTTTGATAAGGGAAGCAGAACATACAAGTTTGGAAATTTTGCAGCCTGACAATGCAATAGAAAAGAAAATCTCATTTTCTGAGGAGAAATTCAGGTAGGCTGCAGAAATTTGCATAAGTAACAAGGGGCCAAATGTTAATCCTCAAGACAATGGGAAAAATGTCTCCAGAGCATATCAGGTCTTCAAGGCAGCCCCTCCCATCACAGGCCTGGAGGCAGAGGAGGAATAAATGGTTTCAAGGGCTGGGTCAAGGGTCCCTGTGCTGTGTGCAGCCTAGGAACTTGGTGCCCTGTGTCCCAGATGCTCCAGCCATGGCTGAAAGGGGCCAATGTAAAGCCCAGGCCATGGCTTCAGAGGGTACAAGCCTCAAGCCTTGGCAGCTTCCATGTAGAGTTGAGCCTTCAAGTGCACAGAAGTCAAGAATTGAGGTTTGGGAACCTCCACATAGCTTTCAGAAGATTATTGAAAATGCCTGGATACCCAGGAGAAGTTTGCTGCAGGGGCAGGGCCCTTATGGAGAATCTCTGCTAGGGAAGTGCAAAAGGGAAATATGAGGTTGGAGCCCCTACACAGAAAACCTACTGGGGTACCACCTACTAGAGCTGTGAGAAGAGGTCCACAATCCTCCAGAACCCAGAATGGTAGATCCACTGACTGCTTGCACTGTGTGCCTGGAAAAGCTGCAGACACTCAACACCAGCCCATCAGGGCAGCTGGGAAGGAAGCTGTACCCTGCAAAGCCACAGGGTTGGAGCTGCCCAAGACCATGGGAAACCACCTCTTGCATCAGTGTGACCTGGATTATTTGAGACATAGAGTCAAAGGAGATCATTTTGGAGCTTTAAGATTTGACGACTGCCCTTCTGGATATTGGATTTTCATGGGGCCTGTAGCCCCTTTGTTTTGGCCAATGTCCCCCATTTGAAATGGCTGTACCCCCACTGTACCTAGGAAGTCACTAACTTGCTTTTGATTTTACAGGCTCATGGCTGGAAGGGACTTGCCTTCTCTCAGATGAGGCTTTAAATTCTAGACTTCTGAGTTAAAGCTGAAATGAGTTGAGACTTTGGGGGTCCATTGGGAAGGTATGATTGGTTTTGAAATGTAAAGATATGAGATTTGGAAAGTGCCAGGGCTGTAATGATATGGTTTGGCTCTGTGTCCCCACCCATATCTCATCTCATAGTTCCCATAATTCCCACATGTTGTGGGTGGGACCTGGTAGGAGATGAATGAATCATGGGGACGGGTCTTTCCCATGTCCTCGTGATAGTGAATGGGTCTCATGAGATCTGATGGTTTTAAAAATGGGAGTTTCTCTGCACGAGCTCCCTTTTTGCCTGCTGCCATCCACGTAAGATGTGACTTGCTCCTCTTTACCTTCCACCATGATTGTCAGGCCTTCTCAGGCATGTGGAACTGTACATCCATTAAACCTCTTTCTTTTGTAAATTGTCCAGTCTCAGGTATGTCTTTATCAGTAGCATGAACACAGACTAATACAACCATAAACTCTGCCAACTCAATAAAACCATATATTTCATCATGCCTAGGGGGTGGAAGGCACTAAGATTGGGGTGAAGGGAAATTCGATTTGTCTTAAATGCCTGTGAGGACACACGTACAAGGATGAAAGGGAACATCACCTCAAAAGCATGAAGAATCCATGAACCTACAGTTCACTTGATGAACTAAACCCATGAAGTGAAATGTTTTACAACGTAACCATTGAATACCCTAAGCTGAATCAATAATTAAGCAATGTCTTTTGTCAATTTTTGCTTATTCAAATCATTGTGATATTTTATATCAAAACATAGATTATTTAAATTAAGTACTTAATTTTGCCCTCTAATAATTTCACCTGAAATTAATTTCTTTGTAGAAACTCCAACCCAAAGGGCATTTCTCTCATAGGCAATTGTTGAAGGAATTGGCTAAGTCTAAAACCACAGCACAGTTTGTATATGTAAACAGAAGCATCTCATTTTGAGAAAAATCTCAGAAGATTCTATTATAAATATAAATATCCGTCTTGAAAAGAGACAGGATTTTAACATTTTCACTCCCAGCAACCATGTATAAATCTCAAAGCTGATTCTCAATATTAATAGTCAGAGCTGTCCTTCAGCATCTCAGGAAAATCCATGCAAATACTCTTCACTGATATGAGGTACACTAGGAAAATTGCACTTAATACACATGTTGTTTCAATAATATATAAAATTTAGAAGGGTAGAAGAAAACTATTAGTTCCTTTTGAAAGAAAGAGAACATGGTATTTAAAGAACTCATTAGGTGTCTTAGAAAAATAAGATATTAAGTATTTGCTGAGAGCCTACTGTATGTGCTAAACTGCAGTGGTTACTAAGGAAATAAGAGACGTGGGTTCTGTCCTATATGGCTGCAGTTCTTTCTGAGAGAAGACACACCAAATTTTGTCAACTATTTTTATTTATTTACTTCTATCTTGCCAACACAAAAGGATTCCTGCCCCTTTACTGTGTATTTTGGTCCTATCTATTCAAACGGTGAATTTGGACAATCATTTAACTTCCTTGCAATGTGGAGGGAATAGAATGCTTACATCATTCGCGTTATTGTGGGGAACAAATGCATGTGAATGCACTTTGTAAATGATGAAGCACCTGGCAAATGCTAGTTCCTGTGAGTTCACTGATTCTGCACAGATGTGAAAGCTGTAACATTATTTGCAGAAGAGGGGAACTGGTCCAGACTGCCTGATGCTGCATCAAAGAAAACCAGGCCAAATTGATTTAAGCTTTTTCAGAGCTTATAGAGAAAGGATATTTGAGCCTCAAAAATCTAGAAATGAAATGTAATATGAGCTAGCCTAGGTTCACATGGAACTTGTCAGAAACTCTTACTTCTCCAGGACAATATAAAGCAAGTCAATTGTGAAAGAACTCCCCATCCTAATGGTATTTTTCACTTGCGTAATTCCCTTAGTTAGCAGGGTCCTCTCAGTGAAATCAAATAGACTCATTCTTCACACACAGTTGACAGAAAAATTAGAAGGCCTTCGAAGCTGTTATTTTCATCAGTATACAAAAGATGTATTTGATGGATTGTTCTCTGAGTACTGTAATGTTGGTTCCCTAAGAATGATTTCATCAGTGTTATTAGAACAACGAAATCAGTAGCAACTTTGAAAACAGTATCAATCTCAGCTGAGGCGATTATAAAATATAACATTATCCCTAACACTCTGCTTCTATACATTGGAGTCCCTTTTATTATGTGTTCCATCAAACAGACATTCTTTGAATTTTGCAGTGACTCATAAAAATGTTAGGAGAGATTATTCCAGATCATTGTGACAAAACAGCTCTTTAGTATAATACGCTTACCCATCAAGACTTTGAAACAAAAAAGACATTGTGGTAGGAATATATTAGAATCGTTCTAAAGATGTTGTTAGGATAGAGAGAATTAGCTTTTCCCAGTGCCAAACTAATATTTTCTACAATAGATTTCCAAAGAAATTATTTCAATGCAGTGGAAAAGAAATGAGAGACTCACATGGTGTGTTCAGAAAAAGACTAGTATGAAAAAATTTCAAAATATAAGTTGATAAGGGAATACAGGCTCATTG
Source organism: Saimiri boliviensis (assembly GCF_048565385.1). Lineage (NCBI taxonomy): Eukaryota > Metazoa > Chordata > Mammalia > Primates > Cebidae > Saimiri > Saimiri boliviensis. Next base: position 40,237,559 of record NC_133460.1, read on the forward strand.
CAGTTTGTTGTTTTTGCTCTTTTATTTCTTTAATGCTCATAGGGAAAAAATGCAAACTGGACAGTTAGTAAGTCTCCAACTCCCAAATCTCACTCAAGTGATCAGCACTAAAAATTGTGGTGCGTCTCTCTATAAGTCATTTTCTGAATATATGTGTTGTGTGAATATCCATGTTATACACACACACATACATATATGTATATACATACATACATCTAATAAATATCCATGTCTTGCTTTTCACTTAAATATATAGATATTGGAGACCATTTACATAAAGTGCTAGATAGGCAGTTAAATTAAAAAAGAAGTTGTAGAAAACAAATGATAATTTCTAAATCAATAGCTCTCAGCTCTGAATGAAAACTAGAATCACCTAAGGACTATTTTAAAAATACTGATGTTAGGAAGCTACCCCAGATCAGGTATTTGGATTTTTCAAAGCTCCCTAGGTAAGCCTAACATTCGTCAGTTGCTTAGGTGCTACGAAGATAAGCACCAGATCTCTTCAACATACTTCGTAAGATCAATGTACGCTATGTAACAATAAGCAGGAGACGTCTTTTGTTTTTAGTAATCCATATTGATTGCAGGAAATTTAAGAACATAAAAGAGAGAGAGAGAGGGGTTCAGAAACACACAGCCACTTGAGTTCTAAGTAAATACCACCAGATAAACCAACAAAACAAAAATCGCCTATAAACCTGCCTAAGGCTAAGAACCTTAAGAAAATCTTTTTTTTTTTTTTTCAGAAAGTATTGCTAAAAGAAAAAAATTGCCTTTCGATAATTCAAAGTCCCCCTCAATTCATGTAGCGTTTTCTCTGAAATTCATTCAAAAGAGCATTTATTAAGCAGTTGCTATGTACTACGTAATGAGGTTGCAGAGAAAGGAAATAATCCCTGTACTTTGGAAAGTTACCATCTCCTTCAGTGGTTTTCAAACTATAATTTTGCCTGCTAAAGCCTTTCTTGCAATGTAATCTAAATGGAAGGTGGATATCTTCAGGATTTCAGGAAAGAGCTGCTTCAGTTGACATAGCAAACAAGATTAGAGCCAAAATTCCTACAGGTCTGTCTGCCCTATCTGATTTCATCGTAGAAATCACCAAAGAACCCCTATCTGTTCCAAAGAGCACAGCAGGAGAGTGCTCTAGCCTAATAAACTGATGGCAGTCACATCAACCTTCAGATTAAACAAAAGTCCAGAACAGTGCTTACCAAGGTGGGATACATGCAAAATGATCCATAAGCAAACAAAAAGAAAATATTAAAATTCTCAATTATAGACTTTATAAAAATCAATGTTCTTGAATTTTACAATGTAAATAACTTATTTGTACAGCAGTTCATTGAAAAATCTGTAATTATATACATTAGGTTGAACGGTATGAATTTCCATTTTTATAAATCAAAATATTTGCAGTTTTATGTGGTTGAGCCTAACATGCATAATGAAAAATTGTGTGCATTTCATATGGTTCAACCTATGCATCAGGGTTTTGAAACCTCAGCGTACTTGACATTTTAGGCTAGATCATTCTTTGCTGTGGGCTGATGCCCCGTGCATTTGGGATGTTTAACAGTATCTTTGTCCTTTTCCTCCTGGATGTCTACAGCACCACTCCTCACCCTCCTCCCCAACCACTGCAGCAACTCAAGTGTCTCCAGACATTGTCAGTTGTCCCCTGGGAGACAAAAGCATTTCCTTTAATAATCATTGATCTATATCATGTACAGATGCCAGGTTTTTACAACTGAATGAATGATTAAAATAGTTTGGAGTCCACTGCCTAAACAATTGAGATGGGTGACATTAACATTTATAATAATGCCAAGATACAAACCCAATATGGACATTTATTTGAGTTTCACATCTGAGCCATCTGTTAAAGATATGACGGGTTCACCATTACCACGAACATTGTAATCTACCAACCCTCAAAGGATACTCATGACAGTACCATGACATGCACAGAAGGCATGTGCAAAGAACCACCATCAAGGGGGTGCACAGCAGCTGCTCTCCTGAAGTAAAGTGGGGGTAGACAATAAGGGTGAGAGAAAACATATCTGCAAAGTGCCAGAAACAACAGTCATATATATATGCCAGGCTAGCATGCAGTCATCAGGCCTGAGTGTGCTTTTCCCAAGCAAAGGCTTTCAGAAGGCTCTGAAACATTGGATCACAAAATGTTCCCAAATGCCTAGGCATAAACACAATGAGAGTGCAATCAGGACTGTCTTCACAGACGCACATGGTGGAAGAGGCTGTCAGTCACCAACTGATCTGTGTGCCACCCCCATACATCAATAGAGATTTAATCAATACAATTTATTTTGAAAATTAAGATCGATTATATATGGAAATACTTTGAGGGCTCATGTGCATTCACTCCACAGTGTTGTAAATATATACACAGAGTGAGCTGATTTTCCTCCTATCAAAAGCAAGAACGGCAAAGTTCAAACACATGTTTGTTTATTCGCGTGCTCTGAAGGAACATTCATTTTTAAAGAAAAGAAAAAATACGCCTTACAAACACCAGCTGACAGCTTTTAGTCATGAATCTGTTAGTCTTGGTTCTGCTTAACCACTGCAAACATAAGATGTGACAATATAACATTAGACATTACATTAACACCATCTATATGCAACCCCGGATCATCTTACTTTCTAAACCGATATATAAGACACATGATAGACATTTTCAAAGGACTTACTTAAAAGCCTCAGAATTTGTTTTGATTCTCAAGCATTAATATTTTTGGATATTGAGTGGGAGGAAGTGTGGGAAGGAGGGAATTCTCAAAAGGAATGGAATAAAAGCTGGCATTAAAAAGGAATCGGGATTCCCCCATCCCACCTCCTGCTTTTGAAGGAGAAGGAAACAAGGCTCCAGTCTTGAGAACGCCGTCCCTTGGCCTGACGCCTAGCAGCCGGCTGGCCTTTGCCAGTACCCTGCCTCTTCTCCCCCCACCCCAAGACAGAAGCCAATCTTGGTGCCCAGGCAGTGGTTTCTGTTAGGTGGATTTTTAGGAGATGATGACTTGGAAGGAGATGACGGGATCTTGATCTTCCTATTTGAGTCAGTCCATGAAAGGAAGCTCACAAGAAGCTATCAAAATTTTTCTTTGTTCTTTTTAAATTTTTGAGCATCTGAAGCCCTATTTATTTAATCAAGCTTATGACTGTTCTACATAGCGGAAGAAATAAGAAACTGAACTTAATGATCACTGAGTTTAACTAGAACTTGTAATAGGTGAGGACTTGTAAATATTTTATGTGCTTCAATTTTATTAATCCTCAATTCTGTTAATCGTCACCAAAAAAAACCCCAGTGATATAGGTACAATTTTTTTTTTTTTTTTTTCAGACGGAGTTTAGCTCTTGTTACCCAGGCTGGAGTGCAATGGCCTGATCTCGGCTCACTGCAACCTCTGCCTCCTGGGTTCAAGCAATTCTCCTGCCTCAGCCTCCCAAGTAGCTGGGACTACAGGCATGCGCCACCATGCCCAGCTAATTTTTGTATTTTTAGTAGAGATGGGGTTTCACCTTGTTAACCAGGATGGTCTCAATCTCTTGATCTCGTGATCCATCCACCTCGGCTTCCCAAAGTGCTGGGATTATAGGCGTGAGCCACTGCACTGGGCCAGGTACAATTTTTATAGATAAGAAAACTAAGGCACTGAGGCTGACTAGACCAGGGCAACCGAGGCACCTCACACATACGGGGATTCTGAAAGTGTGCACCTCCATAAATTTATTGCCATACATGCCTTACTCAACTTAGCCTAAAGTTGGCCCTGCTAAGGAAGCTGGAATTTGAGCCCCCATGGCACTGAGCACCCCGAACTTGAAGACACTCATACGGGAATACACACACAGGGTTTTGAAGTTTGGAAGATGTGAGTTAACACCTTAGCTCCACTATTTGCTAGCTCTAAGCCTTAATTTCTCAGAGCTGGATGCTATTTTGTGGAAAACAAACAAACAAACAAAAACATATATCCACCAAGAATTTGCCTCCTAACCACTGAGTTTGAGAACACCTCAATCCAAGGACATGGCCCTGAAGGTGCACTCAATAAATATTACTCTCCACCCTTCCTTATCCAAGAGAAGTCTTCATTTCATACGTTAATGGTAATTTTTTAAATTACATTTTACATCGAGCACAACTAAACTTTGGTCTTGCTTACTTAGGAGCAATGAGAATGCAATTGATGGACAATGTTCAGAAAGTGATCTCTTCAGGAGCAAATGGAGAGGATAAGGTGATTTGCTCAGATGTGATGTTTTTGGACTTTGGGTAGCTGCTCGTTATTTGTGGACTCCATGACTGGTAACTCATTCACGCCCATGAATAGAGGCTGTTGAAACATATTATGAGAAAATCATGCAATGAATACCACACAACCACACACATAGAACCAGGGAGCCTTCTAGGTACTGAAAGGGAAAGATTCACAAAATATATTAGGTGAAAACAGCAAGGTGCAGAACAGGGAATGCTCACATTTTAATTATGAAGGAGGTTCAGTGTGAATATATTTATATACATGTGCCTTTGTGAACATAAATATCTCTGGAAAGATACACAATTAACTAGTAATATTAGTTGCCTCTGGTGAGGAAAAATCAGTGGCTGTGGACCAGAAGAAAGAAAATTTACTACATGTCCTTTTATACATTTTATTTTTCTTGTTTTTTGAAATAGCTGATATATTTACATAGTTTTTAACTAAAAATTAATTTAACACTATGAAAATATATCAGCTATTTTAAAAAAAGGAAAATAATGATAAATAGGAGACATCAATGAGATTGTTGCAAGTCTTGGTGAGCTCACGAAAGTAAGCATGACATTTGCTTGGGAGCTCAGAAGTTTGTATGGCAGCTTTCTAGGTCAGAGAGCTCTGAGGTCCATGACTAGCATCACCTAGTCCTAGAAGTTTGTTAGAAAAGCGGATTCCTGATGTTATTTCAGACCTCTTGAAAAGACATCTCTAGGAATGGGGCCAGGAATCAGGCCAAAGAAGCCCTCCTGGTGACTCTAATGTTCACTCACGCTTGAGAAGCACCATCCAGACAAGTAATTCACAAACACTCCACAGACTAGCTGCAGACACACCTGGAGAGTGTATTTAAAACAGGCACCTGGGCCTCAGACCAGACCGAATTGCAGTATCGCAGATGAAACATAGGAATGCATATTGTTTAAAAGCCTGATTCTGACACACAGCCAGAGCTTAGAAACCACTTTCTAAAATCAAAGTGGGCTGTGATCAATTTGAATGATGTTTACTGAGATTAATCTGCATGTTGGGGTCTAAAGAGATCCAGTTACATACTTCTCACAATCAGGCCTCTCCTCAGGCCTCTCAGTTGAATGTATGCACGGCCATCTTTGTACAGCAGACCAAATTTCAGCAGGCACCAGAATGCTAAATGGGGTGCACTCTTTCATTTACACAACCAGGGAACTGCTGTGCCTCCCAGGGCCTGGTACCAGCTCCTGTCCAATCCTGTCCAAATTGAGTGGCAAGAGCCTGGGGCAGGCAAGAGCTGAGTTCATGAGAGCAGCACTTCTCAACACTTTAGAGTTCCAGGATCATGTTCACACACAAGAAATGCTGGAGGAACATTTCAAGGAGTTGCATTTCAACATGATACACTCTATTTTACGACTTTTGCTGGCTTTGAACTGTTTGCAGCCCTTGCTAAAACATAGATTGCACTATCCCAACTGCAGAGTTTCTCATGTAGTCAGGGCTGGGGATCATTTGCATTTCTAACTAGTTCCAGGTGATATGGATGGTGATCTCTTGGTCTCAGGGCTTTGAAAAACACTTCTTTAGACCACTGGTTTTCAACCAGAATGCCGTAGGCCCTTTTCAAGCATGCTGACAAATATGATCGCTAAGTATAATAATTTTTGCAAATCACTGAAGATGGATAATTTTATGGATGTAGGTGTGAAACAGACCTTTGAGCTGAGCAAGTTGTGGTGGGCAAGGTTGGACAGGGAACCTGGCGAGGGTAATTGTAAGAGGAGTGGCTGAATGTTTAACAGGTACCCTTAGGAGTATAAGAAAGCCCACTCAGGGCTGCAAGCAATTCTTCTCAGCCAGCAAAAGTCATAAAACAGAGTGTATCATGCTGGAATGCAACTCCTTGAAATGTCCCTCCAGCATTTCTTGTGTGTGAACTTGATCCTGGGACTCTAAAGGTTTGAGAAGTGCTGCTCTCATGAACTCAGTTCTTGCCTGCCCCAGACCCTTGCCACTCAGTTTGGACAGGACCGGATCAAATGGAGTTGGTACCAGACCCTCGGAGGCACAGCGGCTCCCTAGTTGCATGGATGACGGAGTGACTAGGAATAATAGAATTCACAAACACTCAGAACTTCAGAGCTGGACTGTATCTGTGTGAGTCACAAGAATCCCATCATGTTTGGGTCAAGGAAGCTGTCACTCAGAGGAGAGCTCAGCACCCTCCCAGGAGTTGGGCAGAGAGTTTATTTCTTCTCCAGAGCAGCTGAAGAAGGGCTCCAGCCTCTCCAATCTTCTCAAGCCCAGCCTAGGCACTCTTCTTCTTTACCAAAGCATTCTTACACACATACCAGTAAGCACTTCTCAAGACAAAAGATGAAGCTAGTAGAAATTACAGCCTAGTAGCATCCTGGGAAGTGGAGTTAAGAAGAAGATAATTCTCTGGGTTCTGGGGGAAGTATCACCAACACTGAAAAAAGCAAGTGGAGAATGAGGGTGAAGAGGGAACAAATGCACCATCAAACCGAATTCGTTTCTGACCCCATTATTTATAATGCATGTTCATTTTATGAGCTGGACTGAATTATGTTTAGGGAATAGCTGTTTTATATTCCAAAGGTAAATATATAAGTTTAACTGGTAGAGAAGAAAGTTAAAGAGGAATATGGACTATTGTTCTCAAGCCCCTTTATACAATCTGTCTTTATTTATCTAATTGCAACAAAGACTTAAGAAATTATTCTATTATTCATTGGAATATCAGCAAGATTTATCCTTGTAATATATGGTAGCACTGGATATATTAAGATATTTAATAAAAAATTAAGGTGTTTTGTTTCTATTGTTATATTCAAGCCTCATTCCAGTTGGTTTCTTTCCTCTGCATGTTCTTCCTGCCCTGACATGCTGAGGATTTATGACACAATCTTTTCACTATGGAAGTGATTCTCAGGAGGTCCATATAGGAATCTTTAGTTGGCGGTGTTAAGAGTCACTGCTCTGATATTTCAGAATAGTAACAATAGCCACAGAGTGCTGATATGTATGACTAGATAAGCTAGAGACCTCTGTGACTCCCCAGATTCATGGATCACTCTAGCACATAATTTCCTCCATAGGTACAAACAAATAATGTAGGACAGTCAGAGTGCAATGGGTGCCAGGTCCTGAGTGGATGGCTAGGCTTCTCACTAAGTGCATTACCTCTGCTCATCAGCCTTCCAGAACTCCAAACAAATTCATGTCTCAGTAGAATTGCAAATTACTCTGGATCACTTGGGAAATACTGAGACCCTGCTATTAAATTTGTGAAGGTCAAGGGTCAACTACACAGTAAAAGATAAATGGGTGTTCTAAATTGCAGTAAGTCAAAGAATTCTTTGGTATATATACTTTTTCTAACTGAAGTTGCTTCAAACAGTCTTATGCACAAAATATATTGGCACTCAAGAAAAATAATACATCTCATTACTGTAGGGCAGAGCATTAAATCTGCAACAATCTAAATTTCCTCCAGGATATACTCAGAATTTTTACTTCTCAGAAGCTTGTCAGTTCTACCTGAGAGTGTGATTATTTAAAAATGCTAAATTAGAGTTATTAGTATATGTGAGAAAACTGTAATTAGTCTGAAATCAGCCATAAGCTGGCTGTAACAGTTAAAATGGCAATTGTCTGTTTTCAAGTATGCAGAAAATACATGTTTCTTGTTACTGCAATTGGTAAACTATTGGCTTGTGACAAAAGTCCCAATGCTATAGGATGGAAAAGTACTTCCCTAGCTTTTCAGCAAGAAACAAACTCAAAACAAAAATCCCCCGCAGGATCACCTAATGTCAATCAGCCTTCATTGTAAACCTTCAGGGATCCTTAAAACCAAACCTAATTTCATCACAGCTGGGTAAATATTCATACAACTGCTGGAAGCAAGCTGGGTTCACTGCAGCTAGGGCTCCAGAGTGCCTACCCTGGAACACGTTTTTCTTTTTGTGAAACTATTCAGCATTGCCACTAGGAATACAGGTCACTGTAGACTGGCAACCGTAAATCTTAGCGCTTGCAGATTTAGGAACATCCCAACACTTATTGGGCTCTAATGTTTGTGGTTTCACAATCACTCAGTGTCAGTGGGCTTTCCAATTTAGGCCAGAGATGAAACCAATATACTGCGTGAGCCAAATCCAGAACTAGAAATTCCTCACTATTCATTTTTCTATTTTATAGCAATGAAAAATATGTTCACTCAAAATTTCTGATTTGGTGATACCCAGCAGAAATTGTCCTTTCTCAAAATTGTCCTTTATTTCAGAAGGCTCTGAAACCCCCTTTATCTGAAGAGACAATTATTTTCTATTTGAATATATGGCAAATACACACTGGTTAGCTATATATAGTGGAAATAATATAGTAAGGAAGCCTAATGTTACATCTTAGAAAATTATGTACCCTCTATATTACTTAGCAATAAAGAGAAGGGGCTGTAATTTCCTGGCTTGTTACTGATCTTACCTCAGTCAGGGTTGAATGGAGTTTACTCTAGATCATGCATTCTTGGTGGGGGTGTTAATTACCCTCACAGGGCACATGCTGGTTCTGGAGTTGGGGGAAGAAAACTCTCACACATTGCACATTATTTTTATGCATAAAGTACAGATATAAATATAGGACATAAAGAGATATAAAGTAGATCTAGTACTAACATTTCACTGTGGGGAAATGATTAGAAAAAAATTGTATAAAGAGGCCTCTTAAGTAAGCAATGATAATTAAACAATGGTTGCTGTAACTATCAGCAAAGCAACTATTTGAAACCTCCAAATAAAAAAAAATCACAAATATTATTTTGGAAACAATGTTAGTTATTTCAATTCAAGATTTTGATAACAAATTATTTTCTCTTCGAGGATGTCACTGCAAATCACAACTAAGCAAAAAATAATTCTATGTGGTTACAAATATTTTACAAAATGCTTGTGATATTATTAGGAGTGACTAAAAACTACTTTCAACAAGTTTACTTGGTTATTTTTCAGGAATCCACAACCATTTCTCTTATCAAACCCATCATAAAATGCATATGTAATTATTTTTGTCAAGATCATAATCACTGATTTTGTAATTGCAGATGAAAAATTTAACAATCCTACTTTAAATCTGCATCCCCTTAGTTAAGCTTCAGAAAACTTGTTTCACAGAATAGTGCATACATATTTTAAAGCATGCATGAAAAATTAAACAAGCTGTGTAGTTACAATGATGTAATAGCAAAAAATTAGACAAATGCCACCTGCAACTCATCTGTTTTTCTTTTAAATCCTTTTAAATAAACTTTTACAAGCTAAACATGAAAATAGTGCCTTCATAAAATAATAGGGTATGCTTCTAAAATAGTTGACATGTTCAAGGAGAGAAACGTTCTTTCCTGAGTATCATGAAATATACCCAACACAAGTTCAGATATAAGATTCCTTTTTCTGGGATCTTCTCATACCACTTCAAGAAAAGGTGAACATAAACAACAAAACACAGCCACTTCTACTGAAAAGAGGGATAAGCAAAATGCGTCCACCCAGTTAACTGTGGTTTGATGGGTGACAAAGCTTTCCACAACAGAGTCTGACTCATCTCTAATAAGTCATCTTCTTTCTTCCAGTTTCTTCTTCTGCAAGTAACAGTGCACCCAAGAATATAAGAGCCAAGAAAACAGGTCTGCTGTCTATAAAAACTTTTAATTTGATTTATTCGAGAATAAATCATGCTTGCAAAAAGCGACTGGCACTTTTCTAAATTAAAGTAATCCCAATAATTGTAATCAAAATTCTTCAGTAGTCTGAAACGAAGCCAGAAGAAGCATTAACCTAAATGTCTGCCCCAGCAAGAGCCAGAAATCGCTACTGTTGACATTCAGTTTCAAGAAAAATTATACAGAAAAAAAAAATGGCAAAAAAATTCACATTTCAGTGGAAGGATTTGAAAGAAATGAAAATTTAGAGAGAGGATTTTAAATTTCACATTCAACTAAACAAAAGTTTTCATTCAGGGACTGTCATTTTGTAGAATGAAAACAGTTGTCTTATTTTCTGAAATGCCTTTGTTATAGCTACTCAGTTCTTCTAACAGTTGGTATAAGATTTGGGGAAAAATATATAAAAGGATGTGTTAAACAATTCAGCAACTTAATGTGATGCAAATCTCATTTTAGATTTTTCATGTATTTCTTGTACATACTAATTATTTTAAGATTGTTATATAAAAAACACTTTTAAAGTGGACAGTAGATATCATTTTCAACTGAGAACCTCAAACTGTCACATCATATGCACAGAAAACAGAGGTATTAAATGATGGGATTAAGTAAAATATCTACCAGATAACACACCTGATAATTCAGAGTTATTCTTAGTATATATTGTAATATTATATTCACAATACTCCAACTCACTGGCTTAAGTGAGAAGCCTGCCTTTGAAATTTATGGAAGAAAATGGAAATTAATTTATGTCATGGAAAAAGTATATTAATTAATTTCTATATCATAAAAATAAGGTAATTATCAAATGAAATAAATATTCCTGAGTAGCCTTATTTCACAAATTTAACAATTTGTACTTGATTTTCAAACATATGATAGAACTGGAATATATGGTGTATTGACCATAGGCTATAACTTAAAAATAATCTGAATTTTAAACCACACTTAACATAATGGAACAAACAAGGTGACATTTCATTTTCCTTTGTCATTATATCATTTGTGTACAATGACTAAAATGCTCCTATAATGTGTGATTCATGATGAGTCATTCTTATAAGGGAATACATTTAAAATGTATTAGCGTAATGAATAAATTCTAGGTTCTTTTTTAAAATCTGAGCACATCAAAAATACTTCCAGATAAATGTCATTTCCCTCTAAGCAGGGCAACTGTGGTTATACTTAATTTTGTGTTGTTCCTTATCCATGGGGCCGCCAACCATAGTTTCATATTTGGGTTGGGTCACATGTCCCTTGATAGTTGTTTTTAGAAGTAGAAAAGATATTTCAGGATGATGATTAAAACTGAATGAGGCAAAGAAAAAGGCCAGTGGTGAATAAGGATAACAGATAAGGAAAATGCATTCTCTACAGAACTCCAAATTTGTCCACCACTAAAGAAAAGCCTTATAAACTAGACTTTTCCATATAGTAAGGTGTACAAGATGCTTAAAAGCCAACTCCTCCCAGTTACCTGTTTGCCAGCAGGCTTCATGCCATAGTTCATTATCTTTTGCTTCTTTAGAAAAAGAAATCATGACTCTTATTAATTCTCTCTGCCTGAAATACTTGTCTTCCAGCTCCCACGCTGCCTCTTAAAAGCCTACTTCTTCATCAAGCCTTTTCCTTTAATGGCTCTACTTGGAAGTTTGTTCAAGTATCTAGTCATTTATTTATTTAGCCATTCCACAAACATCTACATAGTCTATTATGTGTGCTATGAAATGCACTAGACACTGGGCCAGATACATAGAAAGAAGGCTCAAATACATTTAACATACACCATGGTTCTGCAGTTATTTTTGAATGTAACTTTTTCTTCTGCATTTAAAACTTCTAAAGGCAGGGGTTGTCTTCTCCCATATAGAAAATAGTAAATATATATTTACTACTGAATGAGACACATGCCAACAGCATCCATTTTAATAACTTTTATACTTTCTCAAACAAATAGTATGTTTAAAATTATAATCTCTGTGCCATAGTTATGGAAACAATGGCTTCTAATGAAAATATTTGCATATATATTTCCATTTTTTTTTTGTTGGTTGTCTACATTCAACAGACACAAGTTATTTCCATAAAGTTCTTTAAACATAGCACACAGTAATCTCTCCATTAACAGTGAGTGAATAAGTAGTAATAAAAGCTAAAGGAGAACAAATGCAGAGTATCACAGTATTTGTTCTCTGATAACACATTTTCAGAGATCTGTTACCAAGGGAAGCATACAAAAGGCTATGAATTTAAAAATGAAACTAACATTAATACTTGAAATGTCCCAATTATATCAACATTATCTTGAAATAGAAATATATAAAAATACAACTATTATTGTTAGAAATTTCATACATATAAAATTGATCCACAGGAAGTTAAAGAAAAACAGATATACACTATAATACCACTGATTTTTCTTGGCATAGTCCTTTGTTGTACCTTATGAAGAAATAGCACTTTTGGGTCAGAAGTAAAAGTTCCTTGTTAATTCCCAATAATTAATCCTAGGAACTAGGGATTATTGAGAGGAAACCCAGCAAAGAGTTGAGTTCTAGAATGAACTCTATTGTCTGCTAGGTATTTGACTTTGAACAAATCCTGCAATATCTCAGTTAATATATCAACCAAAGAAGATGATACCTAACTTGCTCACCCTGTGTGGTTGCTATGAGATTAAATTAATAAAACTGTAAGCAATTTGAATGTAGGAGTACCCTGTTTAAGTTAAGAGTAGCGAAATATATGGTCTCCAAATAAGAGTAATCAAATGCACATATAGGACAAAAAAGCTCTGAGAGGAGCTGAAATGTACAATTAAATGTACACTAGCCACTAAAATCCCAAGAGATAGTCTCTGCCAGACAAAGGAGGGTGTTCTGGGTCTGTCCACTTGGGTCTTCACCCACCACGTATTTATTGAGTGCCTGCTATGAAAATAAGCACTACTTTAAGCCTTGGTATTACGGCAATGAATTCTGGTGGGAAAACAAACAAACAAAAAAGTAGCTCAACATTAAGTGCCATGAAACAATAATACAGGATCAGGAGAGGAAAAGTCACGGACAAAGGGGTACATTCTGGGTGGGTGAAAAGGCCTCTCTGAGATAGTAACATCTGAGAAGACGGAAGTGATTGATATGAAGAAAATGTAAGGCTCCTTAACTTTGATTCCCTAACTGTACCAGGAGTGAACATATAATTACACTGACCAATAAAACATTCTGTCCTAGGAAATCTGGAACTATGACTCTAAGACAGTTGATTTTGTTAAATGTTTGATGGCTTTGGGCAGTTGTTTCTACTTAATGGGCCAAGATAATTGATTATCCAAAAAATGAATGAGAGCAGAAGAGACACAGAGATGAGAAATCCCAAGGTCTTGGGAAGATGAAGTGACCTCAGTTTTACATGGCTTTTCAGTTCCTGGTTCTAGTCTTTTCTGAGGTATGACTGTGTTTTAAACCCATAGGATCCATGAAATTCATCTGGATCTTTCAGATAAATCTCCTTCTTTGGTGTAAAGTAGTCCAAATGGGTTTAATCTTTCTAAAACATGGTTATTGCGACTGGGTTAAATTGCTCCCTGAGCTCCATCAGGGAGCACATTAGGAATCCATTTATCCAGTCAATACTAAACAACGTCAGCTAAGAGAAAGCGTGGTATGGTGGTGAAGGTACACGGATGAAGATGCCATGACAATGTGATTAAGAGACACCACCGTGAGAGCTTCACAAAGCTACACAGAGGGCAGGTTAGAATGTCTCTAAAACTCAAGAGATGGGGTAAATTATTACATCTCGTTATTATGAATGGAGAGGTGATGGGACGTATCACCAACACAGCCATTGAGATTAGACTTGACTTAGTTTTCTGAAATAATTCTACCTTTAAAAAGCCTGTCATGGCTGGGCACGGTGGCTCAAGCCTGTAATCCCAGCACTTTGGGAGGCCAAGGCGGGTGGATCACGAGGTCAAGAGATCGAGACCATCCTGGTCAACATGGTAAAACCCCGTCTCTACTAAAAATACAAAAAAAAAAAAAAAAAAAAAAAAAAAAAATCAACTGGGCATGGTGGTGCATGCCTGTAATCCCAGTTACTCAGGAGGCTGAGGTAGGAGAATTGCCTGAACCCAGGAGGTGGAGATTGCAGTGAGCCGAGATCGCGCCATTGCACTCCAGCCTGGGTAACAAGAGCAAAACTCAGTCTCAAAACAAAACAAAACAAACAAACAAACAAACAAAAAACAAAAAAAAGCCTGTCATGACAGTGACAACTTGCTCATTTAAAGGCTTTAGTTTTTTTAAATGTGCATATCAAAACTGAACTCCAATTATACTGTAGAAATATTTGCATCAGCATGTATAAAGATATTTATTGCTATAGCATCATCTAAGTGAAAAATTAAAAATAACATAAATATATATCAAAAGGCAACTGGTTTACTAAACTATGATATAGTCATAATGGAACATCAAATAGTTAAAAAGTAATCCAGCAATGCTACATGTATTGGCATGCAACCATGAGCAAAACATATTGACAAATGAAAAAAAAGCAAAGCTTCAGGAAAAAGTGTACAATATTATCTTAGGTCAAAAATAAGCACATTATGTGTGCACATTTACATATGTAATCAAAATATGCAGACAAAAGTCTGTATGACTCTCCTCAAAACTCTTCATTGAGATTTCATCTGATGGGGATTAAAGAGGGATTTTCATTTTCTGATTTGTTGGTCTCTGTATTGTTCATATTTCTCCCTGGTACGCATCACCCTGTAATCAGTAAACCAATAATAGTATTAAACTCAACCTATGCCTATGCAGAAGATAAAAGATAGGTTTAACAATATAAAAATGCCAAACAAACTCAGATTTAGAAATGTGAGATAATATTAGATTTTCTTTCTTTCTTTTTTAAACTGCTCTACAGTACTGTAAAGAAAGAAACCTAGTGATTTTTACATCTTGTTCATAGAAGCCAACAGTTTTTGGAAAAACACAAAGTGCTGAAAGTACTAAAAATAACCCCTATACCACCACAGCACCCAGCTTTCACTCAACTCCTTTTGCTATAAATATCTTAAGAATAACACCCAGACTCTCTAGAGTACTCCTAAAAGTGTGGCTAAAGATGAAGTCCCACTACTTACTAGGCTAGAATATGGCTTTGGCAAAGGAGAGAGCTCCTTTGGGGAAGGAAAATGAGGGTTGTCATAGCACCCTGACAGGCTTCTCCCAAAAAGCTAAATTGGGAAATTACTGTACTTAGATTAAAAATAAAACAGAGACTTTTATTCAGGAACAGGTAACTGAATTATTGCTTTGTTTGTGAGGATCCTTTTATCTGGCACAGTAGGCAAAGTTCCTTGTGGGAACCCTTCATTTCTGAGCACTAAAAAACAAAATCTACTTCCTTGGGGCTGAGTTGCCATAGATCAGTGTGCTCTTAATTTGTAAACACATTTGTAGTTTATTTGAGAATAAGACGTTTGAGCCAAGAAACATCTTCTCACTTCCCCTCATACTTGTGAACACCACACACCAATTACCAACTGTTTGGCTGTAATTTTTGTTTTAAATCCTTTCCCTTCCTTCCTGTGAATTTTAGACTCATTTGATGGTACTTCCCCCCAGCAAAAAAAAAAAAAAAGAGTTCCCACCCTCCAGCAACTGTCTGGTTCTTTTATTGTGTCTGAGATCCTGCATTACAGTTACAATAACAGAAATTTACCCCAAATACCCCCTTAATCTTCCCTACTTTGGGAATTACATTCCCTCAATACACCAGTTCACAACATGAAAAATGCTAAGAATGTTTGGATTGGCTATATTCTCTTTTCTAAGCAGGGTTGGGTTTTTGGTTTTGTTTTGTTTTGTTTCATTTTACTAAGAAGATACATCTTGCAGGTTTATTAATTTTTAAAATGCCTTATAGCAGATGTGGATACAAAGTAAGGGGAACAAAATCACAGAAAGAAATCCAGAACCATTTTATAAATAAAGTACAGTATTTATTATTTCAGGACACTAAGGATAATATAATGCATATTTCTTCATTCTGCCCTTGATTAGTCTTTGGATAGAGAGAGAATTAAAATAATACATGATCAGAGAACAAAACCAGAACGTGAGGTTTATCTCTCCTGCCTTTGAAATCTCACCTTTCTAAAGGTTAAGATTCCCATTCATTCACTGAGTCATTAATTCGGGCAGTTGCGAGCGCACTCAGCAGCAGGCTGAGGTTTGAAACATTGCGTTTTCTTTCACTTACTTTAATGATGTTTAAAGCTGTGGGCGCCAGAAAAATGTATGGCAACAACACTAAGGTAATTAACACCCCACATACCCAACATGATTCAGCTTGCCCTTAGTGTGGCTTTGTAGCTGTCACTGAAACCAGTAAGTATCCTATAAGTAATCTTTCTAGTAAAATATGTTTTGAATCGCCCATAAGGGACTGTGCTATGCATATCACTTAGAATCTGATGAACCTAAGAAACATACATTTTAACTGAAATACATTTTTCTCCTTTCACATCGACAAATATCAAAAAGTCTGACAACCCTACGTGATGGCAGAGCTGTAGGGAAACAGGATGTCCTATTTATGATTGAGAGGAAATATGGGATAAATTGGAAGATACTCTGTGGAGGGAAATTTGGCAATATCTATAAATTTAGAGTATATATCTTTTGCCCCTAGATTCCTATTTCTAGGAATGTATCCCACAAAAACATTGAATGCACTATTACTGCAGCATTTGTGAAAGCTAAAGATTGGAAATGAGCCAGATGTTTATCAATAGGCGAGTAGTTAAAATATTTAAATAATGCAAGCACTTCCATATATTGACTTGAGCTGTAGTGAAGAGCAAGGTATCTCTTCATGGAAAAGGCCAGTTCCAGGGGAAAAAAATATAGACAGATAGACACACACACACACACACACACACACACACACACACACACACATTTTTGTATACACAGAATATCTCTGAAAGGGAATTGGTAATAGTGATTGTCTCTTTGGGGAAGAATTTTCTTGTCACTGGGTATGTACCCACTACTTATACATTTTTATTTTTATGTCATGTACATGTATTTATTTTTAAATCTTTTAATTCTCATAAAATTTAATCTAAAATTTTCAAATATTCATTCCTGAGGTATAAATTCCACTTTCTCACAATGCCCACCTTCTCCCACCTACTTAATTGTCAAAACTTTCAGAGTTTAGCTCAATTCCCAGCTCCAGCATGGTGCTTTCCCTGGCCAATCTGTCCAGACTCAGTTCTTATCTCTTCTAAACGTCTATAGGACATACGCTTATGTCTCAGTTTTACTTAATAAGCTACTCATGTTATTGTTTTTGTTGCTTAATTTCTCATCTTTTCAGTAAGAGTGTAAACTCCTCGAGGGGAAAGATAATGGAATGGGAGAGAGGGCTACGTCTATTTCTTTCTCCCTGGCTTGCTATAGTGGAAAACACTCAGGCTCCATGTACTTGTATGCTGTATGCCCAGAAATTTGCAGAAAGCAAAATGTACTGTATAGAAAACACTATCCAGAAGGCAACCCAGAGAAGGGGGCAGGCATCAGTAAATAGCCATATATGCTTTCTTTTAAGAGCCCACTCAATGTGTCCTGGTAGGAAACAATATTAGTCTTGTCATATTTCAACCCATTTTGAGATAATACCCTTTAACTCAATAGACTATCTGATGTTGATACTGTTATATAAGAATTTTAAATTAGAATGTCATTATGGTCTCTGAGAAGTAAAAAAGAGTAATGAAAACATGATTACTAAATCCTAAAGGTATGAAATAATTTAACATTCTCCTCTGCCATCCCTGCCACATTTCTGCTTTCTTTAGTATCTCACTTGAAATATTGCTTTCCATTTTTTCCCCGTATATTTAATCACCATTAATAACCTTCAAACTCTGACAGGTTAACAAATTCTTCCTTTAAAAGATAATGACTTCGCACTGAACTTCAAGTTATCTCTAACTGGCAGTTGCACATATGAAAATATTAGTAGACAGCTCATTCTGAAGTGACAGACTTAGATTTTAATCTAAAGCAACACATACAAATACTAAAATAATGCAAAATTGGTAAGTTATAGCCATATTCTCTCATTTATAAGGCTGTCTTGATCATTTTGTTTGTGTTAATCTATAGTACTCTTTATGACAACTGAAGAAGTCTAAATATTCATCTCAACAAATAGTATTTTAACACAAATCCATTTAAAATCCTCAAATAATTCAACGGTAGATGTGTAGTTATGTGATTTGCTAGTGAACTAATCATTTTAGGGTATAGATAATATTTTTAAAAATTGAGCATTGTGCCATGTTATCTTGGCTAAGATTGTCCCTTCTTGATTCTTTCCCAGAAGGCTCTCTTATTAACAATCGCTGATGTTTTTAAAAAGTTAACCATAATCAGTCAGAACAAAAGACCTGTAAAATAGTAAATCAAAATTGTGATGAACAGTGATGATGCTAGGGTGGGAAGAGGATCGATAAAAGGCTGTAAAGGAAACCTAGGGG
The DNA here is from genome assembly GCF_048565385.1 of Saimiri boliviensis. Classification (NCBI taxonomy): domain Eukaryota; kingdom Metazoa; phylum Chordata; class Mammalia; order Primates; family Cebidae; genus Saimiri; species Saimiri boliviensis. Next base: position 40,256,154 of record NC_133460.1, read on the forward strand.
TGCTTTTAGAAAGACATGATCAGCAACATCAGATGGAACAGGAGAAGAGATGAAAGCCAAATGATACAAGGAAGATACCAAAGTTGTGGGAGAGAACAGAAAAGTGAGACTTGAGAACTAGCAGTGTCAGAAATTATTTGTCCAGGGATTGCAATTTCGTCTTGTTTTCCAGCTATGTGTCTCTGGGGAGCATATCGGTGTCTTTTCTTGAACTAAATGTTTTGTGGAGGTACTTCCAGGATCAAAATTCTGTGGTTTTAAGTCTAATAATAATAATAATAATAATAAAAGTTCTACAAATACTTCATAGAGTTTCTAGTCTGTTTTGTGCTAGCAAGTATTATAAATCTTGGTTATAAAACATGAAAAAAAAAGAAATATGAAAAGCCTTCAAGCTTGCAAATATGATGGCAAGAACAGTTCTTATAATTCTCATGAATGTGTCAGATTTTCAAAGGATTGAAAGAAATACTAGATCTAGTCTAAAATATTTACCAAGTCAAAGGAAAGAATATTGTATGTCTAGATCTGACTCACAAGGTCAAAAGATTGGGCTAGACATGCAGAGGGCACTATAATTAAAATCTAGTTATATGATATTTAGATTTTTTTAAGGACATTACACAATGGCAGTATCACCTCAGTTTATATCATTACAATTATATAATTGGCACAATGCTAAGCCTGTGCTATCATCCACTTACAAGACAAGATAATGCTATAATGAGTTTTCAGAAGGAGGCCTCAGCCCAGAGGGACTGAGAGGTAACTGGCTCTTTGCACCAACATGTTAATCCTTGCCATGTCTTCCAGAAAGCAAGGCTCCTCTGCAGAAGGCAAAGATACAACAGATAATAATAACCCACATCTGGATAGTCTTTTTATTATTTAGAGACAAGTTCTCACTCTGTTGCCTAGGCCAGAGGGCAGTGGCACAACCATACCTCACTGTGGCCTCAAATTCCTGGACTCAAGCAGTCCTCCCACTTCAACCTCCTGAGTAGCTGGTACTACAGGCATGCACCACCATGCGTGGCTAATTTTTTCGTTATTTGTAGAGACAAGGGCTCACTATGCTGCCCAGGCTAGTCTCGAACTCCTGGCCTCGAACTCCTGGCCTCAAGTGATTCTCGTGCCTCAGCCTTCTAAGGAGCTGAAATTACTGAAATTATATACATGAGCCATGGTGCCAAGTCTGGATAGTCTTTTTATAATTACAAAGTATTTCCACATTCATAATTATAGTTACCATGTAATATTATTACATTTCTTTATTTCATTTTTATCCTGAAAGCAATTGAATTTCTCTAATTTACGGCTTATTTCTGAAATTAAAAGGACTGGCCACTTAAAAATTTAAGGTAAATACTAGGTGTTTTGCATGACTTTAGTGTAAATTGCCTTATTCCAGTATATTCTATACTGATTTCAACGTAGCAATTAACATTCCATTCCATTCAACTGCTCTATTTAATCCTGCAATTTCACTTCCTTCAGACATGTGACCCATCCTGTAACAAGCAACTGAGCTTAATTTCTGTGAAAAGGTAGAACATACACACAGAGGAAAAAAAAATAATTACAAAAATGAAACCATATTGAATAAACATTCAAATGAAAATAAAACCAACAAAAGTTACATCAGGCCACTTTATTAGTGGCAGGTCCTCTCATGATGCTTCCCAGTGTCCGGTGACATTTTAACTCATGTAATCCTCCTAGCGATTCTATAAGGTGGATGGTATTAACCTCATTTTACAAAAGTTAAAACAGAATCACAAAAAGTAAAGTGATTTGCCCAAGATCACACCGCTGGTAAACATCAGAGCCTGAACTTGAAACCAAGCATACTTTGAACTGCTACTAATGTTGCCTTTGCTTCCTCATCTTATCAGTTCCCTCAATGCAACTCTTATAAATAACTTTTGCAGTTAAACAGAGAGAGAGAGAGGCAGACAGACAGACAGACAGACAGACAGACAGACGTGGGGGCCAGCCGGGAAGACGGTGGAGAATTGGCCTTATTAAGCAAATTAACCATGTATTTATGAAAAGGATAGAATGAAAGGCAAGCTGCTATCTATTCAAACTCTTAAAGGTAGTATGAAATCCTGTTTTACAAACTGATCCGCAAGCAATATGGAAGGCTGGAGCTGTCTATCTTGACATCATAGCCCTATGTTTTATTTAATCTCTAAGGAAAAAAAAACACTACACAGATTTACTTTGAGTGGAAATTATTAGTTAAAATTAGAAGACATTGCAAAAGAAACACACAAGTCTGAAATGGCATAATAAGCACCATTTACTCTGAGGACAGGTTCTCATTATTTGCTGTCAAAGAGTAAAGTTTTCCAAAGTATTTGAAAACATTCACAGAGAACATTCACAATACCTAACAATAAATAATACATAGTTTCAGAAAATATCAAACTACCTGTTTTATATAATCAAATGAATTTCAAACCAATTTTTAAATATTTCCCATTTCTTTAATTTTTTAGACGGAGTCTCTCTCTGTCACCCAAGCTAAAGTACAATGACACGTTCTCAGCTCACTGCAACCTCTGCCTCCCGGGTTCACATGATTCTCCCACCTCATTCTCCAGAGTGGCTGGGATCACAGGTGCTTACCACCATGTGAGGCTATTTTGTTTTTGTTTTTGTTTTTGTTATAGTAGAGATGGGGTTTCACTGTATTGGCCAGGCTGGTCTCGAATGCCTGACCTCAAGTGATCTGCCCACCTTGGCCTCCCAAAGTGTTGGAATTACAGGTGTGAGCCACTGCACCTGGCCATATTTCCCAAATGTTTTAAGTGTGACAGTTCAAAATAAGGGTTGGGTCCTGACTTATTAACATTCTTCACTTATGGACTTAAGTAATTAAATATATCTTACTAGTTCCCATTGATTGTAATAGTTCATTCCTTCATTCTAATATATAACTAGTTTCTAAAATACTATAGTATAGGATTATTATAATAATTGTCATTCTATGTAAACTCATGGTTATAAACCATAGAAAAAGTTCACATTCTCAAGCTCATTTAATTCTTACAACAAATTCATAAGGTAGACAAGACATGATGTTATCCCATTTTTTGTGGTGAGGAAAGCTGAAGCTGAGAGTTCAGGCCTTTCTTTTTTTCTTTTTCTTTCTTTCTGTTTTTTTGAGATGGATTCTGGCTCTGTCGCCCAGACTGGAGTGCAGTGGCATGATCTTGGCTCACTGCAACCTCCACCTCCCATGTTCAAGTGATTCTCCTGTCTTGGCCTCCTGAGTAGCCAGGATTACAGGCTCACGACACCAAGCACCGCTAATTTTTGTATTTTTAGTAGAGATGGGGTTTCACCATGTTGGCCAGGCTGGTCTCGAACTCCTGACCTCGTGATCCGCCTGCCTCGGCCTCCCAAATTGCTGGGATTACATGTGTGAGTCACTGCACCCGGACCAGGGCTTTCTATAATAAGAATTTATAGCTTCTGCTCACTTAATCCACATCTTAATACCAAAACCCAAATCATACGCACAACAAAAAGGTATAATGGTTAAATCCTCAATTGCAACATTGTGGACATTTCCAATTCCCATGGAAATTAAATAAGAAACCAAGCCTTTATTACCAGTCTTTCTGAATGATATAATTATTAAGGAAACCAAGCAAATCAATAATTGCTACACATATGAGTGAGAGAAGGGCTTGTTTCATGCACACACATAGACACACACGCACCCCCCATCATGTTGACTATAGTGTACACAAAAACACCATGGTTTTCCAGGAAATGTTAGATACCATGAGTTTAAAATATTTAATAACATTGAAATAGGTTTCAAAAGCTGTAGTTTAAAATATTAATAATTAATATTTGGCTTACTGTTTATGATTCAATAACTTTACAACAGGGATAAATGTTGTATAATGTTCTTGCTATTAATATACTGCAGTTTAATAATTTATTCTTATTCTTCAACAGTACAAATACTATAACACAACATTTTTCTTACAACTAATGTATATGCTGTTTAGAGAACAATTCTCTTCTACCTCAGGGAAGAGGCCTAATGCTTATTTCTAAGGTACATAATTAACTGAACTAGTCCTTATAATGTATTTTAACTCACTGAAACACTTAACTATATTCCAGACACAAAAAAGATTAACCTTCCCAGAATTCTAGGCAATTTGGCCACTTAACTTGGATTTTATTGAGAACTATCACATTTATTACTTCAGGCGGAATGGAAATTATATGTTGAATGTTTTTTACATCAAATCCAAATATTATTATCATAATTGATGTTTGGAAATATAAATGAAAGAGAAGCTCCCAAGCAGTACATATACAGGTACTGTTGGCAGGCATTTTGATAAAGGCCTGCTCTACGAAATGCCTTTAATGCGTGCTGGACTATCGATTGAAAATTGTGAATTCTTTATAGGGTCACTAGGTGGCATATTACTCTGGGTTGTTTGCACAGACACCTAGAAGAAACACTATCAAGAAGAGCAGAAGACATGGAATGCCTTCAAAGAAATAAGCAAGAGTATTTACTATCCTTCCGTTAGGAAGCTTTGCTTTTGTTGAAGTGAACTAGAATAATTCAAACTGAAAGAACAGACCCGTCCGGTAATCTGCCATATCATATGAAAATTATTGAAACTAAAAATCACAACGGTAAAATTATATATAAATCACACAATTTTTGTTAAGATTATTAAAATATTATATTTATATACTTTTATAGGTATATATTTTAATATGTTACATATTTATGATTATATAAATGTAATAATGTGTAAAAATATTCATGTGTCTTAGGAATGCATAGGCTTGATTAAAATAAGATATGTAAGCAGACTTCAGATTCTTTTCTGTAAGTAACTAAATAAGAGGAATTTGCCATGTGTGATTCCTTTCAAGCTTGGTATAAAAGTATTTTGAAAATTTTCAGGTGAATATACCATTTTTATTAAAAGAAATGGAAAATATATATGTTTAGAGGTTTTAAAAGAATATAGAAAAGATATAAATTTCTAAAAAGTCTAAAACACTAAAATGAATTTTTAAAAATGGCTGTATAGATTTCTTCTCTCTTTTTTTTAATTTTCTGGTATTTTCAGAATAAGGTATATTTTTTATATTCCTAAAAGACAGTAAAATATACTCTCTAAAAAATAGACATAAAACAAAACAGCAGCATGAAAGTATAAAGATTGAAAAATGATATTTAACTTTACAATTATGCGTCTGCCTTTTAAAGTCAGCAGAAAAGCAGGAACATAGCACTTTCTGGGAACTAACATATCTTTAGAGAAGTCATTGTTATAGTAAAGTCAATTTTATTTTACGGTTTTTTCATAAACTGGCAAGTTTTTTGTTTTTGCTTTTGTTTTTTACTCATACACTAGATTTTATGCCCTTTTGTAATTTCTGCTTAATATATCAAGCATATCATTCTAAATATTATGCACTGTCTCTTCAGGAGTGAGGCTTCCATCATTTCCATACAGCTACAATTATGAAAGGATTTAGTGTATCCTTATCAAGAATTTTTAATGCACAAAAGTTAAGTTAAATACTTCCAATGTCTTCAATTGCATATTTTACCAATATCATGATACTGGCTCTCGTTTCAATATATCACACAATAAAGTGCCTGGTTTGGATTTTTTGTTTGCTTCCTTTTTCAATATAACAGTATTTCATACGTGAATTTAGAATCTGATTATTCAAGAATATGTATCACTGTAATAGTTTTAAAGTGCAGATTCAAAATGAAAAGGCATGGTCAATACATTCAATAACAGATCAAAGAACAACTGTTTTAAAAAATAAGAATCAGATTGAAAATAGTAGAAAGGGTCATTATTGAGGAAACATTTACGGAAGGTATCAAAGTGAGAGCCAATTAATTTTCAGGACATTCAATTATGTTTCTACTTTTGATTTTATCTGACTTACAAATTTAAATTGGTACACACTGTTGACTTTTGGGATGCCATTTACAAATTAAACTACAAAAATTTGAAAAGAAGCTATGTATGTTCAGTTTATATACTTATTTTGACATTGGTTTAATCTCAAAGAAAAACCCTGTCTTCCAGAACTACATAGAAGCTTTAAAATTATAATTGAGTCGTAAGTATTATTATAGCATAGAGAAAACTTAATACTATTAAGTATCTAATTCTAGTGATGAAAATACAAATTATTTCTGAGCTTTGAATTCTATGTTTAATCACCTTGAAGATACCATTGCTTATGAAATGTACCATTTTAATGTAACACAAAGAAAAATACTGTCAAATTATAATTCAATTATCACATGAACTTTCAAATTTAGTCTTTTCGAAAAAAATAGACTCATTTATAGAGAGACTTTTATCTCATATGACCTTAACATACATGTAAAACTAAAAAATATAAGTAAAATAAACTGATTAAGGTATTTTTTTTTAAACAGAGTCTTGCTCCATTGCCAGGTGCCAGGCTGCAGTGCAGTGGCACAATCTCAGCTCACTGCAACCTCTGCCTCCCAGGTTCAAGCAATTCTCCTACCTCAGCCTCCCAAGTAGCTGGGGCTACAGGTGCATGCCACCACGCCCAGCTAATTTTTGCATTTTTTAGCAAAGATGGGTTTCACCATGTTGGCTAGGATGGTCTTGATCTCCTGACCTAGGGATCTGCCTGCCTCAGCCTCCCAAAGTGCTGGGATTACAGGCATGAGCCACAGCACCAAGCCTGGTTAAGGTATTCTTAATTCTTCATATTCAGAGTCCTACTCTTTTAAGTCCTACTTGAAATCAAGTCATCAATGCCTTGTTTCACATGTAACATCAACCTTTGTTCATCAAGATGCGAGATGACGCAGCATTTCTAATGTGCTCCACAACTGTCTCCAGGAACTTCTTTCAACCTACTATCTGAAAATTCTTCTCTCAAAAGATCTTTAATGATTTGTTGACTAAAATTGTGAGGCATTACATCATACTACCTGCAATAACAACCAAGTCTGCACACATGAGAGCAATGACAACTTCATCAAGGCTGCTGCCTGGACAATACCAAGGACAAGACTTTATCGATTACAAGATACACTCCAATTTCAGAGACATATTATATCATTTAGAACTGAGAAAACATGATATTCATATTCATTTCTTGTTAATCTACAATTAGGAGTCTTCATGTATCTTCTAGTCTATAATTATAAAATGTAACCTAATTTTTGTGCTGCTCTTAACTATTTAATGAGATTGAATGCATAACACTTTTTAAATATCCATGTCTCAGATTTCACATACAACTAAAATATACATATGTGAGATTTCAACAATATGTTTTTATTACAACAATAAATATAAACATCACTGGCTTTAAAGTTTTATGTATAGTTACAAAGTACAAGCATATGTTTTTGTTAAGGATCTTGAACACCTTGTGAATTTGGAATTGCACTTCAGTGAAGATAGATTTACTTACTACTAACGTTCATGTATCAGTCATGAACTCTCAGTATGTGAGATCTGAGCTGTTTTTATTAACCCAGTTTGCTGCAAAATCTTGGAAATTTGTTGTATGCAGCAATAAAGAACTAAATCTACTCAAGCTTTACAAAATCTACTAAAGCAGGTGTTCCTGCTTCCTTCACTTTGTGATTGATACAGTTTGGCTGTATCCCCACCCAAATCTCATCTTGTAGCTCTCATAATTCCCACATCTTTTGGGAGGGACCCAGAGGTAGATGTTTGAATCATGGGATGGATCTTTCCCATGCTGTTCTCGTGATAGTGAATAGGTTTCAAGAGAGCTGATGGTTATAAAAATGGGAGTTTTCCTGCACAAGCTCTCTCTTTGCCTGCTGCCATCCACGTAAGATGACTTGTTCCTCCTTGCTTTCCACCGTGATTGTGAAGCCTCTCCAGCCATGTGGAACTGTAAGTCTAGTGAACTTCTTTCTTTTGAAAATTGCCCAGTCTCAGATATGTCTTTATCAGTAGCAAGAGAATGAAATAATACAGTGATAACCAACTGATAAATTACAATTATTGAAATTTAATTGTGCTGCCTAAATGGCAAACTTCCCTAATATAGGGAAGTGCTAAAAGGGCAAGATGGAAGAAATTAGTCTTTGGATTCTGAAGGGCTGGAATCCTTGGTCGGCCTCATACCCATTGGGTAACCTTAGACACATTTCTTAGGTTGAGCTTGATCACTAGAGAAAAAATGAAGAAAATACTTCATTGGTTTGCTGTAGGACTTAATAAGAAGGAGAAAACTTATGTAAATCTCATAGACTATACTGAGCACATAGAAGGGATTCAGCAAATGTTAATTTCATCTTCTATTTTTCTGAAATAGTTAATTCATAATATGTTTTTAATAAAATAAATACCTGCCTGATATGCACTAATTTGGAAATCTGAAATTCCATCTCCATTTATAGCTCTTGAGCTGCTCAGGCATTATCCAGATTTTTTCAGCTATCATCTCCATCCTTTTATTACTCAAAATCATCAATTCAGTACCTTGGGGAACACAATGTATCCAGTGCTCATTAAATCATTTTTCTAAAAGGCTTTGCCTAGGGCAGAGGAAGGAGAAGAAAGTAAAATCTAAAATCAGTGTTTGAACAATTAAGAGTAAAAAAAATTAATAAAGGAAAAGAAGACAGGTATATATTAGATAAACATTTACCACAAAGATTCTCTGCATAGGAACTCAGGTGCAACATTCTGCTCAGTGATAACTGTTTACAGCAGCCAGCCCTTTATAACACAGTTCAAAACAGGTACAAACTTGGAGTTCAGGGACTGTGCTGGTTGATTGGTTTTTTGTTTGTTTCAACCCACGCTGAGATTTTTAAAAAATATATTAGTTTCACCATTTCAGCATCAAGAGCTTTCATACAGAAATTAGATTTCTGACTTTTCTTAAATAATCGTTAAAAGCTGGCAAGACTGGCCCCAATTTATTCAATTCCATTACTTCTTTGGCTCTTGATTTGTATGAATTTGCCACCAGGGTTCAAAACAAATTTCTCCCCTTTTTCAGATACGCCGTAGCACAAAATACATCTTTAAGCCTGTGTTCTTGTCGGTCTTAAGCCTTGCTTTTTATATTATGCATGCATTACCCTTTTCAAACCATATCACTTAAAGCTCTTTCCCTAAGTAAAATTCAAAAGTAATCAACCCATGAGACTGTAATCTCCCTGAGAGCAGGGACAGGGCTGTACCCAGGGAGCCCAGGACAACGTGTTGCAGCATGAATGCGGGTAAGCACAGGTGGTCCTGCTGGGCTCCTTCCTGACAGCTCAAGGAAGAGCCTACAGCACAAAATCCTAGCCTTTCTCTGCTGTAGCATCTTTTTACAAATGATATCTGCTTGCTGCTGACCAACTTCAAAACAATGAAGCCAGAAATTACAATGGATGAAGTTTTGCAGCAAAGATAAAGGAAGTAAATAAATGCATTCTAAAGTAAATGATGAGCCAAAAACCACTATGAATTTCATTTTTAAATGAAAAAATGAAATTCCATCTATTCCAGCATGTGTTGGATGGAAAAATAAAACTCCATCCAATAGATGCTGACATCTTCATGTGTCAAGGTGCATTCCAAAGAGAATTTTCTTTTATTACTTAAATGTAATAGCAAAAACCTCAATACTTTTGCACCAACCTAATATCAAATTTATTTTCCTGGTAAACTAAATCATACTTTACCATTTATATTTGCTGTATTATCCTGGTAATTACACAGTTTAAATGATTATTAGGCACTATATTTAAGTTATGCTATTACATCATATTAATACCATGAGTCAACATATTGAGTCATGTAAGACCCTAAATGAGATTTAGGGAAAAATTTATTTAGCAATAAAAAGATGAAACAGCTTCTAAGTTGATTCTCTGAGCAAAAATATTTCCCAATTTTCAGTTTTGTAATTCTTTTGTTTTAAAATGGAACTGGAGTACAAAATTCTTACAGAAGCTGGATGGGAATGAGACACATTTAGAAGAAAAAAATAACAAAAAACTTCCAGTTATAAAGAAATTTAAAGTAAGACATTTTAAGAAAATGTTAGTTAAGGAGACTAGATTTTATTGGAATATAACCTATTAGAATTGAAAATACAAAACTTGGCCAGGCACACTGGCTTACACACATAATCCTAGCACTTTGGGAGGCTGAGGCAGGAAGATAACTTGAGGCCAGGAGTTCAAGACCAGACTGGGCAACACAGTGAGACCCCCATCTCTACAAAAAAACTTTAAAATTAGCTGGGTGTGGTGGTGTGTACCTGTAGTCTCAGCTACTCAAGAGGCTGAGGTGGGAGGATCACTTGAGCCCAGGAGATGGAGGTTGCAGTGGGTCATGATTGAGCCACTGTCCTCTAGCCTGGGTAGCAGAGTGGGACTCTGTCTCTAAAAATAAAATAATAAATAATAAATAAAATAAATTATAAAATTTTTAGTTATAAATAAATATAAGACAAGAAAAAATCTGAAAGCATTCAGGTATGAAGGCTACATTGTATTTTGAATCTGAAGACCATAAAACAAACTTGGATGGTTCCTCTGAATAGGTCATTCTAAACCTTCAATACTGTAGCATGTCATGACTAGAAAGTACCCTATGGAGAAACACCAGTTTGGACTGGTAGACTGTGGAATAATTTGCACTGATCGCATATTTTTATAAGGTTGGGTACCAGCAAAAATGAAAATAAAACAAAAAACCTACCCTACCCAAAAGAGAGCTGGGTACCTGATAGGTGGTAATTTTTCTATGTTGTCTGTGAAGCTTGTGTGATCCATAAGCAAACAGCTTTCCTTCACTTTTCTCTTTCCGGCAGTGAGCAAGGCAGTAAATAATTGTTTGATGTGAACTTCCCCATTACAATCACATATTCAGTAGGCCTTTATTAAAGGAAATTCCCAGGGGTATAGCTCACCTGGTACCTCCCAAAATTGTGGGCCAAAGTCGTGGCTGCAGTTGTCAGTCACAGACCACCTGCTTCAGAAACCTCTTTATAACACTGCTCAGGGGCATCCTCTGACTCCAGACATTAAAAGAGAAGGAAGTGAAGATGACTGAACTTCCACTATAAAATGAGAATTACATACTATTCGAACCATGGTTAAGTTAACCAACATGCAGAACAGAAGGCAGATAACTTAAACCTCTAAATTACTTCTCTCGAGAAGAAACCTTAAGCCAGCTGTAGCTAAGCGCACTATCTACTTTCTGGTCTGGTGTAAATTTCTTTTTTCTGGACTACTGTTCTATCTTATGGCCTCTGTTCTGGAACAGCTGACGTGTTGTATTAAGGGATGTAACAGGAATTGCAAGTCGTCTCAGCTCTGGCACTGTTCAAAGTTTATACTTCAATTACAAAGTCCTCAACAGGAATGTAGCCATAGTGATTTCACTTGTTTCCAGTGCTCTGGAATGTACCTGCTGCGGTTCACTAAAAACTCATGCAGGGATCCCTTCTTTGTTTGCGGCAGACCAGCGTCACTGCCTTTATCCACATATCCCGTCCCATTATCGCCATCTCTCTATGATTAATATACACAAATTTTTACTACATTTTACTCAAAAACTTCCAAAATAGTAATATACAGTGTGACTAGATAAGTAATAAAACAGTAAAATATTTAATACAATAGAAATCAAAGTCCAGAAATCAATCAGAGGAAAACAGCTTTACAGTTCCTAGATAAGTTAAACATGGAAATAAAATACTATAGCGGGGTCCCCAACCCCTAGGTCTGTGGCCTGTTGGGAACTGGGCTGCACAGCAAGAGGTGAGCAGTGGGAGAGTGAGCACGATTGCTGCCCGAGCTCCGCCTCCTGTCAGATCAGCAGTGCTGTCAGATTCTCATAGGAGCACGAGCCCTGTTGTGAACTGTGCATGTGAGGGATCTAGGTTGTGCTCTCCGTATGAGAATCTAATGCCTGATGATCTGAGGTGGAACAGTTTCTTCGCAAAGCCATCCCACTCCCCAACTGCTGTGGTCTGTGGAAAAACTGTCTTCCGCAAAACCCAGTCACTGGTGCCAAAAACTTCGGGGACCACTGTACTATATGACTATTGATTCCACGCCTAGGTATATACCCAAAAGAACTCGAAATGGGCGTTGGAACAAAAATTCATACACGATATTTGTTGCAACTTTATTCACAATGGGCAAAAAATAGAAACAACCCAAATATTCATCCACAGATGGACAAAATGTGGAATATCCATACAATGGAATATTATTCAGCTAAAAGAAGAAATACGGCACTAATAAATGTGACAACATGGATGAACATTAAAAACATGCCACATGAAAGAAGCCAGACACAAAAGGACAATGTTGCATGGTTCTATTCATATGGAACATCAAGAACGGAAAAATTCATAGAGAAAGCAGATTAGTGGTTGCCAGAGCCTGGGGAGAGAGAGGGATTCGGAGGGACTTGATGAGCACAGAGCTTCCGTTGGGGGTGTGAGAGTTTTGGAACCAAAGAGTAGTGACAGTTGCTCAATATTGTGAATATAGTTAGTGCCACTGAACTGTATACTTAAATATATGTTGCAACCAATCTATTTTTCAATACAACATATAATTATTACAAAAGTAAGTTTTATGTTATGAGTATTTTGTCACAATTTTAAAAGTCAGAATGACAAACTGCCCAGGTAATCAATTCACAAAATGTCCCTGAGGGAAATTTGATAAAAGGCCCAGACATAAAAGGGTCCAACTACTTTGCCATTAAATGGGGTGCTCTTTTAAAAACAATTTTAAAATTCCAAATGCTTTACTGCTTTGTTGTTATGAAATATAATATAGGATGGCAACTGAAATTCTACTTGAAAGGTGAAAAGATTAGAAAACGTTTCTTGCTTTCTTTGCATCTCAATGATAAAAATACAAAATCAGGAATACGAATTAGTAAACAAGGTGGCTGTATCGTCAGAGGCACCCTAATGTTAGATGTCGAATGAAAGACAGCAACTACCAAGAAGAGATTCTCTTAGGCCTCGGCACCTCCTTCAGCAAACACACAGCAATGCATCAAACCCCACCTATTACCTATTGCTTTGAAAAGATGAATTCAATATATTTTATAGAGTAGGCTCTTAAATCCCGTAAGAGTCACAAGTATCATCTCATTCAACTGTATTTCTGATATTAGAAAAACTAATTAGAAAAAATTAGTTTCAGTTCAATGTCACAGTAAACTCAATGAACATTTTTATATTTTTATGTATGTAGTCTAAAAATACAAACAGTAGTGGCAATTTAAGTGTGTAAGATTGTAACAATTTGAAATAGGTGCTAGATATTCACAGCAGAAAACAGTGAGGTTTGTGTGTGGTCATATAAATGGCAACGGGAAATTCCATATCACTTGATTCTGAATCTCATATTCCTTGCAGCACACTGCCTCTTGCTACTATTACATCAGAGCCAAGACAAATAACTAAGACTTTGAAGCCCCAGTGCACAGTTCTCTCATATATGCCCCTATTCCCTCCTCCTAAATAAACAAGAGTGCCAAGGATTTTTAGAACACAAATATGTGTAAAATATACACTATTATGCTAATATACTAATGTTAATAATCCAAATCCCAGCTAACGTGTATCATCAGAAGTTAATGTTACACAAATATATTAAGAACTATCTCTGCCAATTTTTATGATTATATAATTCAGCATGTTTCATAAATTTGTTCCAGATCAAAATATTCCTAGAGATTGAGTAAATATATAATTTTCTAAAGCAATTTATAAGATAATGTTTGTACAGCTCGGAAGACAAATTTTTTAATTTTCTTATTAGGGAGGAAGGAATCAACATTACATATTAATTTTACCATCATGGAAAAAATTATTCTGATTTGCAAAGAAGGAAATAAAGCCAGTCAGATTAGGATGGCAAAAATTCTGACTTGGGAGACAAGAAACTGTATTTATAGGACCCCAAGTGTGTTTTCTTCACAGGTGATAAGCAGCACAAAATCTACTCTTACGCAAGCAACGCTTTTAACACTAATGAGAACAATAGCTACTACATGTTCTATGCCTACTTAAAAAAAAATTTCAATAGGTTTTGGGGGAACAGATGGTGTTTGGTTAGATGAATAAGTTCTTTAGAAGTGATTTCTGAGATTTGGAGCCCCCATCACCCAAGCCATGTACACTGTACCCATTGTGTAGTCCTTTATCCTTCACCCCCCAACCCTTTCCCCAGAGTCCCCAGAGTCCCCAGAATCTATAGTATCATTTGTAAGCCTTTGCATTCTCATAGCTTAACTCCCACTTATGAGTGAGAACATACAATGTTTGCTTTCCATTCCTAAGTTACTTCACTTAGAACAATTCTTTCCAGTTTTATCCAAGTTGCTGTGAATGCCATTATTTCATTCATTTTTATGAATGTATGACTACTTTTTGCTAAAAACTGTGCTAGTTGCTTGACATATATTGTTTCTAATCCTTATATTAAGCCTATTAGGCAAAATATCCCTATTTTATAAAAACAAGGACTTAGAAATTTTAAATGATTTAAATTTTGAATAGCTCTTAAAACAGTGGTACAGAATTCAAACTCTAATATATATGATTCCATCTCTTCTCTTTCCAGATCACCATGCAGAGTATTTTTTTTTGACCACAAGCTTACGATTAAAAAATTTTTAGAAGAATCTCCATGTTAAAGATTCTAGAAAAGCTCTATAAGTCACAGATAAAAGGTATATGTTAACACATTAGTTTAATACAACTACATCAGTATATTAGTCATCTAAAAAGAAAAATATTTAGCCTGGCCAACATGGTGAAAACCCATCTCTACTAAATATACAAAAATTAGCCAGGTGTGGTGGTAGGTGTCTATAATCTCAGCTATTCAGGAGGCAGAGGCAGGAGAATCGCTTGAACCTGGGAGGCAGAGGTTGCAGTGAGCGGATATTGCATCCCTGCACTCCAGCCTGGGTAACAGAGACTCTGTCTCAGATAGGTAGGTAGGTAGATAGATAGGGAGATAGGTAGATAGAAAAATATAATTGACATATTTAAAACTTATATATACTATCTAGAGTTTATCCCCAAAGAGCCTTTTTAAAAATATAAGGGACTCGTGTTAAAACCAAGTGGACTATCAAAAGAAAAATTGTCATTAATATAAGCAATTAAAAATAATATTTTATAGTTTTTACACTCTGATAATACAGAGGTCACGCCTTCATTTTTAGAGCTTTGTTTTAGTAATTCCCTAAAATAGCAAAATTCCATGAAAGACAGTGAAAACGTCTCAATTAAGGACTAATGTGTTGGTATAAGTTGGTACTAGCACCTATTTCAAGCTTGTTCACATAATTCATCAAAAGCCATGTCTAGCAATTTTTTTTTAAAAGGCTGGAATCTAGAACATATTGCTAGTCTAACTTTATAAATGCTCTATACATATTTTCATTTTAACTTTAAGACATTTAATTTTTAACTTTAAGATATAGAGAACAATTGTGGAGAAAGAGCACTGCTTAATGGGTCAGAACGGGGAACTTCAACTACGAAACCAGGCTGTTTCCTGGGCTCTTCTACTTGTCCAAAACAGATTGAGTGAAATAACCCCACATTTGTAGTAGAAAGAAATCCATTAAATTTCTGATAGGCATCCGTGTCGGGGGAAAGGGATGAGAATCCGTCAAATCACAACTACAGTTGCTTTTGTTTTTTAAAAAAACTTTGAAGTTAATTCATAAATATTTACTTGAACACATGATTCACTTAATTACCTATAATTATACATAAAATCTTTTTCATTAATAGACCACCATAGTTCAACTTCTGTATGTATTTTTGATGTTCCTATGTTAAAATGAACTGACTTGAAAAACAGAAAACATCGCTCAAGATAATATGAAAATATTCCAAAGGGATTTTTCAATTCTGTAAAATGCCAAGGTAAATTATCTAGTGGGAAAATCCCCGTATGCAAAGACTAAGTAAGTTAGCGTCACGAAAATAACAAGGGGAAATTTCACAATGTTCCCAGATAAATTATCTAGAGGTTAAGCTTTGTTTCAAGGAATTAGCATGGTTTGCTATAATTATTGCTTAATTTTTCACTCAGTGCACACAAAATGCTGACGTTAAATATGATACAAATGCATGGAGTAGCAGCCTGTATTCTAAGGAAAGATTTCACAGGCTTCATTGACATCATTTGCAAAAATTATCGTGTGTAAGAATCTTATCAAGGTTAAAGTTTCTGATGTGCACCTTTATTTGTATTTCTATTTTGTCGAGTAGACAGTGCACCAAATTAAGTAATAGTTACATGGAGGCTTGAGAGATGTGGTTTCCTGCAAGATGTTTCTAAATTCCTCATGTACATGAGTCACAGTGGCTAACAATGAGAAGCACTGCAAGGAAAGTGGAAAGTAAAATACAAGTTCATCATTCACTCACTCAGCAAAAATTCACAGGATGTTGTATGGTTCAGGTATCATGTGTGCCCAGCTAACTCTCTAAAATATTTTTCCTTACATTTAAAATTCACAAAACATTGGTTGGATTCTGGGAAGAAAAAAGAAACATGTGAGGGCTGTGTGAAGAAATCTGTTAAGTTCGTGACAACTGGGAGAATCCATTATGAGATCAAATGGTGTTTCTTCCTCAGAAACTGAGCACCACAGGGCCTTTTCCCAAGCCGTTCCTTTCTTCTGTAGTCATCTCTCCAGGGTGGACCAAGTCCCTGTGGTGACTGAGCGCACCCACCACTCAAGAGTCATCATCTCTACCAGACCTTCCCTGGCCACCCTGATCCTGAGTTGTGTCTGAGCCCTAACGTCTCTCCACTGTAGCAGCCTCTTGTGTAATTTTAACTAGTGATAACTAGTGACAGTTGTCATTAGTCATGTACTGTGTGTGTTTATTGTCTGTCGTGTTCTCCATGCGTTCCTTGCACCTAGAATAGTAAGTGCTTAAAAAAATATTTGCTGAGGGAATCAGTGGTATGGCATTGAGGCAGAATCAAAACAACAAAACAGATCTATTAAATAGTTTTGCATAATTACACTTTATTTTTAAACACACACATAGTAGAAATGCCAGACACACATAACTCATGGAACATATAACTTAAAAGACCAGTGAATTAGATGAAAGTTTTAAGCAAATTGCTTAATATTCCAAGTTTCACTATCTAAACTCTTCTCATGCATTGAAACTTCATAATTGGTTTAGAGTTTTATTTATTTTTTTTTTTAGAGTTTTATTTTTCTTACAGTTGCTGTTAAAACTAGTATATTAAACAGTATCTCTAAAAATATTGTTAACATTTTTAGAGGTACAAATTAATATATATCAATCTTAAGGCAGCTGTTTTTTTGTTGTTGTTGTTTTTTTTTTTTTTTTTTTTTTTTTTTTGAGATGGAGTCTTACTCTGTCTCCCAGGTTGTAGTGCAGTGGCATGATCTTGGCTCACTGCAACCTCCACCTTCCAGGTTCAAGTGATTCTCCTGCCTCAGCCTCTCAAGTAGCTGGGACTACAGGTGCACACCACCACACCCACCTAATTTTTTATACTATTAGTAGAGATGGGATTTCACCATGTTTTAAACACGCTTTGTTTCTGATACTTCCCAGTGATAAGAGAAGATTTCAATGACAAAGACTGTAAAATCAATAGAGTTTGAAAGAAATTTCTAGATTTTTAGCTATTAACATAGCCACAGAATAAATTATATCATCTAACAGAAAAAAAATGCACTGATAACTTAAAAAAATTAAGTTGCATAAAAGTCATACCCATAGATGAGAATTTTAAGACAGATGACGAGAAAGTCATTGTATATGCTAATTGTGCAGTATTATTATTCATATGATTAACATTATTTTCTTGTCAAGCAGGTACGATTCAAACAATGGTTTCCCCAAAGTCTATATCCTTTATTTCAGAAAATATATACCAGAGTTATTTTTTATGACCTCATCAATGCTTGTGAACAACAAAAAATTAAGAATTTCCAAAATAGTAATCAGGACCTTTTTTTTCTTTTATTATTGATATGTCACAATTCATTAAATTCATTGGGTTTGCAAACAAAACAAACAAACAAACAAACAAACAAAAAAAACAAGCTTTATAAATATTAGCCTGAAAACCACCTGGTCCAAATGTTCAGATTTATTATTAAGTGAGCAGTTTTCTGTTAGAGTGCTTCTAGAAATATTTTTTTCTACAAAACTGAAAACTTCATTACAGACCTTTGCTATAGTGCTTGGCATTACAGAGTACCACTTTATCTGGAATTTATTAAGGACAAAAACAAGCCCCTTTCTCCTTACCCCAAGCTAACCTTACTGGCTACCAGTCCCAGCTCAGAACTCAATACAGAATCACAATTCATGCTCTGAAATCCTTGCAGCCAGCAAAGCTTTGGAATTCAGAACTTTTTCATCTTAGAAAGGTATATATAAATATTATGAATGTCCCCAGTAGTGTCTTGGGGCAATATCCCATAAGCAAAGAATTTTTACTTCTACAGGAAAACATGTATACTCACACTAAGTAGGAAGAATAAAGACTATAAATAGCTTCACGTAAGGTCAGATCAGGTTTTGCTGCCAAATGTGTTCAGGTCAGATCAGATTTTGCCGCCAAAGAAGTTAAGGAAAAAATTTCAATTTTTCATTTTGGATTTTGAAATTATGGAGAAGGGGATTGCAAACCAATTTTCAATCTAAAGCCATACTCAGAGTCTATGCCTCAAGGCTTCTATATATAAAATAAATTTAATCATATTTTTCCATCCTTCTTCTAAGAAAAGGTCTGAAGAAAATCTCCGGGTACACCTATCTCACCGTTTGATTTTTAAAAGGTGATATTAAACTAAAGGTCTATCATTTCATGAAATTCTGATATCAAGAAGTAATATCCCAGTTACATCCAATGTCTCCCTACAAAAAGAAAGTTCCAAGTGTGCAATTACCTTGTGCAAAGACAACATGAAAATCTGTACTGAAATAAGCACATTCCAATGCTAAATTTAAAAAAAATCATTTCAAATTAATTACTGGAGGAGTCAAAATTTCTATATCATGGATGTGGGTTCACAAGACATTGAATCATTTTGAATGATTATTGACTATAAAATGGATAGTATTCATAAAAATAAAATTAACAGCCAAGTAGAAAACAATTTTTAAAAAATTTCCAGCTATGTAAGACTAAGAGAAAAAAAATCAACAATGAAGTATAAAGTAAAATGAAAAAGAATTAAAATGCCTCTTGATACGGAGTATATCATTAAAAGTAACAATGCACTGAACACATGACTATGTTCAGCACATGATTACTCAAATCACCTGCTCAACAACAAAAGACTGCAAAAGGTTATTTGCCTGTAGAGCAGTAGTAAGCAAATTAGGCAATGTCCAAACACAAGAATGAAAATTACAGGTCAATGTAACGGTTGTGTGCTCAAGGTTTGCCAGTGCACCATCAACTTAGAAAGAGGGCACCCCAATCAAGACTCCAGAACCAGATAAGAATACAGCAATATCATTCCAGCAGCATTAGGAATGGTGAATGAAAATTAGAAATGGACATTCCTTTGACTCTCCCTTAAAAAATAAATATATGTTTGAATAATTTGAGCTTCATCAGAGAAGAAACAAGTACAGCTCTCACACATTAGGCAAAGCCATGGTGGCCTGGTAGAAAGAGAAAGAATGAGATAAAGTTATGCAATCTACCCTTAGAAGAAACACAAACCATCAAAACTAGTTTAAATAAAGTAAGTTAGTTTTTATTCTTAAGATGGAAAAGGTAGCTGAGCTGAAATAGTGAAAATCCTTTTACTGACATTCCCTAAAAAATAAGCAAACTCACTGTAGTGTGATTCCTTACCTAGTAGAATCCTAAGTATATCAATATTTTTCTCCAATTTCCCCTTAGAAAATAATCACTAAATGAAACATTCAAGGGACCAAGTCTTCAGTAATCACTGACAAGGAAAGTACATATTCTAGTCCACAGTCCAATGGAACATATAATCCTACCAGATAGATGATGGTACAAAAGTAAAGACCTGGCCTTTCTACCAAACAGTTGGGACATTTTACTGTGAAGCAGTGGGCCCCAATGGCACCAGAGACCAGTTTCATGGAACACAATTTTTCCACGGATGGTGGAGATGGTTTCAGGATACAATTGTTTTGCCTCAGATCATCAGGCATTAGATTTTCATAAGGAGTATGCAACCCAGATCCCTCACATGTTGCAGTTCACAGTAGGGCTCACACTCCTATGAGAATCTAATGCTGCCACTGATCTGACAGGAGGTGGAGCTCAGACTGTAATGCTCACTTGCTTGCTGTTGTACGGCTCAGTTCCCAGCAGGGCACAAATAAATACCAGCCCATGTCATGAGGGTTACGGACCCCTGCTATAAAGTGTGTCTGACCTCAATATTTCCCTGCTCAAAGCCTTCTGGGAGACCCCAGGACAAAAATGATGTTATTAGCTAAGATTCCTTGGGATGGACCTTGTTTTTTCCTTTACTATCGTATCTTGCTGTGACTCACCCCTGCGCTCTATAGTCCAAACATACAAACCAATGCTTAGATTCATAAGCCTACACCAGGCAGCTCTGAATTATTTTCTCTCTCTCATCCCACACTCTCTAACTGGAATGCTCTTACCCTCTGTCATTTTGGAAAACATATCTTCTTAATCTCAATGCAAGCATGGCTTCAACTATCCTTTCATGACTTCATCCTCCAAATGGAATTTACCACTCCCTCTTTTCTGCCACCAATAAGGCCTGAATTCAGCTTTATTTGGTTCCCTTAACACTTTCTTCACAGACTGATTTAACATACCAGCATACTTCATTTTATTGTGCTTTGCAGATATGGCATTTTTTTTACAACTTAAAGGTTTATGGCAATCCTGCAATGAGCAAGTCTATCAGTGCCATTTTTCCAACACCATGTGCTTGCTTTATGCCTCTGGGTAATGTTTTGGTAATTCTCAAAATATTTCCATTTTTTTCTTTATTATTGTATCTGTTTCGGTGATTTGGGATCAGCGATGTTTGAAGTTCATATTAATATTGTAACTATTTCGGGTAGCCACAAACCACATCCATATAAGATGGAAACCTTAATTAATAAATGTGTGTGTGTGTTCTGACTGCTCCACTGACATGTTCTTATTTCTCTCTGCCTCTTCCTGGGCCTCCCTATTCCCTGAGATACAACGATATTGAAATTAGGTCAAGTAATAACCCTACAATGGCCTTTAAATGTTCAAGTGAAAGGAGGGGCCACACATCTTCCACTTTAAAGCAAAAGCTACAAATGGTTAGGCTTAGTGAGGAAGGCATGTCAAAAGCTGAGACAGACCAAAAGCTAGGCCTCTTTTACCAGTGAGCCAAATTATGAATGCAAAAAAACAAGTTTTTGAAAGAAGTTAATATGCTACTTCACTGAACACACAAATGATGAGAAAGCAAAATAGCCTTACTGCTGGTAAGGAGAAGGTCTGAATGATGTGGATAGATCAAACCAGCCACTAGCCAGGCATGGTGGCACTCACACCTGTAATTCCAGCACTTTGGAAGGCCAAGACAGGAGGACTACTTGAGGCCAGTAGTTAGAGACCAGTGTGGGCAGCATTGTGAGACCACATCTCCACAAGAAATAAAAAAAGTCAGCCAGATGTGGTAGAGCACACTTGTGATCCCAGATGAAAGACTAAAGTGGAAGACTGCTGGAACCCAGGAGTTCGAGGCTACAGTGAGCTATGATCATGTCAATGTGCTCTAGCTTGGGCAACAGAGAGTGAGACCCTGTCTCTTAAAAACAAAACAAACAAAAACTGGCCACAACATTTGCAGAGCAAGGCCCCAACTTCCTGCAATTCTGTGAAAACAAGAAAGTTGAAGAAAATGCAAAAGAAAAGTTTGAAGCTAGTAGAGGTTGATTCAATAGGTTTAAGGAAAGAAGCTGTCTTCATAACATAAAAGTGCAAAATGAAGCAGCAAGTGCTGATTTAGAAGCTATAGCAAGTTATGCAAAATATCTAGCAAAGAAAACTGATGGAGGTGGCTACACTAAACCACAGATATTTAATGTAGACAAAACAGCCTTATACTGTAGTGGTGAAGATTCTACCTAGACTGTCATAACTAGAGAGAAGTCAATGCCTAGTTTCAAAGCTTCAAAGGACAGGCTAACTTTCTTGTTAGGTGCTAATGTAGCTAGTAACATTAAGGGAAAGCCAACGCTCACTTACCATTCTAAAAATCCTAGAGCCCTTAAGAATTATGCTCAATCTACTCTGCTTATGACATATACATGGAACAACAAAGCCTGGATGACAGTACATCTGTTTATACCATGGTTTGCTGAATATTTTAAGCATACTGTTGAGACCTACTGGCCAGAAAAAAAAATATTCCTTTTAAAATATTACTGCTCATTGACAATGCACCTGGTTGCCCAAGATCTCTGATGGAGAATATACAAGCAGATTAATGTTGTTTTCAGGCCTGCTAACACAGCATTCATTCTGCAGCCCATCATCAAGGAGTAATTTCAACTTTCATGTCTTATTACTTAAGATAGGCATTTTCTAAGGCTATAGCTGCCATAAGTAGTTGTTTGTCTGATGGGTCTGAGCAAAGTAAATTGAATATCTTTTGGAAAGGATTCACTATTCTAGATCCTGTTAAGCACATCTGTGATTCCTGGGAGGGGGCAAAATATCAACATTAACAGGAGTTTTGCAGAAGTTCATTCCAGTGCTCATGGATGACTTTGGAGACTCAAGATTTCAACATGGGAAGTATTAGAAACTGAAGATGTGGTGGAAATGGCAAGAGAACTAAGTGCCTGAAGATGTGATTGAATTGTGGCAACCTGATAATAAAACTTGAATGGATGAGGAGTTGCTTCTGATGAATGATTAAAGAGAATGGTTTCTTGAGATGGAATGTACTCTTGGGTGAAGACACTATGAACATTGTTGAAATGACAACAAAAGATTTAGAGTATTACATAAATTTAGTTGATAAAGCAGTGGTGAGATTGAGACTGACTTCCATTTTAAAAGAAGTTCTACTCTTAGTAAATGTTATCAAATAGCATTGCATGTTACAGAGAGATCTTTCATGAAAGGAATAATTCATCAACGTGGCAAACTTCATGGTTGTCTTATTTTAAGAAATTGCCACAGCCACCCCAATCTTTGGCAACCACTACCCATCTGTACCCATCAGCATCAAAAAAAGAATCTCCATAACCTCCACGAACAAAAAGATTAAGACTTGCAGAAGTTTCAGGTATGTACATTTTCTTTTAAGGCATGAAAAAACACACATACTCATAGACTATATTTAATAGACTATGGCATAGTACAAACATAACTTTTATATAAAAGGTACATGACTTGCTTAGTTGTGATATCTGCTTTACTGCAGTGGTCTGGAACCAAGCCCACAATATCTACCAGGTATGCCTGTAGCTGGCTCTGGCCCCAGTAATTCAAGGTTCTCCCCTACATGGTATCTGCCAAGTGAACTGAATTAATAGAAAGAATTTCAATCACTATCAAATGATGTATTAAGTACACCTGAATTGTGAGCCTGGATAGTACACCTTTCTTTGGATGCCGCTATAGAAAAAAATGTGTCTCCCCTCAACCCCCTAAATTCATATGTGAAAATTCTAACCCCCAATGCAACCAAATTTGTATACAGGGATTTCAGGAGATAGTTAAGGTTAAATAAGGTCATAAGGATGGAGTCCTAATACTATAGGATTGGTGGCTGTAAAAGAAGAGGAAAAGATGCCTCCTCTTCCAAAGATACACATTGAGGAAAGGCCATGTGAGCACACAGCAAGAAGATGATCCATCACAAGCTGGGAAGAGTGTCCCCACCAGGACCTGACCATGATGACACCCTGCTTGCAGCCTTCCAGTCTCCAGAACTGTGAGACAATAAATTTGTGTTGTTTAAGCCACCTGGTCTATTGCATTTTTCTTTTCTGGCAGCCCAAGCTAATACAGATGCCAAAGAAATAAAACCTCTGTGTCATTTCCTACATTTTATCCTTGGTAGCTGGTTAAAATAAGCACTTCTGCAGTATTTCAGAGAGGGCAATATGTTCTCCTGTATCATCTCTTCTATAGGACCAGTTACTCTACACCAAGCTTGAAATTCCACCATCATGACCACTTTGAGGTTAGGTGTTATTGTTTTAAAAACTCTTTTAAAAATATGGTCCTACTATTTTTATTTTACTTTCCTAATGTCCCAGGTAGCTGCCTCAGGTACATGATCCATATTTTACAGATAAGGAGTTCAAATAATCTATTCAAGACAAGATATTAAGCTAGAAGCAAGACTAGATGAGCACCCATGTCTCTTTAAGCAAATCCTTCTTTCATAACTAGCATAAGGAGAGATAAAGAGCTATAGGATATGGATACACACAGATACCCTCTTCACATTCCAGAACGAAATACAAAAATTATTAGAAAAAACATTTCCTAACACCAACTTGAAACATTATATTCCTGATCAAAATACAAAAATACTATGTGCTAACAGAGAAATAATATGATTCCATCACATTTATCTTGATGACTCAATATTAAATGTCTCAAGAGAGACTTTATACTCAAATGCCCTAAGCATGTGATCTGTTCTTCCAAAAACACTCAACACCAACACATAATTTTAAAGGCCATTTTAAGACATATTTTTTTATGGAAAATGATGTCACACTAAATTTTGTATTAAAATAATTCCATATGTCACTAGGAAGTATTTTGAATGCTTGGGGAACTTGTTGGCACAGAGTTTGGCAGGTTGCATGCATTTCCTACCTGAAATGCTTTTATTTGGCCACACCTTCCCCTGATTCAGTATAAGTCAACTGGAGCACCCAGAAACCTTCGGGAATATTTGCTTCAGAATAAAAAGGTATATATATGTATACATATTTTTTCGGCAACAACATATTGTATCCTTTTTCCAGAAAATATGGGGAGAAAAGGCCTACTTCTTTGAAAGATATCTTATTTTTGATATGTATCTGCTCTGACACTGAAAATTCTTATTTTCTCTGACACTGATCAGTAAGCTGGTAGAGATAATTCAATGGGACATTTATTTAGTGTCAAATGCATACAAGGCAGCATGCTGAGTGCTTTTGGAGGAAAATATCAGGAGGTTCAATGTGGTCAAGAGAATAAAGCAGGTATCTGACAGCTTGAAAAAGAAGCAGAATATGTTAAGTGTCCAGACAGTATAAGGTGCTGTGTTCATCCAGAAGACTAACTTCCAACTAGACAAATCAAGAGATTTCAAGAAGAGGGCAAGATCTGGGTCTGACCTTCAAGGATGGGTAGGATGTCACCCAGTGGGCTGGCACAGAAATGCATTCTCAATTAACAAAGAACAAGCATTAGAAGAATGATTTAATTCAGGGACTGGTAAAAACCCTGGTCTGGATAGAGTTAGACGTGAATGAAGTATGATGAGGTTTGGGGAAAACCTGAGATGTTGGTACAGATTAGACTGTGGAGAGCTTCAAGCCCTATGGTCAGGAATTTGGTATTCACTGAGCAGGCAGTAAGGAGTTTCGAAGGTACTAGGCAGAGGGTGATGATCAAAGATTTCATTAAGAGTGCCCTAGTAGCAGTTGGGAGAGTGTGAAATGAAGGAAGAAGGGCTCAAAGCAATTGACTTTATACTGTGCTCTGAGCAGGATAACCTCATATGAGGAGACATGGAAGACAGCTGGGAAAATTTCAAGGTAGAGAGAGAAGGAAAAAAAATGCCCATGTTAAAGGATTCCACATAAAAGCTCAGTAATTTACAATGAATCCAGTCACTGCTCACTCTAATCTGGACTGCACTGTCGTGCCTGTCTGGACTTTCTATGACACTCTGTGTTCAGAAGCATGGTGGAGCCTGTCAGACACTTAAAGCCATATCTCATAAACATGAGCAAACCTGACATTTTTTTTTTCTTTTTGAGACCAGTGCCACTATGCAAAGCATTAAATCATTTGTGCTGTGCAGCTGAGACCTGCTCCCTTGGGAAATCAGACTAACACCTTTGCAACATCATCAACCCCTGCCGAGGCAATGTACAAGAAGTCAAGGCTGACTGAAACCAGTCTGCACAGATTCGCTATCTGGAAGACGTCGAACCACTGCCATAGAATGTTGGCATGTACACAGATGTGACCTCAGAACAGTCTGCTGGTCATAGGTTCCTTAAGAACATCATATTCAAATTAATCTTTTAATTAATAAACAGATTATGAACATTTTTTAAATGCCTGATATATTCCACGAGTAGCTGAAATCCTTATTTTCTCTAACATGAGCAACCATACCCTATGTGTCCACTGCCTGAGCGTTACATTACATTGGGCCAAGGAAACATTTCAAAGAGGTAAAATTATATATATGAGTCCTAGTAATTAAAATATTATATCTGAAGATTTTGACTGTAATTTTAAAATATAGCACACATTCTCCTTAAATATCTGTGAGCTATAATCCTATTTTAGAGATTTGTTTTTCTTTGTTACAGATGTCCAACCGTCTTTCCCATTGGTGGCACACCCTAAAACCAGGACAATTTATAAACCAAAATGGATTAAAACCAAATGACAGATCTAGGGAATGATCTTTTTTCCCGATTTCAAAATGTATTAAAAAGTTGGAAGCACATTTGAAGATATACACATTCAAGAAAACCAAAATGAATCTACAGGTCTACCATAATCGTCTATTAATATTCCTCAATTTACATGGAAAGCAAAATTAAATTTATGGATTATAATAGACAAACTAGGCATATGGCTGTATGACCACAGGGTTGAATGCAAACCTGAGATTTGTCAGCCATAAAGTGATCAATAATTAAAATGGAGTTCACCTCCATGCTGTAATGTTAAAGTATAACTACAGGTTTCTCTAAGTTACCCTAAAATGTATGTTAAAGCTAAATATCTATACCATAATAATATTCATTAGTAATTGTACCCTGTTGATTACCAAGCATTCTGTAAAATTTAAAGAAGAAGAAAAAAAAAAAACACCCACCCACATAATTAGGACATGTGTTTACTTAATAATCCTGAATATCACTATGAAAAACACACCACTTCAGTAAAATCTAAATGACTGTATTTAAGTGTTTAAATAATTTAGCAATGTATCTGACTTGTGATTTTCCTCCAAGATAGAACACACCCATTAATAGACCAGAAAAACAAAAGCATTCCGATTCCAGCAGCTTCTTAAAATCTAAAGCCAATCTCTTGAAAATCCAGACTAAAGATCACTTCTTCCCCAGAGCCAGAGAACAATGAAGAGAACATGTTGCTTATTCATTTCTTACCTTTTTTCCTTTCCTTTTCCTATGAGCAGGTTTTGCATTTTTCTCCTTTGGTTCTTCACTCATCTTTCCTTTAAATCAGGTGAGTTTATAAAAGACAGATTACCGCCGGTATTCCAACATCCAAAACCACGACAAAGAGTCAAAGCATTGAGACCAAAGTCCATTTACGGGTGCTCCCCAGGCAAAGCAGCCGCTGCTTCAACCCAGCCCCTGCTGCTGTCAGAGAGACGCGGGCTGCTAATGTAGCCCTGTTCAGCTTTCCTCAGGAAGAAACTGGGTGTTCTCTACATCAAACAGTCAATTATTCTTCTAAAGAAAAATCAATATTTTAGCCTTTCATTTTTAACTAATCGTTACCCTGAGATAAAGTCCTAACAAGACTTTGTTGCTTGTTCCTCCACAGTGATTTCAGCCTGGAAATGGTTAGAGAGAGAGAAAGAGACACACACACACACCCTCACACACACAGAAATAAGCTATAGACTGCTGACAAGTCTCCGGAGCCTTCCCAGGGGCTGATTTGCTGCTTCTAGCAGGCTGGGAAGCTGAATGTAAATTGGTCTCCGTGCTGCTAGCCTTCCATACTAACACATGTGTTGAATGCATCAGGGCATACCGGAGGAGGCAGTCGGGAGAGTGATAAAAGATCAGGTTACTTGGTTTGAAAAAAAAAAAAAAACACTCAATGATTCAAACAATAAAAGAGACCTACTACTACTAGAGAAGTCACATCACAGGCTACATTTTCTCCATGACTACATTTTTTTTAATGTGACTTGCAAAAAGATGGGGGTATTTGCTAATCTTCACCTAAGGATTTCTAATGAAGGGTTAATGACAGAAAGCCCCATACCCAATTTGCCATGATTCATAATCATTGGTTTCCTTCCATGAATATACCAACCAACCAACCAACCAACAAGAAACCCTCCAGAATATTCAGGAAATAATCAGAGCAAGGCTGCTGTCTCTGTGGCAGAAACATTCCGTGCTTCCTGACTGTGTTAGGGCAGTGCAGGTCTCAGATCACATTACACACTCCCCAGCTGCCCTGGCCACACACTGTGCCCACGCTCCCTGCTGCACGCGATCCTGAGCCCCAGGAATATAGATATTTTCTGAATATCTGGGGTATTTCACACCTGGGTGGAAACCCCCTCACCATACCTTCCATCCATTTAAACAGCCAAATCACTATCACGAGCTGTCATTTAAGCATCTTTAGAAGCGTGCCAGATACATTGTGATTCAGGAAAGATTAAGGATCTAGGAGCCACCACAGATAACCACTAAGATGAAGACAAAGTACTTTGAGCAGATAACTAGCACAGGTATAGAGTTGGAGTGGGGTAACAAGTGGGAAAGGGAGAAAGAAGGGGGGAGCAGGTTCAGGTCCATTCCTAGGGGCTGGGAGCCAGGAATAAATCATATTAGTTCCTCCCTCTAACATTTTTATTCAGGAGACATAGCATTCAAATGAATATTGGCATTTTTTTTTCCAGGAGAAATGGGATTCAAATGAATACAAAATACAGCCATACAGGAAAAACAAGTCACAGAGGGCTAATTTTTCAGTGGTATGTGTGGCAGGACTTAACATTGGTTTGAGAAGATGATATTAAAATATTAAACCAAAAGGACAATTCTGTTTAGGCTAAAATAGTCCCCATATTTTTTACCTATCATACAAAGGGGATTTGTGTCCATATTCAACCAACATTCCTTCTCCTACACCTGAACCACCAGTCCCAGAGAAAGACATGAGTATGAGGGATGCTTAGCTGCTTTACCCAGGGCTCAGTAGGCCAAGCATAGGGATACAAGTGACACACTCAGAGAGCCACATGGATTTTATCAACTATAGGGGAGCTATTTGAGCTACTTTCTATTTCAGGTGTGTGCATTAATTATACTAATACACATTTCAGTAAGTCTGGGGTGGCCAGAATTCTGAATGGTGTTGGGTATCTAATCCCTATGTCCCGCATTTCTGCGCAGGCGCTGAACTGCTATTTAACCATGGTTTCTGTTTTCTGCTGCTATTCAGTAGCATTCCTCTTGCCATGCAGTATAAAAGGTAGAACATCTCAATATAGCAAAATAAACCTTTCAAGTTCTTCAGTGATTCAACCCTTGCTCATCTATAAAACAGGGAAATCAGGGGAACTGGCAGTACCTTTACTGCTTCTACCACTCATTGACTTCAATCAGCTGAACCTTGTTTATTAGTCGTGTGTCTTCTGAGGGATGAGGATGAGGTGGGTGCTTTATACAAATTCTTCATAAGCTGAAGAGTCTAAGCAGATGGATTCAGTTTCGACTTTCCCACCCAAATACTGGCATTCTTCACTAAGCAAGTAACAGAGATAGTATACCCACCTATAGCAATTTGTCTATAGTAGATTCCAGGCAGTAGGGTTTACCTCCCAAAATAAGCCTTTGTCAACAACTATTTACTGAGTATCCTCAGAGCATGGGCCTCTTTCTTTAAAAATAAAAAACAAAAACAACTGAGGGGGTACAAAAATTGAGATTACATTTAGTTCATTCACATAAAAATTTATAAGTTAATTGGGATTATAAAATATACAAAATATAATTAACACAGTATGTCTGGTCCAGGACATAGCACAAGATTGTGTTTGAAGAAAATGTCATTATAAAATTATTTTTAAACTATAAGCATGTGTTTAAATTAATGTAAATTTTAGGAAATTGATGGAATAAACACGAATTGACAGGAAATGAATGAACTTGTGACTAAAGGTAGTTGTTTGCCCATTTCTTTGATAAAGCATGATTTTGACTGTATTTATTTGTATATGTAATGTTCATATTATAAGCTAAAGTGCTCTCTGCTGGTTGGAGAGAAAAAAACAGGACCTTTAAAGACTGGAGTATATGGCAAATTCTACAAAAGGTCATTTTAAGAAGGAATTATTCTTCCTGATGAGGAACTTGTAACTTTCAATAATATTTCAAGATGCCACATTGTTCAATCAGGTCTTATAGAAAACACAATTTTGAAAAATATGTTTAAAATAGATAAAATTATTTATGTTGCAAAATGTATCATTTAAATTTATAATTTAATAATAAAACTATGTGGCATATAACATGTTTTATGTCCACTTTCTGTAATTTGATAAGTTTCAGACTTTTTAAAAGAAACAGTTATATCTCTGAAACTCTGTAAGGGAAAAAGAGCTTCTATGTTTGAGTTAAGGCCTTAAATCATCACAAAATCAATGGTAATTTGATTTCTAACAATGTAAAAACATATCTTCACTTTATAAAATAGGACTCATTTTATTTAAAGGTTGAAAAATTAAAACAACTTACCTTTAATAGAAAAAGTATTACTTTATTATTATCTAATGATGTTTCGCTATACCTCTACTCTGGAAATATGAATTCAAAGAAATAACGATTGTTTTAATATGGCCAAAGGTGTACCGGTGCAATTTAAATTAAAACTGTTCCATGTAAAAGAGTAATCTGATTGACCTAAAAACAGTTTAGGGGTGATGACTTGTTTCAAAAATGTTAAATGTTAACTACTTTGAAGCGGTAATTTCTTTTCCACCCAAATTAAAAAATTCCCTCAGCTCTTGGGGAAGTTAAGTTTAACCAAAGAAAAAACACAAGCTGAATACATGGAAAACATCAATTTGGGTGCAAAACTCTATTAGTTCACCAAAGAGGAAAATATGACTGGATTATAACGTTCCCAAACTTTACTCCACAGAATTCACTGCCTACACTGGGGTTTACTCCAGATAGAAGCCATCATAAACTAGTTGATACAGATCTGAGACCATTCTATTTTTAAATTAAATAACTCGCATAAGAGGACACCAACCAGGGCCAACTGAAGTCTCGTAGAACAGATCTATTTTTAAAATAGAAAGTAGCTTACCATAGGAGAAATAACAGGGTTGGGGTTATTAGGAAGCAAATTTTTTGAAGCTATCTTCTGCAAAAATTCACCCCTGCACACACTAACACTGAATATAATTGTTTGACTGACACGACTGTATATCATATTAAAGGTAAAACAAAATGAAGCAACAACTTTCCATTGAAGTTCAGCAGAAATACCTATATGAATAGGCTAATTTTATTTTTAAGGTTAGGACGTCATGTACTTACCGTAATTTGCACTGCTAGTTGGCAAGCTAAAATAGTTACTAAACATTACTAACAGCATTCCCTTGATACCATTCCTCAATGTTTAAAATACTTGTAAAGTGAAAGACAAATCCACAGGCGAATAGGCTGTCTTTCTGAAAACCAGGGAATCGTTAGAGCTGAGTGAAACACTAAGATGCTGTCTCCTCTTCCGCCACCTGCGGGAAGGGTTCTCCGAGTCACCTAGCCAGTTCATAGCATAGCTGGAACCAATGCAACTGCTCTGAAGCCTCTTTGCACTACACCAGTATCTCCCAGAGAATGTCAAGTTAGCAGTGAAATTTGACACGATATTCGAAGGTAAAAAAAAAATGTCCTTAATAGATATGCATTTACTTTTCAATTTGGAAAAAAAAAAAAAAGGAACTAGGCTCCATCAGGTGCATTTCATGGAAACTTCACTGTGGGGTTACTTTGCACTACTTTGTGTGAATGCCATCAGAGAAGGGAACAGGACAAAGAGAGTGAGCAGAAATAGGTGGCCGCTTCCTAAGTCAAACTGGCCATTCTTCTTCCCACACAGCTGGCATCGCCTTAGGCTAAGGATGGTCTTGGAGTTAGTTCACCGTTACCACCAGTACTCTATCATTCTCCTGCTTGCCCACTATCTCAAGTGATGTTCCTGGGGCCCTAAACTTCTAGGCCATAGTAAAGATGTACAAATACTAAAGCATCAGAGTATAATTGTATTGCTACAGTTTGGCTGTGTCCCCACTCAAATTTCATCTTGAATCCTAGTAGCTCTCACAATTCCCACATGCCATGGAAGGAATGGGTGAGAGGTAATTGAATCATAGGGGCAGGTCTTTCCTGTGCTGTTCTCATGATAGTGAATAAGTCTCATGATATCTGATGGTTTTATAAAGGGGAGTTTCCCTGCACAAGTTCTGTTATTCTCTCTTGTTTGCCACCATGTAAGACGTGCCTTTCTTCTTCCATCATGATGGTGAGGCTTCCCCAGCCATGTGAAACTGTAAGTCCATTAAATCACTTTTTCTTTATAAAATACCCAGTCTCAGGTATGTCTTCATCAGAAGCATGAAAACAGATTAACACATGTATTTATAAAACTCATTAGGTTTTATACAATGTCTTGGTATTTTTAATGTGATAAAAAGCATCTGAAAAAAACATGCTCTGTATATTCAGGATTCTAGTCTTCTTTGAGTATTCATATTGAAAAATGATCACAGTGACATTGGTCCATCTTCTTACAACAACTTGAAATTCAGGTAGGTGTGGGGCATAGGGTGAAGCAGAACGAGATTGTGAATTGAGTTGTAATTTTCAACCCATCCTCAAATACCTACAATGATTTTAGTCATATCTCATGGTCATTTGTAAATCAAGATAGAATTTTTTAAATGTAGCTTAACTGTAAACAACACTATTTGTAACAGTATGGTTTTGATATGCTAGATCCATTTCTGACAGTGCACTGAACCCTTCAAGCAGGTCCATAGCAAGATTTTCTGGTTTTGTTCTGAGTTTTCTTTCTTTCCTGGTTATTCAGCCATATTCTCATTAAAATACAATGATATAATAAAAGTACATTAGTAAAATAGGGAGAGACAGAATGTTCAAAGAGACATCGCTGGTAAATGGGTGGTTTGTTTTTTGTTTATTTACTTCCTTGAACTTTTACATTTTCGTTGGAATGGTTTTCTGAGGAGTGTAATTTTTTTTCACTAGGCTAACAATTTCTCTAGATGCCCAGTAATATTTACATGACAGATATACATTCTTAAGGTGAGGTGAGGAGCTGGTGAGTCATTCCTTTGATCTTTCCTAAATTCATGTGTTTTACTTCAATAATAGTAAAGAAGAACCATGATGATAGCATCTAAAGATAGTCCCTTGTTTTGTAAAAGGTAATCTCCAGCAACACTCACATTAAAATGACTATGAAATGTGGCTGCTTAGATTTGAGTCCCAAAATGGAGTCAGTAGTTCTTCCTGGCTTTCTTTTATTGCCATGGAAAAGTCATACAAAAGATGGACAGATACAGCTACACTGGAGTTCTTTATCATCAAATATCCATCCAACATAGCAATGTCTCAACTCTCCATTTTCCAACAACATAGAACTATCAAGAGCCTTATTTGTTTGTCTCCTAAAATAAAAGGGATAAAATTAGATTTCTTAAAATTTTAACTTAAATGATGTTTTCTAGTATCTTAAAACTTTATTCTAATCTTATTGCTACTTTGCCTAAAACCAACATGACATAATGATGAGTATGCCTGCAGCTCTCCTACCTATTATTTAGTTTTGCTTAATAATTGTTGACATAGATGCCTGAAATCATTAGCTCAAGGAACAAGAGAAAAAAAAATGAGCTGAAAAAATTTTTCTAGTGGCAAAAAAAAAAATAAAAAATAAAGGAGACAGTTCAATAAAAGAGCAACTAGTTATTGAAGCGGGAAGTTTGTGGATTGAAGAACATGCAGAATGCAAGCTGTTCTGAGGAGCTCCTGCCTTAGCTGTCCCCTCACCTGTGACATCTAAATATTGCCTCAGAACCATGATCAAAAATGGTACTGATATTAAAACCAGAACCAGGTTCTAGCCAATGATATTTTCATCATGTCAGTATTATCCCTCAGATTAGTTGGCAGTCATAATTACAAAGTTAAGGTAACATCCTTAGTTCTAAAATAAGTTTATACTGATTGCCACATAGTCTTCTGGATTTGTCATGGTCCTTGACCCAAGTCTCTCCAGTCAAATGACTGAGAACACACATTCCTCTTAAAGTGAGGGACTGCAGGACAATGTCAATCCTTTTATAATTATCTTTTAATTATTTGTAATATTGATGGTTTTGACACACAAAATGCCCCTAATCTTAAATGATTCATACATTTAAGACATGGCAAAATGATTCAGAAAAGCCTATCGGGATCAGCAGTAAAAATGATATTCCTCTGGAGTTTATAATTCATTTTCAATCTAAACATTCCTCAATGATGTATAAGGATGTGTGCTTGCTTATGACCTCATCATCATAAGTTAGCAACAATCTTTTGTCATATTTATCAAATTGATAAGAGAAAAATATTATGTTGTGTTTTAATTTGCATTGCTTTGGTTGGTAGAACACTTCATATTTCTTTACATTTTTCACATTTGCTAATAACTTTCATTTCTTATTTCTTATTTTGTGAATTTCATTTTCATGACCATGCTCAGTCTATCAAGATAATCAATGAGGATGGATTTAATTTTAGGCCTATGAAACAGAGGACTAAAGGACACATAGCCACTATTCTAAATGAATAGCAATTGGAGAGCCACAAGTGATATCTAATAAGTCTCTGTAAAATCCTATTCAGGTGACAGCCAGCATATAAACACCACGATTTCTTTTGTATACCGTCTTCAGCTAACTCAAACCTACCACTGCTATTTTAAACATATTCAAACGTTGCCCTTTTCTAACCTCCTCCATAAAAGAATCTTAAAATAAGAATTTTTACATATAAATTAAAGTTAGCTTGAGACAATCATTATATGATTCTGTATAAAAATGTATTTATCCTCTGAAATTACTCACTATAAAATCCTCCAAAGTTATCAAGAAAGCGCTCCAAATAATTAACCTCAGTATACAGGTATTTTTTATTATTTAATTCTTGTAATATAGCATGTAATTTTTTTTTTTACTAAAACAAACCCAGCTTTTACACTGACTTTGACTTACAAACTAAAGATATGCTCACCCAGAAACTGAAAATGTCCTCAAATAACTGAACAGAACACCTTCTCAGGGAATCTGGGCTAGCCCAGCTGTCCAGGCAGTTTCCAGGCTTGAAGGGTGGAAAAAATATGAAAGAAATGAACTACAAGTTTGTTTTCTCTACCTAGAAGGGAGAAGCACAGTAATCAAAGAGGATCACCTCTACGTCCAGGCAAACTTTTAGCATCTTTGAAAATGCTACCCCCAATATTCTGGTACAGTACAATATTCTGAAACTTAATAAACAGGAATAGCCTGTAAGCTCCTGGCACAAAGGTTATATCAACTCATATGTATATCCAAGGTGCCAGTACAAGGCCTGGTATAGAAGAGGTGCATTATAAATACCATCGAATTAATGAATTGACAAGCAACAGAGTTACAGAGCTTTGTGTCATGCTGGACATTGGCCTACACTAAAAGTGTTATTCTATCTAAAAACGGAAACCCCATTTTACATTTTGATGTGGTGGGAGAGACAGCATTAACATAGAAATCTCAGGATGCCATTTCTGGCACACCATCAAAATATAAAGGTAGTTTATGATGTGCATTTATCTAATGATTAGGGGTACCAATCATTCCACACACCTGTTGGCCATTTGTATGTCTTTTTGAAAACTGCCGATCCAGGTCTTTTGCCCATTTTTTAATCAGGTTATTTGCTTTTTTGCTGTTGAGTTGTTGGGATATGTTTCAGAAACTGGAAGCCAACATGAGAAAAAGCTGCAGCTTATCATTCACAATAGCAAAGACTCGGAACCAATCCAAATGCCCATCAATGATAGACTGGATAAAGAAAATGTGGCACATAGGCACCATGGAATACCATGCAGCCATAAAAAAGGATGAGTTCATGTCCTTTGCAGGGACATGGATGAAGCTGGAAACCATCATTCTCAGCAAACAAACACAGAAAGAGAAAACCAAACATCGCATGTTCTCATTCATACGTGGGAGTTGAACAATGAGAACATATGGACACAAGAAGGGAAACATCACACACCAGGACCTGTCAGGTGGTTCGGGGCTGGGAGAGGGATAGCATTAGGAGAAATCCTAATGCAGATGACGGGTTGATGGGTGCAGCAAACCACCATGGCATGTGTATACCTATGTAACAAACCTGCAGGGTCAGCACATGTATCCCAGAACTTAGTGTATAAGAAGAAGAAGAAAAAGAAGAAAGAAAGAAAAACCTGCAGCTTGTCCAGAGCCACAAAGTGACCCTGAGGCAGTACCTCTTCCTGAGGCATTTCTACTGAAGTTCCAATTGTTTCCTGAATTTTCCTTCCTCCTTTTGTCTGAAACTCAATGATGCCCTCATATAGTAAGACTTACACATTCCCAGTCCAATTTGACAAACATTCATTAAGCCTCTAATATGTGCCAGAGCTGAGCAAAGGGCTGAAGAGGCCAAGATTACCAAGGCCCAGTGGGACTGGTAGATGGACCACCTCAAGGTCACTATGTGGCCCTGGACAAGCTGCAGCCTTTTCCCATGTTGGCTTCCAATCCCCCAAATATATTACGTTTTGTATAATATACTATATAAAATAAAATGTAAATATATTTATTTCTTACATATTTTACATATGAGCTCCTTATCAGATGCATAGTTTGCAAATACATTTTTCCATTTCATGGGTTGTCATTTTGTCTGTTGACTGTTTCCTTTGCTGTGTAGAAGCTTTTTCCTTTGATCTTATCACCTCACTCCAGTCAGAGTGACTGCTATCAGAATATCAAAAGATAACCAAGTGTCAGTGAAAATGTGGAGAAAAGAGTGCTGGTAGGACTCTAAATTAGTGCAGCCATTATGGAGGGAACAATATGGAAGTTCCTCAAAAATTAAAAATAGAACTACCATATGATCCAACAATCCCACTACTGGGTATATATCCAAAGGAAATAAAATTAGTATGTTGAAGAGATATCTCTACTCCTGTGCTCACTGCAGCAGTATTCACAATAGTCAAGATGTGCCTAAGTGTCCATCAGCAGATAAATGGATAAACTGTGATACATATGCACAATGGAATAATATTCAGCCATTAAAAAAGAATGAAATCTTGTCATTTGCAGCAACATGGATGAGTCTGGAGATCATTACCTCAAGTGAAATAAGCCAGGCAGAGAAATACCATGTGATTTCACTCATATGTAGAATCTAAAAAGTTATCCCCATAGAAGTAGAGAGTAGAATAGTGGTTACCAGGGTAGGAAAGAAAAGAGGGAAGAAGAATAGTGTGAGATTGGTCAATGGTATACAGCTATAGTTAGACAAGATGAATAAATTCTGGTGGTCTATTACATGGTAGGATGATTGGAGTTAAGAATAATATTTTTTTAATGTTCTCATCACAAAAAAAGTGATTTTTAAAGTGATGATATGCTAGTTTTACACAATTTACACATGTAGGGAGCCATCATATTATACCCCCCAAAATATGTATGATTATGTGTCAATCATTTTTTAAAAGATGATGGTTCTTATTATCTTAAACCATTTCTTTCCTTGACCTTGGCCCATCTCATCCTAATTATGACCACCTCTCTCTACCTCCACTTCTCACCAGAAGCTCAGAGATAGGTGAGAGGAAGCCTGGGAATTAGGACTAAGAGGTCCATATGCCGGACCAATTGCTTGGTTGTTTTTAATCTAAATAGTAAATGGCTTATTAGTAAGATGACATAAGAACAGCTGTCTGATGTCAAAAGTATGACATCAAAGTGTCCTTAATATTTTGATTATGGAAGCACAAGTCTAGGTGTAGTGGCTCATGGCTGTAATCACAGCACTTTGGGAGGCCAAGGGAAAAGGACCATTTGAAGCTAGGGGTTCAAGGTCAGCCTAGGCAACAAAGAAAGACCCTGTCTCCACCAAAAAGAAATTTTAAGTTAGCCAGGTGTGGTGGCATGTGCCTATAGTCCCCGCTATTCAGAAGGCTGAGGCTGGAGGATCACTGGAGCCAGGAGTTGAGGATGCAATGAGCTGATTGTACCACTGCACTTCAACCTGAGCAACAAAGCAACACCCCATCTCCTAATGAAAACAAGAACAAAAAAAGATGAAGAGCATGAAAGTGTGCAAAAGACACATAACAAAAGTGATGTAGTTCCTCTAATCTACACCTTCCCTGAGGCATTTCTACTGATGTTCCAATTATTACCTGAATTTTCCTTCCTTCCTCTCTTTTTGTCTGAAACTCAATGATACCTTCATACAGTTAGACTTACACATTCCCAATCCAGTTTAACGAATATTCATTAAGTCTCTAGTATGTGCCAGAGCTGAGCAAAGGGCTGAAGAGGCCAAGGTCACCGAGACCCAGTGGCACTGCTAGATAGACCACCTCAAGGTCATTATTATGGCTCTGGGCAAGCCACAGTCTTTTCCCATGTTGGCTTCTGATTCCTAAAATGAAGTGGTGTTGGATACACTTCAGGATCTCTAAAGTCCTGTTTTAGTTCCAAAATTTTCTGATTCTGTGACAGTCCCTATTACAGCGACCAGCATTACCCTAACAAATACTGAAATTAGTACCTTCAAGTGAGATGCTGCCATAACAAATATCTAAAATTGGCCTTGCAGTCGGGCAGCAAGGAAATTGATGCTGGATGTTGGAGAGTTAGAGAGCCTTGATGTATACCAGTGGTGAAACACTTGGTAAACCTGGTGTACAATAATTTGAAAGGCAGACTGCATGTTTGTTGTGCCTGTAAATTTTGCATATGTTGGTTACTATTGTCAGCAATTTGGCAAACTTTTGGAAGCAAGAGATGAGCTTAGGCAAAAATTATGAGAAAGTTTAAGTATAGGATGGAGAACATTCAGAAATTTGGGGACTTGCAGAAGTGAAAAAGTGGAGTGCCCCCCCAAAGACCCCAGACAATAAGATGGGATACTGAGAATAACTTTGAAGGAAAAATCCCATTGAGATTTAGCCATGGAACAAAGGTCAGATTAAGAATATGGCTTTCTCCCTATCATTTCAAGTGGCCTATAATAGCCACCTCTAAATGAGACATATAGCCAAGGGAATTATGAAGCAAAGGAAACAGTAAGATTTGGTAGTCCTATCTTGACAGACCTTTGTTACATCTCGACAGAGGTTGGCAAATGCAACTAACTGGAAGGATATAGATTAGAGATGTACCAAGGTAAACAATTGTATTACTAGGCTGGGCGCAGTGGCTCACGCCTGTAATGCCAGCACTT
This sequence comes from Saimiri boliviensis, assembly GCF_048565385.1. Lineage (NCBI taxonomy): Eukaryota > Metazoa > Chordata > Mammalia > Primates > Cebidae > Saimiri > Saimiri boliviensis. Next base: position 40,295,763 of record NC_133460.1, read on the forward strand.
TGGGAGGCTGAGGTGGGTGGATCACCTGAGGTCAAAAGTTCAAGATCAGCCTGGCCAACATGGTGAAACCCATCTCTACTAAAAATACAAAAATTAGCTGGGCATGGTGATGGGCACCTGTAATTCCAGCTACTCGGGAGGTTGAGGCAGGAGAAGAGCTTGAACCTAGGAGGCGGAGGTTGCAGTGACCTGAGATGACACCATTGCACTCTAGCCTGGAAGACAAGAGCAAAACTATGTCCCCCCACACCTCCCCCAAAAAAGAATTGTATTACTAAAGAAATCAGGCGATTTTCTTAAAAAAATAAAAAAGACTTTGAGATTTTGAGCCTTAAAAAAAGAGGGAAAAAAACAGAATTTCCAAAGTTATCTTCAAACTTGCAAGGGAAGGAAGCAGATTTCAAGAGATGTATAGGTTTTAAAGATGGCACAATCTTCAATAATCACTTTCAATGTAGATATGTATGAAAATGGATAAGAAAGAATTTTCCAGAGGGGTGACAAGGGCTACAAAGAGCAATCAGCAGGGGATTGCTCTCAGAGGGCAGAATTTGAGTCTAATCAAGAAATTTCATTCAATGTCAGAAGAGAAAGATCTCATAATATATACGCAACAGTAGCCTGAAATTTCTATGGACCAGTGATCCATCTTCATTTATTCAAATGGGAATCTTACCGTGGTTGCCTGTCTTTACCCCACCACTATATTTATTTAATGTGAGGGAAGATACTATGCCTTGAGCCAGATGCAGTAACGAACTGAGACTTCGGATTGACTCTGGAGGAGTAGGGGAGAGCACATGATTTGAGGTGACAGAAGAGCGGGTCCCTGGCAAAGAGAGCTTGACATCCAACCAAGATGTGTGCTCTGCTTCTATGATACATTGTACAATGTATATTCTATAGAATGTACAATATCTATACTGCAGATATTGTAGCCAGGGGTTACATTTACCACCATGTTGCTTTGAGGTGGGGCCACATGACTAATTCTCACTAATAAAAAGTAGAAATTGCATGTATCACCTCCAGAACAAAGCAGTTAAAAAGTATCTGTCCACTTTCCTTTTTGGATTTTTCTGCTGAAAGGACAGGATTCTGAGCCAGTAGGGGTTATGGTAGCTGTAAGATAAAAGGCTTCTGGGTCTGCAAACCATTGCATGGAAGACTGTCTGCCAATATATTAGGTGTATTAGTCCATTTTCAAACTGCTATACAGAAATACCCCAGACTGGGTAATTTACAAAGGAAAGATACTTAGTTGACTCAGTTCTGCATGGCTGCAAGGGGAAGGGAAAGGAAGGACTTTCTTCACCTGGCAGCAGGAGAGAGAAGAAAGCATGTGTAGGAGGAGCTGTCAAATACTTACAAAGCCATCAGATCCTGTGAGAACTCACTCACTATCATGAGAACAGCATGGGAGAAATGGTACCCATGATCCAATCACCTCCCACCAGGTTTCTCCCTGAACACCTGAGGATTACAACTCAAGATGAGATCTGGGTGGGAAAATAATGGCTACTTTCATTAGAGTTTCCCTAACTAATACAAACTCCAGATTGAAAATTCCTTAAGCTTCAAACTTGAGATGCCCAGGTGTCATCTCTAAAAACATTTATTCACCTCCAGAAACCTCATACAAATGGCTGATTCAAGATCTGGAACAGAGAAATATAAGATGAGCCTAGAACATATTGGCACTTCAGAAAGCAAGAAAGCTGTCAAAATCCACCGCAGTCATGTTGAAAGGACTCAGAGCCAACTTAAAGAGGCTTCCAACTAGCCAGAGTGAGCCATCAAAAACAGTAATAGATAGAAGGCATTAAAATATATTTAACATGTTGGAATCCAGGAATTATAATAACACTAAAAAAATCAACAAAACAAAATACCAAAACGTTATTTACCTTTGAAGGATACCTCAGGGAACCAACCAACCAAACTGCTAAATAAGGAAATAAATCAAATATTAATCCTTTGCTTTAGAAACTGTTCCTCAAAGTAACCAGACTGTGGATAAAGGCAAGTTTTTATATGTCAAAATATTCCAGGCAATAAATTAAGAAAGAATAACAGTTTTAGAATTTTTTTGATCCTAATGAAATGAGGGATCAAAGCAATCATCATCAATGGCTGCTAAACCCATTAGCTGAAAATTAGACGGGGATCTTTATAATGAATGGATGGTCCAAGCTGATGACACGTAAACATGATCAGCAGAGTTAACATCACAAGAAGAGATACAGCTAGACATGTGATTCTATAGGAAAGCATACAACAGCACCTATGAAATATTCCTAGCTATATATATATATACACACACACATATATGTAATACATATATAAATCTGGTTGAGTTTCTTAGTTTAATTATTATTACACAAGAAGTGCAGGAGATAGAGGCACATGATATATCACAGGGATGCAATCAGCAAAATCTAAACTGTGAGACATTCTAAAAACAAATTACCTAATTCTCTCAAAAAATATATTACACGGGGGCCGGGTGAGGTGGCTTATGCCTGTAATCCCAGAACTTTGGGAGGTCAAGATAACCCAGGAGTTTGAGACCATCCTGGGCAACACAGTGAGACCTTGTCTCTACAGAAAACTAAAAAACCTAGCTGGGCATGGTGGTACATGCCCACAGTCTCAGCTACTCAGGAGGCAGAACTGGGATGATGGCTTAAAGTCAGGACGTTGAGGATGCAATGAGCCATGTTTGCATCACTGCACTCCAACCTGGGTGACAGAGTGAGACCCTGTCTCAAAAACAAAAACAAAAACAAATGAACAAAAACATATTACAAGGGGGAAAGGGAAAAGGAGTTTGTTGATTAAGAGATTTCAACCTATTAACCAAAGGCAACATGTACATCTTGACTGTATCCTGATTCAAACAAGTCTATTATTTTTAAAAAGACAATTTCAGAAATACAAACATTCAGTGTTTGATGATATTAGGGATTCTTAAATTTTTGGTGTGATGTAGGATTTTATTAAAAATACTGAAATTATTTATGAATTGTCAATGATTCTGAAATTCTATTTTCAGGTAACTGGTGATAGAGTTATAGACAAAAAAAAATTATCTACCAGTTAAAATTGTATCTTATTCTAATTTTGCACATCTATGAAATTTTCCATGATAAAAAGTTTAGGCAGATTTAAAAAAATATCAATCTCATATGAGCTCTTAATAAGTCCTATCCAAAAATCCAAATGGCTAATAATTATTCATGCATATTCTATATGCAATGGCATCACATAAACACAGTTTTCATGCCTGTTATAATAAACTAAGTTACTGACAGACTTTTTTTTAAGTTCCAGGTAGCATGTTGACTTGGCTCACTAACCATGTGGATGACAACTGAAGTCATGACTGTGGCTTGAAGCATGATAAAACTGGTAACAGATAGCATCAAAGAGGAGAGCACCTTAATCTCTGTAGCACTGCCTCTATTCCATAGAAGACAACAAAACTAGTTTAAAGAAAAAAAGGCATTGGTATGCCCAATCAGAAATAAAATAATATTGTAATTCTTTCCTTTCAAGAATGATCATTCTAAAAGGTCTTAGATGGAAAAAGATTTCACTGGCTATTATGGATAATTTATCACAACCATTTTTTAAATGTACTATTTCAACCAGCTTCCTTTCAGTATTGCTAAATTGCTATTGATTTTTCTCTCAACCAATCCTAACTGAAGATATAGGCTTCCTTCGATTTCCACAATGTAGCCCCTCCCTAATAATTGTTGGCTGCTACTTGGATTTCTAAAAACAGTAGGTGTAGTTTTTGAATCACAATTTTTTTTTTACATTTACTCTGGATAAGTTTTATAAAAAGAACATACTAGGCTGGGCACAGTGGCTCACACGTGTAATCCCAGCACTTTGGGAGGCTGAGGCGGGGGGATCACAAAGTCAAGAGTTCAAGACCTGCCTGACCAACATGGTGAAACCCCATCTCTACTAAAAATATGAAAATTAGCCAATTGGGGTGGCACGCACCTGTAATCCCAGCTACTACTGAAGAAGCTGAGGCAGGAAAATCACTTGAACCTGGGAGGTGGAGGTTGCAGTGAGCCAAGACTGTACCACTGCGCTCCAGCCTGGGCGACAGAGTGAAACGTCCTCTAAAAAAAAAAAAAAAAAATAGCACAAATAACCTTTAGATAACTTTGATTTATTCTTTCTCTTTCTGTATTTCTCCTTCCAGGTGAGGATCTGAGAACAGTCCAAAACTATTTGCTGAAGAATTCATAACCAACTCTTGGAATCCAGTAACATAATTTAGCCCTGCCCTATCCAATATAATAGCTGCCAGTCCTATGTGGTGATTGCACCTTTGAAATGTGTTGAGTGTGAATAAGACGTGCTGTAAATGTAAAATATACACTGAACACTGAATACTCAGTATGAAAAAACATGTAAAGTATCTCTTCAATAATTACTTATACTTACATGTTGTAATGATAATATTTGAGTATATTAGATTAAAAAAGTTATTAAAATTAATTTCATCTTGTTCACTTTACTTCTTTATGAGGCTATTTGGAAACTACTTGAAAAGAAAATTGGCTAAGATAAATGGAAATGGCAGTCAACCCACACAAATAATTAGGAAGTGAGTGTTTCAGATTTAATGGTTCTAGTTTGCTATGTTTTTAGGATCAACTTAAAAGTGACGAATAACATGAAGAATGATTACATCTTCAGTAACATCATAAGTATAGTTCATAAGTCTTCAAACGAGCCTTCCTCAAAGGTCCTTGTGGCCATTTAGCAGACATGGACATTGGAAAATCTGCAGATACTCAAGTCCCGTATACAAAACAGCATAGTATTTGCATACAACCTACTCCCATGCTCCTGCATACTTTAAATCATCTCTAGATTACTTATAATACCAAATACAATGTAGATGCTGTGTAAGTAGTTGTTATACTGTATTGGTTTTTTATTTGTATTTTGACTGTTGTATTGTTATTTTTTATTGTTTATTTTTCCAGAATATTTTCAATCCACAGTTTGTTTAGTACATGGATGCAGAACTCGTGTATACAGAGGGTCGACTGTAGTTAATGACATTGAGGACACCATGCAGAGAGGTGCTGAAAACCTAGCAGTTATCCCAGATACCTCAAAGGACACGTGTGTGCCAGAGAGCAAGAGACACAAAATACAGGGGCGGCAGCAGGTTATTCACAGAAGTGATGATTGGGGTTGGTGTCCAGCAGCAATCATGACCAGCTCCATTACTAAAGTCCTAACTGGACATTTTCTGGGGTGTCACCTTGGCAGTATTATTTAGCTTATCACATTCTTCTGCTTCTGCTGTAATTCCAAGCCTTGTTCTCCAGGTTTCCATTCGAATCTGCAATCTACTCAACATCCTTCATTTTTTATTTTATTAAAAAAATATTTTTGAGGCAGTCTTACTCTGTCACCCATGGAGTGCAGTGGTGCACTGGACCAATTATGGCTCACTGCAACCTTGACCTCTCAGGCTCAAGCAAATTCTTCAAATGGATGATTTTTCTGCTAAAGTTAGCCAGAATCACAACCACTATGGAGGACAGTTTGGAGGTTCCTCAAAAAACTAAAAATTGAGCTACCATATGATCCAGCAATTCCACTGCTGGGTATATACCCAAAACAAAGGAAATCAGTATACAGAAGAGATACCTGCACTCCCATGTTTGTTGCAGCACTGTTCACAATAGCCAAGATTTGGAGGCAACCTAAATGTCCACCAATAGATGAATGGATAAAGATCATGTGGTCCGTATACACAATGGAGTACTGTTCAGCCATAGAAAGAATGAGATCCAGCCATTTGCAGCAATGTGGATGAAATTGGAGGTCATTATGTTAAGTGAAATAAGCCAGGCACAGAAAGACAAATGTCACATGTTCTCACTAATTATGGGATCTAAAAATCAAGCTAGTTAAACTCAAGGACATAGAGAGCAGAAACATGGTTACCGGAGACTTGGAAGGGTAGTGGGGGGCTACGGGAGAAGTGGGAATAGTTAATGAGTATGAAAAAATAGTAAGAATGAATAAGACCTACTATTTGATAGCACAATAGGGTGACTATAATCAGTAATAACTTCATTGTATATTTTGAAATAACAAAGAATATAATTGGACTGTTTGCAACTTGAAGGATAAATGCTTGATGGGACAGATACACCATTCTCCATGATGTGCTTATTTCACACTCAATGACTGTATCAAAATATCTAATGTGGTCCATAAATATATACACCTACTATGTACTCACAAACATTTTTTAAAAATCATCTAAAAATTTAAGAAAAAATAGGAAAAAAAGTAGCCAGAATCAGTTTTTACTTTGCAACAAAGAACATTATTCTGATTTCAGATTATAGAATGTATAGGACAATTAACGAGACAGCAAACACAAAGATTACTGTCTCTGAGAGTACACCATAACCAGCCTACTACATGTGAAGTAAAGCATGGAGAGATTGGAGGGGAATCAAGTGAATAATTGAGTAACTGACTTAATAGAAATTTTGGCTGGGCATGGTGGCTCACGCCTATAATCCCAGCACTTTGGGAGGCCGAGGCAGGCAGATCACCTAAGGTCAGGACCAGCCTGCTCAACTTGGTGAAACCCCATCTCTACTAAAAATACAAAAATTAGCCTGGCATGGTGGCAGGTGCCTGTAATCCCAGTTATTCGGGAGGCTGAGGCAGAATTGTTTGAACCTGGGAGGTGGAGTTTCCAGTGAGCTGAGATCGCCTCACTGTACTCCACAGTGTAAACAACAGAGCGAGACTCTGTCTAAAAAAAAAAAAAAAAATAGAAATTTAGATTGAATTACTTCAAGACAGGCAAGAGTTTGAGAGTGTTTCCCTCACACACTCCTTCTGAGAGTTCTGATAGGCTCTTTGGGCTGTTGACTGGCTAAATATAAGAAGAATTTATAGCTGAAGTAACACTCTACAACAAATCCAGAGAAAACGCACCCTATCCTTTCCAAAGGCCTAGATCCCAGTGGAGAGAAGGGGTAGGAAAAAATACTCTTTTTCCTTTGCTTCCTTTTTTTGAAACCTACTTAGAATTTCTGTTAGAGAGGCATGAATGACCCCTATGTCTTCGTTGAGATCAACATCACATAGAAATCTTTAGAGTTGCCAAGGGCTACCGGAAAGATAATTAGCAGTACCTAGAAACTTAACTGATTTTTAAGTGAACACAGCAATTAATCTTAAGGATCTTTATACACCTGTTAATTAACTCTCATTATCATAGGTACTCCAAATCCAAGGAAATAATGACCATTTCCCCACTGCCACCCTTTAAAAAATATCCTGTGCCTGTCCTGTAGCCGGGAAGTAAATATGTTTTAATCAAAATATATGAATTATTGTTGTATATAAAATGTTATCCATGGATTTCTATCCCAGGATATCTTGCCTCGATCTCTAAGGACTCACTATAAAGAGAATTAAGTACTTAAGGACAAATAGTATAGAATAATTAAAGGCAGGTTTAGGCAAACAGCCTCCAGACCTTTTTCAAGTAGCAAACAAAACATTTTAATCCATAATGAGGAAAACTATTTTTTTAAAAACTCATGACCTTTGAGCTTTCTGTCGCTTTCTGGGCATTCTCAATATTTCTAAAAGTATAAACAATGTTTATTCATTTCCTTTAGGGCCTTTAAGGATAGGATGCCAAATGTATATTTACTAAAAGATAATTAAATATGTACTAAAGGTAATTTTGATGAAAGGGTTCTAAGAAAAATACCCCCTGTTCAAGGGAACTGTGCTGACATGCATGCTTTCCTCACTCAAGTTTTAATCCACTAATTTTCCTGCTGACAAAAAAAAAAAGCTACAAACAGGAAAATGAAGGTGTCTACGTGGGTTTCTGTGAGTGAAATACCTGTAAGCTTTGACTTAAAAGCGATTAGAGTGAAAGAACATACTTATACATTAAAAACAGATGGCCTGGAACCAATAGCTATCTTCCACATGCTCTAAAATGCAAATTAGGATAAGTCACATGTTTACATAGTCCCATTGAAGCTTCCTTCTCTACATCATCGCACTGGGCAAATGACTGACATTCATGGAAGAGATGTACAGAACTAAAACTTATTAAAGAATTCTGTTTTACTTTCATATGGAACATGAGAAAAAAATTAAAACAATCAGTTTCTCTTCCTCTTCTCTCTTACTGTAACCTGTTCATCTACCTATATAGAAATCTTTCTACCTACCTTTCTATCTCTTTGTCTATAACCCTCTCAATGTTTCTTTGTAAAGATTGTTATATAGCAGGGACTATATGGCCACGAAAAAGACTCACACAATCTAAAGTTAATCCCTGGACTACAGCTTTCACGCCTATCATACTAAGCAACAGTTAATAATTCAGTGTATGTTACTCGTTCCCTCTGGGGTTTTCTCTACAAATAAATACATTTTTCAGTTAAAGACTTAAAAATCTGGATTACAACACGTACCTGATTCTTTTCAGTCTTATTCTTTCAAAAATATATTAGTCATTCGTTACATTTAATAACATTTTACAAATTAATGTTATTAACTTATTTACAATCATACTTTTTACATTTCTACCTATAAGGATAAGGATATATGCCTCTTTTTACACACACACACACACACACACACACAGACTATATGTGAAAATATATATATAAGAGAAAAGTAAAATACAGACACAGAAAATTTTTATGAGTTTTGCCATTTTGTGGTCTGTAATTTTTCTGCAGAAAATGTATGTTCATAGCAATCTTGGTTTTTTCCAGGCATTTTTTTGTGAACTATTGCTGTACTATAGCAATAGCGTCACTGTGATGAGGTCTTTGAGGGTTTGCAAGGGTTAGTCCTGCTGATTATGCCTGAGAAATGCATGCTCTCTGGCTTCTTCCCAATCACCTTGCAGGGAATGATAACTGATCCTTTCAGGCAGCCATTAGCAATTTCAAGCTGATTCTGGCTTAATGGGATCCTTTAGATTATTGCTACTTCCAACAAGGTAAGAATCCACTGAAATCTATGGTGTATGAAGGAGTCAAACATTCTAGAAAAAGAAATAAAATGTTCAGACCTTGATATGAGCATAGAACCTGTCAATTCAAACAAGTCCCTGGAAAATGAAATTAAAAAAAAAAAATCGATGAATAGTGGCAGGTAAAAGAGTTTCAGATTTTTGTAACTGTCCCACGGGTTCTTCTTGCCCACAGCCCAGGGAGAGCTAACTTATTAAGATACAAAAATTGCTATAGTGAAAGAGCCAACTAAACAGGAGGCTGGAGTTTTATTATTCTCAAATCAGCCTCCACAAACATTTGGAGGCTAGGGTTTTTGAAAAAGAGTTTGGTGAACAGGGGGTTAGGGAATGAGGACTGCTGATTGGTTATGCCAGGATGAAATCATAGGGATTGGAGGTATCCTCTTGCACTGAATCAGTTCCTGGTTAGGGCCACAAGAACAGATGAGCCAGTTTACTAGACTGGATGGCACCAGTTGGTCTATCAGAATGCAGGGTTTAAAAAAATACCTCAAACAACAATCTTAGGTTTTACAATAATAATATTCTCTGTAAGTGCAATTAGAGCAGTTAGAAATCTTTGGTTTCTGGTTGTGTGACTGGGCTGTAATTTTCAATCTTGTGGCTAATTTGTTAGTTCTAAAAAGCAGATCTGGTCCCCACACAAGAAGGGGGTTTGTTTTAGGAAGAAATTGTTATCATCTTTATTTAAACTATGAACTAAATTCTTACCAAAGTTAGTTTGGCCTGCAACCGGGAATGAGCAGGGGCAGCTTGATAGCTAAAAGCAAGATGGAGTTGGTTAGGTCAGATTTCTTTCACTGTCATAATTTTCCTATGTCATATTTTTCTCACTATCATAACTTTTGCAAATGCAGTTTCATTTTCCCCAAGATACTGCCAACAAGAAAGTAAAACAATTAAAAAGGCAAGAGAGGAGTGACTGACAGTTCACACTGAATCCTTTTCCCATAATTCTTCAGCTTGAGGTTCTTAACCTTTTTAATATTCCTAACAGCATGCCTGCAGTATCATGTACAGCATCCCTGCTAAGAGGCTCAGTGAGGAAAAGAAGAGAAATTTGAGAAATGTGGATTTTACCTGACATGAATAAGACTGTGATACAAATAAGAATATAACACTTCTGGGATTGTCAGTTTTGCACATGTGAATTTGTTCTACATATTGTGTGTTCTCATTAATAATTATATACTGGGAAACTGTTCTGAAAAATAAATGCTTGAAATAGATCTTTAACAAGCTGTGAAATGGCTGAACACTCAACAATAATGAAATCACCAACACTGAAATTAAAATTTACCCAAATAAATCAACTGCTATGAACATGAATAAGAACAATATTTTATATGTCAAAAATGCATGCCCTAATCAAACATGGAAACAGTCCCATACCCAGTTGCAGCCATTATCTTATGACAGGCTATGTTAGAATAAACTCTTATTTTCAATTTTGTATCAGAAATAATTTTCCAGATTGCCTATCCTCTAAACCTGATGGGATTTTAGAATACATGTTGAGAAGTACTGATAGATGTGTTCACTGGATACTTTAATGGTCTTAATGTAAAGTCAATAGTACATTAGACATGTTTCACTTTAAGCAAACCCAATATACGTAAGTACATTTTGAAACTAGTAAATTACAGGAAGATTATTTACATCAAAATATTAATTCATATCTTAATTTAAAAATTAATTCAGAATCCACTGAATGTAGAATTCTCCTGATTTAAGAAAAAAATGGAACTATTTAAATGTAATCTTTGAAACTCTTTTAGGATTGCTATCACTAATGTGAGTGCCCCCAAGTAAGAAAACAGAAGCATGAAATCGCCTGTTCCCTTACAAACTTTCAGTTGACTGGGACATTAGAAACCCAGAACTTAAATCAGATGTATAAGAAACTAAGTTTTTTAAATCAGTAAATTATAGAAAGACTATTTACTTAAAAAACTGAATCTATACCACATGAAGATTCTATCAATATGAAATTTTCCTGATTTAAAAAATGCAGTTATTTAAATATTTCCTTAAAAATTCTTAGCATTTTCCTTCACTAAAGAAAGCCCCCAAATGTGAAAAAATAGAAACCATTAAATCAACTGTTGTTTTATAGACCCTTAGACCAGGAGACTACAAACCAAAAGTTCATCTCAGAGATGTCTAGCAACATTTAGCCAGAGGAATTCCAATGAATTCTCTCTTCTACCACACATGTTCTTTCTTCTTTTGATCTGCAGCAGTCAGATAAGGAATTACAAATGAGATGGGAAGCAAATAAAATAGACTTCTGAGATGTCATAACATGAATGTAGCTTATGGGATTCTGTTGTCCTAACTGATTCAAATACACATTTGTAATCTGTAGACAAATCAACATGCAAATGTGTTGTCTATCTATACTACTGTATGCATTTAGCAGTCTCTCTGTTCAGGGTACCTTTCAAACATCTCAGTGACCAGTCAAGCAACAGGCACCATTCCTGGTTATAACAGGCAGGCCAGAATAAGCACTGTCATTTTCTGCCTCCTTCACTTCCCTCAAGGCTTTGTCATCTCCCTTTGTTTAAATTAAATTTTATACACCCCTGAAGAATCAGCTCAAATGCTAGATGCCATGGAATTTCTCGAGAATTTCAACAGAGCATTCCTCTTTGTTCAAGCAATGTAATCAAGGGGTCAACATGATTCATAATGGCAACTTCTGTTTTTGTTTTTAACTCAAGGAGAATAAAATCTTCAGCTACAGGAACTGCAATCCTTTCTTAAGAATAACATGATAAAATAACAAAATATTTTATAAGGACTGAAGCAATTATATATACATCTATATACAGATAAAATTGCACTTTAGGTTCTGGAGTACATGTGCAAAACGTGCAGGACTGTTACATAGGTACATAGATGGCAATGTGGTTTGCTGCCTCTATCCACCCGTGACCTGCATCTGGCATTTCTCCCCATGTTATCCCTCCCCAACCTTCCTACCCACTGCTGTCCCTCCCAACAAACTACAGTGTGTGATGCTCCCCTCCCTGCATCCATGTGTTCTCATTGTTCAAACCCCGCCTATGAGTGAGAACATATGGTGTTTGTTTTTCTGTTCTTGTGTCAGTTTGCTGAGAATGATGGTTTCCAGCTTCATCCATGTCCCTACAAAGGACACAAACTCATTGTTTTTTATGGCTGCATACTATTCCATGGTGTGTATGTGCCACATTTCCCCTGTCCAGTCTATCATCAATGTGCATTTGGGTTGGTTCCAGGTCTTTGCTATTGTAAATTGTGCTGCAATGAACATACGCATGCATGTGTCTTTATAATAGAATAATTTATAATCCTTTGGATGTATACCCAGTAATGGGATTGTTAGGTCAAATGGAATTTCTATTTCTAGGTCCTTGAGGAATCGCCACACTGTCTTCCACAATGGTTAAACTAATTTACACTCCCACCAACAGTGTAAAAGTGCTTCTATTTCTCCACAACCTCTCCAGCATCTGTTGTCTCCAGAATTTTTAATGACTGCCATTCTAACTGGCGTGAGATGGTATGTCAATGTAGTTTTGATTTCCATTTCTCTAATGACCAGTGATGATGAGCATTTTTTCATGTTTGTTGGCCTCATATATATCTTCTTTTGAAAGTTTCTGTTCGTGTCCTTTGCCTACTTTTGAATGGGTTGGTTTTTTTCTTGTAAATCTGTTTTAGTACTTTGTAGATTCTGGATATTAGCCCTTTGTCAGATGAGTAGATTGCAAAAATTTTTTTCCCATTCTGTTGGTTGCCGGTTCAATCTAATGATTGTTTCTTTTGCTGTACAGAAGCTCTGGCGTTTAATTAGATCCCATTTGTCAATTACAACTTTTATTGCCAATGCTTTTGGTGTTTACATCATGAAGTCCTTGCCTACGCCTATGTCCTGAATGGTTTTGCCTAGGTTTTCTTATAGGGTTTTTATGGTGTTAGGTCTTATATTTAAGTCTTTAATCTACCTGGAGTTAATTTTAGTGTAAGGTGTCAGAAAGCGGTCCAGTTTCTGCCTTCTGCACATGGCTAGCCAGTTTTTGCAACACTATTTATTAAACAGGGAATCCTTTCCCCACTGCTTGTTTTTGTCAGGTTTGTCAAAGATCAGATAGTTGTGGATGTGTGGCATTGTCTCTGAGGCCTCTGTTCTGTTCCATTGGTCTACATCTCTGTTTTGGTACCAGTGCCATGCTGTTTTGATTGCTGTAGACTTGTAGTATAGTTTGAAGTCAGGTAGTGTGATGCCTCCAGCTTTGTTCTTTTTGCTTAAAATTGTCTTGGCTATGCGGGCCTCTTTTGGTTCCATACGAAGTTTAAGGTGTTTTTTTTCCAGTTCTATGAAGAGAGTCATAGGTAGCTTGATGGGGATAGTATTGAATCTATAAATTACTTTGGGCAGCATGGTCATTTTCACAATATTGATTCTTCCTAACCATGAGCATGGAATGTTTTTCTGTCTGTTTGTGTCCTCTCTTATTTCGAAAGGGCTGAAGCAATTTTACATATTTATTTTTATTTTCATAATTTTAAAGTATTTATTATAAAGTAGTTCATTAAGCTTGGTTCCTTTTTCTAGACTTCACATACTAAAATACTTCCTATACTTTTGGTGAGGTGACACCAAAAAATATTCAACACATAGAATTAATTATATTCCTAATAATAAATTTGGGCAGAATTCTTTGTTCAAAACCAACAGGTTCTGATAGAGAAGTCCATTTCAACTTAGAGCATCTTATTCTTTAAAAAAGAACAACAACTAAATCCAGGGATACAGGAACAACTGTTACATTGTAGCACAATCTAACTTAACTAAGCGTTAGCAAACTAACGTACAGTCACACCTGCCCTAATAATTAGACAAGAGGTATACACAGCATATCAACAACATCCCTTTGTTAAGTTTTGGTGAGATCCACATACTTGTGCAGTATTCTTTAAAAGTTTGTTAAAGAGACAAATATTTCCCTTCTCTTTATGCCTCAGTTCCTTAGAAAATCCGTCCTTCTAGGATACAAAAATATATTGTACCTATCTTGCCTACTTTATCTAAATATATTGAATTGATCCTGACTAATGAAGTTTTTGTTACATTAACAATAATGTTTCCTCATACAGAAAAGATTACCTTGGAAACTTAAGGCAAAGCAATTGTATAAAATTAAACTCCAAGTCCTCAAAAAATGAATTGCTGTATTTGATATAAGTCAAAATGTCAAAACTGTGACTATATTTAGTTATTCATTCCAAAGAAACCTTTGTAAAACCCTTTATCAAAAGGAATTTTGCATGAAAGTAACAGTACAAAATTAAATGTTTCCTTAGTAACCTCAAAATTAAACATCAATGTATGGTTGAAAGTGTTCTGCTTTGCTAAATATTAACATTATTATGACATAAAAGCAATTAATAGTGACCATCACATCAGAAATATTATTATTAAAATTAGAATTCATGAGAATCGAAGATTAAATAAATGGGAGGGCTAATCTGTCAGTCGGATATTAACTGTTGAAGACAGTCTTAACATTGTGTATTTGGTAGTTATTTGTGTTGTTGTTGTTCACGTTGAGACAGTGTCTTGTTCTGTCACTCACGCTGAGTACAGTGGCACAAACATGGCTCATTGAGGCCTCAACCTCCTAGGCTCAAGCAGTCCTCCCACCTGAGCCTATTGAGTAGCTGAGACTACTAGCACACACCATTATGCCTGGCTAATTTTTTTTTATTTTCCATAGAAACAAGGTCTCACTATATTGCCCAGGTGGGTCTCAAGCTCCTGAGCTCAAGGCATCCTCTCCCTCTGGCCTGCCAAACTGCTGGGATTACAGAAATGAGCCACTGAGCCCGGCCTGTGTTTGCTAGTTATGACAGACTCATCAGATGGTAAAATAAAGAGCTCACTAACTTGGTAAACAAGGTCTCTCTTCTATTACTAGATATGTGAACTGAGTTATAATGGACATGACTCCCTAACATTCCTAGTGTGTTAATATGGATATTTGATATCATTCTTCTTGTAAAGTATTAATTTAAAATATAAAGTCAAATATTTTTACATTACTCATATGAAAGATTATTTATATTTGAGGCAGTTTATATAACATCATCACCTTATCTTTCCTATTGATTCCCGTCTGCAGTAATGTATTCCAACGCATGTACTAATTCTAACAGTTCTAACCCTGTGATATATCCCAATCTGTCTACTTTTATCCTTCTGTTACTGCCCTAGTCCAGTCATCATCCATCTCTCACAAGGACTCTCACAGTGATTCTAACTGGCGTTCCTGCTTGCTCTTCTCTCTCTCATCCATTTTCCATACATCAGCTAGAAGATTATTTTAAAATACTCAAGTCTTTTAAAACTAATGTCCCTCTCCTCTGCTTAAAGACATCTAGAGATTCCATACAAAATTGAACTTCGCCTGTAAAGCCCCACATGGACCAGGCCCTGCCTTTCTCCGTAACCCTTCCTCTACTTCTGTCCTCTCTTCTACGACTCTGGCTTTCTCTTTGTTTTTTGTTTTGTTTTGTTTTTGCACAGCAACCTTTTTATTAAATAACTAGAATGTGCCAAGCTCCATATTAAATACTGTACATTATTTCTTCTACTCTCTTCTGTCAATCCTATTAGACAGCTTTAAATAGCCTCAGTTTGTAGACAGAAAAATGGCTTAAATGACTTGCCTAAAATTATATAGATTGCAAACAATATTTGACTCCAAAGGTCCTACTTTTAACTGGATGTTAGTCTTAGTTGTTTCAAGTGCTAGGAGATATTGAAGAATTTAGGATTCTGAATCCATACAGGGTATTGGACAATGACACTCTTTTCAGTTGAATTTAATCAACATTTATTTAAAATCTACTTGTGTCTGGCCTTCTTTTTATTCCTGGAGTTTGTTAGGCTTATTCCTAACTCCATATTTTTCTGAAATGTTCTTCTCCAAGGTTTTCATATGTCTGGTGCTCCTGCATACCTGGGCTTTAGTTCAACTGCCATCTCCTGAGGACTTCCCTGGCCACAAAACTTAGAACAGTCCCTAAATAGTCATTATGACCAAATAATTCACTAGCACTTCACCCTGCTTTCAGGGTTTTTTTCTTCAAAGCACTTATCACTCTCTAAAATGATCTTTTCCATTAATTTTAATGTGTTTATTCTGTCTCCTACTAGAAATACAACCTTCTCATAGGAGGCATCTAATTTGTCTTTCCACCATACCATGGTGAGAACATAGCAGACGCTCAATAAATAATCTGCTAATTGAATAAAGAGCCCCAAAATATGTGAGTGCATACTGATGTTTTATGCAATAAGGTTCTATGTGACCTTTGATAAGACAGCAGCATGCCTTGATATTAATAATTTCAAAAACATGGCTCTGTGAAGGACTGATCATTTAGTTATCTGGATCAAATAATTTGCTGTCAGGTAAGTAGTTTAACCATTCTCATCTATGAATATAGATGAGAACAAAGCCAATAATATAGCTTATTGTTTATTTTGAATTCAGCTACTTACACAAACCATGACAAAAAAAAATCTAGAAACTTATTTTAAAGATTCAGGGAAGCTAGAAAGAGGTGTCCCCAAATAAGAAATATGTATGAAGGGAGGAGTTAGATTTGGGGAATCATCTTTTGGAACTCTAAATCTAATTTGTATCTGGGGAAAATCAACAGATGTCAAAAATAGACTTTCACATGTCTTGTAAATTCCAATGGACTATTACAAAGTCATTAAACATGCACACGTGAGCATACACACACACACACACACACACACACACACACACACACACACACCCATGACATACCCCTCTCAAGGAAGTCAATCTTATTTAACTCCCTACCCCCTGAGCATGGGCTATGCTCATTGGCTTGTTATTAAAAAAGCAGAGTATGGAAAGAGAGAAAAAAAATGTGACTTTATATGGTAAACGTAGCAAAAATTGCCTTGTTCAGGTCATCAAGGTTAGCAACATCAATGGTAAGTCATGTTGACAGCAGATAATCTTGTTATTAGTGATAAGAATAGTATTTCACCTCTGTGGTCAAGCTTCCAAGACCTATAACCCCAGTGTCATCGTGAGAAAAATTTCAGGCTACCTCAAATTGAGGGGCATCTGCAAACTAACCAGTATCCCTCAAGACCATCAAGGTCATCAAAAACAAGAAAAAAAAAAAAAAAACTGAGAAACTATCAAAGATTAGAAAAGGCTATAGGAGACCTGGATAGTAGGTGGGATCCTGGAAGCAAATAAATAAAAAAGGACATTAAAGAGAAACTAGTGACATCTAAACAGAGTGTGGAGTTTAGTGAATATAAGGTAACGTGGTACTGATGTTGTTTCCTTCACTTTGATAAATGTGTCATGGTAATGGAGATGTTTACAATAGAGGAAACTGGGCATGGCATCTGCACACTCTGCACTCCTGTACAACTTTTCAGTCAGGCTAAAATTATTCTACTGGACAAAGTTTATTATTTTTTTTTTAAAAGGCAATTCTATATGCAATAATATCAAATATATTTATTGATATGCTCAGGGAAAAGTACAGTGTATATAGATGCAGTCATAAAAAGACTGTGTGCACAAACTTGCATGTACATAAAATTTTTCTTTAAAGATAGCTGAATCACTTTTGCAAAATGTAGTAGCAATAGCTTATACTGGAATACTAAGAGTTGTATCAATACTGGTCTTACCACATGTCAGGTATGACTCTAAGTGATATATATGGATTAACTCATTTATTTCTCACAAAAATCCATAAAAATCAGTATTATTATTTATACAGAAGATTTTCAAGGTGACTACTGGTATTATTTACTAATGTGTTGGGTATTTCCTCTTGATCACCTACAGCCTGTTCAGATGAAATTTCACCACTTAAACTATGACTTTCTTTCTTTCTTTCTTTCTTTTTTTTTTTTTTTTTTTTTTTTTGAGACGGAGTTTCGCTCTTGTTACCCAGGCTGGAGTGCAATGGCGCGATCTCAGCTCACTGCAACCTCCGCCTCCTGGGTTCAAGCAATTCTCCTGCCTCAGCCTCCCAAGTAGCTGGGATTACAGGCACGTGCCACCATGCCCAGCTAATTTTTTTTTTGTTGTTGTATTTTTAGTAGAGACGGGGTTTCACCATGTTGACCAGGATGGTCTCGATCTCTTGATCTCGTGATCTACCCACCTCGGCCTCCCAAAGTGCTGGGATTACAGGCTTGAGCCACCGCACCCAGCCTTTATGACTTTATTTCTTATCCTCCCTCCAGAATATTATGGAAAGTTGGCAGTGGGCCCAGTTGTTTGGCATCTTCTATAAAAATTTACCATTCTATCAATAATTAGGCCACATGGAAAATACACATATGAAACTGACCTGTCTCTGCTAATATGGATGCTTAATATAGTTTGAATGACATACAGCAACTGGAATATCCCTCAAGGATATCAACCCTAGAGTCCATACCATCTGAAAAGGCTATATCAGAACCTTATTTTAATATTAAATTTTGTTTTGTGTCAATGGGGACCATGTAATTAGGGGTTCTTAAATTGGGATATATGGACACCTCCAAATGGGTCTGCAGATAGAGCTCGGATGGGAAAAGTACATCTTTATTTTCACAGGCATCTCACTGAAATCTAGCATTTCCTTCCATTATAAATACAGGCATTATACAAGTCACAGTAGTATTCACAGATTGTGTTTAGGCAGATATCTCCTGATATGACCTAAAACATCATGAGACCAAAAATATAGCTGATGTTAGACCACCTCCTAGATCTCATTACTTAATGCAACACTAATATGTATCTATTACTTTATCACAATTTTTAAATCTTTCCATAATGATTTCAATATAATTTACTTTTCTTATATTTCATTTTACACATTTAAATTTTTCCTCCTGAGAAGGGGTTATAGGGCTTCATCAGTCTGCAAAAGGGATCTAAAAAAAGGGGGTCAGAATGAGAGTTTAGTACATGATGCAGAATGCATCTGCTCCACTTGTCTTGAAACCAAGGAAGGGCCCTACTCAGCAAATGTTTGTGGGTTGAAGAAGTGAAAGAAATCCTTATTCCCAATTCCCGTTTTATGGTTTGATTTAAAATGGTTCACTCTCCACTTCTCTATGAAGAACTCAAAAGGAGTTTGCAAACTAAGACGAGGTATTGGGCCTTTTTCTAACAGCCATTAGGGCACTGACATCATATGCAGACCCCCAGCAGTAACAGGGGCCCTAACTAGAACTGCATTTGCTCTAGGAGGGCACAAATGGTAAAGACGGCTCATCCTGAATGTCTTGAGTTACACTTTCCGAAAATGCAAGTGTGGCATCATGCAATAAAGTGCTAAATATTGACTTTAAAAGGCAAAAAAGCAAAAAGGATTTTTCCTATAGTAGGCCAATTTAGGAGGGGGAAAAGCAAATTATAACATTTATATGGAAATATTATATCCCTGGATTTCAAAAACATTTACATCAGTTTCAGTGTTCTGTTGCATTTCTTCAAATAATTTAAATAGAAAGAATTTGTGGAAAAAAATGCTAACTGCTATTTCTAAAGCATTAAAATTAGAGATTACCATAATGAAATGTTGATTATCACACGAAATACTTCATCAAGTGTGTTACCAAACCCATCTCCAGTGGCTATGGAATTAAAAGCTATTAGTTCAAGAACCCAGACTGCGATTTGCCAGATACCGGTATCAAGCTAGTTGATATGTAGTTTCTGCAATTCATCTTTTCTACCTTTGGGACAGTGGACAGGAGCTGTCTCATTTTAGTGTCCCCATCTTCACTTGTCCACCTGTAAGAACACAGTGAACAATTCTGAGGTACACCCCTCAGCCTCACTCAGTACACATCCAAGTATAATTGGAAATAGATAATTGAAATATAAACATAGGTTATAAGCATTTATCCCAGCATTTGTTTAAAAACTGGTTCATTAGTATTGGAAAGACAAAATCTGTAAAGGTTAAGAAGGATTTAAATAAAAGATGGCTCCAAAGAATTCAGCCAGAACAAATCCTGACCATAAAGTTTCAAATGAGTTTGTATTCAGAGGTGACTTTCAAGATCAAGAGGATGAAGGCATGGTAGGTTCCGAGTCACTGATTTATGTCAAAGAGCGCACAATAAATAAAAATAAGCAGTGGAAGAATGCAAAGGTACATGTATGTTTTCTTAATAAGAGAGTAGCTAAAGCAGCCTTGTGACATCATCATGTTTTCATAAGAACTCTTATTTGCTTCAAGGTCTAATTCAACACCTACAGCTTTTGAGGTGGAACTCACCTTTTAATGTGGTAAGATCAAACCAAAATGCCTTCAATGAACAAAGTCTCTTTGGAAAAGGCATTTCTACAAATAAAAACTTCACAAAAGATGTAAACAAACAATACCAAACACAAAAGCTGAGACACACACACACACACACACACACACACACACACACACACACACATATACATATAAAAAATATATTGCTCTCATTTGATTGCTGCCTTGTGACAAAGCTTGTGAACTCCTCTCCTGGTTGCATAGCAACCAATCTAAGCAGCAGTAGCAGCAGTTCCAGCCTGTAAGAAATTTCCATGCCAGTGCTGTGGAAATAGAAGCTAGCTACTCAGTATATTTTTCAAGGTTACCTAAATTTGCAAAAGTAAAAAAGGAAAACAGAATAATGCTTTGGGGGTTTATAAAACCAAAGATCTGGAAGAAATTTCTCCAATGCTTTAAGCCCATCTATAACATTTTCAATAAGTGCTCACCACCTCTGCTCAAAGAAGACAACTCCCACATAGGAAAGAAAGGCTCTAACAGTAACACATAGTGCACTTTATTATTGAAACCAGTAAGTTCCACACAACTAAATCACAGGTTCAAGAGCTAGAAGGTAGAAAGTGGACCTTCACTCCATAAACACCGACACTGTCATCCACTTTCTATGCTGTTCCCTAGATGATTATTGAACAGCAGAATGAGGTTTAAGTTTTGCTGACTTCAATTTTCCAGTAAACACATTATTACAGCTTGATCTTTTAGTATATTCCACCATCCTTGTAAATGGCTGATCACAGCCACGGACAAGTCCCTAAAATGAGCAGTTCATTTCCATAGATCCTCATTTTAAAAGCTTGAGCCTGGTAAACATGATCATAAACTGAAGTGGCATCAGCATAACTGATAGCCACAGATCAGCTTTCAGTCTCCCTCAATTGAGGTTCTACAGGAAATACACAAATGACACTCATCACAAGATGTGATGTGTCTATAGACTCAAATGCTCTTAAAGAAGGGAGAGCAGGCAAGGTGCAGTGGCTCACACCTGTCAATTCCAGTACTTTGGGAGGCTGAGGCAGGAGGATCCCTTGAGGCAGGGAGTTTGAGACCAGCCTAGGCAACAAGGTAAAACTCCATGTCTACAAAAATAAAATAAAAACGTAAATAAATACATAGAAAGGAAAGCAGAGACATATACAGAAGAATTCACAAGCATTTATGAACTAGTCTTAGTTTCTCTATACTTAGTTACAGATTCTAGCCATTCATGTCGAAAGTCCAGGCCACCAAGGAACAAAGCTTGCTTGCTTCTTACAAGGAAACTATGTGAACAGGGGCATGTGGTCTCTTCAATGAGTTCAGTCGGGTAATGGGATGATGGAAAAAATCAATGGACAAAGGCCTGTGCTCTGTGTATAGGCGGGTCAATTGCGTTATTTTGTGCTATTCAGTTTGTTTACCTATAAAATTGTATTAATCAGAGCTTCTCTGCTCATTTCATAATGATACTTTTTAAAAATCAAATAATTTTAAGTAAAGTAATGGAAAGCACTTATGAACTTCTGATACTCTTTCTGACTTTATGCAAGTTTCTGCTTCCTGAAGTCATATAGGAGTGCCATACTGGTACTGACAATTTCTAGAGCTTCAAATTGTTAGTGGAAAGTGGCAAATTTTAATTTATTTCCATCTATAAAGAAGTGCTTGGAAAAAACTAAAATGCAGCTTTATCATTAGATGTTAAGCCAACATAAAATTTATTGTTAGCAGTTGGTGAGTAGCAATATTGACAATTAGAAAAGGAACATAAAAATGAAGTAGTCTCTCCCCACTTCCCTATACTTTCTGATTTTTAAAAATTATGCATTTCTTAGTATTTTTGATGGCTGAATTAGAACAATACTAAACACAATTATAAATTGGATTGGGGAACGTTTTCTTTTAGAACACAGTTAAGAGTAAAATACTGAAAATAATTTAAAAGCTTTTTATTAATCAAATCAATTGGTCTCATGAGATTTTTTTTTTAAGTACATAGGATGCTTTCTAAAACATATGTTTCTGTAGAGAGAAGAGTCTTCTCTCATTTGGTTATTAAAATATTATGTTTTCATTTAAAATACGTGACCTATATAGCTGTTGAATTAATAGTGAAACAACAGTTAACAAGTTTCAGACACTGGTGAGTATGTCTAAGAGCTAATTAAGATAATACCTTGCTATGCTTGTACTTATCAACTCTAAGCCTTTGTTTGGGCACATTTGACATCATTGGCAAAAACTGTTGCGTTTACTTTAATAAGGTATGCTGGTAGGAAAGGACAGTCTTTATCACGGAGCATGGAATTCACAGAAGAGAGGAGTCTGAGAAGAAATACATTCCCTACCCAGCCAAGAATCGGTTCCTTCCATGGCTGTAAGCCTTGACTTGCCGCATTACTCATTTCAGCTTCCTGCACAATTTCAAAAGCATCCCCTATGTCATGATAAATGCTGTGTTGAAGTCATCAATAGCTAAGTCTACTAGCAAAATGTGACTCTCACTGCTCCTCAGATCCGGCAGGAAGAACACTTGCACATAACAGATGTATGAAACACACCCAACAAGCTGTTGTATATTGAGTTCAAGCCTTATCTCATGCAGAGGTATCAAGGAAATGAGAAAGCTTAAACCTTCCTTTGAATTGGAACAGACATAGGACTATAAAGAAAGACAGTCTTTATGTGAGAAAAGGCTTCTTTAACCAGCCTTCCTGTCCATATATAAGCATTCATTGAAGATAAGAACTTTAAAAAGCATTATCTTCCAGGTCAAGATGAAGAGAATTCGTATTTGCTCAGTGACAGTCTGTGCTATGCACCATACTGGGTGTTCTAAACCATCCCATAAAGTAGGTATCACATCTATTTTGCAGATGGATAACCAGAGCTCAAAGAGGTAAAGTGTCTAGCCCAGGGACACACAGACAGTAAGGGGTGGGACTAACATTTGAGTCTGAATCGGTCTGACTCTCAGGCTTACCCACTTTACCTTAACACCACACACTGCTTCGCTTTCTAATATAAAAAAAATCACTGAGGGAGGCTGAATCCAGTCCAGAATACCTAAATCATTGCAAAAGGCTGCCTATTGAATTTTGGAAACTTTCCGTTAAAGAGCAACATATTTACATACCAGAAGGTTTCAGCATATGTTCTATCTATATCATTTCCAAGTACCTATCAGCATAGTGCTCCGGAATCCTGACAAGGCTGACATCTTAATTGCTGACTCTTTTCTCAGAAGGTTATGCATGCCTCAAATTATAGCTAGATATTCAAAACACTGGATTAAAGTTGAAATAAATAAGTGAAGCAAATAACTGTCACCAATATGGCTTTGCTAGTAAGAATGCAAATCTAGCAAATAAAAAAAAACTGTGGTAGGACATAGGAAGTAGGGTAGAAGTCAGAGCATGCGAGTGAGTAGCCAAGAGTGAGGCTGTAAGCAAAAACCAGAGAATGGTCAGAGAGGAGAAGCTTATGGCTGATGGAGAAACCTACCCTACCTCGCACTGTTATCAGCCACAGCCACCTCCAGCTGATATCCCTAGGAGTAGCCAGCCAGGGCCAGCACTTCAAATGTCATACCTGGAAATCCTTGATCCATTTTTTTTTTTATTTTTTTAATCCAGATGTATCAGCAGGCAGCATGGCCCTGGGAAGGGCATGATTTGGGGACTCACTGAAATCTGGGTTCAAACAGAGCTTTGCTACATACCAACTACATTGAACCTCTGCTCCCCCATCCATAAATTGAGAGTAATCAAGCCAGTTTTACAGAATCAGTGGAGAATCAAATGAGTTACCATCATATAGCACATAATGGCCACTCAATAAATGTTCATTCCTTTACTTTTGTTTTTTACTGCACCATTCGAAGTAATTAAGTATCAGCAGACTGGCCATAAGCCCAAAATACAAACCACAATCAGCTACATCAGGAAGTCTTTTTCTCCTTTGTTAACCTAAGAAAGAATATATATATGTTCTACCTTTTTATGGCCTGTGACAGAAGCATTTTTTATTGCAATAACCTCTTGAGTTGGGAGATACAGAATAAGTAGTGGGTGATATGCATTATACTTTATTGTAAAGAGAGAAGCATGTCATTGTAGCTTAGAGAATACAGTATTTGTCTCATCAAAACTCCTTCCCCTGGGATGAATTAGCGGAGTAACTCCCACCAGAGACTTAACAGGGATGTGAGACTTTCTAGATCTCTAATTTACATCATTATATATTTTAAACAAATACACATCCACAATGTGAGTTTGTGTATACAAATATCTATCTATCTATCTATATATACACACACATATATGTGTATATATGTATATGTATATATATATGTATATGTATATGTATATGTACATGTGTGCATGCGTGTGTGTGTGTGTGTGTGTGTGTGTGTGTGTGTGTGTGTGTATACAGGCTTGGAATATCCAGTGATAGTACACATATTAGCTAGACAGATAAAGATGTATTATTAAAGACCAAAGTGAGATTAACATCCTCAAATCCTGTTCCTCTATTTCGGATCCCACTTTTAGAATGTCTTGAATGTGGAGTATGTGACATGTGAGTCAGGGAGACAGGCCCAGGAAGAAACCTTGACCATTTTGAAACTGAACTATAAAGCATCTTTTCCTGGCCCCATCACCAAGTTCTCGTCTACTGCTTTAACATTTCTTTTTTAGGCCCTCATGATTTTCTATGTTTTAGCACCATTTTCTTAAAACCTGCTACCTGGGCTAGGTGCGGTGGCTCACACCTGTAATCCTGGCACTTTGGGAGGCTGAGGTGGGTGGATCACCTGAGGTCAGGAGTTCAAGACGAGCCTGACTAACATGGCAAAACACCATGTCTACAAAATAAAAAAAAAATTAGCTGGGTGGGGTGGCACATGCCTAGAATCCCAGCTACTCGGGAGGCTGTGGCAGGAGAATCCTTCAAACCTGGGAGGCGGAGGTTGCAGTGAGCCAACATCGTACACTGTACTCCAGCCTGGGCAACATGGTGAGAGTCCATCTCAGAAAGAATCCAAAAAATAAAAATAAATAAAAAACAAAACAAAACCTCTGCTACCTGGAAAATGGGCTTAGAATGCCATCAATTGAAGAAAAGGAAAGAGGAAGGAATGAAGGAATGTTTGATAGCTAAAATTTATCAAACATAAATGCCAAGAACTTTTTGAAAATGATACATTCTCAATTAATTCTCATAACAACCCAATGAGATAGATACCTGTTATTAATTCCCTTTAGAGATGAGAAAATTGAGGAATAAGATGATCAAGTAACTTGCTCATGATTCCTAATGAGTAGCCAGCCAGACTCCAACCTGCAGAGCTCGAACTCTGAGCTGCTAGGCTATACTGCCCTCCAGGTGGAGGGAGCTTGTGATCAAGAGCTACTGCATTACCCAAGTGAGGACCACAACTTCCACCATGGAGATGAGGATTGTAGAGCAAGAATTCATCTTAGAATTATAGGGCATGTTTAGATGTAATAATAGATGTAGACATGACATGAATAAATCCATAAAAAAGTCTACCACAAAGGGGACTTCTTTTCTTCCAGTTTCTTTCCTTACCAACTATGGTATATTCAAAAGGGGACTTCTATGAGAGTTGCAAAATAATGAGATAATATGACAGAAAATGAGATAATATGACAATGAGATATGACAGAATGCAGGTTGCTTGAAAACCACTGCACTGCTTTGAAGAGATTAGCATTCATGGATACCTTACCATATCATAACCCATAACTGCATCCAACAACATCTATACTAGACTGAAACATATTTATACCGGAGGATCTCTTGCCTTAGAATTCAAAGCCTGACTTTAGCTTAGCTTATCTTTCAGCCACATTTATCACCCTAACAAAACTATGATCCTTAATTGTGTCCAAATATATTTTCTAAAGATTTACATATTTGAAAACAATTATACAGTTAATAGTTCCAGCACAACAATTGTTTACTAGATTTTAAAATTAAACTTTAAGTGTTAATCAGACTACAAAGAGAATTAGAAGGCAAAGGCAATCTAGAAAAAATATTTGGCCACCAAAATGATAAAGGAATAATAGTGTTAATATATAAAAAGCTCATATAAATTAACAAGAAAAATACTAATACATGTACAGACAATTCACAAAAGAAGTTGTTAAATATTTAATAAGCAAGAAAAAATATTCTATCCATTAGTAATCAAAGAAAGGTAAGGAGGGCCCCTTTTGTAGAAAGATTTCTTCCCGAATATAATCTTCATGGCTGGTCTCTAAATACAGTATTTTTCTAAATGAAGCATCACTAACTGCCAAGATCTTGAGTCTATTAACCAATCCAAACTTGTAGAGATCATTGTCACATTTTTAAGTCATTTTCTAGGACAAATAATATCCTCACCATAGACTTGAGCAAAGCATATTAAACTTGTAGGAAAAAAAAATAAACAAAATTAATGATTCTTCCACCTTCAGGAAGAATCAGATGTCTGCAAGAAAATACTGTGATAACAGACTTGGTTTCTGAAATCTTCAACAACTTAAAGAGTGGTTCTGGAAAACAGAGGGGCAACTGAAAAATTAGATTTTCTCAGGAGCTAAAGCATGCTAGACAGTATTATTTTGTGAGAGCATGAGATAAACAGCTTGTGGTTATGCATCTTTTGGTCTGCCAAACCAGAATTCTAAGCTAGTGGGCTCAAAGCTGGTGTCAGTTACTTGCATGTGATAGCTAGATGTCAGTTACCTACAGTGGTCATTCGTAAGATAATTTCTGTATGAATAAATTGTATACTTTTATAACTATTCTAAGTAGTATTAACATTTTATTCTTCCATAGGCGCATATTTGCATTCCTAACACATTTGTTAAAGGGTCTATAGCAACATTAGTCTCCTTAGAGTAGAAATCAATACAAATATATCTTCCTCAGACATTATAGAAAGGTGTTTAGGGACCGATATTCCAAAACGAAAATGGGAGTCTTTTCGTTCTACAGAGCACACACCTTCCAGAAGAGCCCGCTTGAATCAGCAGAGGAAGGACACACCTGGCCTGCTAGCTCAGTCGTGAGGATAAATAAAACGACAGAGAATGCAGCCAGAGCACTCACACTTCTGAACCTAACAGAAGGCAAGCTCCCCACATCAAGACCTTCAGGGCAGCCTTGTGCTGGAACAGTGGTAGCTCTGATTTCTTCTGAATGTAGAATGAAAACAACCTTTTGCAAGCAACCAAAATCACCCACGCATTTTTAGTCAGCCTCATTGTAACCTATACCCTTACACTGGGTGTGAGTCAATTCTGACAGTTTCTAGAATTGTGTTATTGGGATTCAGCCTTTGCCTGATGTGCTGCAGCACTGTTCCTGATGACTCATATTCCACAGTTTAAAGACAAAAGAATTCGATCAGATAGGCTCACACTTTCCTTCATCCTTTCTATTAAGTAAATCGAGCGTCCTGACAGCACACCTATCTGTAGATGTCAAGTCACATTTACGGGAATCTAAATCAAAGGCTTGCTTAGGCAAGTGTTTGGCATACAAAATCTAAAAAGTGACCTCAGTTTCCTAAATGTTGCCACTGGAGTCGTATTCTATAGAAACACATAATCAAAGCAGTGGAGGGGTGGGGCAAAGATATGGAGAAAGAATCAGGTACCAAAAAAAAAAAAAATGGTTTTTCTTTAATTTTTATTGACACTCTTATCTTATTAAATTCAGATTTCATCCAAACTACCTCTTCAATTTGTACACTATGAACTCCTGTCTCATTCCCTAATCCCAGAAGAATTTTAATATTTTAGCTGAGTGAGGAGATGCAATAACAGAGATTCTGAAAAAGGATTCCACATTTTCCGCTGAGGCCCCAGACATCATTTTGCTGGCAAAGAGGGTTGGACCATTAAGCGACAAGAGCTACGGGAGCTGTGTGGGTGCCAAGCAGCAAGTTACCTCCATCAAGCTCAGAGCTCTCACTTCTGAAATGTACATTCTTTGAAACTATGACAAGGAAGAAAGAAGGCAAATTGAGCTGCTTCAGGGTTCCAAAGCACCAAGGCAGATAACTGTATACCTAGATAGGTTCAAGTCTAGAAGAAATGCTCCCAAGATACCAAAAATGTACAGTAGGAGATACTTTTAAGTTGGGGATAAAAGGTATCAACTCTCATCTCTTTTTGCCTCACTCAGTTTTAATCACTCACGTAACTGAATTCCCGGTGGTGTTGGAGCCTCTAAAGAAGTCATTTCAGCCTGGCATTCCCAATAGCTGTTGTGTCTTCTGGCATCACATGTACAGAGTTAGAATTTCAGTAAAGACAGCATTTAAACCACTTTTAAAAATTGCTGCAGAAGGTAGCATAACCACACATTCATTTCAGAAGCTGTTTAAATGGCTAAGGACTATAAATGAGGTTGGACTGTACACAAATATGTGAGTAAAAGAGAACAGGAAAGTCCTCAATCCATATATGAATAGTTATTTCATTCTCATAGAAAGTTTAAGATAAACTAAAATAATGCAATCTTGAGATGTGACAACCTATATTTTTGTTCTTCATCAGGGTATTAATTTTCCATTCATTCTAAAAATTATATTAAGTATACTAGATATAAATTTCTAAAGCATAGAGAATGCTTTAGAGCAAACACAGAATCTTGGAAATATAGTAGGAATGGAAGAAATTGGGAGAATTACTTATCCAATTACATCAAATGAGTTTGGGATAAGACCTAAAAAGCCTGTCTTAGCTTTGAAATTATGAAGACCTAAATTTAATTCTTTGAATATCCACTAACTAGATCTATACTCCTGATCAAGTTGGTTAATGTGTGATTTCATTTTTAATCTTTAAAGGATTAAAATAGTTATACTTTTGCTCCTTAAAATTATTGAGAAAGTAAATACACTAAAAATGGAAAAATACTTTGATAGGTAGAACATATCATACAGCTAAGATGAAATTGTGTGCCTGACCCAGATAAATCTGATTTTAGCATATTACTGGTGACACAGTTAATATTGACCAGCAACATTACAATATCCTCCTGAGCTGGAGCCCAGCTGGTAACATCATGAGCCTCCTGACCAATGTCAAAGTCTTACTAGACTAAATTATCATTCTTAGAAGTCATTCATTAATAAAAAATTGGCATTATTCAGTCCTTTTACTAGACAAAACAAACAAACAAAAAATCGTTTTAGGAAGATAATTTAGCCTGGGCACCATGGCTCATGCCTGTAATCCCAGCACTTTAGGAGGCCAAGGCAGGCAGATCACCTGAGGTCAAGAGTTTGAGACCAGCCTGGTCAACATGGCAAAACCCCATCTCTACCAAAAATACAAAAATTAGCCAGGTGTGGTGATGTGTGCCTGTAATCCCAGCTACTCAGGAGGTTGAGGCAGGAGAATCATTTGAGCTCAGGACACAGAGGTTGAAGTTAGCTGAGATAGCACCACTGCACTCCAGCCTGGGCAACAGAGCAAGACTCCATCTCAACAAAAAGGAAGGTAATTCAAGTCTATCACAGAATTATGTAGTGAATATGTTACAGAAGCAAAGTAACTAAAAGATACAGAGAGAAAATAGAATTATAAGTTAATTAATAATGAGTTTAATCATATAAAATGATTGGTGTTAGACTATTTTTTAATTACCAAAATGGCAATTTCACATAATTCAGTCTAGTAAAATATATACATATGAATGTAGAATTCATCTTAGGAAAAAAATAATAATAATGTGAATTATATTAATATTTATTAAGCTTGTAGTTAATAAATGGCACCAAGTTAAATGTTTTGTTTCAATAAATTCTCACAACAAACTTATGAGGCAGATACTATTATTTCTATATGAAGAAAATGAAGCAAGTAGAACTGACATTCAAATGCAGTCTGTCCTAACCTTTACCTGACCCTGTTGGTTGAAAAGAGTAGTGGCTGACATGGACATATGGCGCAATGAACGGTGATGACTCCAGGAAGATAGAGGCCAAGAGGGAGAGGGTTGAAGCATTTACACATTACTGTATAGGATAAAGGTAGCCTGCATAACCCACTGAGCAGAATACCTTTCAAGGTTAGACAGACGTATCAGGTTACCATAGCTAAAGGTCTTTCACTATTAAAACAACTGAAGTGACTCTCCTTGTTCTAATTCCAGATCTAGAAGCAAACACCTGATCATAATTGGACTCCCACATACTTTCCAGTTTAGCTAAATCAAACATTTAATTTTCATGGCATTAGCAGTGGAGAAATGGATGCTGTACCAGTCTCTAGGGGGTCTTGGTTACTCGGTACATGCCATTAAATCAAGCCTCAAACTGCACAGCTGAGAAGCAGATGTGAAACATAACTAATAACATCAAGGAATTATCCTACCATGAGCACATGTTCAGGTGGCCCCACTAGGCAAGAGTATAAAAGCCTTCAAACTGTCCTCTAGTTAAATAACAAGGACAACAACAACAACAATAATAAACTGGTTTAAAAGTACCATCTCCTGTAAATAATTCATTTGAGTCTATGTTTATAATTACAAGAAACTTGTCCACACAAAATATTTGTTGAGTTTAGTTGTAATTTTCATTACCTTTATAGAACTTCGTGAATAATCTGATCCAAAGTCGCCCTAAAAAAGTAAAGAAACAAATATTTAGCAAACATAAAAGAATACCATGATTTGCCATGACAGTGATTTACACAGGCACATTATTAATTGACTTATAAACATAGTAAGTGCCTTAAAAGGGGAGAACACAAAGTAAAATAGGAAATACGATGGATTCTAGTTAAAAAAAAAAAAAAAAAGACATCTGCAGGAAATGCTTAGATAACTCCAAAAGAAAGAAAAGCAGGAACACCACATCAATAGTATCAATAGTCTAAAGAGAATTTTTTAAAATAAAATTGTGCCAGATACATAAAAAGTATGATCTTGAACTTGAAATGAATATACCAATGAGATGCAACTGTAACAGTAATAACAAAGATAATTTTTAAAAAATCTCCTCCGCATGAAAATGCTGGCATCGGAAAACATTTTCCCATTCAACTTTCTAGCACAGCTATTATGAGAAATCCATTTTCTCCCAAACTTCATTACTGTAAATATTGTTTATCAAGGGTCAGAATAGCAAGGCATGTAAAAGTCAAAAGCTTGATTAAGCAAGAGATGACATGGTTCCTATAATATTATTACAACCTCAAAATAGAAAACTAAGGATCTACTCTGAGTACAGGAACTCCAAGATGAAGATTAAGGCTGACTTTCTGTTTTTACAAAATGTTAACTTGATTCTATCAGGGAAGAAATACCTTTAGCTCATTTCTGATCAGAATATAGTAGTATGTACAAAACGCAAATTATTCCAACTGATATTGAAGTTTAAATATGTAGAATGTAAAGAAAGAAACATTCTACTTTGTAGTTAACTTTACGCTTGTGTACAGTTCATTCGACTCTATCAAAGGTGATTCAAGTTGACACCACAAAAATGATTTCATTTTGTCAGCTTTCAAAAACCCACTATCAAATCATACAGAATTAAATCTGCAATTCCAGATTTCTATTTGAGCTTCCAATACAGAAAAAAATAGAAGGAAATTAACATTTCTAAAATCTTAACTTTATTCCTGGTATCTCAGCTAGATTTTCTTATTTAATCTTCACAACTTCTAAAACAGTAAATGTAATAGCTTTGTATAATCATAAAGCAATGCACATCGACTACAGAAAATGTGCCAAGCACAGAAAACAAAAATCAATCATAATCCTACCATTAGTAGAAAAGTTAATGTTTTGTTCATTCTCTTTCAATACACACGGTCTCACATATACAATGTTTTAAACAAGATCAAAATTATTCCATATATACAGAATATCTAGCCTTTTCCCCTTAAAATTATATCATTTTTCCATATTATAGTCTGAAAATATGGTCTTAATAGTTGCATCCTAATCTTCCTAATTACATGGCAAAATTTTTTCAAATACTTCCTCATATTTATGATATACATTTTTGTTTGTCTAGCATACCTAACATTGTAATAATCTCCTTGCATAAAAATCTTGACTTTTTATCTGCTAATTTCCTTAAGTGAAATTCACCAAAATGGTATTGTTGAAGGAAAGGAACAAACTTTTTCATGGCACTTGCCTATCATGTGCCCACCAAAAGGGCAAAATCTACAGCTTGCTCATCAAGAGAACAATTTGCAATATAGGAAAGTGTCCATTTCTCTAAACAGTCATAAATATATCATAGCATTTTCATAAAATATTTTTTATTTCATAGTGAAATGGTATGTACTTTTTATTCGAGTTATTTTTTCTTGTTATTACAACTAAGCAATTTTTAAAATTGATTGCAGTTCTCCCCCTTTGCACCTTTGACTATTCTTACTTAGGAGATTTGTGGTTTTCTATTGATTTGTAAGAGCTCTTTAGACAATAAGGATATTAATCATTTGTGTATCATAATTATATAAATATTTTCATTTGCTTTCCCAGTCTGTTATTTGCATTTAGGTTTGGTTTATAATGGTTTTGATGCACAGAAGTTTAAATTTTATGTGATTAAATAGATCAATCACTTATTTTGGGATGTCTTCTCTGGCTTCTATGCTTAGAAAGTTCCTCCTCAATCCAGTATCAGTTAAATAGCTACTTATGTTTTCTTTTGCTTGTCCTCCCAGTCCCTATCACTACCTTCTACTCTTGGCTTTTTTTTTTTTAACCCATGTATACTTTATCACAGGTATGGCATGAGAGGAGTATTTACTACAATTTTTTATCACCACCTCTCCCAGACATTCCCTAGCACCACTAGTGAAATAATCCACTTCTTCCTAGTTCATCAGTGCCAATTTTGCTTTGAGGCACAACTCAAAAGTTCTTATGTCAGTGTTGACACCTGGTCAAGTCTATCTTGTCAATGCCCATCTTGCAGTCTTGTCGTAAGTGTTAAACCAGATAACGTACAGAAATTTCTTACTTCAGTGCCTAGCACATCATAAGTCCTCAATTAAGCCAACTAGACACTGGTTTCAGGGCTGTTCATTTCTCTTCTTCTGATCCATCTGTCAATTCTTGTGCTCACAGTATAAACTTTATAGAGCACACAACATTTGGTCAGAAAAATATTTTGAATTTCTTTTCCAAAACATGTTCTTGGCTGTTTCTACCTGTTTATTCTTTACACAGGCCCAACTCACTTTTCATTGCAGTTATTCTTCAGACCCTTCTTTCCTGCAATTCTCTCACATTAATATTTTTCTGCATGTCTTATTACATAGGCCAGAATTTCCGAAACAATGTTCAAAAGTAATGGTAAGCACAGACACCTTAGACTTTTAACTGATTAAAATAGCAAAGATTCTAGCTGCTCACCAATAAGTTTGATGTTGATTCTAGGCTTCAAACAGATAGTCTTTATGGAAGCATCCTTCAGTTCCTTATTTTATAATATTAAATTTTTTTTATATCCTTCCCACAGAGGAAACTGATTTTTAAAGCAGTAATATGAGTTGCCCAAAGTCATGCAGCCAGTACATGGTGGGGCCTGAATGTACATCAAAGTTTTCTGGTTCCAATGTCTCTATTTTCCTATAATGTAGTCAGTCTCCAACCCGAAATTTGGATTTCTCCAAAATTTATATATCACCAAATAAGCTTTGTCCAAAATTTACATATAACCAAAGAAAGTTGTTTAGACCTTATAAAACCTCGTCTTGTAAAAGTAAAGCAATAAAAGATGGCTAGTTTATTAGCTCACCTAAAGAAATGTAGGTCATCCATTATGAGCAGAAATATTTTAATGTTCATCAATATTTCTATGGGAAAGCAAATTAGTAGGACATGCCAGAGACACAGCTGGGACTTCTCCTTAATCATCCTCTAAGCAGAGAGAATAAAAAAGCTCGGGCCACTGGAAGTACAAACACTGAAGCGGAAAAGCACAGGACTTTGAAGCAAAACAGAAATTCTTGGAGGAAAAGGACTGAGTTAGCAGGTAAGAAGGAGATGGTGGTCAACAGCAAGGTAGAATAAGAAAGCCAGAGTGAAATGTGTCTGTGGCATCTCCTGGCCTCCTCCTTCTTCCTTATCTAACCGTTAGGGTTGAAGGTGTCTGTCAGAGCAAATGCCAAGTATAAATAAGATTTGGCCCATACACTTTTCTTTTCCTGACCACCAGCCAAACTCTGATCCAAATTTGTCTCCTCTATAGCTCACCATATTACGGAAAGGCAAGTTTGCTCCCATTCACCTGACCCTAAATACATGTCTTTCTGTGCTACTCTAGGACAACTTAACTTTAGCAACTATTGATTAAAACTAGAAATAAGAAAAAACTGTCCAGTATTAAAAAGCTTCATAATCGAAGTTGACCCTACAGTGGTTTCTAGAAGAGAATTTCCCAGGCCATTCTCTTTCTCTGGGTTAGTTCTTCCTTCTTCTGGAAGAGCTCCTTCACCCCCTCCAGGCTTTCTCCCATCTCCCTAACAGAAACCCCAGATCCTGCCCCTCCCAAACCTCTCTGTACCCCAAAACATATAGATCCTACCCTTTTTTCCTTCCCCATGCCCAGGCCCACTCCCAAAGAGTCTTGAATCTATCTTGCTAAGACCTCATCTGATGACCAAGTCTTGACAAAGCACACCCACACCCACCTTTTCTGGTAACCAGCTGTAAACCAAGACCCTCTCCCTCCCTTAACCCTGCCCCAATCTAAGTTCCTCTTCCCCAATCTCATTCGGCCAAACAGGTCAAAAGCATATGCTGTGAGGTAAAGTGATGTGCTTAAGTAAAATTTGAATAATTAAACAGAATTAAACTAATTATAATTAAATTTAGTGGAAATTTAAAGAGACTAAATCTCTTTTACTTTTCTCTTCTCATAGGCCAGGGCATATATTTAGGTTCCACAAACAAAAATGCTTCATTCTTGACTCTTGTTTTGACATTAGTAAAAATGGAAAGCACAATCATGTGCCTAGGGCTCTCACATTGTATCTTCTTTGACTCACAAAACAATCCTGAAGAGCATCAGGATAGACGTTATTATTTTTATTTGATACAAGATGAAACTGATAAGCAAAGAAATGAGTGAATTGCCTGGAGCTACATAGTCAGTAATGGAAGCAACAGAACCTGAATCCAGAACTTCTGTTGTCAAGTCCCAAGTTCTTCCTGTTTCTTGAAACTGATGTCCACAGCCTCCAGAACCATTAGTTACCAAACATTTACTATTTCTACCAGAGCTACAGAAGCAATCATGGTTCATTTCTCCGAAATTGCTCCCCAGTAAGACTATTCTGAAGTCTACAGTAATTACTTTGAGATTGTCTTACACAGTTCTTGTTTCTTCCTTGACTGAATAATCTCTTCTGGTGACAAGCCAGGATATAAGGGCCAAACCATGCCTGCCTTTATAAAAGCAGGAATGGAAATTATAATATTCCTACAAATGCTAAATTTAAAAGATTGAACATCATTTACAGTAACTATATACTGTCTTATAAATGATTTCTTTTCAATAATGACCCTGTTTCCAAGAAGATCTTGCATTGGTGACTTTTCCATATCAGACATATTTCTTATTTCACATTTCCAGCTAGTCAATGTGTATAATAATAAAGAATTATTCTATCCATGATTCAAGATTCAATTATTCTATAAATTATTCAAATTATTCATCAAGATTCAAAATGCATCTCCATCAAATGTGTTTATTAAATTTGTGTAAAAATCTAGTTCTATTAGTACCATCCATCTAAATAACTGCAGTTAATTCTTGTATCTGCCAGGTACTCTTCTAAAGAGTTTACGAGTATTATCTTATTTAATCCTCACCTAACAACCCTATGAGATAGGTACTTTTATTATCCTATTTTACATAAAAGGAAATTGAGGCACAAAGAAAATAAGTAACTACCCAAAGTTACACCGTAATAAGTAACAGAGCCTATATCTGAACCCAGGTTGAGAGACTCTAGAGTTCAGAGAGTTTTAGTAACTTGTAGTTTCCAGAGACTCATTTGATACCAAGGGTTAGGCATGAATTGAAATGTTATTATATTGACCACTAGAATCAGAGCGTGACACCTTGACAACCCACTTAAGAAACCATTAGTTGTGTTATTGCTTTTTGTTCTTCCCTGAAGTGGCTTTTTTGTATTTCGCAATAATGTTAATTACCAAGACCACTTATTCTTTCAAGGTGGCATTTTTTTTTAATGAATAAAAATAAAGCAAGTGAATACCTTCTCTAATAACAAGTAAAACAGCCTTTTGAAGCTGCAAGGCATTTAATGTACACCCATCATAAGCCATATTTGATCATTCAAACAAGATGAGGTAGGAATTAGTATTGTTCTCATTTTACAGATGAAGAATCTGACCCTTAGATTAACTAAATTGTCCAAAGTTACACAGCTTATGTACATGGCAAAGACAGCATTCAAACCCAAGTCTGTCTTCAGAGCCCTACTCCTAGCTGTTCTGCGACCTGCCTGCAATCTTCTCTACTGAAATAACACTGGCTAAATTAGAGAAAAGCAATTTGGGCAAATATTTCTCCACTGCAAACAACACAAGGCAATGCAATGCAATGTGTTCACTTATACTCACAAACGAACCTGCCAAGATGTTGAAGAGAAGTGCCTACTGGAATGAAGCATTCTATAAAGGACCTTTGACAGAGAGGGGTGCTAAAACAGTACTATTTATCTCACTCATTTACATAACTAAAATTCTAGATTTTTTTGGTTCTGAATTTGACATTTTATTTTTATTTCCATAAAGAAATAAGTCTACTACAGAGCTCAGAAAGTACAGATCTCCAAATATATAATTTCAAACATACTTGAATAAATAAACTTAAATAATTATCATTTATAATATTTTTCATTAGAGAGCAGTGAAACAATTTGTCACTATCAAACTAACATTCCAGACTCTCCTGGGGTCGTGTAATTCATGGCAGGTTTGAGGAGCATAATGTCAACCAATTTGCTGAAAAAAGTGATCATTCACTTGTTGAACTCAGACCAATGAATACAGTTAGAATGAAGTACTGGC
The DNA here is from genome assembly GCF_048565385.1 of Saimiri boliviensis. Classification (NCBI taxonomy): domain Eukaryota; kingdom Metazoa; phylum Chordata; class Mammalia; order Primates; family Cebidae; genus Saimiri; species Saimiri boliviensis. The sequence goes on from NC_133460.1 coordinate 40,333,330, forward strand.
AAATTCCAAGTAGCACATTTATTATTAGCAATTTTTATCTAGTCAAAAAATATTTCTAACATCATCTATTATTTTTTCAAGATGACATTCAAGCAATATAATGAGGCTCTGTAAAGAACAAAGACAAATACTACCACTATGGACCCAGGAACAGGTTTGATCCAATTGCTTAGCTGATAATATAGTGGCAACTCAAATCATAAATTTTAATACAGTAGGATGGAAGACTTTTGAAGGCTGGCCTGGAATAACAACGCAAGATCAAAGTCAATTCAAGCAAAATGGTGCTCACGCTTACTCAATCTCATAGTAATCACACAGAGGTGAAGAGTCCAAGTTCTAAAATAGGCAGTTCTTGAAATATCACCTCAATTTCCTCATTTATGATGGAATAATGATTATGCTGCTACCTAACAGGTTGTTAGGATAAAATAAGGTGATAGATGTAGAATGGGTAAATGCTTAATAAATACTAGCTGTTGGAGATCTTATCACTAGTAAGTGTCTGTGAAATTGGAGAGCTTACAGACACTAGTAAGCTAGTAAGTTTATAGGTTAACTAAACCTACAAAAAGTATGCCTGAGGCTTTTTTAATTTTTTAGATGGAGTCTCACTCTGTCACCCAGGCTGGAGTGCAGTGGCGTGATCTCAGCTTACTGCAACCTCTGCCTCTTGGGTTCAAGTGATTCTCTTGCTTCAGCCTCCTGAGTAGCTGGGATTACAGGCATGCCTCACCATGTCTGGCTAATTTTTGTATTTTTAGTAGACATGGGATTTCACCATGTTGGTCAGGCTGGTGTCGAACTCCTGACCTTGTGATCTGCCCACCTTGGCCTCTCAAAGTGCTGGGATTACAGGCATGCACCACCGCGCCTGGCCACCTGAGGCTTTTAAAGTTATTTCTAAGAGAGAAACTGAGGACAGGAGCTATTGCTGTTTGGCTATATCTCTGGCACCTGACATAGTATCTGATAAATCATGCTCATTAAATACATGCTGAATCATTATATGAATGACATATTAAAAGAGCTATCTTAGTGAAATGCATACTAGAATTCTGACAGGGGAGAAAACAGGCTTTTAAAATGAGAAAGAGGAGATAACACAAATCTGAAGTTAAGCAAATCCTAGCAGGTTATTTTTCACATAAGACCAACAGAACCCAGTCAGATCCTTCAGGTTAGGTTCCACAAAATCCCTGATCTGTATGTAGTGCCAAATGCTGCATGTTGACCAAAAAATGCAATGCTAGTGTTTACATGCTTAAGTAAATTCAGTTACTTAAAACTCTTCAAAAGAATTTCCCCTAACCACCACAGCCCACTATAGAACTGAAGAGGGCTTATTACAGAAACTGTTCATCTGGATTTAAATACAACAGAGAAGCTACCATTTTAAGGAGTCTGTACTTGTGACAGTAAACATGTATTGGGTCTTCCCTAGGAAGGTAGGAATTAGATTCTCCCCATATTCCATCCCTTCCAGATTCAGGCATGATCTTGGCTCCTACAGGGACTATCAAGAGGAATAAGGTACAACCTGTACTCTGGAGGCACTTCCTGTCTTAGAAAGAGAATAAAACAGGTACAGAAATAACTGTAGTGCAAGGCCAACCACAGCAAGTGCCACAGAGATGTACAAAGAAAGGGATCCAAAAAGGAATCAAATAAATCTATTTTAAGCAATTAAGCCTTGCTGACAGTGAGGGCACTATCATACAGATGAGACCACAGGATGGGTTGGAGTTCAATGGGCAAGGACACAGCAGGCTGAGAAGACAGCAAGGGGAAAGGCCAGGTAGGAAAACATAGAGTGATTAAGAAACCTGGGACGACTTTGACATTTTGCTAGTTTGTGGGGCCAAAAAATAATTTATAATAAAAGCCACCTGAAAAAAAAATGGAATATAGGGACAAAGATGCATTAAGAAGATATCATAGGTTGTTGAGCAGGAAACTGACCATGACTAAGACTATTTATTAGAGCAATTTACCTGGCAAGAGCATATTAACTGGAATGGAGAGGGAGGGAGATGAAAGAGCTCAGCACTAAGGAATTAATCTTGCCCAAAGAGAGCTATGGTCTTCACTCTTAGCACCCAGGAAGCTCTAAGCCCTTGGGATCTCCTGTCTGAAAAGAGTGACTTTGTTCACCTTGGGGCTTTAGGCCACATCTCAGAGTCTATGCAAACAATGTGATTTATGGTAGGGTGCCTGTGGCTACATGGTATTAAGAGCAATCGACGATACCTCTGTGACCAACCATGCCTGTGTGACTAGCCTCAGTCACATAACTCCATATGTTCTCACTTAAGAGTGGGAGCTAAACACTGAGTACAGGTGGGCACAAAAAAGGGAACAGACACTGAGGTCTACTTGAGGGTCCAGGGAGGGAGACGAGCAAGGCCGGAAAAAATTACCTTTTGAGTGCTATGCTTGCTACCTGGATGGTGAAATCATCTGTAAACCAAACCCCCATGATACAATATACCAATATAGCGAACTTGCACATGTACCCTTGAACCTAAATTAAAAGTAAAAAAATAAAAATAAAAATAAAAAGGACTCATCACTGCAATCAAAGCTAATGGGGATATATGTAATATATTTAATATATTCGATAAAGTACAAAGTATTAAAATAAATTATGCACACCAAGGCTTGAGTGTGCTTCCCTGTCAGCGCTCCCCATGTATGTGGTCACGCACCATTGCTGGGAGAGTGGCAATGTGCACACCACTCCACCAGGAAGGAACAGCTGGAAGCTTGCACCTCTTCTAGACCCTGATCTGAGTTCCCCAATCTTCCCTTGCTCAATTTGAACCTGCGTTCTTTTGCTCTAATAAACTGGAACTGTGAGTATAACAGCTTTTGGAGTTCTGAGAGTCTTTCTAGCAAGTTATTAAACCTGAGGGTGATCTTGGGAACTCAAAAACTTACAGTTGGTGTCAGAAATGAACGTGGTCCTGTGATTTTCCTCACTGTACACCAATCAACACAAGAAACCCTCCGCAACAGTGCACGAGGTGATGGTGGCTTAAAAGAAAACAGGGTGGAATTGAGGAAGCATGAGTGCTAGAACTTGATAGAAAACATACACAAAGGGATACAGACCTGATTAGATATAGGAAACGTAAAGGAGTTTGCCTGAGAGAAGATAATAAATTAAATTATTAGTAAATGAAAATTGAGAACTAAGAAAAAAGATCTGGTTTGAGGAGGAAAACAAGGTGAAGCTGGGGAAATGAGAAGTAAGTACGGGTGACTTCAATTCCTTCTTCCCTGTGCACACACACCAATACCCCCTTTGAGACGTGAAGTCTGTTTCTTTACACTTTGGAATCTTGTCTGGCCAGCAGAACACGTATCCATCATGTGCTGTAGGCACTTTGAATCTAGCGTTTAAGAGGACTGGCGAGCCCCATTTCCTGCTTCTTGGCACCCTAAGCCACCATATGAAACAGTCCAGGCTACTCTACTGAGAGAGGAGCCCCAAAGGGGAACACCAAGGCACCAGACCTGGGAGTGGAGAAGCCACCTTGGACGCGCAGAGCAGTGGGACCTTTAGATGGCTGCCCACACACACAAGACAAGAACCCCACGGAGCCATGAGAGAGGATAGTGCCTTGCTGTTTAAGCCACTATGCTTTGAGATGGTTTGTTACATGGTAATAGACATCCGAAATGCAAGACAATAAATATAATTAACCTACAGCATTATGCCTAACTAATTTCTTTATTTAGAAAGTATGTGATCGCCCAAGTTAATGTCTGTCAGGAGTCAGAAGAAGAACTAATTAAAATCCACAGATGACCCAAAGAGCTTGACGACATTCTGTTATGTGGTCATAAATTATCAAAATCAGTTTATTTCCCAAAATACCTAATTTATGTGTTAAGGAACCACTAGGCTAATGTACTCAGTTGGGTCTCTAATTTTACCCAGCTCTTCCTGCCCGCTTGTTTTCTATCTCCATTATTTCCAGCTTATTAATATCTACAGTCTCATTCTGTTTGATAAATTACTGGCAAGCTCACTTTGTTCTGTTTTGCCAGATACTAGAAGGTCACACACACACACACACACACACACACACATCTCTATTTTAGGTTTATTTTGCTATTCTAAAAGTTTTTCAAAAGAATCTATGGTTCTTATAAAATTACAATATTTTGATCCTAAAAACTGACAGGAAATATAGATCACAGTAACATCTAGGACATTAGTACATATAGTACGTATTTTTAAAATGCTGAATGAACAAACAAATAGAGCAGTGACATTCAAAATTGTCAACTTTTATATGAGCACTTGTTCCAGGAAAATAAAGAGTTTTTATTTTTCTTCACTGAACAAGAAAACAAACAAGCAAAAAAAAAAAAAAAATGAACAAGGGTTCAATTTTTCTTTATTGTTCTTTGGGAAGGCGGTCCCATTGGGAGCCTGATGAAGCCTCTGGAGCCCTTCTCAGAATACTGTTTTTAAAGGCATAAAACAAAACAAGGCTGATAAGAAAGCCAAACAAATGGAAATACCATTTTTTCTCCTGACCTCTATTATCTTGGGTGATTACATACTTTCTAAATAAAGAAATTAGCTAAAGACAATGACATTGTTGAATTATATTTACTGTATTGCAATATTATAGTTTCAAGATATTTTCAAATTTGTGAGACTATATTTGCTTCTTTATTAATGCATTATATTGTCAAGTCATAGGCCTAATAAAAACTATAAGTTTTAAATAGTTAAGAGCATAAATAATGCTTCAAGACATCTTCAACAAGGATAATGAAATATAATAATATTCAGAATTACTATGGTGGCGAAGTCACAATTCATTCTCCTGTGGTTTATGCCTATGTTCATAATTAAAGAAAAAGGTAAATTTTCATTTAGGGATTACTGAAATGACTATTTTTTACCATCCAAGGAGACCCTAAAAATTATATTCACAGACAGTTGGTTAAAACTTTCTGCATTAAAGCCTTGGACAGGTCTATCGTTAATTATACTGAATTCACAGTTCTTACAAAACATTGAGCCTTCGTGCCTGGGAGCTGCTAGTATCCTGACGAAATTTAAAAAGTAAAAGGAGACTCCTGCTTTAAAAGACAGGACAATAGGAATGAGATTAAGAGGCAGAGTTGAACAGGGATAATAGTTACCAAGGGCCTGGGGCTATATGCCTATTTGAAGTTTTAGCAGTGTAATACTCAAGTGGAAATACTAGCATGCGGTCAGACTGAGGACCAGCTAGGGAGAGAGATCAGGACAGGGACAGGATGGTTTTCAAGAAAACCGCATAGAAGCCAAAGTAGGACCATGAGACTGGAGGAGGGACATAAAAAGCCCTGGAAAAGACAGGAGGGAAAAAGAGAACAGAACCTTGGGATTTACCAAATTTAGGGACAGAGGCAAGAAACTGAAGACAGAGAAGGGCTTGAAAGTAGTGAATGAAAAATAACACAAGGTTCATTCAGTCCAGGGTCACCTCAGAAAAGAAAGGAGAGTCCAAATCAGAGGTATGGATTAGCGTGATATCCAATTTAAACACTCAATGCTAAATCCACTGATATTGAGAGAATTTAACTATAACATGAAATTACATATCAAATCAAACTGCAATTTCTAGAAGGAACTGTACTTATCATCTATTTAATTCTTTTGTTATGAATTGACTAAAGATCTATCAAGGGGAAATAAACACAGGTAAAGGAGGGTTATATATCATAATAAATTCTACTTGACATCATTATCTTATATCATTTAAAAAAAAAAAAAAAGGCATCTGTATTCTGCTGCCAGAAACCTCTACACAGAGAATGAAGGTCACAATGATCAAGGCTAATTAATCCTTGTTGGGTAGGCTTGCTAGCAAATGGAACCTTGGCATATAGTATAAAAGACTACTAATGTTATGTCAAAGTTTTACATGTAATTTTTTAAATCTGAAAAACATGAAACAAGCTCATTAGCTATACCATCGTTTATCTGACTTATTTGACTTGAATTGATCTTTCATTTGGTCAAGAGTTTGCCCTCCGATCAACTATGATCAGTTGAATGACTCTGAACCCCAAACTTCGTACTTTTTTTCTCTTTAATTCACATGCACCTGAATAGTACTTTTTGTATACCAGACCCAATTCTAAGCTGTTTACAAATTTAAATACATTGAATCCTCAAAATAACACCATAACATCATTAGTGTTATTATCCTTATTATACAAATAAGGAAACTGAGCCCCAAAGAGGTTGATTGACTTATCCAAGACCACAGAGCTAGTAAATGATCAAATCAGAGTTAATACAGGGAGTCTGACACCAAAATTCATGCTTTCAAGGGGGACATTCTGTTGCCCACTGCTCAAAGATACCCTGTAGCAGAGAAAATGAATGCACACAATAATATTTTTAATGTATTCTCAACAATAAACCTTTAATTTACTGAATGCCAAGAATTTCATTTTGCATTTTTCCTAAATTCAATATTCCCATCCTCAATTGATAATATCCATTAAGTTACTAATTCCCTTTTCTGTAAAACTATCAGGACTAGGTCAAATGCCATTTATAGGTGAATGTCATTGTTTGAGAACCCCATAGCTTGGAGTTCAGGGTAAATTACTCTCATTTTATTTGAAGCTACTCTTTGCTAAAGGTTTTATGATATGACAACATCATAGATTAGGATATCTGCTTTTGATTTTCTATCAAACCCCAACATACCTCCTCTTTGCAAGCTGCACCTGTGTTTGCTTTTATCTTTTTCTCTCAAATCCCCCATGATCATGCAGGAACAATTCATGTCTTCTCTGATTCTCTGAAGTGCTGAAATTAGGACCCTATGATTCTGTGCTTAGCCTCTGCTGCAGAAAGGAATAGCTTTACATGTCCCACGGGAAATCTCAGCTTCAGGAAAGATTGTTGGAGAGCTCCCAGACAAAATGGTTTGAAGAAAACAAAACAAGGGAGTCCCAACATCATGTATTGCCACAATTTCAGAGGAAGAATTGGCAAGTTAAATAAATAAATAAATAACCAGATCGCAACATTAAAATTGTCAAACTTGAAGTTCACTCATCTTTAAAAATATATCTTTAAGATTCATGGATCTAATTTGCTGACTTGCTGTCATAATACTTTTCCCAGTTAATGATTTGTCACTCTATGAAGTTAAAAATGATTATTTGTAGACAATTGACATGTCGTGCCTAACATTTCCAATGGGTTAGGAATTTCAAAATGATTTTTAAAGGACGGAATATATCAAATCGTTTTTGAGTAGTATGTTTAAAACTTCTCTTCAACTCAGGGATTTGTCATTTTATTGAAAATAGTTTCTCTGTTTTCTTTTTCTTTTGAAAAGCTACACTGAGCAATGAGTCACCAGGTGATTTCCCCTCTTTATCTCTAAGTTCCATTTGAAAGACAAAAAAAATACTCTTCTTTGTCTTCTCACGTGTACCTGAGCTGCTAGGGTTCAAGGTTGTTAAGGAGACCATTAAAACAAAACGTATGTTTATTTGACAAGGAGCTTTATTACATGGAAGTTTATATGCATGTCAAATGTTTAAGGCAATTTAAATTTTTAGTATCTCCAGAGACCAAGTTAAATGGCTGCTAAAAACTAGCTTTTTAGAGCAGCTTTCAATGTCTATTTATTTAAATAAAAGGTAACAAGCCTCATATTTAAAATATCTGTTGAAGTTAACTAGGATATCAAAATATTATGTTTGCTTTATTTTTTATTACTGAATCAGTAAATAAATATCATTCAGATTCACTATCATCTCGAGCTAGATGATATTGAAAAATACATAATGGCGGACTGTTGCCATAGTAACTCCTCTACAACCACACATTTTCTATGGCAACCCAGGCTCCATGGAATACTAATGAAAACCCATAGCAACAGAGAATCAAAGAGGTGATGTCTGGAGACCAAATAGCTCATGTAACATTTATTACAAATGTTATGGATGCTTTTGTATATTTAATAAACAAAATCAGTGTTGAAAGACAGTATTAGCTAGAAAATATAAAAGGCGTATTTAAAATCTTTTCTTAAAAAACCCAAATGCCTATGGTACTTAAGGAATCTACGTCAATACAATAATGAATACGAGAACACATAATTTATATTTTTAAATATAGACTCATTTTTTTGTGAAAATGGCTATATCTTTCCCCAGTTGCAAAAGATGTGCATGCAACATTGCAATGTGAACCCTCAAAGCAACGCAAGAACACTTTGTGTGGATTTTAATTTTTATTATTTTATTTTACTTTATCTTGGCATTTTTCCTAGTTCCTGTTCTTTTCAAGAATTCAGCTATGTAACCTCTGAAAGCCTTGGATTCTTGTTTGCAAAAGGATGTTGTATTTAAAGGACCTTAAAGCCTCTATGATTCCTATTCTACCATTTATCAGCATACGAATTTCATAAATCATTTAATCTGAGTGTCAGTTTCTTATCTGTCAAAGGACATGATATCTTCCTCCCCCTCATTACCCATTTGCTACAAAATGTGCTAGATATACATAAGTACTCTGTGAAAAAAATTAATACGGCTAAAGAAAAAACCTAAAATGTTACTATTTACATTTCTGTTTTAAAACACTGGAGTTAATGATAAAGATCCATTTATTAAATCAATGTGTATTATAAACTATTTTGATGTACGATTATTTATTGAGTACCTACTATGTTACCAATTGTTGCTGTAACAGCAAGATGAACAAGATAGGTAGGTCTCTGCATTCATAGAGCTTATGTTCCAGCAGAAAATGTTAGAGAATAGATAAGTAAGCAAAGGCAACTAAGAAATGTGAAAGTGCTACAGAGCAACTCATCAGAGTGAAGTGATTAAAGAGGATTTTTAAGATGTAGGCTAGTTCAGGTCAAGATGCATTGCAGGTCAGTGCTCTGCTCTGGAAGGAAGGAAGGAAGGGGCTGTGAAATGGAACCAGGATGAGGAGTCAGCCATGGGAGGAGATGGACAGCCAGGCAGCAGGACAGCTGTTAGAAGACACTGCAGTAGGAAAGAGGTTAATAGGCTGACAAAAAAGCACAGAGGTCAGTGGGGTTAAAGAGCAGGGAACAGGGACAGGATAATGTGGTATGAAAACCTAGAGGGAGAGAAAGCCAAAGTAGGAATCTGATTTTTTGACTGTGTGGACCTGGATTGCACAGAGGGACCAGCAAGAAAACTATGACATCACCAACATGAGAGATGATGGTATGACTTGTGCCACATAAGTGGCACTGCTGACGGCAAGAAGTGAACATGAATAAGATCTACCCTGGAGGTAGAGAAAACACGATTTGCTGATGATTTAAGCCCAGGAGACAAAAGCGAGGGGAATCAGTTATGACTCCCAGGTTTTTGATAAGAGCAACTGGAGGCTGATGATGCCATCTCCCACAATGGGAATTATGAAGACGTGAACGGGTTTGGGATGGTAGGAAGAGGTGGACTGTGCCAGGTAATCAGGGCTCTATTCTGTACTGATCTGCGTGTTAAATATTTTCCCAGTCGAAAGTCATAGATTTCCTTATAAATAAGTAATACTGGCCGGGCACTGTGGCTTAAGCCTGTAATCCCAGCACTTTGGGAGGCTAAGGTGGGTGGATCCTGAGGTCAGGATTTCGAGACTAGTCTGGCCAACATTGTGAAACCCCGTGTCAACTAAAAAAAATACAAAAAATTAGCCGAGTGTGGTGGTGTGTGCCTGTAATCCCAGCTACTACGGAGGCTGGGGCAGGAGAATCTCATGAACCCGGGAGGCGAAGGTTGCAGTGAGCCGAGATTGCACCATTGCACTCCAGCCTGGGTGACGGTGCAAAACTCTATCTCAAAAGTGAATAAATAAATATTAAATTAAACTAAAATTTACATTTCAGAAAGTATTGAAATGAACTAGGGGATTACAATTTATGCCTAGATATTATCAAGTGCCTTAAAATCTAGTCTCAGCCAAGGAACCCAAGTAAAGATGTAAGAATGGAACTAGTTGGTGGGGAGGGCCCAGCCAACCTTTGGGATGCTGGTCTTTCTCATCAACTAGTTCCCTGCTGTCAACTGCTAACTTCAAACCCTGTATCTACAAAATCAACATTCAGCTCAGATAAAATGAACTTAAAAAAAATACCACTTAATGTTATGTTGCCTTATAATTGATATAGTGCCTATTTATTTAGATAAAACCCAAATTGCTTTCATCCGCAGCACATTCATCCTTTAATCATATTTTCAATTTATTCTAATTTATTTACAAGAGAACACTGGCATATAGTATTAAAAATTCTATACTATGGCTCAATAGAATTCAAATCATTTGCTTTTACAAAACCTTGACTGTTAGCAAAAAGGAAAGAAAAACAGATGTAGGAAAGCATAAAGTTTAACATGACAGATCTTTGTTTAAAACTACTTATTCTTGCCTAGGCATGGTAGTTTGCACCTGTAATCTCAGCATTTTGGGAGGCCAAGGATGAAGGCTCACCTGAACCCAAGAATTCAAGAGAAGGCTAGCAACACAGTGAGATCTTGTCTTTACAATTTTTTTTTTTTTTAATTAGCCGGGCTTATGCCTGTGGTCCCAGCTACTCAAGAAGCTGAGGCAGGAACATCACTTGAGCCCAAGAGTTTGAGACCAGTCTGGGCAACATAGTGAGAACCCACCTATATAAAAAATTTAATAACATTAGCCTGGCACAGTGGCTCATACCTATAGTCCAGATCTCTGGGAGGCTGAAGCAGGAGGATTGCTTAAACCCAGAAAGCTGAGGCTGCAATGAGCCATGATCACACCAGTGCACTTCAGCCTGGGTGACACAGCGAGACCCTGTCTTCAAAAACAGAAAACAAAATACACACACACACACACACACACACACACACACACACACACACAAACCCTACAGATTCTTGCTTTGATAGTTGACTTTATTATACATATTAAAGCTATAGAAATTTTAGAATATTCTATTTTGAGGTTATTATCTCTATCAGGTAGTTCCAGATAGACTAGTGTATATAGAGATTCTATACTTAACTCCTGTTTGATAAAATCAAATAAAAGTTATGTTTAAAAGTTTAATATTATTCACATTGGGTTTAACTAAAATTTTCTTTAAAATTTTTGTAATGCAATTTCCACCTAGATTAAATCCACATTTAATAGGTATGCAAAACAATGCAGTTATCACAATACCTACTAAAAATAATCACTAGCATGACATACAGCAAAGCTGAAGACTTTTTATTGCATGCAATAATGGCACATTAAATAAATGCTAAAAATATACCTCCTAAGACTGAAAAAAATGTAAATCACAGAGACTTCTTTAAGGTTATTTTTAAATGTTATCATATGGCTAGGAATAATTTATTTTCTAATAATAGACTACTGGAGTTTTTTAAGCAAACACAATGAATCATCATGTAAGTTAAAAACACATAAACATTTATTGATACAAAGGAAACTCCAGTTACTAGAGAATGTCAAAGCATGTAAACTTTGTGCAATATGAACATATATATTTAAGCAAATCTAAACAAATGTACAGATTTGGATACAAAACATGGTCATGATTCATTGCTTTAAATTTTAGCTGGCCAATCCAATAAAATCAAATGAGGATTTTTTTAAAAACGAGAGCTGGGCAGGGAGGTCAGGGCATTGAATAAGGATAGTCTACCTCTTTGGTTTTCTTGATAACTATAGGTGATATTTACAAACATCCAACATGGTAATCATTGGCAGAGCAGTCTCCTAAACCTCCACACGGAAAGTGTCCATATTGGATTCTCTCTCTTTTTCTTTCATTTTTTTCTTGAGTTGAAAATTCATGCTTGCCAGCGAATATCTGCTGTTGTTTTTGCCTAATAAATATTTGCTTTCTGCCTTAGAATCAAACACAATAGAGAGTGTATTTTAACATAAGACAAGCAAAGAAATAAGATATGAATCGCATAGAGCTTGTGTAAACTCTAATGCTTTGATCAAAATAAGAGACATATCTCAATTATAATAGAGTGCATGGAATTCAATTGTTGCTATTTGAGTGGGGAATAGTTCACTGCGAGTTGATTCACTCATTCTGTATAACAGAATATAACAAGCTTTACAACACAGAGACTAATGTAGAATCCTTGAAATTACTTTGGAGGTTTTTTACCTACTATTTCTGTTGGTGTTTTGTTCAGTTGGTCTAGTTTGGTTGGGTGGAAATTTCTGAAGGTACATGGTAATTCAACAAGAAGAGGAAAATAGTGCAAGATTGTCAAGTATTTGTATTCCAAAATTCTCCCCTAAGCCAACTTGTTTATAATTTATAGCTTGAGTAGAAAAATTAGCTGATAAGAAATATGATTTACCGAATATTAAAGTTTTATACTATTGGGAGCTCACGCATTTCTAAAACCTTGTTAACTCAGGGGTTAAACTTCAGGCATATTTCAATTTTCTTAACTTTCTATCCTACTCTATACCTCCAGATATAGTCTTGATGGAAAGACCTCTCATTATTCAAAAGGTAGTTTCACCTAAATTCCTTTTACCTGTCTGTAGAGAGTTGTCTTTCTGAGACTTCCTCAGATTTAATATCTATTGATTTTTCCTTAATTTGAGTAAATTCATATAACTGGAGTTTCAGCCCAGCACGAATCATATTAGAAGCAGTTAATATAAATGTGAGAGCAGCAAACATGCCTAAGAAAAAAAATCTATAAAATTAGATTGAATAGATAGAAGTACAACAACCAAAGGCCCCTCCTTCTAAGGCCTGATAGACCTAACATCAATAGTTTCTGAACACCTTATCAGTTTGCACCTGACTTCATATAAGTGGTTCCAAGTCATTCATAGAACATTTCACATGTGCCCTCTATACTAGTAAAATCCAAACTGTGAGGAGGCATTTGTCCAAAACTCAATCACAAGTCCATTATTTGGGACTTAAAATGTTTGTTAGTCATTAAAAAAAAATAAATTATTATAGTTTAAACCCTGGATATTAAGCAAAAAGCTCACTGAAGCCAAAAGTAACTTTAGAATCAGATTAATAGTGCTGTAAACAAAAATTATAATACACAGCCCCAGACAGCCTTTTCTCTCATCTCACATTGCAGGACAGGTAAAAGCCTTAAAATTATGGCAAAAGTAGAAATAGACAAAGGCCAGGGATGTCCACAAGCAGGACAACTACTCTGAATTTAAGTCTTGACATTTGAGAACTTTTAAGAAAATATTTGACAGTCATATAAGCACCTTATTTTAACTATATTCACAGTGAAATATATTAAGCTTAAATATATGCTAATATAAATGAAAAGTAACCCAATATATTTTGCTTACAAATTAAGTTGACACATCATGGTGAGAAGAAAATTAATTAAAAAACTAGAATCATGCTTATTAAAAGAATCTTTGGCAAGCTGGAAATTTAAATCATTACATAAATAATATAGCTAAATATTGCTTTTAATAGGCAACACAAATTTAATTTCTATATCCACAATGAAGAAAAATTTGGCTTCTTCATTTAAAAAAATTTTTTTTACCCTTGCTTACACATTCAAAGCTTAGATCTCATCGAGAATATAAAGGTCACTTTATTCACCAAAAAGCAGGGGTTTAAAGGGGTTAGTGACTTGACCAAGATCAATCACTAAGCTAGGCTGGAAAAAAAAAAAAAAAAAAACACTCCAAAGTCTCAATTCCTCTGTTCTTAACATTGTTCAACTTTCCTCTCTTCAGGGGATGCTAACTTTGCATTCAAATTTTTAGTACAAAATACCTATGATTTGCTTATATTCTAATGAGGCAGACAGCCAAGATGAAATCTCTATCCTGAGAGAGCCTGAGTTAGTAAGAGCCCAGACAGAACACTCATCCAGAAAAAACAGCAGATTCTGTGTTCAGCTCAAGAATGACTGCTTCAGGTAGGGCTATGCCTGCACAGAAGTGCAATGTCTACTGTTTAGATGACAAGAAAGAATCAAAACTACTAAATTTACAAGAATAGACAAGGCCTCGACCTACTCTCCTAAAAAACGAACAAGCAAAAGAAAAGAGTTGCTACCGTATTTAGCTACTGGGTGTTAACTCTCAAACGAAACAGGCCCATGATATGAAAAGACTTGGGACCATTTGTAAAAAGTAAGAAAAACAAAGCCAATGGTAAACAGTTGAACTTCGCTACATTTAAGGTGTCTGCACACCCCACGAAATGGAGAAGATAGGGCTGCTCAAGACCATGCAGAAACCTTCGCATCTGTTTCCTACCTTCCAATTCTGCTTTATTTCCTACTACATTCTTACTCCAAACATGCCCATAGTGCCAGCTAAACCATGCAGGGCATATGCCATGCTGTTTCACATTTTAGTCATTTTAAATAATCCATTAACCTTTCTAACATTTTTTCTGTCTTTAACCTTATTAAAACCACTTTTCCTCAAATACTTAATAAAAAACTTTACAGGTTCTTCCTAGGCAGAATTTGATCACCCTTTTCCCCATGCTGCTAAGTTCCACAATTTATCACATGCTGGCGATTGACTTACTATCTCTCTTCATGGCTCACTTATGAACCATTAGGGGAGAAAGTTGTGCTTGATTCTTCCTGGCAAGGGACCTTGCATAGTAATTGCATTTCATATGCATTCATTCAAAGAAGAAAATAGACAGTGCTATTGAGGGTGTGGAAAAATGAGTACTTTCATAGAATGCCAAAGGAAAACTGGTACAATCTTTCTGGAAAGTATTTAGGAATATATTTAGAGTATCTTAATACTCGCAAATTATTCAAACTAATAATTCCACCTTAAGACATATATCACAAGGATATAGCTGGATATATATAAAACAAAAATTCATGTTCAAGGATTTTTAACATGGCCTTCTCTGGCATAAGGAAAACTGGAAACAAGTGTAATATTCTAAAAATAAGGGAAGAGTTAAATAAATCATGGAGCCTCCTCTGGGTAAAATGAGATTATACCAGTTGATATGAGAAAAATACTATAATGTTAAGTGAAATACGCATTTATAAAATAAATCCAATTACATAATATTTCTTATTTCTGTTTCTAACCCTAAAAGATTAACTGCTATAGAAATTTCCTTTCTGATGTAAACTAAACAATATTTGTAACAATGTTTATTCAGACATTGAAAAACAAGCAGTTCTGAGCTGTGATTCCTGAGTCGAGAGGGAGGAGTGAGTTCAGCCCTGTGTGCTCATTTTGCCACACCCTCAGTAGGATGGCCCCAACTTTCTGAGAGCCAGTTTCAAGCCACAGTGCAGGAAGGAAGAACCCCGACATAGTGAAACACTCAGAAATAATTCAGATTTGCGAGCTAACAGGGGAGTGAACTACACTGAAGATTCCAAAGATCTGCAAAGAAGTTCACTACATCATTAAATAAGTACAGATCTATGCATGGATGAGGTGAAACTCCATGAAGTAGAAGAAAGAAGTAGGTTGGAAAATTCCTAGAGCTCACACAAGGTTACAAATAACTCATGTTGTCGCCAGCCAGAGTGGAGAGATCTTGTAATATATGCGATACTGGGTAGACCTGAAGAAGGTCATGCCGCAGTAGTGGGGCTAAATTAGCCTGAGAACAAACACTACCCTAGACCTGTCATAACAAAACCTATAAGCTGCTCCAAAAGATTAAACTGATCTGCAAGTAACAGCTGCATAACAGCAAAAATTCCTATTCTGTTTAAAGAAACAAAACAAAATCCAGCATTCAACAATATAAAAATCTTAATGCCTGATACCTAATCAAAAATTATCAGACATGCAAAGAAGCAGAAAAAAAAATCCATCAAAATAGAAACTGAAATGACAGAGATGATGGAATTAGCATATTAAAATGTTAACAAAGTTACTTAAAATATTATAAATATTCTCAAGGCTATAAAGGAAAATATGACCATAATAAAGAGAGAATTGAAAAAAATATATAAACAGCTAGATAAAATTTCTAGAACTAAAAATATGCTCAATAACTTCTAGGGTCAAATATACTCTAGATGAGTTTAATAGAAAATTAGACATCATAAGAATAAAAGATTAATGAGCTTGAAGACACAAATATAAATTATCCAAAATAAAACACAGATAGAGAAAAGATAAAGCATGAACAGAGTATTGGAAGATTATGAAATGTTAGCTTCCAAGTTCTGCAAGAAGAGAACTGTATAGAATTCTATATCCAGCAAAAATATATTTCAAGAATGAAGATGAAATTTTAAAAAAATTGCTTAGAGAATTTATTACCACCAGACTTCCACTAAAAGGTGGAAATTTAGGTCTTAAGGTTTTATCAGAGAAATGAAGATTGCCCAAAGCAGCAAATATAAGAAGTAGTTTTAAAAATCTTTTATTCTATTAAAAATAGTTTAGTTATATTTTGTTATTTTTTAATGTAAAAATAACAATTATATATTGTGGTGTTTGTAACATGTAAAAGGAAAATGTATAATAACAACCTAATAAAACAGAGATGAACAAATAGAAGAATACTGTTGTAAGGTTCTCACATGGGTGGTATATTAGTATTTTAACGTATAATGATATTAAATATACATAGGACAATCCATAGAGAAACCACTAAAATAAATAACTGCTAAAGATAAAACAGAGAAGTATTTCTAATAAGCTAATAAATGAGATAAAACAGAATCTTTAAAAATAGTTAATTATTCCAAAAGAAGAACGGAAAAAAAAAATAAAGAACACATGGATCAAATAGTAAACAGGCGGCAAAATAACAGATGTAAACCAAATCATATCAATAATTACATTTACCATAAATCATTTAACATTGCAATGAAAAAGCAGAGTATCAAGTTGGATAAAAAACAAGACTCACCTATATGTTTTCTATGAGAAATCTGCTTGAAATTTATAGATACGGGTTAAAAGTAAAATGATGAAAAAAGATAGATCATATAAATACTAACGAAGACAAGAAAAAGCCAAAAGGCTAAATTCATATGCAAAAAGTAGACTTGAGAATAAAGAATATTATCATTGATAAAGACAGGTATTTTATAATAAGGAGTTAATTTAACTAGAAGATTTAATAATAATTCACAATATGCATGCATCCAATAACAGAGCTTCAAAATATTATACATATCAAACTTGACAGGACAGAAAATTCAGCTACATAATTAAAACATACACACACATATAAAAACAAATGTACTATAATAAAATGTTAAGCATTATTTTCTCTTTTATACTTTTCTGTATTTTCAGAATTTTTTCAGTAAGCACATATTCAATGTGTATAATCCTGGTATCCTAGCTCCACCTTATTTTTATCTGTCAACCCTTCCTTGACCTGGTGACAGACTGTGATAGTTAATACTGAGTGCCAACTTGATTGGATTGAAGGATGCAAATATTGATCCTGGGTGTATCTGTGAGGATGTTGCCAAAGGAGAATAATACTTGAGTCAGTGGGCTGGGAAAGGAAGACCCACCTTCAATCTGTGTAGGCACAATCTAATCAGCTGACATAAAGCAGGGAGAAAAAATGTGAAAACTCAAGACTGGCCTAGCCTACCAGACTACGTCTTTCTCCTGTACTGGATGCTTCCTGCTCTCAGACTTCAGGATCTTTAGTTTTGAGAGTCAGACTGGCTCTCCTTGCTCCTCAAGCTTGCAAATAGCCTGTTGTGGGGCCTTGTGATTGTATAAATTAATTCTTAATAAACTCATTTCTGTCTATCTATCTATCTATCTATCCATCCATCCATCCATCCACCCATCCATCCATCCATCCATCCTATTAGCTCTGTCCCTCTAGAGAACCCTAATACACAAACTATCATTTTACCTTCTAGGAACCAATCTTTCTCACATGGTAGAGCTCTCAATTTGAGTGACTACAAACTCTGCCATAGTGATGGGATATCTACATGGCCCAGATTGACATATGACCTCATCCCTCAAAGCCCCATGATTAATCCACAGTGGGACATGACCCAAGCAGGTTCAGTGTTCAAGGATTTGTATGGATGCTGGAAAACATTTTTAACAGAGGGACTTGTAATCCAAGACCAGGAAAGAAAATCTTTGTCATTCCCAGAGAATGTGTTACTAGGACAAGAGCCTACCAAGAGGGAAGTTTTGCTGAATATCAAAGGGAAAGAAACATAAATGTGACAGTGGTATCTGAGTACCTGTCTCCAACCCTGTATGCCTAAAAATATCCCCTCCTGCATCTTTCAAAGACATTAGCCAATTATTTTCCATCTTTTGCTTAAGCTAATTTGAGTGTGGTTTCTGCCAGGGGAAACCAAAAGAACCCAGACTAATAGTAAAATGGTAATTTAATGAACTTCTTTTTTGCTTATCTGTTGGAGAAGAGAGTAATGAATGTAAGATGACTTCCCATCTCTTGGTTTTATCTATACCCGCCATGCAGGTATTGGCTTATCAGGCACGGTCAATCTCTTGATAGAGCTGCCCAGAGAAAATAAGGAAAATATAGCACCTACCCAAACCAACAAACATATTAAGTAGATTCCACTAATTATTTCAGCCTTTAAAATACAGTTTTACTCTTATTTTAAAATGTTTTCATGTAGCATGAAAAAAGATTCTTAAACAATTTCTACTATAAGTTCATGAAGATTTTTCCTTCATGTTGTATGTTTCTAAGTAAATAAATTCACCACTAAACAAAATCAGGTTTTAAATTATTCTTTGAACCAAAGGAAGGCATAATTGTCTTTAAAATTACCACATTTTCTATTGAAAAAAATGCAGCAAAGAGATTTATGAGTCTAATCACCATCACAACAGGATTCTTAAAATTGCAGCTTGGTTTATGGGATTGATTACACTATTCTTGGCAAAGAATTCTCCTCCAGCCGCACGCTGATCCTCTTCAACCTACCCTCTCTCTTCTCCTAGATTAGATAATGCAAGAGATCATGTATCTTACAGAAAAGTACAATTGTGAGTCATGTAGCAGGGAGGTATTCAATTTTTATTATGCCAAAAGACAATTTTCAAATCAATAAGAAAAGCTATCCAAGGAAGTTAATTTAGTTAAAAAAAAAAAAAAATGCTCTGAGATTCAGGCCTGAATTACAGATAGTTTTAAGTGTTTTTAAAAAACGATGAGTCATTGCAGTTCTTCCCTGATGTTCAAATTTAAACATAAAACTCAGGTATATTTTTAGGAGTAATTGTCGTCTACAAGGTTGATTAGGACTAAAGTTTTATTTACTGTAAAAAATAATGGGACTTTCATACAAATGTCTTAATGCTTTTCCCATTTGATTTTAGATATTTCTGGAAATGTGGGCTAAGATGTATATAATTCTCATATATCCTAAGAAAATGTTTCCTAATGAGATTTTTTTTGATGCCCAGAATTTGAAATCCTCTTTTGTCACCTAGCTCATTTTTTCCACAATTTTCTACAGAGATTACAAAAACAAAAATAAATAAAAATATGTATATATTTTAATAAAAATTATTGATCTTTAATCTAACAAGAAAACTAAGCTACTTATAAATATACCTATTATTCTAAAAATTGCATTTTGACATGAGTAATTTTAAACACATTTCTCAGAACGATATTTCTGTCAAAGTTATTGGCCTAGTAAGTTAATGTATAATCTATGACAATGAAAAGCTAAGCTTTAGAAAATCAGAACAGGCTGGGTACAGCGGCTCACACCTGTAATACCAGTACTTTGGAAGGCTGAGGTGGGTGGATCACTTGAGGTCAGGAGTTTGAGACTAGCCTGGCCAACATGGTGAAACCTCATCTCTACTAAAATACAAAAATTAACTGAGCGTGGTGGTGGCACCTGTAATCCCGACTACTAGAGAGGTTAAGGCAGGAGAACTGCTTGAAGCTAGAAGGCAGTGGCTGCAGTGAGCCAAGATTGCACCCTGCCCTCCAGCCTCGTCAACAGAGTGAGACTCCATCTCAAGAAAAAATAGAAAAAAGAAATAAGAACAAAATGTTTCTGAAGTTACTGAGGCATCTATTAAACACAGTTGATCTCATGTTCACAGCAGCCTGGTCTGTCTCAAAAATTTTGCTAAGAATCAGGATACAAAAAGAACCAGGTAGTAAGTCTCCCTTCCTGTGGAGCTTATAGTCTCTCTTCTTGCAGAGCTTACAGCCTAGGAGGGAACACCCGGTTACACAAAATTGTATTTAATTAGAGTTGTGATAAATGCTCTGAAATAAATGCAACATGAAATGAGAACTTGTTACAGGAGGAGAAGGATCCAATATGGACAATGGGGAAGAGAAGGCACTCTTAGGAAAGTGGCATTTAAACTGATACTGGGTTGGGGGCCTTAAGAGAGCACCAGGCAAAGATTACAACATGTTCCAATGTCTGCAGGCCAGGAGCTTTTGTAGAAAGGGCTTTTGTAGAAATGGAAAAAAAAAAAAAAGAAAAAAAGAAAAAAAAAAAGCTATTTGGTTAGAGTACACTAAGTGAGGGAAAATGGCTCAAGACTGACCTGACAACATTAATTGGTCCAGAAATACAGTGCGGTGTTAAGGATTTGGGACTTTATTCTTAAGAGCGATGAAGAAAAGTGGAAGTGTTCTATGAAAATAAGTAAGATCACTTTGGAAAAGCTCTTTCTGGAGAAATGTGGAAAAGGGATTAGTAGAAGATAAGAAAACCAGATAAAAGATAACTGCAGGCTGCACTAGGTGGCTCATGTCTATAGTCCCAGCTACTTGAGAGATGGAGGCAGGAGGATAGCTTGAGGTCATGAGTTCTAGACCAGCCTAGGCAACATAGCAAAACTCCATCTCTTCAAGAAAAAAAAAAAAAGGCAACTACAGAGATCCAGTTCCAGGCTCAGGGCCTGTGGCCTCCCTGGGGTAGAGCCCCTGTCACGGAGAGAAGTCACTGCTTTGATTATAGGGCATGAAAGAAGGATGTCTGAAATGACTGTGACCTGAGAAGCCCCAGCATGTAGCTCAAGAAGACAAGAGGAGAAAGCTAATGACTAGTAAGCAGTTGCTGCTGGAAAAGGGAGGGAAAATAGAAAAATGCTATAAGCCAAGAGACTCCAGTGTGGAAGTCGCTAAGGACAGGAAAGATGAGGCCTGAAATGTGTCCCTGGGATTTAGCAACATGGAAATTCCTGATAACCTTCACGGAGGGTTCACATGTCAAACTTTCTAATACAAATTATTCTAGGTAGCATGGCCATTGGCATATATGTGTATGTGTTGCATGTGTGTGTGTGTGATGTATATAGTCATGATAGGCTAACAGGGCTTTACGGGACACTGTTTTGACTAGAAAGTGCAATAACAACACATTTGAATCATTTTTAAGCCAAAACACTGATGAGCAAGGAGGTGCACAATTATGTGCCTGGCACTGCACTGAACAATATTTAGAGGAGAAATAAAAGATATAGTATGCTACGTCTAACCTCAAGGTGTTGGCTATGTGGTAGGAAAAGCCAAGACACTTGAAATCATGTAATTTAGGTTACGATCAAGGAAGAAATTGCTCAGCTCTAATCTAAAAGCTATTTTGTTGAAAATGTACTTTTCTAAATGAAATGTGAAGTCATTTTGCCTTAATAATGCCAAATTGCAGCTGCAATGCAATGCCCTCAGCAAAGTTTTATTTCATGTACAACGCCATGCTGCCATCTACTGGATATTGCTTAAATTTTCTTTGACAGTTTTTTTTTTTTTTTTAGTCCTATCACTGGACAACTTAATTGATGATTGATTAGAACAGTAAAATATTTTTTAAACGCTCTATAACAAAATGTAAACACAATATAATACTTAAATAGTATAGAAGAATCTCAACTTAAATAAAATTTTAAATTCATAGTGTCTAAAAACAGTAAAAATGACAACTTGCCTTGTGTAAAAGTTTTACGACATGTCCTCCATGGACTAGGAAAAGGAAGGACAAATTCTGTCTGTAACACTGCTTACAGATATCAGTTGCACAAGGAACAAATCAGGGGCTAAAAACACATCATTGTACATCACAGAATAGAGGAAAATCTTTTCCTTTTCAATTGAAACCACATTTTTAGGAATAAAAACAGGTTTTTCAAATTTTCAAGACAGAAACAAAGTCTACCTTTTGGGAATTTTTTTTAACATCTTGTTGGGAGGGCCGGGCACAGTGGCTCACACCTGTAATCTCAGCACTTTGGCAGGCTGAGGCGGGCAGATCGCCTGAGGTCAGGAGTTCAACACCAGCATGGCCAACATGGTGAAACCCTTGTCTCTACAAAAAATACAAAAATTAACCAGGCATGGTGGCAAATGCCTGTAGTCCCAGCTACTCAGAAGGCTGAGGCATAAGAATCACTTGAACCAAGGAGGCAGAGGTTGCATTGAACTGAAGTTCACGCCACTGAACACCAGCCTGGTGTTAAAGACTGCCTTTAAAAAAAAAAAAAAAAAGGTTGGGAGAAGATATCTTCTGCCCCTCTTCCCACTCCGAATACCACTTCCAGCTATTTCCAAGTTCCTTCTGCTCCTGGTCCCCCAAAACCAAGGAGAATTTGCTAATCATATTGGCCAGAGCCCAGGGCAACCATTACCAGCAGGGTGAATGCAACTTTATGAAGGCACAGAGTGCTCCCGTGCCTCATCTCTTGGTTCCATTCATCAGGGAATATAAAGGGAATCAGTGTCATTACTGGCCAATTTTCTGTGCAGAACCACCTAACCTTCTGTTCCCAAGACAGATTCAAGACACTCTAACACAGCTTCCCAGTTACTAAGAGACAGTATTTGCTTCTTGGATTGCCAGTATTCTGACATATGCTCTCCCAGGAACTCCAGCGGGGGAAGAGCATAGAGCAAGCCAAGATTTGGTCATTGGCAAACCTCCCCATCGAAAAACTACTCATATCAACACCAACTCCTAATAAATACATTTAAAGTATACTATCAAAAATAAATAATACTTTTTAAGATACAATGTCTCTACAGTTCTTTAATAGTATAATGATTTTTACCAAAGTAACCATTTAACCTATTAAAGCAAAGGCATCTTAATATGTTCATGGGAATAGCCCTTCTGATAACATCTTAGATAAGTATCTTAAGATAAAATACCAAAGATAAGAATTATCATCAAAGTTTAGCAGTCAGTGAATTGCTTCAAAAATGACATGTGTAATCAATTCAGCAGAATGTATTTTTGATACACATCTTTGAAACCTAGAACTAGTCCTCCCAATTGAGTAGGCAGTAGTTTTCTCTAAAGCAGAGGCTTTTATTATTATTATTATTTTCATTGCGTTTTAGGTTTGGGGATACATGTGAAGAACATGCAAGATTGTTGCATAGGTATACACATGGCAGTGTGGTTTGCTGCCTTCCTTCCCCTCACCTGTATCTGTCATTTCTCCCCATGTTACCTCTTCCCACCTCCCCAATTTCCCCCCAACGGACCCCAGTGTGTAGTGCTCCCCTCCCTGTGTCCCTGTGTTCTCATTGTTCAACACCCGCCTGTGAGTGAGAACATGCGGTGTTTGATTTTCTGCTCTTGTGTCAGTTTGCTGAGAAGGATGGTTTCCAGGTTCATCCATGTCCCTACAAAGGACGTGAACTCATCGTTTTTTATGGCTGTGTAATATTCCATGGTGTATATGTACCACATTTTCCCTATCCAGTCTATCATCGATGGGCATTTGGGATTTTAAACTACAATCTGCTGAGTCCTAGGAGGCCCCTGAAGGTGTGTCAGGAGAGAAATTTTAGCCACCTCACTACGGCTTCAACCTGAGCAACTCTGCATTTATTTGTTTTTATGCCATTGTATGTTTTATCTGTTATCATTCTTCAGCTATTCACAAATATTCCATTTCTCTTTCTTCTAGCTTCATGACAGAATTGAATCTCCCTGCCTGTTCCCTTTGAAGTTAAGGTTGGCCATGGGACTTGTTTCAACCAATGAAATGTGTCGCCTTCAGATGGAAGCTTTAAGAGACACTTCATGATCTGTCACCTTGCCTTTTATTTACTGCATGAGAACACATGTCTAGATGAAGTCTTCAACAGCCTGGGTCCCTGAGTGTCTAGAAGGAGCAGAAATCTCCTGCCAACTCCCACTAGACAGAAAGCATGAGCAAAAACTACACATTGATGACATC
The DNA here is from genome assembly GCF_048565385.1 of Saimiri boliviensis. Lineage (NCBI taxonomy): Eukaryota > Metazoa > Chordata > Mammalia > Primates > Cebidae > Saimiri > Saimiri boliviensis. The sequence continues at coordinate 40,357,508 of NC_133460.1, forward strand.
TTTGAGTTATGTGTTTGTTATGCAGTGCAGCCTACCCTTCTGACTTCTAGATAATTTGCTAAACCTATGCTCTAAAGAAGGAATCGACAAACAGTGGCACAGGGCCACATCTAGCCTGTTACCTGTTTTTGTAACAAAGTTCTGTTGGAACACAGCTGCACCCATTCATTTATGTATTAGCTAGGCTACTTAAGAGTCACACCAGCAGAGCTGAATAGCTGTAACAGAGACTGAATAGCTCACAAAGTACTATCTACTCCTTTACCAAAAAAAAAATTTACAAGCTCCTGCTTTAAAGTTCTGTGCTAGCTGAGTACTGCTAAAGAAAACTAAGGTGAATAGGTCCATGCCCTTTGACAGCAAGTGCTGAATCAGCCAAAATAAACATAAGGCAAAATTTGCTCCCTACATGAAGTATAATAGACATTGGCATGTGTAGTTCTAATAGGCATAATTGTGACTCTTCTCTAGCTTCTGTGAAAGATATTGTGAAAAATTTGAAATTTTATAGAGGCAAGACTTTGAATTAGAAGATGAAGAGACTGCTTTGTAGACAAGGCACTAATCTAATAACGGACCCCAGTAGGCTGTTTACAACGATTGCATGTCATCGCAACTTTGTTATTCTCCACTCAGCTTCAAAGCTTTCAAAAAAACTGTCATGAAAGGTCAGAAATATTATGTATCTGGGCCCCGCATGGTGGCTCATGCCTGTAATCTCAGTATTTTGGGAGGCCAAGGCAAAAAGTGTTGCTTGAGTTCAGAAGTTCTAGACCTGCCTAGACAGCATAGTGAGACCCCGTCCCTACAAAATTTTGCTAAATATATATATATATACACACACACACACATATATATAGCCAGATATCATAGCTTATGCTGTAATTCCAGCTACTTAGGAGGTTGAGGTGAGAGGACTGCTTGAGCCCAGAAGTTTGAGGTTGAAGTGAGCAAAGACTGAGCCATTGCACTCCAGCCTGGGTGACAAAGCGAGAACCCTGGGTGAAAAATACACACATATATATATATATATATATATATATATATATATACACACACATGTTTATGTATATATTGTTATATATATATGTGTGTGTATATTTTTATACATATAAATGTGTACACACACACACACACACACACACACAATGTACCTGTATAAAATTAGCCCTGAAATAAAATTAGCTACTACTGAAATATAATTAGCTGATAGAAGTAATGAAGTCTTAGAAAATGTTCTTAGCCAGAAAACAGATGCTTTGTGTGTTCAAGGGTAACACATCAAGATCAGTGGTTATTCCAGCTTTTGACATATGGAGCCCACTACACTTTCCTATAGAAATTAGTCAAGCTGTTTCAGCAAGGGCCTCCGTCAAAACTATCAGAGCTCATCACATAAAGCCCAAAACCTTAAAAAAACTTCATAAAGATATTTAATGTGGCAGATTGAGGACATACACAAGAAACATACTTTTTTGAGTAAAATGCAAATTAACTTCATGTTCTATTTTAACAATAACATTGTAAATTAACATGCATGTTTTTGCTATATAATGCAGCACAGATTAGCAATTTAGATAGACTTTGGGGCCAGACTCTCACTTCAAATAAAAGCTCTGCTATTTATTAGCTGCCTGACCTTGCTGTGGATTTCCTAACTTCTCTCTGCCTCAGTTTTCTCATTGGTAATCCAGAGATAATGATAGTGTCTACTTTGTTGGGTTTTCATGAAGAAGCGTTATATTGGTGATAGTGCTAAGAATAGTGCCTGGCATATAGGAGGCACTATACAAGTGTTTGTTAATTAAACGCACCCAACTGTCCTCCCTCCCACTCCAGGCACTCTGACCTCACACACAACAAAACAAACACTCAAATAATAACCAGTTAAAAGATTGTTGGTTTAAAAACTAGACAGTATAATCTTATAAAATATAATTTTAAGAAAAAAATATTAAACTTTTAATTTTTGCCTATAAAAATAACACAATTTTCCTGGAAGAACTGGTATCATCTGAGTGAGTTCAAAGACCATACTAACAGTCCAGGGACAGTGGATTATGCCTGTAATCCTAGCGCTTTGGGAGGCCAACTAATCGCAGCATTTGGCCAAGTAATGCCAACACTCAAGTAATCCTAGGCAGGAGGATTGCTTATGTCCAGGAGTTCAAGACACAGCAAGACCTCGTCTCTACTGAAAATAAAAATAAAACAACTAGCCAAGCATAGTGGCACAGCCTGTAGCCCAAGCTACTCAAGTGGCTTAGTGAGGAGGATCACTTAAGTCCAGGAGATTAAGGCTGCACTGAGCCATAATTGCACCACTGCACTCCATCCAGGGCGACAGAAGGAGATCCTTTCTCAAAACCAACAGGCGGGCATGGTGGTGCACACCTGTAATCCCAGCACTTTGGGAGGCTGAAGAGGGCAGATCACGAACTCAGGAGTTTGAGACCAGACTGACCAACATGGTGAAACCCCGTCTCTACTAAAAAAGAAAAAAATACAAAATTAGCTGGGTGTGATGGCGCATACCTCAGCAGGAGAATCGCTTGAACCTGGGAGGTGGAGGTTGTGGTGAGCCGAGATCATGCCATTGCACTCCAACCTGGTCAACAAGAGCGAAACTCAGTCTCAAAACAACAACAACAAAAACTATACTATGCTAATGGAATTAAAAGGAGAGATAAAGAACCTGAAAAAAAAGTCTTACTAAGAAAAAGACTTTAATAAAAGCCTAATCAAAACCTAAGAAGAAAAGGAAATAGAGACAGAGGCATAAATGGGGGCATGATTGTGTAAAGCGTAACAGTTAAGAACAGTATTAGTCAAGTACTGAAATTCCTTGGGTGGTTTTCATTGGGGAGGGAAGACACTAGTTTGTTCACCATATTATTGTTTGAGGAATTGACATTCTTCCAGGCAAAATGTAAAAGAATCCTAAACTGGGCAAAGAAATGGGACCACAAAAGTTCCAGTCTGATAACTTTGAACCAGAAGTATTTAGAAGTTGAAGCAGAGGAAGGATAAAGAATGAAACCAATATCAAAAATGATTCTACAGAAAACTGGGCAAGGGCTCTCTAGAGACCAGACAGGAGGTACAGTCTGGGTAGGTTTTCCAAAGTGCAGACCTTTACACATTTGTATTTCCCCAAATACTCATGATGGTGAGCCTCTCCGCCTATGTTTATTTGACCAATTATATATCTTCATTTGTGAAGTGTCTGTTCAAATATTTTACCCACTTTTCTTGGATTGTCTTGTTATAATTGTAAGAGACCTTTATAATTTCTAGGCATACATTACTAGGTACATATATCACAAATATTTTCTCCTATTCTGTACATTTTCCTTCTGTTTTATTATTTTTCAAAACACGAATGTTTTTATTTTGAGAATAGACACTTGATGAATTATTCTCTCTTATAGTCAGGTTTTTTGTGCCCTAAGAACTCTCAGCCAAGGTCACAAATATTTTTCTTCTAGTTTCTTCTAGAAGCTTTACAGCTTTTATATTTAGGGCTACAATACAGTTAGAGATTGTTTTCTGGTATAGTATGGTGTAAAACCTGGTGTCAATTTTTTTATACAGATTTCCAGTTGTTCCAGTAGCATTTTTTAAAAAGACTTTTTTTCCCCATTAAATCGCCTTGATATTTTTGTTGAAAATTGGAAATATGTATGATAGTCTTTATCTGGACTTTCTATGTTGTTCCAGTGATTCATGTATCTCTCCTTTGCCCAATTCTGTAGATTTATAGTAATTGGGTAATGCAATTCTTTTGTTCTTTTTAAAATAGCTTTGGGGCTGGGAATGGTGGCTCATGCCTGTTATCTCAGTACTTTGTGGGGACAAGGCGGGAGGATCCCTGAGCCAGGGGCGGGAGGATCCCTGAGCCAGGAGCTGGAGACTAGCCTGCCCAACACAATGAAACCCCATCTCTACAAAATATACAAAAACTAGCCGGGGGTGGTGGTGCATACCTGTTGTCCCAGCTACTTGGGAGGCTGAAGTAGGAGGATCGCTTGGGCCTAGGAGGTAGAGGCTTCTGTCACTCAAGATATCACCACTGCACTCCAGCCTGAGTTACAGAGTGAGACCCTGTCTCAAAAACAAACCAACAAAATTGCTTTTGCTATTCTAGGTTAGGATGTTTATGGGCATTGCACTGATGCTATAGATCAATTTAAGAAGAAAACTGAGTCTTTCAATTCATAAATATATCTCTCCATTTGTTTGAGAGGTCTTAAACTTCTTTCAGCAATGTTTTTGTATTTTTCATTGACAGATCTTGTGTATCATTTAATATTGCATGTTTTTGAACGCTATTGTAAATGGAACTGTACTTACATTTTATTTTTGTTTATTGCTGCTATATAGAAGTATTATTGATTTTGTGCATTTTTCTTATATCCTACAACCTTGCCAAACTCACTTCTTAGTTCTAGTAGCTTTTATACATTCCAGGGACTTTTTACATGGACAATTATGTTGTCTACAAATAGACAGTTTTACTTCTAATTTGTACAAATTTTATCTATTTTTCTTGCTTTACTACATTAATTAGGATCTCCAGTACTATGCTGAAAAGAAGTGAACATTCTTGCCTTCTGCCCAGTGTTGGGGGAAAGAATTTAGTTTTTCATCATTATCATAATATACTCCTCATTGCTTCTAATTTTACTCCTTATTTTGAAGTCTATAGCTATTCCAACTTTTTTTTTTTTTTTTTTTTTTTTTTTGCTGTTTGCATGGTCTATTATTTTCCAGCCTTTTACTGCCAATATAATTGTATCCTGTTATTAAAATGCACCTTTGGTAGAGAGCATTACTTGGTCCTTGCTTTTATTAGATAGTCTGACAATTTGCCTTTTCATTGGAGTGTTAACATTTAATGTAATTATCCATCTGACTATATTCAGGTTTGCCTTTCTTTTAAAAAAATTGTCTCATCTTTTTTCTTCCTTTGTTCCTGCCTTGTTTTCTATTAATAAAGTATCTTTTTAAAACTCAAACTCAATTTTATTGCCACTATTGGCTTTCTGCTGTATCTCTTCATTATTTTTTAGCAGTTGTTCTGGGAATTAAATATGCATCTTTAACTTACCCTTCTCTAATTATAGTTGATACTGAATTCATCCAGGTAAAATATAGGAACAATACAATGGTATATTTCTACTTACTTGACCTCTACCATCTTCTTAGAACTATTATTGTCATTTACATTATATTTATATACTTTATAAACCAGAGTTATAATATAGAATTATAATTTTGCTTTAAGTGGTTATAGTCTTTTGTATTTACCCACATATTCACCATCTCTGGTGCTTTTCATTCTTTCCTATGGGTCCAAGTTGCAGTTGGTATCATTTCCCTTCTACCTAAATTTTTTCTCCTGAGTACACCTCAAATGTTCTTGTTTCTTTGTCTGTCTAGTGGGATAATACATTGTAGCAACTCTGGATTGTGCTGAATTTCTTTTAAGATTATTGGTATTTCATTCTAATAAGGAGTTGATTGGTCTATTGGGGAGGGGAAAGGTACGGAGGGAGGGAGGAAGAGAAGAGTGATGAGGAGGGGAGAAAGAAAAGAAAGAGATAAAGAAGGGAAGGAAAGAAAAGAAAAAAAAGGAAGAAAAAGGAAGGAAGGGAGGGAATGAGGGAGGGAGGGAGGGAAGATCTTTTCAACAAATCTTACTATAATAGTTAGAAATCTATATGGGAAAAATCAACAACATACTTTACCCCATACTAGACTAAAAAATCAACTCTAAATGAATTGTAGCCCTAAATATAAAAGCTAAAGGTAGAAAACTTACAGAAGAAAAAAAATCTTTGTGCTCTTGAGTTATGCAATGATTTCTTAGGACACAAAAAGTGGAATTAATAAAGTGCTGTTCTTTCAGCTCTAATTTCTCATCTCTGGTACCTTTAGCCAACAAAGCAGCATTTTGACATAATTATGGCAGGGAAGAGGTACTATCAGGCCAGAATGACACGACTCATCTTGTTGACCCCCTTCAGTCACAGTTCTTTTTCCCAGTTCCATTTGCTCTCTTCTAGTTTCTTTTCTAGTTTCTATCTGTTCCGTGACACTTTCTAGTATCTGTAAATAATTGTAGTTTCTTATTTTTAATAATTACTTTATTCTATTTTTATCAGTGTTATCTGCAAGAGTGACTGTGTGACCCTATCACCTCTCTGCCTATGCTAAAAGTAGTTGGCAGTTGTACAACTTTAAAACTCAAAGGTACGTAATTGTTATTTGGCCTTTCTGAAACACCATATTCATTGTACATGTAAACATTTTTAATAAAAAGAGTGTATCCTTAGTTTATCATACATTTTTAATAAGATACAATAATCATTAAAGTGATTAAGGAAAAGACTGCCCCTTGCTTTAAGGTACATTGCTGCAAATGTAAAATCAATGGGGAAAAAATACAAATAGGAAAAGTCAATTGACTGCCTTCTCCACAAAGGCACATTAAGATCTAGAAAGCTTAAAATGGGATAAAGGGTACACAGGAATCTGATAATGGGCATCCTTTATGTCCATGAGATTGTGCAACAAAAAAGATAAAATATTCCAAAATTTTATCTGCAAACTTTTAGGATTTCTTTCTGTTTTTTAAAATTTGATCAGTAATCTACCTATTCTTAAAATTTGATAATACTAGAGATTGTTTTTGCTATCTAGATAGAAAAGCAGGTAGGTAAGTAGGCAGGTAGGTGTACATGAATGTATATAAGTACATTTCTCCCGTGAACTCCCAGGACTCATGAGTTATGCCTTTTTGGTGTCATCTATTTTTCTGATTAAACAATTGCTTGCATATTAAATTTTGAGCTGTGTCAGAACAAGAATCCTCTTTTATTCACCCTCCTATTCACTGAAGATCCTACCACATACAGGCACTAAAATATTTCATGGATCTACATGCCTCTGCATGAATATGTCAAATATTTACTGCAATGACTACCTGTGTGTGGCACTGCTCTAGGCACTAGGGATGCAGAGGCTTCAAATAGCAGCATGTCTCCCCTCAATCAGGTTAGATACAGTCATTCTTATCACTAAGCAAAGCATCTGTCAAGTCATAATTACTGTTGCAACAATAATCATATTTGTATTTATGCACATACTTATCATTTCTGGTACTCTTCATTTTTTTCTGTGGATCCAAGTTGCCCCTGTTGTCATTTCCCTCCTACTTGAAAACTTTCTCCTGAGTATACATCAAATGTTCTTGTTTCTTTGCATGTCTAGTGGGATCACATAGCAACTCTGGGTTGTGTTGGGTTCCTTTGAGGATATGGCATAAATGGTATGGAATAGGGAAAAAAATTAATAGCTCTCCAGAGAATAATAGTTCCCTGGAAGGATTCATGGAAGAGTTGGCATTTAAGTTGGTCCCTAAAGTGGAAGTAAGGTAATTCTCCTAGACAGAGAAGTAGAGATAGGATGGGGGACCATTGGAGGCTAATAACATGATATGAGCTGAACAGTGTGACTGTAAAAGTCATCTCAGGAATCAAGAACTGATCTTGCCTAAAGCCTTGAGAAAAAAAGGAGCAAACGACTCAGAGTTTTAAATACATACACACACACACACACACACACACACACACACACACACCACATACACCCCCTACATATAACACATAACCTATAATGTACAACCAATCAACTTGGAAATTATATCAAGAAGTTTAGGCTTAGTTCTGTAAACGATAAAACCACCAAGAAAGGTTCCTAAGCTGGTAAGTAGAATGATCAGAAAGATGACTCTGGTAGCAATGTGAAAAATAAAATATAGAGGGAGAAGTAATGGGGCTAGAGGTAGACCAGGGGGAGGAAATGTTTTGTTTTGTTTTTTTCTCAAATACTGTCAATGATGGAACTGTAACCAGTATCTAAGTTACGGTTTTATGTATACTTGTAAAAATTACATATAAACATATAAGCAAATGTTACAAAAATAGGATATTTACACTTGTAATTTGCAATCATAAAACTAAAGAAATCGTTTCTTAGAAAGTGAAAGAATGAGAGCCAGAAATAAAACTGCTGTAAATTCTAGGCATTTTTTTTCCCCTTCTACCAAGGTAATGCTCTTCAGGGAGTCTTTCCAATTCATAAAAGGCACCATGCCCAGACATACAGATTATTAGGGCCTAATCATTTGCCCTTCTAGTTTCCTTTGCCTTAGCCTATAAAAGCTTCATTTTTTTCACCTGTGTGTTCTACAGCTTTGCTTATGGATATCAATTGACTCCAGGAAGATTCCACTAACTTTCATCCTATATTTTACCTTTTTCTATTGTCTTTTTACTTTGGATTTTAAGCTCGCAGCACAGTGATGGTCTGCTCACTATATTTGAGCTTGCAAACTCAAAAGTCTCAAGCAGCCGGCCAGGCGCGGTGGCTCAAGCCTGTAATCCTAGCACTTTGGGAAGCCAAGGTGGGTGGATCATGAGGTCAAGAGATCGAGACCATCCTGGTCAACATGGTGAAACCCCGTTTCTACTAAAAACACAAAAAATTAGCTGGACATGGTGGCACGTGCCTGTAATCCCAGCTACTCAGGAGGCTGTGGCAGGAGAATTGCCTGAACCCAGGAGGCGGAGGTTGCAGTGAGCCGAGATCGCGCCATTGCACTCCAGCCTGGGTAACAAGAGCGAAACTCCGTCTCAAAAAAAAAAAAAAAAAAAAAAAGTCTCAAGCAGCCATTGCACAGATGAATGGCAAACATTTTGTTTCCAGGTGTAGCTGCAAGAAAAAGCATCTGAAAATGGTATCAACAGGAATGATGCCGGTCTCCCACTGGGAGGCCCTCAGACCCTCATCTTCCATCTAACTCAGTTGGGCTACAAAAACATTATTACTTCCTCTAAGTTCACTTTTTTTGAGCTGACCCAAACACCGGTATGCACTTTTATCCCCCAAACAAAGCCAGACTGGGATTTGAACCAGATCAACTGGTCCCAGTTGTAGCTCTAAGCTGCTGTACTAGCAGGCTGTCAAGAGTAGGAACCAAGGCTAAATAAACTATTTTATTTTTAAAATTATATCAGTTAGAATATATCAAAAAAGAATACAAATTATGAGAAATCTGTAGACACTTTTTATCTATGAGTACTATTGGTCTTTTTTGAGTTTATTTTGGAAAAACAGAAATAAATGATGAAAAAAATGCCACATCTAGTCAATTATAATTGTGGGATTGGCCTCCAATGAGAAGAAAATGGAAATGTTTTCAACTGGCCCACTGACATGCTGTGCTCTGAAGCATAGTATGTGCCTACTCCATATCTGATGAATATTTTTGTTAAGTACTAAAAAATAAAAAAGACAAATGTATAACATGGAAATTATATATGAACTCAACTAATCATTTAGCAATATTTCTACAATAAAATTCTGGGGAAAACCGACAAGAATAATAGCTATATGATCTCTAGAACAAAATCGTTCACAGTCTTAGGATTTGTTAGAACCAAATTCTAACAATCTAACCTACAGCCCTACAGCTAAATATGTGTGTGTGTGTGTGTGTGTGTGTGCGTGTGTGTGTATACACATTCATTATTGTCTGTCACTTTATAACATGTAATCTGAATCATTTATAAAATAAACATATAAAATATACTGACTGTTTTCTTAAGCAAGTTTTAATGAGAACAAAGACCATTATCAATTCCTAGGAAATGTTTATATGTATGTTTTTAAACTGAAGCATAAAAGCAAGCTTCAAGAGGACAGGACCCTGTTTTGTTCACTACATAATCCTGAGTCTCTAGAGCCAGGTCTAGCATGTGATTGGTGCTCAAAAGACATTTGTTAAATGGATGAATATATTAAGAGTACGGTCTACTATTAAACAGGCCTCTAAGATAAACAAACTATTCCAGGACTTTATGTTTTATTCATTTGGTTTCTGGGCTATTTTCAGAACACCTATGTAAGACCTCGTGAGCTATACAAATAAGCTTCACATAAGGTCCTTCAAAAGTCCTGAAGAATAAACTACTTGGGGAAATGAGTCAAGTCAAACAACATAAGAGTTCCTGGTAATACCAAGTCTTTTCTCTTCCATGAACTCCCCTCATGAAATCACTCCCCCAAAATGAGCATTTCACAGAAAAATAATGTGCTAGCTATGAAAACAGCATGCATTCCCCCCATCAGATTGCTGCCATTAAAGCATTCCTATGTATACATTCTTGGCCACCAGGAGGTTTAAAATTCTGATTCCAGAAGCTAGTACAACAAGCATTTGTGGGGAAAGGGCTACTGATTTTGATAGAGTGGCTGTAGGGAGAAGGCAGAAGCGGATTCCACTAAGGCTCCTTGTTGAAGCTATTGGCTAACAGAAAGGGTCCCCAAGCCCCTCATCTCTTGTTTCAACCCAACAGCTCTACCTTGACCAGTGTTACAAGGCTCAGCTGAAAGGAGATGATATGAAAGCACAGTGGGTCTGCTCTGTCCAGGGCTATGACTTCCTTACACCTGCTCAAGAGCACGAAGGGAAGGCAGAGGTAGTGACAGTGGTCCAGACCTGGAGGGAAGCCCCAGGGTCTCAACCCTTAGATTCCATTCCTATAACTGCAGTTGCAGCACCAAACCCTGAGTTTTCTTCACAGAATACCTCTGGTAATAGCATTTCCTCCTATCTTCACAGTGGTGTTAAAATGCTCAAATGAGACTTATATGTAAAGACACATTAAAACTGTAAAAGTACCATTTAAAGTATTTTTAATGCTTTCATCTTTAGTATGTAGCACATTAACTTATTTCTCCAGATTAATACATGCAAGATTATTCCTGCATAAAGCTTTGGAATTTACAATGAGCTTTCACAAACTGTGTCTTATTTATTCTTGCAACAATAAGCAGTGAGGTAGTTAGAACAGAGCAGATCCTAATATTTTCAATAAGAAATGAAATGAGACAGATGAAAGGGCTTACTCAAAATCAAATGCATCTCATCTGCCTAATCAAGTAGGACTCTTCCTCTTATTGCATCCTGCCTGTCTCGGAAGGCAAAACAAACAGCCTTCCTGGGAACATAAAAGCAGTCTACCATTTACCCACCCACGCAGCTTCCCACCACACTGTCGGGGCGGAAAGCAGAAGGAGGACACATGAGCCAGCACAAACCCTGATACGAACTCAGCTTAAAATCTGATCCAGCACTTCCAATAATTTCTAGGTAGTTCAGATGAATAAAGAAGAAGAGCTTAGTGTCAAATTTCTTTTACTAATACTGTCAAGTTAAAAGGGTAAAAGAGGTTTTATTATGGCATAATTTTATAACTGTGCATGAAATAATAGTTATCACATACTGTGAAATAAGGAGACGGAAATTAAAAAGCAATGACCTTGTCTTAAATCTGAAATACAAAATATTATACTAGGTAAAGATATCGATGTGTGTACAAAGATAGCAGAGAACACTCCAGAAAGAAACATTTAATCAAACGAGTTGAGAATGGGTCACCTTGATATACCAGATGGTCCTAGTGTAAGCTCGTTTCATGCAAAGTTAGCCATTTAAAGTCTCAAAGCACAGAGAAACCAGAATAAATTAACTCGAAAGAAACCACTGCAGGCCAAAATGGTTAGCAGAAGTCTCAGGAGTTAAGACAGAAATAAAATCTAAAAAAGAATTAACCCCAAGATCCATTTAAAAGCATAAGATTTAAAATTCTAACAATGACCTCCATTAAATAAGGTACTGATTATTTTCAGAAGGTATTGCATAGATATTTGCTTCATGTCGTATATGATAACACTCAAATCACAAAGTAATAATTAGTTCTGAATGAAGCTGAAATATTTTCAAGTGCATAGATGCTAAACATTGATTAACAAGAATGTAAGAGTGAAATATGAGGGATTTAAATTGCTTTCATATCCAGTATGCAACATAGTTTAAAAAGAATAAGCCTTAAACCACAGAATCAATTATAAATTTTCACAAGATCATGTTACAAAATTAGAACACAGAGAGCACTTCCTGTCCAGAATGGCCAGCACACCTCGACAGAAAGAATGAGAATGCTGCCTATAATGACTTAGTTGCTTCCCAGCCCCAGTAGGTACGCAGATTAGGACTCTGCAGAAGTCGCTTAACAATGTGAAGCCTCTGCCTCCTCATCGATAAAATGAGACCAATACCTCCTTCAGGAACACTGGGAGGCCCAAAATACTGTTTAAAAGATATTTTTCAGTATATTACTATTTAAAGAAATATACTAGGGTAATATTGTCCACTCTCATTTTGTTTGAACTACCGTAAAACAAAAGACCAAAAATATCAAAATGCATTTATACTCAAAGAGCATTTTCTAATATTCTAAAACATGCTCATCATTGTGTCTGATGAGCACTGAACAAAATCTAAATGTGCTGATTCTTCTTTGTGTCCTCAACACCAAATATGTTGCCTGGCATGTAGCAGATGCTCATGAAATACAGGCTGAACAAATCCTCTGACACATAAATCCTGCTCTTGAGGCTACCACATTGTCATGGGGAGAGGGTGATATTCCAGATAAAACATACTCACTTATACTCCAACATAGACTGTGCCTTCAATATTTGTTTTAATATAAATACAGTTGACATTCTGGGAATTTACGAAAAATAAAATCAAGAAGCCATTCTATGAAGCGTATCTTGAGATATTTTGTTAGAGTTATCCAGTTTTTCCATCCTAATCCCAGTGTAATTTCTGCCAACCTAGTATCATAGAACAGAATAGCAGTTCTCAACCACTGTGTAACAAAATGGTCATACACGTGAATCAAATAATGTTACCAATAATGAAGTATTATATTTTTAGTGACTTATTTTTTAAATATAAGAAGTGCCCACCTCACACCCATTAGGATGGCTACTGGAAATAAACACAAATTAACAAGTGTTGGTAAAGATGTGGAGAAATTAGAACATGTATATACTATTTGTTGAAATGTAAAATGGTGCAGCTGCTATGGAAAACAGTATAGAGGTGCCTCAAAAAATTAGACATAGAATTATCATATTACCCAATAATTCCATTCTGGGCATATACCCAAAAAAACTGAAAGCAAGATCTCAAAGGGATATCTGTACACCTATGTTCATAAGAACATTACTCAAAATAGCCGAAAGTACAAGCAGCCCACGTATCTATCAACAGATGAATGGATACATCAAATGTGGAATGGAATATTATTCAGCCTTAAAAAGAAAAGAAATTATGACACATGCTACAACACGGATGAACCTTGAAGACATTATACAAAGTGAAATAAACAAGTCACAAAAACACAAGTACTGTATGATTCCACTTACATGAAGTGTCTAGAATAGTTAAATTCACAAAGATGAAAAGTGGATGAGGTTGCCAGGGGCTGCGAGTGGATGGGAAACAGGGAAATGGAAGTCGTTATGTAATGGGTGCAGAGCTACAGTCATTAAATCAGAGTAACACCCGTTTGCAACATGAAGAGAGTTCTGGAGATGAGTGTTTGCACAACAGTGCAGATGTACTTAGTGCCTCTGAACTATGCACTTTAAAATAGTTAAGATGGTGACTTTTACTTGTATTTGACCACAGTTCTTAAAAGTATACCAACAGGTTTCTTAAACGTAGAAAACCTAAGAGAGGGAAAAAAAGAGGTGTGCGTATATTACCGATTCAAAAACTGTATTGTAAAAAAAAAAAAAAAGTAGACTATCATCAAGATGATCCCTTTAAGTCTATCATTCTCATTCACTGAATTCCAGTATGACTTCTGAAAAAGGAAGGAAAAGTTGGCATTTCCTTCAGGGCACCTAAAACTGCACATACCCCACAGCCAACCTTATCCAAGATGATGACTATTCTCTTCAAACTTTTAGTTAATAATAGCTGGAGCAATTTTGAAAGACTGTAATACTTAGATGTTTTAATTTTAGAGTTATTACCAATTTAGGGTTGTCAGTTAAAATAGAGGATGCCTGTTAAAATTAAATCTCAGGTGAACAATGAATAAACTCTTCATATAAGTATGTCTCAAATGCTGCACAGAGTGTACGTATAATATTGTTAAAAAAATTGTTAATTGTTTGAGATTCAAATTTAATTATGCATCCTGTATTTTCATTTGCTAAATCTGGCACACACCCCAATTTCTTCAGAGTTTTTTTCTAACATAAAATATGTTACATTATATTTGAAGAAAGGGGGAAGAGCCACCCCATTACAGAGATAAGCTAGACTTTAGAGATATAAAATTATCCCCCATTTCCTACTAGGAGGATTTGAAAAGGACCACTTTTAAAAGTCTAAAGAACCAAATAAGAATGTTCTTAACTACAAATAAAGACAACCAAAAATGTGTTACAGACTTTAAAACAAAAAATTAACACACTAAAAACAGGTTTTGCTAAACACAGTGATTCTTATCATTTTTTGAGTAACAGAAAAAGAAACCAAAGCATTAAAATGATACAAAAAAAAATTATAAAAGTTAAAACTGTCTATCTCTAAAGAGACATCAAAGTCATTGTAGATAAAGGAAGCTAGATAATCTTCTGGAAATATTTCTAATGCATATTTTTATACTTTATAACCTTGTCTTTTTTTGTTCCCTTTGTAACCTAACTTGTCTTACTCAAGCTGTCTCCATTTCCTCCACTCTTTTCTTTCCTTTCCATTGAGGACATGGGACATCTCCAGGGCCTCAGAGTGGGTTCAGCACCTGTAGCTTTCTATTGACATGTAACATGGCCAACCCTCAGCTTAGTTCTGTCCTCAGTAATTTGCATCAGTGTCCTTTATTCTGCAATGAGCCTGAATCTCTCTTTCCTGGTTAGGGCAATATTTCTCAGTCTTTAGCTTGCAACAGAATCACTCGGGCAATAGAATCACCTGGAAGACTTGTTAAAAGTGCAAGATTTTAACAAGCTCGCTTGGGATCAGATTGCTGGGAACCATCCCTAGGCTTGCGTACAGTAAGTCTAAATTAGGGTTTAAAAAAAAATGCACTTCTAGCAAATTCTCAGGCGAATTTGATGATGCTGTCCTGGGGAATCACACTTTAAAGGCCACTGCATTAAGAAATAAGCGCAATCCTGATCCTTGACCTATTCCAAATAATCTCACTTCACTTTCTAAAAAGGAAAAGAAGGAGGAAACTCAGAGAAAAACGTAATTCTCACCCTCGCCCACAGCAGGATGGACTAGCCATAGGAGCTGGGAACAAGTCATCAGATGAAGGGCGTACTTAAATCTGGCTGCCCTCTCTCCCAGTTACTCATGAGCGAATAAAGATCTTCCATAGAGAAGGTACCCCTGAAACATAAGAACTACTGAGGAAGTAGTTATTCATAGGCCTGGGGGCCACCGCAGTGTGGCTCTGATTATAGTACTTAAGGGGCACAGCAATCCACAGAGGCCGACCGACTCACAGATATAAATAAGTACCAGCTTTACAATATAAAGATCTGGTGGACTGTTTTCACATCATTGGCATCAGGGGGTGGGCTTTTCTTGCTACCAGGCACTAGGAATTTCTTAATCACAGGGATATTGCTCATTCCTGCTAGATAGAAGAAATGCGGAGAGAACAGAAGAAAGTCCCTTTTCCACTTGGAGGTGGGGGGAACTTCCAAGCAGGTACACATCAGCCAGGCTCAGCTTCTTCCCATCCAAAATTCTTCAAACACAAGATAGGACACTGTGGCAGCTGTGGGGTCAGCAATTCTTCGCTGTGCTCTCCTGGTTTTGAAAAAGGGGCTCAATGGCCAGGCCTATGTTGTCTCCACACAGGTCTCAAACAGGTTTTTCTCCTTTCAGGCTGGATTGAGGATTGAACCGATTGTATTTATGAGTTACACTCAGGACAGGGCCCTGGAACTGCTCCCTCACAACCAAGTTTGCTCCCGACAAGTGTCGGCACAGAAGTGCAGTGCTCCATAACTTGACAAACTTTGCTTTTGTTTCAAAAACTATTTTTCAAATGCATTCCAGATGGCAGCCACTTACACCTATTTTATGGGCTCCATTCTCCTTCTTCTGTTTATCTACTGGTGTTGGTTTTTTTCTTTTTTTGTCTTAAGAAACATTCTGTCTTTCAGAGGCTTGCACCCTATATCAGCAGGTGGGTACTGCTGGGTCCCTAATCCCACTTCAACCTACTGCTGCCTGGCTTCCATCCTCACCACTCCCCTGAATGTTCTTATGATGCTGGCCTGGGGAATCACTAGTGATTCAAAGCCCACCCCCTGATGCCAATGATGTGAAAACAGTCCACCAGATCTTTATATTGTAAAGCTGGTACTTATTTATATCTGTGAGTCGGTCGGCCTCTGTGGATTGCTGTGCCCCTTAAGTACTATAATCAGTGCCACACTGCGGTGGCCCCCAGGCCTATGAATAACTACTTCCTCAGTAGTTCTTATGTTTCAGGGGTCAGGTTTCCAAATCTGATGGATGCGTTTCTGACCATATCTTAGCGTCCCTCTCAGCTGCCCGGGACAGTTGACACACTACATTCTGAAGCCCTGCCTGGTCAGGTTTCCATGGCAGCACACACCTCTTGGCTTTCCTTGGCCCCTCCTCACTTTCTTTGGTTGACTTCTTCTCTATCCAACCTCAAAATGTCAATGTTTCTTGGAGCTAGGACACAGGCCTACTTTCTTTCCCTTTCTATAATCTCGCCCTAGTTGATTTTACCTATTTTTTATTTTTTTGAGACAGGACCTTGTTCTGTCACCCAGGCTGGAGTGCAGTGGTGTGAATATAGCTCACTGTAGCCACGACCTCCTAGGCTCTAGTGATCCTCCCACCGCAGCTTCTCAAGTAGCTGGACCACAGGCACAAACCACCATACCCAGCTATTTTTTTTTTTCCTTTTAGTGGAGACAGGGTCTTGCTATGTTGCCCAGGCTGGCCTCAAACTCCTGGGCTCAAGGGATCCTCTTGTCTCAGCCTCCCAAAGTGCTAGGATTACAGGCATGAACCACTGTGCCCAGCCCCTAATTGATTCTAAATAGCCCGTAGCTGCAAAAACAATGAATACGCTCTGACCTACCCTCAAACTCCTGAAATGTGCATCCAACTGTTTACTCAACACCTTCCAAACCCTAACCTCTCAACCCTAACATGCCCAAAACCAACCCCCTAATTTTCCCTCCAAGCCAGTTCCTCCACCCTCCCCTGCTAGTCTTCCTCATCTCCATAAATTGCACCACTACACTCAGAAGTGCTCAAACAGGAAACCTGGATTTCATTCTGGATTCCTCCCCTTTCCTCACACCTCGCTTATCACCAAGACCTGTAAGTCTGAGCTGGGTTAAACATCCCAGATCCACCCGCTTCCAAAGCACCACCTCTAACCTAGCCCAGACTCATTATCTAGCTAGCCCTTGGATTACTGCAATAGGCTCTCTGCTTACTCGCTGGCCTCTCTGCTTCCACTCCTTCCCTCTGTAAGCCATTTCCACCAGGTGCTGGAATATCCCTTTTATGAAGCACCATGACACTCCCTAGCTTTAACCCCTGCAGTGGCTTCCCATTTGCGGCACAGGCCACTGGTTGCCTGACCAGGCCCCCACCCGGTTTCCCTTTCCACTAAGTAGCAGGGACATGAAATTTAGTTGGTACTCTTTGTCCAAAATAAAAGACATACTCTCCCTTGCAATTGAAGAAGGAAGGGCACGTGGCTAAGGTCTGGCTAACCGACTCAAAGTGGGAGTGTTTGCAGCACTTCTGAAGGCCACTGAAGGTGGCGACGATCAGCTGGGAGAAGTCCCTGTTTTGCTCTTTCGATCTTCCTTCTTCTTCTGACCTACAGCAAGGATGTAACAACTGAAGCTGTACCAGCCATGTTAAGTCACAATGTAACTTTCGGAGTGAAAGTCATGCAATAGAATAATGAAGCCAAAAATAGTTGAATAAATAAGTGAATCAATAGGAACCAGGGTCGGAAATTACCCTAGATTTCCTACCACATGACTCCTTTCATAAGAGAAACCAACCCTTATTTTATGTAAACTAATCTTTGGTTTCAGTTACATGCAGCTAAACCTAAATATAAATATTCCATTGCATTTGTATTAACAATTGAAGTCCATGATCCACAAGGTTCTGCATGATCCAACTCTGCTTACCTCCCACCTGTGCCTCACCATCCTCTCTTTCCTACTACGTTTCAGTCACCTTGGCCTCCTCTGGACTGCTTCAACAGGCCAAGTGCTTTCCTTTCTGGAGGCCTCTGCACAGGATCTTCCCTCTCCCCTCCTAACCCTTCTATGACTTGTTTTACTCATCCCTCTGGGCAGCTCTTTCTTGGTATCTCAATCTAAGTGGGTCTTTCCAGTTACACTCTAATTCAGCACTTCCTTTGTTTTTGTCATAGCAATTTCTGCCTTGGAAAATATTCTTTTTTGTTACTAAACGTATAAGGGTGTATATATGTAGGTGTTCCCCTGGCTGGGCTGCAAGCTATAGGCCAGGAATGTGTGTATGTCTGTTGCTCAGTATTGTACCCCAGTATGCAGTGCAGCCAGGACACTGTGGAAATGCAGGAATGTGCCTTACAAGGTTAAGTCAGAAGACATTGCAATCTTCATCTTACTCTCTAGGACCACTCATAGTGGGGAGAATCCAGTAGCCATGCTGTGAGGATGCTCAGGCAGCCCAATGGAGAGTTCCAATTGTGAGGGCTTACAAGCACCATATAAAGAAGTCCATCTGTTGAGTAACTGTAGCCTCCTGCCAAAGACCAGCACTGGCTTGCCAGGCTTACAAACAAGCTTCTCTGGGCCATGTATGCAGACCCAGTAGTCCCAGCTGACATCTTGGCAGCAAACTCGTGAGAGATCATGAATCAGAAACCCCTAGCTGAGGTGCTCCTGGATTCCTAACCCACAGAAACTACATAAGATAATGAATACTTACTGTTCTAAGCTGTTGGTGTAATTTGTTACTCAACTATAGACAGTTATGACAATTAGATAAATAAAAAAGATTTGGTCTCCAACCCTGGTTTCTGGGACAGAGCACCTAAAACCTTTGTAATTTACTGAGCAGAGGTGCTAGGTGCATCTTTTGTTTGAATATTGGGTCTTTGCCTCCAGTGGCTATCATAGAGCCCCTAATTCCTTGGAATTTCCTTGTTGATAGGAGCTATCTTCTGTCTAATGAGGTGACTCTTACTGGGCCACTGGACAGGGACTGACCACTAGAAGGACAAGGCCATGATTAGCAGCTTGGAATTTTCAGCCCCACCCCATCCTCTGGGAAGAGACAACGGGCAGGAAATTGAGTTAATAATCAAACATGTCTACCTGATAAAAACTCCATAAAAAATCCCTGCACTACAGGGTTTGGAGAACTTTCAGATTGACAGCGCATCCATGTGCAGGGAGGGTGTGCATCCCAACTCTATGAAGACAGGCGCTCCAGTGCTCAGTACCCTTCCAGACCTCACCCTCTGTATTTCTCCATCTGACTGTTCATCCCTAACCTTTATTAATATAATAAATCAGTAAATACGTTTCTCTGAGTTGTGCTGGGAGCCATCCTAGTAATCAAACTCTAGGAGTGGGTCCTAGGAACCCTGATTTATAAGCAGTTAATCAGAAGCATAGGTGACAACCTGCCACCTGCAATTGGTGTCTGAACTGAGGGACGGTCTTGTGGGACCTTGCACCTAGCCTAGAAGAGCCGATTCTAACTCTAAGCAGACGTTGTCTGAATTTAATTGATGTTTAGGATGCCTAGTCATTCACTGGAAAACTGGTTGTTAGTGGGGAGAAATCCCCTCACATCCTGGTCACAGAAGTATGATGAGTGCTTACTGTTTAAGAGAAGAAAACATGTTTTGTTTTGTTTTTCCTGATACAACAATATATATTTCTGTAATTTAAATCTAGTAAAAAAAAAATCATCTCTGTGTGTAGATGAGGACCGTCTATCTAAAACCTATAAAAGGTAAAAGAGTTCATGTGATAGAATGATCAAATAATTCTTCAATATTTAGAAACTGCTGCTGTGAACATGTTTTGCTCAAAAACACATTTGTTTTTCTTTTTCATAGGCACAAAAGAGGAAAGACATTCATGAGAGATTACAAGGTCCCATTCCTTCTCCTCAACAAGCTGGAAAAACCACAGAATAGAAAATAACTCACAGGATTAGAGATCTAGCTTTAATTTTTACCTCTCTTCAGACAAGATTTTTTTTTTTTTTTTTTTTGAGATGGAGTTTCACTCTTGTTGCCCAGGCTGGTGCAATGGCACAATATTGGCTCACTGCAACCTCTGCCACCCAGGTTCAAGAGATTCTCCTGCCTCTGCCTCCTGGGTAGCTGGGGTTACAGGTGCCTGCACACCCCCACACCCAGCTAATTTTTTGTATTTTTAGTAGAGATGGGGTTTCATCACATTGGCCAGGCTAGCCTCAAACTCCTGACCTCAGGTGATCTGCCAGTCTTGGTCTTCCAAGGTGCTGGGGTTACAGGTGTGAGCCACCACACCTGATCATGAGAAAAGTTTTTAAATAATGTCCCACAAGTGTTCACTGTGAAAATAGAGATTTTTCAGGACAAAAGTATCGACTAAACTTGAATTGGTTCTCTTTTCTGCACTCTTCAGGTAATCCTCCTCTCTCTTCCCCTACTTGACTACCATGGGGAAAGGAAAAATATTCAGAGGAATATTCCAATTAGAAGCCTGAGCTGAAATCAGCATGGTTGAAGGTGCTTGGTAGCATAAGACATACTGCATAGGCTATCTCTACACTGGGTGCAAAGAGTCTTCATTGCCCAGATATGGTCCAGTTTGAGTTCTTCAGGGTAGGAAACACCACATAAGTTTGGGCTAAAGCCTACTGGGGTCATAAATGTTCAGTAGCTTTCCTTGATTGTGGGTCCCAAATTAAGTCCATACATCCAAACTCAGAGTATGAGAGTTGTTGTATTAAAAAAAAAAAAAAAAAAGTTAAATTTTATGTCTTCATTCCAATAATTTTTTTTCTTTGCTAAGGTAAACTTTACTACAGTGAAATAAAATGTTTAATTTGATGAATTTTTATAAAGGTGTTGTGTTAGTCTGCTTTCATTGCATAAAGGACTAACTGAGACTGGGTAATTTATAAAGAAAAAAGGTTTATCTGGCTCATGGTTCTGCAGGCTGTACAGGAAGCATGATGCCAGCATCTGCTTCTGGGGAGACCTCAGGAAGCTTCCAATCATGGTGGAAGGTAAAGGGAGAAACAGGCATGCCACATGGCGAGAGAGGAAGCAAAGAGTACGGAGATGCCACGCTCTTTTAAACAACCAGATCTCATGCGAACTCAGAGCAAGAACTCATTCATTATCACGGGAGGACACCAAGCCACTCATGAGGGATCTGCCCCCATTACTCAAATACCTCCCACACAGCCCCACCTCCAACACTGGGAATTACATTTCGACATGAGATTTGGAGGAGACAAACATCCAACCATATCATGTGTGTACCTATGAAAATAATGCTCAAGTTATTAAAGTTCTGACTACCCCCCAAAATTATCTTATGTCCCTTTATAGTGAATCTCCCAAAAGAGATAACCACTATTCTGATTTATATAACCATAGCAATTATAACCTTTAATAAACTAACACATGTATTCTGAGTCATCTGGATGATCATCTCATAACTGATTATTGTGCCTATTTTATCTTTACAGTCAAGTTGATATGAGGTAGTAATATTTCAAATATTTGTAAGCCAATTTTTAAGAAAAGAACAAACACATAAACCATACATTTGAGTCCTCGTATCAGGGGCAAGTTGACCTCAAAAGAACTCATGCCATAATAGCCAGCACCACATTTGCATTGCAAGCGACAATTTATATGCAGCAACATATCATTATCATTGTTTGTGGAATTTTCAAATTAGTTTTGGATTTTACAGTTGCATAAGAGTTACGAACATGAAACATTCAGGTTAAGTTTTATGCTTTTACATATTTAAGTAACATTAAATAAAAATAATTTAAGTCAGCATTCACAGGCCACAATAATTTTCTTTTAAAAGGAGTTAATACATTACTCAAGTTTGAAAAACATTGCTCTAGCCTACATATTTATCCTATAAAGATCTAGGCTATCTCCCTTCCAAGATATAAGGATTCCAGGGTTTGAGTCATCACTAAATGTTTGCAGCCAGCCTAGCATCACTCACTTCTTCCACCCATCTTCCCAGTTTTCTTAAGATGAATTCAACCCAACACACCCAAGAACATCCGTGACCACTCCAGTCCACACAATTTGTCCTCTAAATTTGTGCAAAAGACAGTATAGATTTGTATTTCTCTGAGAATTTCTGGCTTCTTCTCAGTACCCAAGTTCTATAGCATGCACAAAACTGATGATTGATAAGTATTTTTTTAATGAATGCAAAATAGTCCTGTAGAAATAGGAAGTTCCCATGAAACAAGTAATATATACTAAATTTCAGTAGTTACTTTCTGAAATTAGACCAGAATAGTATCTACATATAGAAAGAGCCAGAGTTCACTAAATTTTGTTTATAAATATGCGCATTGTTCTCAAAAGAGGCAGTATCACATTCTTCAGATTTCAAATGAACTTCAGTCCCAAAAGGTGATAAGAAATCAAAAAGATATACAAAGGAGGTCACTTAGGCATCACACTTCTCTACATATTTGGAGCTACAGTCCTTCAGGAACACAGCCAACAAAGAAATTGAAATGTTGAGATAATTGGAGAATGAAAAAATTAAAAAAAAAAAAAAGAATCCACATTTAAAAGAGTAACCTAAAAGTTAAATTGGACCGTTTATATATTTAAATACAGGTTTACCTCAAAAACAAGAAATTCCATTTTTTCTACTTCATCTGTACACTGGAAATTATAAAAATTATGACTACCTCAAAAGGTAAAACTTACTTAATTTTAAGATAGAACACTATGAAACTGCCAATAAAATAAATGAAAATACTATAACAAAGCAAAATAATTGGTGTTGCTATTTTTAAAAGGAATATTGTTCTACTAAACTAACAGTAGATAATTCTTGCAAGTAATTTGAAAATGTTTTACCTTTTCTTAATAAGAATGAACTAATAGAAATGGGTTTAAAAGGATGTATATGTTGATATGTCTATTAAATTTTAAAATAAGGATTAGACCATCAGTTTTACATACAAGCTTATTATCTATATTTCTATAAATCACTACAGGTATATGCTAATTGAATTATAAATTAAGGTCTATTATATTCATTTTCAGTAAACTGTTGTCATGACACATATAAATAATTTGTCATATTTGCTAAAGAATCCATTTCTGTATTTCTAAAGCAAAAATAATACTCATCAATTATAAAACACTAACATAAATACATTTCAAATCTCAGAGTAAAATACAGTCATAGGACTCATTAAGGATCATTAATCATCATGATTCCTTCAATGTTGTGTTGAAAAGCAGTAACTAGAAGGTGTACAAAATATTGGAAACTAAAGATGCCTAACTATGATGAAAGGACAGAAGCAAAGTGATTCCTTATCCATTCAAAAGCATGGGGTAGGGAGAATGAAGAGAGGTTGTTTAACAGCTTCAAACATACAGTTAGATAGAAGGATATGGGCTAGTGTTCTTTAGCACAGTAGAGTGACTACAGTTAACAATAATTTATTGTATATTTCAAAACAGCCAAAAGAGAAGACTTGAAATGTTCCCAACACAAAGAAATGATAAATGCTTTTGTGTTGGTGAATATCCTAAATAGCCTGACTTGATCACTATTCTATGTATGTACCAAAATATCACATGTACCATGTGACATTTGTACAATTATTATGTATCAACTTTAAAACATTTCCTTAAGAATCTGAGGGTTAAGTGATTTTGCTACCAGGTCTGCTCATACCTGAGGATGGGTTATCAGGGCAGAGGGTGGTCAAGACCAGGTGCTCTTGAATGGAATGGTACAGTTACGGTCCAGAGAAAGTACATCAGCAATGTTCATAAATAACCTAGATCAAAGAAACATCAACATTCTAACCATCTTGTTCCTTCAAAGAACTGACTGACCCCAATTTAATGAGACACACTGACAGTGAGGCAGTCAACTGGAGAAGGAATTAAGACAAGAAAAAGAACTATATGTATTTATAGTTATACAGTCGTAAGAACACGTTACTCTTTCCTAGAGTTAAATCAGTACATGCTACTGCCCAGAGATATTAGTCTTACAATATATTATGTCATTCAAAAGTTTAACATTTATCAAAAGAAAATCTTTGGTTTAGAGGCTAGAGAGATACAACTTTTTTAAAAAACTAATTTTACGTATGTCATTTAGCTTTCCTATTCAAATAAGCAGCTTACAAGGTTGCAATCTTACCATTCCAGTTTTCAAAGAAAAAGTATATTTGAAATATCTAAATGCCTTAGATGCACAAATGGCTATGGAATATTTAAAATTACTTATGAATAATAAAAGCACTGGCTTTTTCATTGAAGTATTAAGTTTGACCTCCAGAGACTCTCAAATTCCAAGCTGTTTCTCACAACCTCACCTAGAGACTGAATTCCAAATTAATCCTTTCTCAACTACCAAAAAGAAAAAAGAAAAGAAAAGAAAACGAAAGAAAGAAAAACCACCACCACACTACTAGCTTTTCCTTACATGATACTCCTTTCAAATGCCAGGTCCTGCTGGACTTCTACCTGTCCTTTGTCACAGAAGTCCAAATTCCATCCCAGCTGCCCAAATCCGCTCAGAATGCCCTACTTACAAACAGTCCTTTGCCATACTAAGTTAGGGAAGAAATGGAAATGAGGCTGTTATCTCTAAGCTGGTGATTTTACCCTCACAGATGGAGAACAAATGACATAAAACACACACTGAGAAAAAGGCACAGCAACTTTAGAATAATTTTCTTATAATCCATGTACACGAAGGCAATGGTAAAAGCTGTGAGAGTTAGCTTGAATATTTCAAAACTATAACGGAAATTGAATTTTAAAGTTTATTAAGATTGCAGAATCCAACAAGAAAATACATTGATAGGGCTTTTGTGAGAATTAAACTGTCAGCTTAGTAAAATAGGATACCATATGCTGACTGTTGTACTGGCTTTAACATGAAAAACAAGAAAAACAAGTGATTACTTAAGGAACAATTAAGTGGGCAAGGTTTCAAAACATTGGGTCAGGAGAATAAAATTAAGAGAGAATAAAATTAAGAGAATAAAATTAAGCCTTTAAAAACCACAAAATCCATAAGTCTAAATAAGATTATATGTATATAAGCAAAATACCAGACTTACCCTAGTATATAAACACAATATGACTTTCTTTTCCTTGGAATTAAGAAAATATTCAATTTATAAAATGCTTGAAAAAGTATTTACTAGATTATATCAAATATTATTCCTAAATAAAATCTACAAAGGCTATTACAGATAATGTTAACAGACCACTAGCAAACACTTATTTTATTCTACTGTAGTCAACATTGATATGTTACAGTACTCATTTATAGATTACTGAATATTAAGACAAAAATGAGATGACTAAGACCTCACAGTTTCAGAAACAAAATATTTAGAGGCAAATTAATGCAGGTCTGTGACTTTTTTCTATAATATTCAGAAGCTCAGAAAAAAATAAACACACCAACCATAGGTTTAACCCAGTGCTCAGACTTGGACGTGGAAGTAGGTTACTTGGGAAGAGTCTACCATTGGGTTTTAAAGGGTTCAATAGCTGATCACAGAAAACAGGTTGAACTGAAAAGCAAGGGTGGAAATCACATAATAAAGCGATCTGAGGAACAGGAAAGATGCTTGGTAAAGAGACTGCTAAGGGTGCAGACAGAACACTGTCCTCAGCCTGGTAAATAGTTAAAACATGGGTCTCTGGATTATACAACCAGGGAGAGCAATGATCTAAACAGGCCACAGACTGCACAGGCATGCAAAATACCAAAAATGCTGAATGTACAGGGCAGGCAAAGAGCTTGGTCTGAGATAAAATACTCTGGTGATATATAATTGGGGCCTGAGTAGAAGGGAGATACTATTACAGTAAGTAGACAGACGTAAGCAGGGCAGGAGAGGGCCCCCCTCCCACCGGGAATGTCAGGGAACCATCAAGGTGATGGTCAGGTGGTTGTTAAACAGTTTATCTAAAATAATAATTGGTCGCAAGCCGACCCCAAGGAAAGGCAATCTCCCATTAGATAGAAAACACCTAAAGCTGGTGATGAGCCGCTTTCCATGAAGATTTCAAGAGTTGTTGGAGTGGGCTCAAGCATGCACACCAGGAGGCAAAATGGCAGTTTAACCAATATATGACCTTCCTCTGGGAATGCTTGACCGGTTAAAAACAAAAAAAAATCCCTCAAATGAGTATGTGCACAGCTCAGTAAACACACTGCACATGCGGCACTCTCAAGTGCTGGCAGGCCACTGCGCATGTGAACAGCCTGCCCCAAGAAAGAATCAGGGGAGTAGAAATGCAAACCCGGAACCCTGACAATGTATAAAAATCCCAAGTCAAGGTTGGACCAGGCACTTGACTCTCAAGCTACTCACTTGGCCCTCTTCCGAGTGTACTTCACTTCCTTTCATTTTCACTTTAAAACTTTTAAATAAGCTTTCACTCCTGCTCTAAAACTCACCTTGGGGCCCAGCGTGGTGGCTCATGCCTATAATCTCAGCACTTTGGAAGGCTGAGGTGGACAGATCACTTGAGGCCAGGAGATCAAGACCCACCTGGCCAACATGGTGAAACCCCATGTCTACTAAAAATACAAAGATTAGACAGGCGTGGTGGCAGGCACCTGTAGTCCCAGCTACTCAGGAGGTGGAGGCACAAGAATCGCTTGAACCTGGGAGGCAGAGGTTGCAATGAGCCTAGAGCATGCCACTGCACTCCAGCCTGGGAGACATAGCAAGATTCTGTCTCAGGAAAAAAAAAAAAAAAAGGAAAAAAAAAATTAAGAAAAACATAAAACTTGCCTTGGTCTCCCACTTGGCTTTATGCTCTTCAGCTGAATTATTTCCTCTGAGGAGACAAGAATTGAGCTGCTGACAACCTATAGATTCGCTGTTGCTAACACCACAGCAGAAGAGGGCATGCCTTGAGGCCAGGGACAATGCAGTGAGTGCCAGCATAGCCCAGGGGCTCTGAGTCACAGAGGGAGCAGCAGTAGGGACTGGAGAGGCCTCCTTTCAAAACCAGTTACCTCCATGAAGATGTCACTGAATATCTAGGCCATGTTCTCCTGGTTTTCTTCCTACCTCTCCAGGCTGCCCAACCTCAGTCTTCTGGGAACGGTTCTAAATGAGTATTCCCAACAGGCCTCCTCCTCCAGTTACTCTACCCCCTCTTCCTCATACAGGTCAATTTTTGTGTACAGGTAACTGTTTCTCAAATCCATCTCTCTGGCTTAAATTTTGTTTTTAAACTCCAAATCAGTGGGTAACTCCATTTAGCTGTCTTGATGGCGCCTCAAACTCAGCATGACCAAAACCGAATTTATCTTCTCTGTTGATAAGACACAGCAGGGTGCAGTGGTTAAGAACCTGGGCCAGTCTGCCTGGTTTGAATTCCATCCAACTCACCAATTTCTGGCTATATGCAGAGGTTGCTAATTTCTGCATGCCTCAGTTCCTCTACAATAAAATAGGAAAAATGTTTGGTAACTATCTCATTAGGCCACTGTGAGCAGTTAAAAATGTAGTATCTGTAAAGCACTTAAAACTGTGCCTGGTACACATGAAGTGCTTTATCGAGGAAGTAAATAATAATATTTTTCCTCCTCACTTAGCAGTCTCTAACTCAGGAAACATTAACCAAGGGAAAACCTGAACCTTACGTTCAACTTCTCCTTCTCCAGTTTCCAAGTCCAAGACCTGCCAGTTCTACTTCCTAAGTATTTCTTAGGAAGATATTTGCATCTCCCCATTTCTACTATTCTGTTGAAGTTTGGGCTCTCATCATTTTATTTCCAAACTGGCTTCCATTCTTCACCTCCTCACATCTACTTTTCAGACAATAACCAGGGTACAAATCTTATCATGTGGCAAAGTCCTTAAATTCCATTAGTGGTTTCTCACTGCCCCCAGGTCCAAGTCCAAAACCATTAACATGACTAGCAAGGCATTTCCTGAGGTGCCCTTGCTAACGTTTCCATCTCAGTTCTTACCACCTCCCACAGGGGCACAGGTTGAACTTTCAGTTCCTGGAAAACACCATGATCTCTTGCATCTCCTAGATTTTGCAAACATCATTTTCTCCAGAACACTCTTCTCCCTGCTGTTTACCCAGCTAAATCTGAATCATTCTTCATTCTCAATGTAGAGTTCCAAGCAGCCTTCCCTTCTTTTCCAGCCCCACCCGTCTCAGGGGCCCCCACTATGCCTTCCAATAGTATCCTATGTGGCTACATTCATTGCTTACACCACCATATTTTAGGTATCCCCAATAAACCGTAAATTTCACAAAGGCAGGGTCAAGGACTGTCTTGTACACTAGTATGCCTCCAGTGAAAAGCAGATTGGGTCAGACTTAGACATGGAAGTAGGTTTTTATGGGATTCAGTATATACATATTAAGACCTTGGTAATGGTGATGGGAGAAAGACAGAGGAAAAAAACAGGGATCTAGAAAATGCCCCTAAAAGATAACTATTAGCTGGACACAGCGGCTCACACCTGTAATCCCAGAGCTTTGGGATGCCAGGGCAGGATAATTGCTTGAGGCCAGGAGTTCAAGACCAGCCTGGATAATATAGCAAAACCCCGTCTCTACAAAAAATGAAAAATTAGCTGGGCATGATGGCGCATACCTACTTAGGAGGCTGAGGTGAGAGGATTGCTTAAGTCCAGAAGTTCAAGAGTGCAGCAAGCTATGATCATGCCTCTTCAATCTAGCCAGGATTACAGAGCAAGACTTTTTTTTTTTTTTTTTTTTTTTTTGAGACTCAGTTTTGCTCTTATTGCCCTGGCTGAAGTGCAATGGCACGATCTCAGCTCACTGCAGACTCCACCTCCCTGGTACAAGTGATTCTCCTGTCTCAGCCTCCCAGGTAGCTTGTATGACAGGCATGCACTACCACACTCAGCTAATTTTTTTGTATTTAGTAGAGATGGGGTTTCACCATGTAAGTCAGGCTGGTTGCAAACTCCTGACCTCAGATGATCCAAAGTGCTGGGATTATAGATGTGTGCCACCACGCCTGGCCTGTCTTTAAAGAAAACAAAATAATTATTATCACTCTTATGTTCTAAATGAGAAAACAGAGGCTTAGACAGCTTAAATGACTTGTCCAAGGTCAAAGTCACACAGCCAGATTCCAGAAGCCTCATTATTATCACCCACCCATGCTGTTTTCTAGTGGAAGGCATGGGCAACACCAAATCAGACGTCCTGGGCTCTAATCCTGACTCTGCCACTTAATACCTGTTGATTTAAAACATGGAACAACTTCTCTGAGCCTCTTTTTTTTTTTTTTTTTTTTTACATCAGTGTGGTGTTATGATATATATTGGATTTTGGCCTGGTTCCTGGCTCCTGACTCCCATTGCCCTTGTTACAGTTATAATACTGGGTGTGTTCAGCCTCAGGGGCAGGACTCTTACCTTCTCCTGCCCTCCTTTCCACTGCCTCAAGGAAGGACTTCACTCTTCCCAGCCTTTCTGACTGAGGGTCTTAAGCCCCTTCCTGGTTAGGGTTCTACCCCATACCCTGAGTGAAGGAATGTTGATGTCCTGAAGCTTCCATGAAAACCCAAGAGAACTGCATTGAGTTTTCAGACAGCTGAACATGTGGAGGTTCCTGGAAGGTGGTGTGCATGTTTCCATCTGCATCTTCTGACTGTCCTTTATAATAAACCAGTAAGCACAGGTAAGTGTTTCCTTTAGTTCTGTGCACTGCTCTAGCAAATTATTTGAACCCAAAGAGGGGTTCACGGGAATCCCAACTTGAAGTCAATTGGTCAGAAGTTCAAGGCCCAGACTTTCAGCTGTGAGGGAAAGAAGGGGTGGTCTTGTGGGACTAAGCCCTCAACCTATGCGACCTGACACCATCTTCAGGTAGGACACATACTGATGTCCAGGCTTGGTATGTGGGGAAAGACCCCCACACCTTTGGTCACAGAAGATTTCTGTGATGATGACTGCTGTGGTGGTCTGAGAGCAGAGAAAACCCACATTTTGACAAAGGTTCCCCCTATATATCAGTTAAATGGTTATCACAACATCTGTTTAGCAAGGTTCTTAACATAAAATAAATGACAATTGATAATTTCTGGCCTTTATAAATTGTTCAGTAAGTGCTGAAACTATCCCACAGTTATCTGGTACAGTTATCAACTTTGACAAAGCATGGGGCTTTTTGGAAGGAAGAGAGTAGTAAAATAAGTCAAATCCATGCTATCAAACTTCATAATTAATGGGGACTGGCTACAACCATATCATTCTCTTTACAGAGGATGTAATACTTTGTCATCCCCCAAAGGGAAGCCAAACTAGAAACATGACTATGAATTTCACTTTGAAGACACTTCACAAGTGGGGCTTCCTTTTAGAAACAAGGTTTGCCTTCTTCCACATCCACATTAAAAGTCAGTTCACTGGACACTTATAGACAGCAAAATTTTGATTGCTCTCCTTTCATATTTTTCTAAACTCATCTACGCTCCTTTCTTCAGTTTCCTTTCCTTGGAAAATGAGCATTGGCCTTGTTTTCCAAATTCACATTGAGCTTCAGAGAATTTAAGTTGCCAAGCCAGACTACACCCAGGTCTTCGATTCCCATGTCTTACTCTTCAAAGCTCATGGAAATACCATCATTCTCTAAGAACACTTTTGAGCTATGTGCCCTTAATTTTTATTTGCTTAGTCAATGTGAATCAAAAGAACCATGTATCGAGTGATTCTACAGGGTCAAAATAGGTGGACAGTCATGGATGAAGCAAGAAAAGTATTAACATTAAAGAAAGAAAAAATGAATCATAATTCTCTTGGAAGGGAGGGAGAAACAGTTTCACATATATGATAACCCTTAGTGTGATTAGGAGCACGTGGGCAGGGGGCGGGGTCTGTCATGTGGAGCTGCAGGGCCAGCACCATTAGGGCAGTCTGGCGCGTGGCACCCGCCAGGCACCCAGTCCTCCACCACTGCCCTCGCCTCCCTGGGGCTAGCTAACAGGTATCAGTGAGCGCGCCTCCGGCTGAGAGAGAGACTGAGCGAAGAAGAGGGAAGGATGGCTAGTCAGTCTTATGGCGGGATCACCTACAAAGAGAAGTTCTAAAACAAGAAGAAGAACTTGGGACATTGATTTGCAGCTGGAAATGGGGGATGGACTATCAGACCAGATTTCCATCCTGTCCAGCCTGCCTTCATTTCAGTCCTTCCACATTGCTATTCTGGGTTTGGACTGGGCTGGAAAGACAACTGTCTTATACAGACTACAGTTCAATGAATTTGTAGATACTGTACCTACCAAAGGATTTAATGCTGAGAAAATTAAAGTAACCCTGGGAAATTCTAAAACAGTCACTTTTCACTTCTGGGATGTAGGTGGTCAGGAGAAATTACGGCCACTGTGGAAGTTATACACCAGATGCACAGATGGCATTGTATTTGTTGTGGACTCTGCTGATGTCGAACGGATGGAAGAAGCCAAAACTGAACTTCACAAAATAACTAGGATATCAGAAAATCAAGGAGTCCCTGTGCTTATAGTTGCTAACAAACAAGACTTGAGGAACTCATTGTCTCTTTCAGAAATTGAGAAATTGTTAGCAGTGGGTGAACTGAGTTCATCAACTCCGTGGCATTTGCAGTCTAACTGTGCAAACAAAGGAGATGGCCTAAAGGAAGGGCTTGAGAAACTACATGGTATGATCGTTCAAAGAAGAAAAATGTTGCGGCAACAGAAAAAGAAAAGATGAATATCAATACCTATTATATCAGTGTGGAGTAGGTTTTGTCTGGTCTGATTTTGACAAACAGCAGAGTATCTACAGTCTGATTTGCCTGTCTGCCCTCCTGGATGCTACTAAAGCATTTGTTCTGTTGAACAATCAGATGCCCAACTCCTGCCTTGTGGAAGATGGAGTAAAGGCAGTGATTGTCCCTACCCCACAAATCTTTTGGTACATTTGGGGAAGCCAAGCAACGATGGAAATTGACCAGAACATGGTTGTGGAAATTTGACCTGAAGTTAGTGAAACAAAACTTTAAAGAATTGGGGAAAAAAAGAAAAAAAAAAAAGAATATGGACGTGGTTTTTAATGCCCCTCCCTCAGTTATTAGAAAATGCTCATTGAAGTTCTGGACTGATGGTGTGTTTCAAATCATTTAGATTTTCCTTGGCAAGACTGCTCAAAGCCCTAATGGAGAAATGCAGCTGCCCCATCCACTTAGAGAGGCCCCAGCTGCCTTCAAAAGAACTCAAAGTTCTAGCATCTGAGGAACAGTCATGCAAACCACAGTCTTAAGTATATTGTTTATATTTTTCTTTAATGCAGAAATTCAGGATGAGTGCTTTTCAGGCAGAACATCTAATCTGTTCATAATGCACAATGGCCAAACACCCTTTCAAAATCCCATGTAAAAGACAAAATGACCAACAATATTTGATATCCAAATGCTTTTATTTCCTTCGATAAAAGAAAGACCTTGTAACTGTACCAACATTAGTTTACAAAGCCTTAAAGTATAGTCAAATTATTAGCCTTTGCTGAAGATTTATAGCATGTTTATTATATAGAAATAACCCACACTCATGAAAAGAAGGCTGGCTAATCTTCAGCTAATGTAAAAAACATTGGCAATACACCTAATGATGGATAAGGTTTGTAATTGAAAATGGGAATGGAAAACAAAGACCTAGAATGATGACCTTGGGAATTAAGAGCAGGACTAGACAAGATGGGAAAGAGACTGAGGATTTATTTACATGCGATGGTAGTTGGAACTGTGAATGCTTGCAAGATCTGCGAAGGAGAAAATGTAAAGAACAAAGGACTTTTAATAAAGATGTCAAACTTACCAATTAAGTGCATCTGCTGCAAACACAAAAGAATGGGAAGTAATATGTAAACATATAAATAGAATAACAAAAAATACAGAGCAAAATAATAGAGCAACCCTAGCTACAAATAGGAAAAAAAAGTTCTTAGTAAAGCTTTTCTCATGGATCAATTCTCCCCAAAATTGGTCTATAAACTCAAAACAATTCCATCCAAAATCAAAATGGAATTTTTAGGCAAATTGACAAACTGTTAATTTTTTTAGAAGAGCAAGAATAGCTCAGACATTTTTTTTTTTTTTTTTTGAGACGGAGTTTTTCGCTCTTGTTACCCAGGCTGGAGTGCAATGGCGCGATCTCGGCTCACGGCAACCTCCGCCTCCTGGGCTCAGGCAATTCTCCTGCCTCAGCCTCCTGAGTAGCTGGGATTACAGGCACGCACCACCATGCCCAGCTAATTTTTTGTATTTTTAGTAGAGACGGGGTTTCACTATGTTGACCAGGATGGTCTTGATCTCTTGACCTCGTGATCCACCCGCCTCGGCCTCCCAAAGTGCTGGGATTACAGGTTTGAGCCACCGCGCCCGGCCTAGCTCAGACAATTTTAAATAAGTATGCATGGAGATACACTATTAGACATCAAAAGTGTTTACAAACCTGAGTATTTAAGACAATAGGTAAAACACAAAGAGCCTTACAGGGAAGAAAATGAGCCAAGAATATAATTTTACATTTTATAAAAAAAGGAAATCAAAATAACATTAAACATATTAAAGGTTGTTCAATCTCATTTGAAATTAGGAAAATATATTATCAAATTAAAGCCACAGTGAGATTCATTTCACAACCAAACATTGATAAAAATTTAGAAACCTCATGATTTCAAGTGGTAAAAGAATATGAAGAAATGTCATCTCTTACACCTGTCTGTGGCATTTGAGTGGGAGGAAGCTATAAAATTCATTAGTACTAATATTTTGCAGAACAATCTGGTAATACCTTGTAAAGTTAAAGATGTACATATAT
Source organism: Saimiri boliviensis (assembly GCF_048565385.1). Classification (NCBI taxonomy): domain Eukaryota; kingdom Metazoa; phylum Chordata; class Mammalia; order Primates; family Cebidae; genus Saimiri; species Saimiri boliviensis. The sequence goes on from NC_133460.1 coordinate 40,391,585, forward strand.
TTTACATAACAAGCAGTTGTCTAGTACTTTCTATGTGCCAGGCATTAATAAAATTCTTTATAAATATTAACTCATTTAATCCTCCTAACAACTGTAGGTATTATCTTTTTACTTTCTATTTTGGTATAATTTTAGACCTCATGTACAAAATATGAATTATTATCCTGCATTCATGACATAGTGTCTTTATAGGTCCATTTTTGAACCAGGTGAACTTACTAGTTACTTTGTTAATTATGTTACAGATGTAACAAGCACCCGTAAACTTAGTATCCAACAGGAATCCTAGTATCTTCACAATAACCTACATCTAGCCATATACAATCATGCACCTTGCAAAATAGTGTAAAGTGTAACAATGTTTCAGTCAATGATTGACCACATATATGATCATGGTCCCATAAGATTATAAATATGATATTTTTACTGTATCATTTCTATGCTTAAATATGTTTAGATACACAAATACATCCATTGTGTTACATTTGCCTACAGTATTCAGTATAGTAACATGCTGTACAGCTTTTAGCCTAGGAGATTTAGGCTATAGCCTAAATAGCATAGTTGACTATATCATCTAGGTTTGTGTAAATTCACTCTGTTAGCACAGGTATGAAATCTCCCAAAGACACATTCTTCAGAAATATCCCTGTCATTAAGCAACACATGACTATATATATCGCAGTCCATCCCCTTGCAACAGTTTATTAATATTTATATGGCAACCTAGGAAATGAAAATATTTACAAACCATATCGGATAAGGAATTAATTCTGAAATATATATAAGAAGCTCTTACAACTCAATAACAAAAAATAAACAAACAAAAACCTAGGAACCTGATTCTAAAATGGGTTAAGGACTTGAACACACATTTCTCCAAAGAAGACATACAAAAACATACAAATGGTCAACAGATAACAAAAAAATGCTCAATATTATTAATCATTAGGGAAATTCAAGTCAAAACCACAATGAGATATTGCCTTACATGTGTTAGGCAGTTATCAAAACAACAACAACAAAACCACAATAAGCATTGGTGAGGATGTAGAAGCTGATGCCCTTGCACACTATTGGTCACAATATAAAATAGCACAGCAACTACCGAAAACAGTTAAGGACGTTCCTCAAAACATTAAAAATAGAACTACCATATGAACCAGTCATCACACTTCTGAGTATTTATCCAAAAGAATTGAAATCAGGATCTTAAAGAGATATTATCAGTTCCATGTTCACAGCAGCACTATTCACAATAGCAAAGATGTGGTTATATAACCTAAATGTCCAGTGAGAGATAAATAAAGACAATGTGGCATATACATAGAATGAAATGCCAGTCAGTCTTAGTAAAGAAAATTTGCAATATGCAACAACATGGATGGGCCTGGAGGATACTATGCTAAATGAAATTAGCCAGTCACAGAGAGATAAATGCTGCATGATTCCACTTACATGAGTCATCTAACATAGTCAAATTCATAGAATCAAAGAGTTAAATGGTGGTTCCTAGGGGTTAAGAGGAGAGGAAAATGAAGAATTTCCAACTTTTTTTTTTTTTGGAGACCCTTCCTCACCCAGGCTGGAGTGCAGTGGCACGATCTCAGCTCATTGCAACCTCCGCCTCTCATGTTCAAGTGATTCTCATGCCTCAGCCTCCCAAGTAACTGAGATTACAGGTACATGCCACTGTGCCTGGCTAATGTTTTGTATTTTGGTAGAGACAGGGTTTCACCATGTTTGGCCACGCTGGGCTCGAACTCCTGGCCTCAAGTGATCTACTTACCTCAGGCTCCCAAAGTGCTAGGATTACAGGCATGAGTCATCATGCCTGGCCCAGAATTACTATTTAATTAGCATAAAATTTTATTTAAGTAAAATGAATAAGTTAATCTGTGATACATTGTACTTATAATCAATACTCTGTTACACAATTAAAAATTTATTGAGGATAGATATTAAGTGTTCTTACCACAATAAAAAGTCTTAAGATTGACATAGCTAGATTTTATTTCTGTCAGCTGCTATATAACATTCCATTTTGTGAATATACCATAATATAAATGAGGAAAGTAAAGCAAGAGGGATTAAGTCACTTGCCCAAGGCAAAGCAGCTATTAAAATATAAAATCAGTATTTGAATCTAGAAAATACTTCCTGCATCCCTGTTTCAGCCACTATGTAATGCTGACTCTGTTTCTAATATAATGGGATGGAAACAAATAAAATGTTTGTCAACAGAGAATGGAAGCTTACATAGAGGTATATTTGGCTAGGAACAGTGGCTCACACCTATAATCTTAGCGATTTGGGAAGCCAAGGTAGAGGATTGCTTGAACCCAGGAGTTTAAGACCATCCCTGAAACATAGTGAGACCCTAACTCTACAACAAATAAAATATTAGCCAACTGTGGTGCCACATGCATGTAGTCCCAGCTACTTGGGAGGCTGAGGTAGGAGGATCACTTGAGCCTGGGAGGTTGAGGCTGCAGTGAGCTGTGATTGTGCCACTGCAGTGCAGCCTGAGCAACAGAGTGAGACCCTGTCTCAAAAATAAATAAATAAATAAGTAAATAAAAATAAAGGTGCCTTTATCAAATGAAATCACATATAGCAGTTAAAAATGAATGAACTGTCTTGGTGTGGTGGCTCAGGCCTGTGATCCCAGCACTTTGGGAGACCAAGGCAGACAGATAACTTGAGGTCAGGAGTTCGAGACCAGCATGACCAATGTGGGGAAACCCTGATTCTACTAAAAATACAAAAATTAGTAAGGCATGGTGGCAGGCACCTCTAATCCCAGCTACTTGGGAGGCTGAGTCAGGAGAATTACTTGAACCTGGGAGGCAGAGGTTTCGGTGAGCTGAGATCGTGCCATTATACTCCAGCCTGACTCCAGAGCAAGACTCCATCTCAAAACAAAAACAAAAACAAAAACAAAGAATGAACTAGAGCCATTCATTTTGTAATTTCTATTTATATGAATTTTTACATTTCTATAGATGAACTTGAAAATTAGGTTGAGGAAAAAAGAGTACAAAATTATACGTACAGTAGAAACACAGTTACATAATGTTTGAAACATATTAAATACAAAACAGTACTCCACATTCTCTATAGATGCAAATGTGCCATTGCAGTATACAAACATGGTTGAGAATAGCAAGTCAACTTTAAGGTAGTATCCTGGGCATGTAATGAGGAAGAAGTCAGATTAGGAAGTGGTAAAAACTGGAATAAATAGTATTTAAATAATTTCTTATGAACTATCTGGAACAATTACGGAAAAAAAAGTAAGATTTTATAAAGCTGCTGGTACATTCACCAATAATCATTATAATACTATAATTTTATATATTAGAAAAACTTAAGAAAATGTTTTTAAAGGAAAATGAGTTTGTTGTGTGATACATACTAGACACAACCCATCATGATAATTAAGGTAGGTACATTGCACAGACCTGAACTGTGGAGTGATTTTCAGGTTGAAGTTTTTTCCCCTAACAATCACCTACCCCTAGGAGATGGTCATTGCTCCAATGCAAGATTCATGGTATCTTTTCCTCTCAAAATATGCAATACATTAAAAAAAAAAAAACCTGAAATATTATATAAGGAAATCCAAAATAGTTCTGATTTTTACTATTAATAATTACAGAAAATCATATAATTTTGTGAATACTTTCATGACAGGCAACCTTTTTTTCTAAACTTAATACTTTTATGAAACATGAAATAAATTTTTTCCAAACAATTTTTCAAAAAAGAAATGAGGATTTTGTTGTACTCCTAACTAGCTGGTGCTTAAGCATTTTAAAAATATGCCTACTGGATAAATCCAGGGCTGCTGCCACCACCACCATCTCCTAAATCTCTGGTAAAAATAGCTAAAAAAAAAAAAAAAAGAAAAAGAAAAGAAAAGTTAATATAGCCTACCAACCATGTATGATCTACCACCTCCTTTGAGTGATTTAACCAAGAGCTACACACTCAGAAGCCTTCAGAAGCCAGGCAGGAAAATGTAAATGTGTGAAGCTTTGGGGCTACAGCATCAGCAGGAGTTGGTATTGTTTCTGCCCCCAGGAAAAGGCATGCAAATTCTAATTTTATTTAAATATTGTACTGGACTATCACACAATCTGTAGGTTAAATCTGCCCACAGACCACTATTTTTTAACTCCTGGATTAAACCCATACAGATTTTCTTCACCATGAAGACCTCTATTAATAACTTCACTGAACAGGTCCATTGTGTATGTGTTTTTATTTCTTTTTAGTGTTGTTGAGTCCCTTTATGGCATCTACCCACAGATCTGTTATATCAAAGTCAGCTCTCCTAGACTCCATGGCAAGTCTCCCAATCTTTTACAGTTCTTGACACATAAAGAAAATACTGGGTACTATGCTCGTTAGTTAGGTGACAGGATCATTCATAGCCCAAACCCGAGGATCATGCAATATATCCAGGTAACAAACATGTACTCCTGAAGCTAAACGAAAGTTGCAACAACAACAACAAAAATACTATTTGCAATTGCCTGTCGGGTGAGTAGAAAAGGCTGCTCAGTGCTGTAGGCAAATTGCCAACTCCGAGACTGAGAGGATCAGTATCTCTGAAATCCATTCACGAGGGTTATTATAAGGATTAGATTAAAGGACCAATATAAAGCATTTAGAATCGTACCAGGCACACACAGAACATCCAATTTGCCACTTCTCACTTACTTAAACTACTGGCATGTCAAAGGTAATTTCTGAAAGGACATTTTGCCCTACAGAGAGGAACCCCTGCTGCTCACAAAAGGTAAGTTGAGATGACCTGGTTTCCCAGCCAAAATATAGGTCTGGATCCTTGACCTATTATAAAAGGTCAATTATATCTCTTGCATGATTAACAAATTACTATTCTAACACAACAATACCAAATACAGTATCTGCATTTTAATTCCCAACCCTGGGCTTTCATCCGCTCTCCTCTTTCCCTCAAGAGCTAAGCTGAGGTTTTTTAAATAGTTAAGACTGAATAATTTAAGCCTGTGGTTCTGAAATGTTTTCTGCCAAAGCTCATGCATGCATACACAAATGTATCTGCGCCACAAACTCATCTCCACCAGGAAAATAGTCATTACTGTCTCTGAAACCCAGTAGGATGGGTTATGGATAATAGATAGCCTTAGCTGGTAAGGAATATGCCAAGTAACCCTCTATTCCTCATCACTAGCTAAATTCAAGCCATCATCAAGTAGACTGACCAAACCTATGTGAACCACATTAGTTAAGATCCAAATAGGTGTTATGGGACAGAATTCAAACCCAATGTGTGACAAAGGATTTTGTTTTGTTTTGAGTGACCAACCATATATCATCTTGCATAAAACATTCTTGTGACAACAGTGTCAACACTGGGCAGCATTCCTACATAAGCAATAGTGGTGTACATTTTACAGAGCACAGGACCTCTGCCTCTGCTGGCCCCAGCTGCTCTATATCTTGTTGTTAGACAAGACCAGTGTAGCCCAAGGTGTTGTCCCTTCTGTCACAGGCTGCCTCAAATGAGGGTCTTCAAACTGGGGCTACTATGTGTAACCCACAAGGTTCAGAATGACAAATCTGAGCATAGAGATTTCTGTATACCTATTCCTAGGTTCTCAATTTCCATTTCTACCTTTTCCCAAAACTGATCTGTTAAGAATGTATGAAAGTGTCACACATTCTTCTCCTCCTCTCATAATTCCCATCTGCTCAATTTACCGAAACAAAAAACCCACAAACCTCTTCCCTACTCTGAATTTTTCCAGGGTGCATGGCGTCAGGGTATAACAACCACTGGGATTCCAAATAAAAGAACAATTCAAATTTTACTACAGTCAACTTAATAAGGTAAAATCAGAAAGAAATCAAACTCTAACGTCTGATTAGCCAATCCTTTTGCAAGTCAGGTATTTCCAATTCTCTGCTTTAAACAGAGCAGAAGGGTAAACTTCAGGTGTTTAGCTGATTGTTAAAAGTGATTTTTGATAACACACAACAGATCATGTGATTTCTGTCATATGATGTCAAGGAAGGTCAAAAGAATTGAATGACACTGTTACCAAAAATTATTTTATTACCACTTATTGTGCATGTGATCTAGGCTTCTTAAGATTATAGCAATAAAAACAAACAGAAAAAGAATTGTTGAACCCTGTTTTATTCAAGTAACTAATATTCCAAGAAGAAGACATGTAAAAAGTCTCACCCACCTCGTTAAGAAATGCATTTCCAATAAAATTTTACTTTTTAAAAACATGTAATAATAATAATCAAAGCTTTTAATATATTTGTGCTACTTGTATAGACTTTATGCTATTAATAATTATAATAGGAACTTGAAAGCAATAAAAAAAGTCAGCATTTAAAGCCTTTGGTCAAGAAAATTTTTAAACAATTATTTTTAATTTATATACATATTTATTACCAAGAAGTCTGATATAAAGATCAATTTTTTTAAATTAAGTATACAAACATATTTTATTAAGATGTAATTCCATAAAGGAATGGGAAGGAAATATACACTTAAGGAGAGAAGAAAATGATGAAATATTTCAAAAATACCAAAAAAGCGTAATAGAACCAACAGCTATGTGTCTACCACCTAGTACAGCATATATAAAAAACACAATGTTTCCTCAATTGTATTTCACCCTCTGCACTTCTCCCTGCCCTCCCCAAAGGTAACCCCTGTTTTGAATTTAGTGATGAGTAGTTCCATATGTGTAATAGTTAGTCTTCAAAGACAGCGTTCCAATGAACACCTCCAGGTGTTCATGCCCTTATTCGAACCCCTTTTCTTGAATTGGGGCTGACCTTAACACTGGCTTTTGATCAGTATAGGATGTGGTGGAACTGATATTGTGTGACTTCTTGAGCCAGGTCATAAGAAGCCCTGCCATTTCCACCTGAATTGCTCGAAATACTTGCTCTTAGGCCATTATTTTTTGGAGCCCAGCTGCCACACTGTGAGAAGCCCACACCACATGGAGAGACTATGCTCTCAATCCTTACATCCTATTGCTGCTACAAAAGTTAATTGCACATTGTCAGATAAGTATAAGCTTAATAATGCAGATGTGGTATCAAAATCAAACAATAGGCTGTTAAACCTCCAAGAAGCTTTGAAGTCACTATAGTAGGTAATGTCAAGTACAGTGTTTTTTAATCATTTCCCATCACTATCAGTTTTATTTCTCCTTTTACACTATCTCAATTTAATACCAGCTGAAATAAACATCAGACCTATAATACATTTTAATCAATCCAGATTGAATATTGAGCTTGCATAAATAGCAGCAATCAACATATGCCTAAATTCTGAATGAAGTTTAGTGTAATTATACAAAAAAGTATCTGAGAAATAGAGCTTTTAGAGTAAAAGGCCTTCATACTGAAACCCAGAGGGAAAAAATAACCCCAGAAAAAGCAATAGATAACGGGGTGAAGTTAAAAAAAAAAAAAAAGAATTTTAATAACGTTGTCCTCCTAACCTTTTCCAACAAAGAAACTCTACAAAGAGGAAGTACAAAGGTCATTCTAGGAAATGAATGTGAATGAAAGGAGAATCCAGATGCATCAGACAGTTAATGTTCCACTCCGATTTCAAATTCATTTTAATTCAGCTGGGAGTTAGCCAGTAATTTTCTTTAAACAATACAGTGCTATCATCGTGGGACAATTACACATATTTTATTAATATACATCCTAGCACTCCAAGTTAGGTGCAAACAACTGAAAAATAACCATGTTTTAAAGTTAGAACTAGATCACAGGTGGTATCTATCGTTCTCTAAATGAATCAATAGAATCTTCATTTAAAGATTCTTCAGTGGTAAAATGAAACATTTTTAAAGCTCAGGCTTTTAATCTTTATTAGAAAAATCAAAGCCAATTAACCTATTCAGAAACAAAAAATAGCTTTCCTAGAAAAGCTAAAAATGAATTACTCACTTTTAAAATCTGCTATGAATATCATTGTTTGACAGATATTATTTTTGATGCTTATTTATTCATTATTAAAGGCTGAGATTTCTCAGAGTTTAATCAAGTTAGATTTTTACAAGACTGTAACTCTAGTGTCTTTTCTGAGTTAAGTGAGAATTCTTTCCCTAAAATAGTTTCTTTTTAAACTTCAATTCCCATGGGTATCCTATGAAATGGTTATAATATTATTATTCCTAATTTAGGATATAGAAAATTTAGCATATAGGAAAACAGCTCTAAATTACATGAAACTAACTCAAGTACTGGTTCCAAAGTCTATGTCCTTAATTTACCATAACACTCAAGTGTCTCTAAAATTTATGACGTTTCCTTACTTAAAGCTTAGATAATGGCATAGATGTGTTTTCCTCCCCTCTCCCAAACAAAATATGAATGTACAAAAAACACTAAAACCTCTCTTTAAGCAAGCAGCATCTGTACAAGCCCATCTATTACAAGGAAAAGCTACCACCAGTGCTATTATGGACCATAATGATTTAACCTCTGGTATCATTATACATTCCCAGTTTTGTTTTCTACTAGAGGTTCTCTTTTTTTTGGAGACAAAGTTTCACTGTCATCGCCACTGAGTGCAGTGGCACAGTCATGGCTCACTGCACCCTCAACCACCCATGCTCAGGTAATCCTGCCTCCTGGGTGGCTGGGACCACAGGCATATACGATCATGCCTGGCTAATTTTTATGTTTTTTGTAGAGACCGAGTTTTGCCATGTATCCCAGGCTGGTCTCAAACTCCTGGGCTCAAGTAATCAGCTCCCCTTGGCATCCCAAAGTGCTGGCATGAGCCACTGCACCCAACCTACTAAAGGTTATTTTCTGATTCTCTCTTGACACTGTGCAGAAGCACTGCCATCTTGGACAAGAACCACCATTCTAAAGTTCCCCTTGATCAAAAAACATCTAAATCCAAAGGGTATCAACCTAATGGCTAAGGTCAGCATGACTATAAACCACTAATGATCTCTCTGACCAGAAACATTCCAACCATAATATAAACTGACCAGAGACATGCCAGCCCCAAGATAACCTCCCTCCCAGTTGGAGAGATGTCAGCCTCAAAATAACCTACCTTCTGACCAAGACATTTAAACCCCACCATAAACTTTCCCAAACAGAAGCATTCCAAGCCTGTGATGAGCTCCCTCACCAATAAACACTCTTAGTCTGTAAGAGAGAATGCTCCTGACTGAAATCAGCCAGAAGGCCCTCTCAGGTATATTCTCCAAAATAAACTTGTCTTTGACTGTTGAGCTGCTTTTCATGTTTCTTTCCTCTTTCTTTAACTCTTACATCTCTCCTTCATATTTTAGAGTATAGTAGGAATAATGTTCATATAATAAATCTTTAGGTGTTTGTGAGTAGTAAGATTGTCTTTTTCTATGGCTTTCATTATTCTCAAGATGGCCACAATTACTATTATTGTGTCCAGTAGACAAATTGTTCAGGTTTATTAGACAATTAACAAAGTCAAGTCAAACAACCTGTAGAACACATAATAAATAATTAAAGCACAATAAGTTCAGGTTTGTAAATTAGTTTGAACTTTACATTCCCTGGCATACTTTGGACATAATTTGACTACATATTTGAAACCAAAGCAAATTAATATTGTATATATGTGTGTTCCTATAAACATGCTAATGTTTCAAACCCAATAATAATATATAAATGTATGTTTATATGTAAATATTCCTTTACTATACATTCTAGGAGTTCATTTTTTTGCCAAAAAATAATTTTTTAAAAACCCACAATCTAACCCTAATCTTATAGTCAAAAATCACTATCATGAATTATTTGGATCACATAAAATCTAATTTTACATTACAGAAGTCCTAATATGAAATTATTAACAAGCTACATAAAATCATTCAATTTTTTGAGGATTCAATTGAATCCTCAAAAGTCAATATGAAACCTTACATCAAAATATGACATTTTAACCACTCACTTTAAAACCGTAGTTGTCACATTTCAATCGAGTTAAGAGATTGTTTACCCTGCTTGAATTAATACAAATACAAGCATGGAGCAGGTATGTAAAATTCGAGCCTCAATTCTAAGCTTGATAAAATGCTTTAAATCTAAAATCATCAGGAGAAAACACTATAATAATTAATAGAATGTGGCAGAATTACAGATACTCTGACTTGGACCAGCATAGAAAGTTTTCCTGAAACTTCGCAAAATACAGTTCTGATACACTTAGACATGATTATAGAATTTAAAATGCCAATTTTTTAAAAATTCAAGTTGATTTTGAAGTAATTTCTGTACATATTATGAGTTTTTTTTAAGCTAGCAATTTGTATGTTTTGTTGGTGTTTTATTTTCTTTAAAAAAAAAAAAAAAAAAAAAAAAAAAAAAAAAAAAAACTCCATTCCAGAAGTTTTATTGTTTCAGGACCTTTCCTTATTTCAGCTAAAGACAAGGTCCTTGTCACAGAACCACAAAGAATTAGGCTTGCAGACAATTTGAAGAGTGAGGAAAAACAAGATTTATTGGGCAAAAGAGGAAATAAAGGGAAACAGGGACATTCTGCAAAGCTAGAATCCTGCTAGTGCCCTTCCTGCCTCACAGATTGAATCCCACATACCACACCCAGGGACAGGAGAGGCCAGGCTCCTCCCCACTGCAAAGGACATGAAATTCCCATCCTGTGTGCATGCCTCGCAGTGTGCAGGTTGTCAGAGGTTCTGCCAGGGAGCCCTTCCCACTTGACTATCTCATTATCATATTTATCTAACCTTGCTAAGACACGCAAACATTAGTCAAGTCCAGAATTCCAGTAATCTACCACAGTTTAATTTTCCATTTGTCTTCAAAGTTTTTTTTGCTGCTATTACAGTTAGACAATCCTGCCTACCTACAAAGAAATCCTCTCTTCAAGTCAAAACACAAAAGCCAAATGTAATTCAATGCATTCCATATTTTGGGGATGTCAGAGGTACAACACCAAAGGTGAGAAAACAAAATTCATGAGAAGAAATGGTCAAAACAGAACCTCACAGGGGGGAACACATGTGAGATAAGCCCTGAAGAATGAGTTGAATTTCAAAAGGTAGAGATTTTTACCTCCAAGAGCCCCATAAAGTTCTCAGAGCAGAAAGAAGAAAACCACTCTCACAAGTTCAGCAGGGGAAAGTGAAAAGTAGCCATTTTGAAATATATCCGGAACATTGTGTTTTCCTTAATAAAGTGTTGCCTCAAAAGAATCTGATTTGCCAGAGCATAACTGACTTGGGATTTACCAGATCCTGACCCACCTGAGGGAAAAGAAATACCCAATTCCAGCACTCCCTGACACTTCTGTCTCACCTAAGGAGGAAAAGGAAGACTGAGAAGCACTTGTGAAGGTCACAGCTCAGGAGCACAGGCACATTAAAAGACTGAGTGAGACCCAGTCAATCGGGCTTCTATGTAATAAAAGGAAATTACACCTGAAGGAAGTGCAAGTCTCAAACTCTATTTAAGAAAGAGTCTCTAAGAACTCCAAGGCAACAGGAGAGACAAAAACAGACACAGTAGAATATTGTAGCCCGCCACACCAAAGCTACATCAAACAATAAACACAACCTGATTTCTAGCAAGATAAACACAAAACCTCACAATAAAGTCTATTGATTTCAGTTCCTTGTACACAATTCATTGTGTCGGGCTATTAAAAAAAAAAAAAAAAAAAAACAACTTGCAAAGAATGCTAAAAGGCCAAAAACAGTTTGAAAAGCCATATGAAGCATCAGAACCAGACTTAGATATGACAGAGATGTTGGAATTATTAGACTGGAAATTTTAAGCAAGAATGATGTATATACTAAGGGCTCTGTCTTAAACTTCTCCAGAGAAACAGAACCAATAGACTATATCTATATCTATACATAGTTTACCCTTGAACAACATGGAGATTAGGCTAGGGCACCAACCCCTGAGCAACTACAAATTTGTACAAAAGTTTGATTCCCCAAACACTTAGTTACCACTAGATTACTGTTGACTAGAAGCCTTACCAACAACATAAAGAGTTATAAATAAATAAACATAATATATTGTGTATGTTACATGTATTATGTACTACATTTTTACAATAAGATAGAGGAAAGAAAATGTTATTAAGAAAATCATGACCAGGTGCAGTGGCTCACGTCTATAGTCCCAACACTTTGGGAAGCTGAAGCAGGAGGATCCCTTGAGCCCAGGAGTTTGAGACCAGCCTGGTCAACAGGACAAAACCCTGTCTCTACAAAAATAAAAACAAAAATTAGTCAGACAAGGTGGCACATGCCTGTGGTCCCAGTTACTCAGGAGGCTGAGGTGGGAGGATTGCCTGAGCCCAAGAGGTTGAAGATGCAGTGAGTTGTGATTGTGCCACTATACCCCAGCCTGGCCAACAGAGTAAGACCATCTAAAAAAAATAAAAAAGAAAGAAAATCATAAGGAAGAGAAAATATATTTATAGTTCTAAACTGTATTTGTCAATAGAAGTTTACATCATCTGTTCTAAGATGAATCATCTGTCTGAAATGATAGGCTGTCACAACTGTAGTCCTCCATCTAAGGTACGTATCAAGCAACTCGACTTTTTCTTTTAATGATGTGACTCTTTTCTGCTTCTTGGGAGCACTTCCAGCATCACTAGTGGTCCTTTGTATGGATCCCATAGTGTTACTCAAGGTTTACAGTATTGCACTAGCAAGGATGAAAAATACATAAGAACTGTAAGAGAGCACTTTTTACTGCAATACACAATTTACTGGAGAGATGAACTGCTCACACGGAGATGTTTAACATCACATTTTGAAGCAGCTGCTCAACACTTGAGCTCACCACAATAGCAACAGGAGGTGACTATAAAATTATTATAGTAGTACAGTATATAATATAGGAAATTTTATGGAGTTAGGATTTAATACGGCATCTTTACAGTTGTTTATATTTCTCTCAACTGTAAGTGGTACCATGAATGGTCTGTGTTTCTAAGTTTTGATAAATTTTAACTTTTTATAATAGAATTATCTATATTGTATGATAGTAAATGATAAACCAGTATTCACACATATTTTATGCATTCATGACATATCTTTTTCTTAATTTTTTCAGTATTTCTACACTACATGGTTCATCTGTGAGTTTTTTCAAATTGTTGCAAATCTCAAAAATCTTTTCCAATATATTTTTTAAAACAAGACACATGTAAGAGGACCCACACAATTTAAACCCATGTTGTTCAAGGGTCACTATATAATGGTTTATTACAAGGAATTAACTCGGCTCACGCCTGTAATCCCAACACTTTGGGAGGCAGGTGGATCACGAGGTCAAGAAATCAAGACCATCCTGATCAACATGGTGAAACCCGTCTCTACTAAAAATACAAAAAATTATCTGGGCATGATGGCACATGCCTGTAATCTCAGCTACTCAGGAGGCTGAGGCAGGAGAATTGCCTGAATCCAGGAGGCGGAGGTTGCGGTGAGCCGAGATCGCACCATTGCACTCCAGCCTGGGTAACAAGAGCGAAACTCCGTCTCAAAAAAAAAAAAAAAAAAGAATTAACTCATACATTTATGGAAGCTGAGAAGATCCACAATGTACCATCAGCAAGCTGGAGACCCAGAAAAAACAGTGGTGTAGTTCAAAGGCCAGAGAGCCAATGGCGCAGATTCCAGTCCAAGTTTGAAGGCCTGAAAACCAGGTATGTTGAGGGCAGGGGAGGGTTGATGTTCTGGCTCAACTAGTCTAGCAGAAAGCAAATTCAACCTTCCTCTGCCTTTTTGTTCTATTCAAGCCCTCAACAGATTGGATGATGTCCACCCACACTGAGGAGGGACAGCTACTTTACTAGGTCTACCAATTTAAATGCTAATGTCTTCCAGAAACACTCTGACAAACAAACACCAGAATAATGTTTAAGTAGCTAGTTGAGCCTCCCTTGGCCTAGTCAAGGTGACATCTAAAATAATAATTACATGTTGTAATTGGAAAAGTGAACACCATACAAAATAGATCGGTAATGTAAGCAGAGAGATGTAAACTCTGAGAATCAAACGGAAATGTTAAAAATAAAAACACTGTAACAGATATGAAGAATGCCTTTAATGGGCTCAGTTGCAGACTGGACACAGCTGAGGAAAGAATTAGTGAGTTGTTTCAAGATGTCAGTAGAAACCTCTCAAAATAAAATACAAAAAGAAAAAAAATATTTTTAAAAAAGAAATTGAATATTCAAAAAGTCTGAGACAATTACAATAGGTGTAGTAAATACATAATGGTAATGCCAGGAGAAGAAAGAGAGAAAGGGACAGAAGAAATATTTGAAGAAATAATGGCCAAATTTTTTCCAAATTTAATGACAGGCACCAAACTACAGATTCAGGAATTTCAGGGAATGCCAGCAGAATAAATACCAAAAATATTTCATCTAGACATATCATATTTAAATTGCAGAAAATCAAAGGTAAACAGAAAAACTTTGGAAGAAACCATAGGAAAGAAACACCTTACCTAAGAAAGTAACATGGATAATAACTACATTAAATTTCTCTTCAGAAACCATGCACACAAGCACGACAGTGGCATGAAATAAAGTGTTGAAACAATAAACCCATCAACATATAGTTTCACTTCCAAGAAAATTATTCTTTAAAATAGAAGAGAAATAAAGACTTTTCCAGACAAAAATTGGAGGAATATGTCACCAGAAGACCTGCCATACAATAATAGTAAGCCAGGCACAGTGGCATATATGCCTGTAGCTCCAGCTATTCAGGAAGCCGAGGTGGGAGGATTGCCTGAGCCTAGGAATTCAAGGCCAGCCTGGGCAACACAGCAAGACCTCCCAGCCCAACATCTAAAATAATAATAACAGTAACAAGGTACTTAGTTATTATAGTTTGGTAATATAGCTTGTAATTCAGTGATTATAGCTTATCCTTCTGGATCTGTCAATTTACCAATAATTTAGACATTCTGCAGGATAAGTCAAATGAATGACAGCAATATTATAAGAGATGGAAGGGAGGAAGTGAATAGCTTCTGTTACAAGGCACTTGTATTATTCACATACTGGTATGGTATAAGTATTACTTGAAACTAAACTTGGATTGGTTGTTAATGCAAGCTCTAGGGAAACCACCAAAATATGTTTTAAAGAATACTATTTATATGCTTAGAGAGAAAACAGAATCATATAAAGTGCTCAATACCAGAGAAGAAACAGAGAATAAGGGCACCAAATACAAAACAGTGAAAAATATGGTAGATATTAACACAACTATATAAATACTTTAAAAATGAAGGTTTAAATGCACAAATTAAAAGACAGAGATCATTAGAATGAATTTTTAAAAGAACACCTAATTATATGTTGTCTATAAGAAACTCACCTTAAATATAAAGAAACAAATAAATTAAAAGGATGGACAAGATATACCATGCTAACGAAATCAAATAAAAGCTGAGTAGCTATATTAATTTCTTAAAATGCTGATTTCAGAGCAAGGAAAAACATCAGATAAAGAGGAGCATTATATCTACAAGCTACTCAAGAAGCTGAGGCTGATTGCTTGAGCCCCTAGAGTTTGAGACAAGTCTGGGAAACATAGTTTCCAGGGATTTGCGGGCAGAGGGAGGGATAATTAAGTGGGGCACAGGAGATTTTTAGGGCAGTGAAACTATTCAGCATCTAACACTGTAACAAAGAATATAAACATCATACATTTGTCAAAATTCATAGAACTGTACAACAGAAAAGGTGAACACTAATGTAAACTATGAATTTTGGTTAATAATCATGTATCAATATTCTTTATCAATTTTAATAAATGTATCACTCTACACAAGATTTTATTAACAGGGGAAACCATGTGTGGGGTTAGGGGAGGTGGAATATATGGGAACACTCCACACTTTCTACTCCATTTTTCCATAAACCTAAAACTGCTCTAGAAAATAAAGCCTACAATTTTTTTAATTTGGTACAAAATATATTATATATATTTACATAAACAAACATATGTGTGTGTGTGTGTGTGTGTGTGTGTGTGTAAAATCACATTGTGAAGTCTGTGAAAACAAACACAGTATTTGATTTACCATTGTAAATCAAGTACCCTGCAGAATGCCTGGCACAAAGAGGTGTGTCACTGTCAGATAAATTAAAGGAACAATGCATAAAGGAACACAAGCTATGAAAATACACACATATACACACACACACGCAATATCTGGTGGAGAGGGAAACACAAATCCAAGGTTTTACCGAAGAAGTGAATTCAAAGAATGAGCGTAAAGTACATAAGACCTTTCCTGGGTAGATAAGGGAAAGACAGGGAAGAGGGTATATTTGGGTCATGGCAAGAGGAGTAACTTCTGGAGACTTTGTATTTCTTTCTAAAGCCAATATAAAAGTTATTTCAGATACTACAGTAGAGATATTGACTATTGATGAAATTTATTCTTAAATGGTAGGTTTTGTATATTTGCAACTCTATTCTACCATGAATGTTATGATTTTTGTTCTTATGATCTTTCTTTTTCTTTTTTAATTCAACTTTACAATGGCTTTTGGCCAAAACCATTAAGGTTCTAATCTGAAGATCAAAGGTTTGAAACTTAAGGACCATGTTGACCAAATCATCTTGGCTCTATTCCTTAATGAAAGACTCTCCCTTGTACAAAAAATTAGAATGTGTATGTACAAATTAAGGTAAATCTAGCTTCAACACTAGAAAATGTGTTTCAAGCAGATACCTTTCAGGTGGTCAGTTAGAAATGTCATGCTCTCAACTGAAAGCTAATACACTGTCGCTACATGTGATACATATTCACACATTCAAGTTTTTCTTGTGTATCAATTACCAGATATGAATATTATGTGAAAATAATTTCTATCAAGAATCATTAATACTATATCTCATAAAAATTGTATTTTAACATCAAAATCCAAGAAAAATTTTTAAATGCCATTCTCAGTATAGAATTAATTTTCAAAAAATTAACTTTCTTGAACTCTCTTAAGAAAACCTGCTTAGGGGAAAACAAAAACGTGTAGGAAATTTTTTCATGAAACTCTAGCCAAGAAAGTAAGTCTCAATCTTCCACTCAAGTCATGGATTATTCTCTATTTTCTCTTACAATCTCATACTCAATTTTTTTTTTAATTTTTAGGCCTTTTTTTAGGCAATTTAAGAAAAAAAATTTGTCAACAAGGCTAGAATGCAGTGGCACGTTCACAGCTCACTGCAGCCTCCGCCTCCTGGGCGCAAGTGATCCTCCCACCTCTGCCTCCTCAATAGCTAGAACTACAGGTGCATGCCACTACGCCCGGCTAACTTTTTTTACTTTTAGTAGAGACAAGGTCTTGCCATGTTGCCCAGGCTGGTCTCAAACTCCTGGGCTCAAGTGATCCTCCGGCTGTGGCCTCCCAAACTGGTGGGATTACAGGCATGAACCACTGTGCCCAGCCTTCATCAATGTTAAAAAGGAAAAAGTTGAGAGTTAAGATGTCCATATTCAATCTTCATTTAGTAACAAAAAAACATTATTTTAAAACATTTAAACTTTACAGGCAAAGTAATAATTTAAAATGAGAGGAGTCAATGATGCAAGGAATTTACTTACCTGAAATTAAAAGGGATGAGGACAGGGCTATTTACTTTTGGGCATAAAACATAGAAGGGGGGAAAAAAGCATCCTTAATTCTACTCTATAAAAACATGATTGTACTACCAACAATCTGAACAAAAATGATATGCTCCAGCTCAGTTCCAAATATAATTTCTAAACAGTAGGATGGTATACATCACAAAAAACCTTAACTAGCTATGAGAAATATTCCACAAGCACAATTGCCAAGCCATTTTATTTTACTTCAAAAAAATTTTTTAATGGCCATCCCATTCAGAGGGAAACCAAGCCATTTTAGAGAATGAGATTCTGTGACTATGTGAATAAGGAGCACTCACAAGACCAAATGCATAACAAATGTTAGTACACAAGATTTATGCAAGGAAAACATGTCCAAGAGAAAAACTGCTCTCTGCTTTTCCTTCACCCTAATTTTTCTTTTCTTGATTTTTTTTTTTTTGCTTTATTGGATTTATTACAAAACACACGCATCTTTTAATGTATCAAACTATACAGCAGAAAGAAAAGCTAATAAATTTTCCTCCCCTCAAAAGTTCCTTCTCTGAAACAACCAAATCCATGAACAATCTTAATTCAGACAAATATTATGACTTTTTTTTTGACTTTTTTTTTGGTTTTTAAACTAGTATTATGCAATACTCACTGCTCGTTAACTTGCTTTTCTGTCTAACAGTGAACAACATACATCCTTTCATTTTACTATTTGTAGCTCTAACTCACTTTTAAATTATCACTTTCCATATAATAAAGAAACCATAAATATATTCAACCAGTCCCATGAAGGTAAATTTGGTTTGTTTCTGGTCTTTTTGTTTTACAAACGCTGCTGTAATAAACATCCTTATAAATATTAATATATCCTTACATATTAATATTTTTATATCAATTGCAGAAGTTCCCCAAAGTGAGTTGCTGTGGCAAACAGTAAGCATATTTTTATTTTAACAGATTAATCATTTGCCTATGCTTTCCACCAAAAAAGTTGTATGAATTGATGCTCAAATCAGCAATAATCGGAAGTGTCCATATACTCAACATTGTAAAGATTTTTTATTTCTGCCAATCTGAAAAATAAAATGCTATCAAATGAAAATTAGTCATTTTCATCTTTTATGACTTGTTAATTTAATGTATTTTTACACATTTATTAGCCAGTTGCTTTCCTTCTTCTGTGAGGTGTCTATTCATACCCCATAGTCATTTTTCCTCTCGGTGCTTTGTCCTTTTCTTGGAAATATGTACAAGTTCTTTGCATACTAGAGATATAATATCTTGTCACATTATTATAAATATTTTCTTAACCTTTCTTGTGACTTAAATTATGATGCAACTTGCTATATTACTTGGCTATAAGTTTTATAAACCAATAAAAAATATATGGCATTGATTTTGGTGCGGTAAGCACATTATGGCACTGTTTGCTTTGTGCATGAGATCACTGTAATCTTCATAGACTCCAGCTGCTATCTATCATAAACAAGTAGAAGAGAGATTGGCTTCATTTTAACATCAACTGATTATATCAATAATCAATATTTTTAAGATCACTTTAAAGAAAAATATTGAACAAATTCCCATCATTTTATTATAAGAGGATGAGATAAGAGAAGGAAGTTTAAGCAAAAGAACCTGTATTCTTTTGCAACAGAGAATTTATGAGAACTGTCCCTTCCTTACAAGAATACACAGTAGAAATGCATATTATTAACACATATTAGCACAGGTATTACACACATAGTAAAACTCAGTTTTAGCAGTAGATGCTCATAAGATGGTAGCTATGTGCGAGACAATGTGATAAGTGCTTTCCATGAAGGATCCTATTTAATTCTCTCAACAACCCTATGAGATATACACCCTATTCAAAGATGAAGAAATGAGCCTTTCAGAAATGAATTCAGTTACCCTTGTCACACAACTACTGTAAAATCCACTAACCTATGTTATTTAGCAGAAAATTGTTGCAGGGTCAAAGCTTCCAAAAATATAGAAACAGAAAATACTATTAGGTTGGTGCAAAAGTAACTGCAGGTCTTAAAATTAAAAGCAATTATGTTAAACTTTGCACAGTGGCAGTATCGTAGCCAATGAGGTTTATCCGAGGTGCGATTATTGCTAATTGAAAACTTTTCCCAATACCCCACCATGATGACTTGAAATATAGTTGGCATTGGCAATTTTTGACAGTCTCTATGGAGACTGAATTTTTTTAGAAAAAGTAATTATATTATAAATGTATAGTCTTGCCAGATTTCTAACACATTTCTAAAATCTTATCATATATCTATATCTGATTTAAATGTAAGTATTTTGAAGGTTTTTTATTTGTTTTCAGATGGGGTCTTGCTCTGTCACCCAGGCCAGAATGCAATGATGTGATCACAAATCACAGCTCAATAGAGCCTCCATCTCTTGGGCTCAAGCAATTCTCCCACCTCAGCCTCCTGAGTAGCAGGGACCACGGGTGCACACCACTACACCCTGCTAATTTTTGTATTCTTTGTAGAGACGGGGTTTTGCCACATTGCCTAGGCTGCTCTCCACCTCCTGAGCTCAAGCAATCTGCTTGCCTCAGCCTCCAAAAGTGCTGGGATTACAGGCATGGGACACCAAGCCCAGCCCTTTTGAAGATTTTTGAAGGTCAAAGTGACCTTAACACTGTCCTACAGGAGACCATGTTAGTAAATACCATCCAACCAAGCATCTTTTTGTTTAACAGCCATCAACTGAGCACCAGATGTGCTAGATCCTAGATGTGGGTAAGCAGACACAAAAATGTCCAATTAGTAAAAATAGCCTCTAGGAGTCCGTTTGTCCAGTTAGTTGGGAAAGAAACTGTAAATAAATAGTTCCAATAAACTGTGATAAATGCCATGACCGCAGAATGTACATGAAGTACTACAACACTATAGAAGATAGACTGACTGACACCATCTGCAGAAGACCATGAAAGTTGCCCAGAAGAGGAGTACTTGAGCTCTTGCGCTTGTCTTGTCTTGAAGCGAGATTTGCCAGGAAAAGAAAAATGAGAATGGCACAAATCAGCAGAGAGAAGACTTGTATGAAGACATGGAAAAATGCAAAGGCAGAGTGCATGTAAAGAAAGGTTGAAAAAATAAGTATAGCATGGTCAAAGGATCAAATGTCTCACAAAAATAAAGAGTAAAATGGTAAACTGTATGTATTGGGTCAAGATGGCAAAAGATATTCTGTGCAACCCCCCTAAGATGTTTTGACTTTATTCTATTTATAATGGGTAATCATAAAAGGTTTTTAAACAGAGGAATGTCATCATATCTTTGTTTTGTACAGATAAATGGTGAGACTAGCTGTCTATTTAAAGACAAGGTAGAAACAAGGAGAACTTTTAAGCAGTTGCTCAAATGGCCCAAGTGAAAAATGATAAAGTCCAGAACGAAAGCAGTGGCATAGGGTTGGAGAGAGGATTGGATTCAATGGGCATTTATGGGATAGTATTGAAACAATTTGTACTTCATTCCATGAGACAGGGAGTGACTCAGATTTCTAATTTGGGCAGACAATGATCACTAACAGATAAAAGCTGCTTCAAGAATCCACGTAAATGCACATTAAAGTATTTACCCATTCCTGCAGAGTCTTCATCAATTTCTGGTTAAACCTACAGCTTAAAATTAGTTCAGTGGAGGTTTTGCAAAATAGCATGTACTACTTTTCATTGGTACCTTCATCATAGTTCAAATCTCAAAGCATGGAGAATCTTTAAACTGGTTGAAATCTTACCAGTTAGGAGGAAACTCTGCAGAAGTGATTTTGTCAAGTGTATATATGTTTTGAATGATAGGCTGAACCCAAATGTCCCAATTCAGACAGCAGTTCATTACACTGATTTTTCAAACATTTGAATAATTTCTGCTTGATCTGTTGCACACATTGATAGAGACTTAAGTGGACATCCACACGAACCTAAACCATGCAATTTCATACCCCTTACGCCTCATAGCAGATTTTAATCTAACCAGACTCTGCAAAATGAAGGATAGGGCTGCAAAAAGATTTTAATTATTGCTTATGCACATGTTCTGTTGGATTCAGTACCCAAGAAGGCACAGTTTTCTTTTCTTTTCTTTCCTTTTTTTTTTTTTTTTTTTTTTTTGAGACGGAGTAGTCTTGCTCTGTTGCCCAAGCTGGAGTGCAGTGGTGTAATCTCAGCTCACTGCAACCTCCGCCTCCCAGGTTCAAGTAATTCTCCTGCCTCACCTCCTAAGTGGCTGGAACTACAGGCGTGCACCACGACACCTGGCTAATTTTTTTGTATTTTTAGTAAAGATGAGGTTTGACCATGTTGTCCAGGCTGGTCTCAAACTCCTGACCTTGTGATCCGCCCACCTCAGCCTCACAAAGTGCTGGGATTACAGGATTGAGCCACTGCACCCAGCCTGAAAGCACAGTTTTCTGGCATACCTGATGATTAATAAAATTTAAAATTGCCAGCCAGGTGTGGCAGCATATACCTGTAGTGCCAGCTGCTCATGAGACTGAGGCCAGTGGATTGTTTGAGCCCAGGAGATGGAGACTGCAGCGAGCTATGATCACACCACTGCACTCCACCCTGGGCAACAAAATGAGATCTTGTCCCCACCAAAATTAAAAATTTTAAAAAAATTAATTGCCAAAAACCTCAAAGAGAGGCTAAAAATCACAAATCTTTTCAGATGTCAAATTTTAAAGTGTTTACTTATCATTGAGACAGTATTTGCCATTATTTATCATATTTGCCAAGACGCTAAAGGATGTGGTTTGGATGTCTGTTCCCTCCAAATTTCATGTTGTAATATAATCCCCAACATTGGAGGTGGGGCCTGGAGGGAGGTATTTGGATCATGGGGCAGATTCCTTATGAATGGCTTAATACCATCCCCTTGGTGATGAGTGAGTTCATGGGAGACCTGGTTGTTTAAAAGAGTTTGGGACTTTCCCCTTCTCTCCCTTGTTCCCTCTCTCACCATGTGACATGCCTGTCTTTGCCTTCAGCATTACTGGAAGCTTCTTGATGCCTCACCAGGAGCAGATGCCAACACCATGCTTCCTGTACAGCCTGTAGAACATGAGCCTGTAGAACCAGGAGCCAACTAATAAACCTATTTTCTTTATAAATTACCCAGTCTCAAATATTCCTTTATAGCAACACAAAAACTAACACACACTAAATTACTTCAATGGTAAAGCTATTATATTGAAATGAGCAGCACATTTTTTAAAGAGTACATTAAAAATATCTCATATCAATATTTTCACATAGCACTAAGCAATTTGAATTTTCTAATCATACAATTTGATCCTTATGACTTGAGAGGAAGTAGGAATTATTATTCCCAGGCTGCAGATGTGGAAACTAAATGGCAGAGCAATTCGGAATCACACTCTTGAATCTAGTTTATACCACTTGCACTCTGGACATTCTTTGTATCCCTTCTCAAGATCACAACACCTTCCTTTTCAGAGTATTTCATTTCAGTGTGAAGAAAACCAAAACACAGCATCAAAATTCATTATATGTTGTCAACATTTCATTGGCATTTATAAGAGGCACACTTACACAGCAAAGTGTTAGTGTAGATCAGACTCTCACACAAGAGCTCGGCCTTTCCCTGCATTTTACAGATAAACCTGAAACTCTCACCTGAATGCCACGCACCAACAGGTGGACTCTAGGGTCAAAGATGTTATCAGTTTTTCTCCAGCTTCTACACCTACCATTAAAATAATTGGGTGACCTTCTTGACTCAGCAGAGTTCTCCTACTGAATACCAGCAACACCTCCTCAGTAGCAATGGGTAAATACTCAAAGGCTGATCATCTTGAGTTGAACTTTTAACCATTAGGGCCCCCGCCTCCCCCACTTTTTTCTGAGACAGAGTTTCACTCTTGTTGCCCAGGCTGGAGTGCAATGGCATGATCTCGACTCACCACAACCTCCACCTCCCGGGTTCAAGCAATTCTCCTGCCTCAGCCTCCCAAGTAGCTGGGATTACAGGCATGTGCCATTACGTAGGGCCCATTTTTTTAAACAACAGGGATAGCTGATTTTACAAAAATGTACATCATATATAAACCATAATTATAACCATTTTTTATAACTGTCATTTCAGAATTACAAATAGTGAGTAGAAAGAGAAGGTAAATTGAAAAGCACTCTGATTGATGTGATGACCCAAGCTGGGGTCAGTGATGGGGGGCCAAGAGCCAAGAAACACAGGCAGCCTCTAGGAGTGGAATAAGGTAAAGAAATGGATTTTCCTCTAGAGCCTCCAGAAAGAGCACAGCCCTGCTGACCTATGGTGGATGTCTGGCCTCCAGAACTGCACCTAGTAAATCTGTATTGTTTTCAGTCCACTCCACCACAAAATGGTGATCTATTATACTTCAAAGTTAACTTGAAAAACAAGTATTACAATAGAATGTGATATATCTGCCCTCTCCCCAAAATTTACATATCAAAATCCTTTAAGGATACACAGAGCAAAATATTTTTAGGTACCATAGGATACTGAGTACCTTCTAAATCCATGAAGTATGATAAAGATATAATGCTTTGAGTATCATTTTAGAGTTAAATATTTAGTATATTGCATTCTAATTCTGTAAAAACTGATAGTACCATATGACACATCTGTCTCTATTATCCAAAATGCAAAATTAACAAGGAACTTAATTTTTAAATCACACTAAATCAAGCATATTCTCTTGTAAACATTTTAAAAGGAAGAAGATCTTACTCTGAAATTTCACTTGAAACTTTAGAAACCAATCCAAATTGTATTTCACTTGGAACATCCATCCCATATAATGATAAATGCTCTTTGGTTAAGCCTTGTGGTAACCGAGTTAATCACAATAAAAGGAACTCAAGCTGTATCAAATAACAATGTATTGTTCAGTTTTGTTTAACTTCACCATCCAGAGGGTTGAGTTAACTATACTTTCTGGTTCATGGCACATTGTCATTATTTTCTTTCTTTCTTTATTCCTTTTTATCTCCATAGCCCACTCCAGTGCTCTGGGTCCCACCGAGGCAGCCATTCTAATGTGTTTAAGGAGAATCTTTTTGTATGTACTCTTTAAAAATGTGCACTGTGCTGGGTTTATGCATTTGAAATTCACATAAAGGATTTAATGTTCATATTTCACACTCTTACCTTTTCACCAAGCACTATATTCTTAAAGTACATTTGAGTTGCTTTTGTTTATCTAATCCTTTGCATCTATGGCCACAGTCAACTCCATGACCTGCACCTGCCATTTTTCCTCTCCCCCCAGCAATGCTCGCTCAGTTACCTCCCGTTCCCCTCCACCACTAATAACAGAAGTAAACAACCTTGGACATGTCCTCTTGGGGACCTCTGGCACACATTCCTGTGTCCACCTGTAGGAATGGAATTGCTGGTTCACAGAGTAGATAACTAGTCAATTTGCTTAAGTAATGCCAGATTGTTTCCCAGAACAGCAGCCCCTGTCTGTGCTTCCACCAGCACACACAAGGCTTCCTATTTATTCCCTCTTTCTCTAATTTGGCTTCGCTATTATGCTGATTAACTCCACAAGGACCAGGAACAAGTCGAGCCCAGAACCTCACTTTTCTTTCCTTTTCAATAAAATGAGACTCTCTACCTCAATTACCTGATATGGTTGTTGTGAGACATGAATGCAAAGACATAACATGAGAGTACTTTTTAAAATACAGAAATAGCTGCTTACAAAGGTAAAAGCAGTTAGCCTTGTTATTTTTGTTCTTATAATGAAAGTTTCTAACTATCATCCCCCCCATCCCAGCCCCAAAAAGAGAGGAGATAAGTGAATGAGCCTAAAGCTTGAAAAATGAAACTTTCTCCTGGATACCCAAACATGGGGAAATTGAAACAGAATGGGGAAAATAATTTTTCTTCGTTTACTCATCTATGCCTTTATTTCATCAAATATTAAGAACTATGTACATGGTCCTCTACTAATCCTAAAATATAAAAAATTGTACAGCAAATATGCACACAGTACACATCCAAATTATCCATGTATGTCTTGAATTTTGTACATAAATATAATGACTTCACAGATGGTAGCTCCTGGTATCACAGAACAGCTCCTATTTATTAAGCATCTATTGTATCAGCATATCACACAGCTTCTCTCAAACACTTAATCCCATGAGGTGGATGTAATGACTTTAATTCTTCATATAACAAAATAGACACAGGTAAGGAATTTGTCAAGTCAAGCAATTAAATCATACAGACAGAAAACTCCAGCTCCTTAAAGTCCAGGTTTCTCCTTTCCACTCCATCTAATTTCTGCCAAAAAGATATGTTCAAAAATATTTGCAGCAGAGGCAGACAGAAGGATATAAACCAAATGTCACAGAAAGTACAAAGATGCACTCGAGGTTCAACAATAAACACTATCATCTATTTAATATTCATTATGTACCAAGTGCTCCATGTGCATTAGTTATAATCCTTATAAAAACATTGTAAAAGAGCTACTTCATCTCCATTTGAAAGATGTGGAGGCTGAGATTTTGTTTACCAAGGTCACGCAGTTGCTATACCAGTAAAACTCAGACTAAAACATAGCTCTTCTAACTCTAAAACCATGGTTTTGTTTTTGTTTGTTTGTTTGTTTTTTACTGTAAATGGGTACTTCCTATTTGAGAATGATAGAAATTGTCTAAATTAGTCTGTGGTGGTGGTTGTACAACTCTGTAAATACACTAAAATTCACTGAATTGTACACTTTAGATGGGTGAATTCTGTGGTATATAAATTATATCACAATAAAACTGTTTTTAAAAACTTGTTTTCCTTCTCTATACTTTCTTTTACAAGCTTATAAAGTCTTAATTAACATCAATGTCTTTTTTCAAAATTTACATTTCATCAATAGTTACAATTGCATTTCTTTAAATTCTCAAATTAAGTAAACACCAAAGGAATACTTTCCCCAATGGGTTTTCATCTACCCTACCATTCTGATCTATACTCTTTCATTCCCTAGAGGTGTGAGGTAAGACATGAATATTTTCTTATAGAGTTAAATATATGTTAACCTTGGATCCTACAATTTTGTCTTCAGTATTTACATAGCACACCCAAGAAAAGAAAGGGAAAAGATTTTTGCAAAAAAAATTTCTTAGCATCTTTATTCGTCATAGTCAAAAGTTGAAAACAACTCAAATGTCTGGTGAATGTACAAACTGTGGCGTATTCATATAATGAAATACTACTTAGCAATAAAAAAGAAGAATCTACTAATACCTAAAACAACATAAATTAATATGAAAAACATTATGCTCAAAGAAGCTAGGCACACAAAAATATATATATAGGCAAAACTTATCTACAGTGAAAGATCAGAATGGCAGTCTCCCAGAGGGCTGGGAGTTTAACTGGAAAATAACCCAAGTAAATTCTTAGCTTGGTAAAAATATTCTATTGTGATATGGTATGAGACCTGTCAAAATTCAACAAATTGTACACTTAGATATCGTGAATTTTCTTGTATGTGAATTATACCTCAATAAAGGTGATAATTAGATATGCACACATAACCAACACGTACACAAGCCGAACAAGAATCTATTATGCAGGACAGCCTTAGAAACATGGTCTTAAAAATCATAATCCATCATTCTAACATCAAATAAGCCAGCTACAGACCTCAATTCTCTCAGATCTAATCTAGGTATTTAAGGATCTACTTGGTATTTATTTTGTTCTCAGTGGGAAAAGAGAGACCTAATCGACTATTCTCAGTGCAAGAGTCCTTTCTCTACTTAAAAGTTCACGGAAGCAGTCTGCTAAACAATAACATTATGAAAAGTAAGAACTAGTTATTTATCTGTGCTTCCCCATGTGTGCCTGATACTTGGTGTCATATAAATTGGAAAAAACAAACTGTTCATTCAACTGAAAATGACCTCTGTGCATCTCACTGCATGTAAGTGGTGTGCTTACAAATTCTGTGCTGCTCTTTCCAGCTCCATGTTCATCTCCTGTTGGTAACTTGACATCAACCACGATAGAAGCAGGAATAGGCAAATGCTACAAATCAGAGCTTTTTTTTTTTTTTTCTAGATCCATTTTACCAGCATACCACTGATAATATCTCAACTTGTTTAAAAAAGAAAGAAAACCTCAAAGACCTACAGAGGTCAAGTCGTTATTCTCAATTGTTCTCCACCTACAATGAGAAATGTCCCTATTCTTCTGCACTCAAGTTCTTTTTCTTTGATGAGTGTTCAATTACCAGCCCAAACTCACTGAGATGTCATCTTGTCACTTCCTGTTGGAACTAACAAATTTCTTGTCATCTAAGATGCCATCAATAGTAGAAAGCACAATTGCTTGAAAATCAGATTTTCAGGGTAAAAGAAATCATTTTTTAAAATACAGTAAATGTAAAAGTTCCCAACATTTGGAAAATTATCCTAACATTAGGAATGCCAATGTGAGGAGAAAAAATATGCCCTAGAAACAAGAAAATGTATCACTTTATTACTGATTGTCTATAACTCTTTTAGCAGTTAATTTTTTTTAATCATAGACTGTTTTAGCTGGAATAAACCTTACAAATACTTTATCTAACTCTCGCCTTGGTCTAGTGAAGAAATGGAAGCCCAGGAGGTGACACATTTCTGAGGCTACAGAACTAGTTAGTTGAGAATGGGGACTTTATTCCTTGACTCCTGGTTTTACTATCATTGCTCTCTCCATCAGTTACCAGACAAAGGTTCTAATCAAGTTTCAGGTTACTACATTAGAACTTGCATACTCTTCCTGAAGGTCCATTTCATCATATGTAAAATGCCTGGGGTGGGAGATGGTAACAATACTTAACCCCTAGCTTATTGTGAAGTACATCTACTGTGAGAGGCATAATAAATCATGGTTATTATTATCAGACAATGCAGTTATATTTTCAAGATGCATATGTTTTCTTCATCTAGTTGGACTGCATACTTCTTTTTACTTAACAGTAAAAACCATGCTCTCATTGCGTACCTAAAAGCTCAAAAGTATGTGTTGTTTAAATAATTGAAGCTCCTACTAAATCTGAATTATCAGGTCCTCATCATTTTTAGATGCTTAATTTAACAAACATTAATTGGCCTTCATGTGTATCAAGCCTTATGTTTGATGCTAATGAGCAATACTGCAGTCACAGAGCTGCTTTTGCTAGATTCCCTATGAAGCATCATAACATGAAAAAAGTAGGGGAAAGAGAGGCCCTACATATGTAGAGTAGATACTTAGCCTGAAGCCTTGGCATCCGCAGAGAAGTAGCCCAGCCCAGAAATGAAGCTAGATGACATAACAGCTACCAATTAATCACCATAGTTATCTTCAAAACACTTAGGAGAACAGTCTTTCCAATTTAGCAACACATAACTTAATTCAACAATGGCATTCAAACTAACTTCATTTCTGTCACTTTCCCTTCCCAGGCCAGGTCCAAAATATATGTTAGGGCCATTTTTCATTACTTCCCTTCTCTTACCATCTGCAAATGACAGTGCCAAAGCATCATCTGATCAAAAAAACACCAAAATAATGTATTTCATATTTTAAAGCTCTAACTCCAAACATTACATCATTTAACCTCAGATTATTAATATACATCAAAAACCAGAGCCAGTTTCTTCTGGGAAAACACTACCATCTACTCAGAACTGAAAACACATAACTTTCATGTGATTGCTTTCTTCTTGCCCATCACACCATATGACACTTGGTAATTGATCCATATAAAACCTTCTCAAGAGAGAAAATGCAGGAGTAATTTCCATAAAATATCAACAAATTGCTTTTATTTTGGTACCACTGATCTCACTCCCCTGGTCAAACAGGAATCTGGTTAGTTCCTGAGAAAATCTATGTCTTTGTGAATGGACAACCCCTTTGGAAGATTTTGTTTGTCCACCTTCAAGCATGCTGAGACAAGTGTACAGGGTATATTTCAACCATGAATGTAGATTTTGGAAACGTTACATCTTTTACAGTCCAATCAGGAAAAAAGATGGATGGTCCTCAAACACACACTAAACTTAATGCTAAAAGCGCTTTTGTTGGTGGTAGTTTTTTGTTGTTGGTTTGAGACAGGGTCTCACTCCACTGTACTTCAACCTGTCACCCAGGCTGGAGTGCAGTGGCATGACCATCGCTTACTGCAGCCTTAACCTCCTGTGCTCAAGCGATCCCCCTGCCTCTGCCTCCAGAGTAGCTGGGACTACAAGCACTTGCCACCATGTCCCACTAATTTGTTTATTTTCTGTAGACACAGGGTCTCACCATGTTGCCAGGGCTGGTCTCGAACTCCTGGGCTCAAGTGATCCTCCCACCTTGGCCTCTCAATGTTCTGGGATTATAGGCATAAATTACCAGGCCTGCTTGAATAGAACTTTCAAATTATATCTAACAACAACTGAGCTTCTAGTACTCAAAACACATGTCTAAGAGAAAGTACATCATATCAAATCAACTTTTAAAATTGTGTCATGGATAGAAGGCAATTGAAAATGTTTAAGCTATTTTCATATGTTGACACTGGATTAAAATTATTACAACTAAATGGCCCTATTGTTCCAGGTACCTTAACATTAAGCTGCATCTGACTGGCATTTACATTTGCAAGACCCAAGGATATAGTTATGTGGACAACAGCCCAGTCAATACATATAGAGAAAAGTTACTTCAGATCTGATTAGATCTTTAGTAACCTTGATCTTTCCAGAAGGATAAACTTTAATAATGTGAGTTTGGGGAAGTTCTATCAAGGCTAAACATTCCAATTAAAATTCATCATGTGTTCTAACTCAGAATGAAACTTGTTTAAAAGTGTTAGATAGTTGGACTCATCAGCGTCAGGTATTTACTTCATTCAAAAAGGTAAAAACCCCACTTACATAGGCTAGAATTTTATATAATCTCCAATTTGGATTATACAGGTTCCATATAATTACAATAACATGCTCTACAAAAATATCAGACATTTTGTGCATAAAAATGAATAACTTTAAATAGAGAAGCAACTAATTGGAGATTAACCTAAGAAAAACTGCTAAGAGTCCGTAACAATTACATTCTTCTCAATTATCAATATTATTCTAGAGTTAAAGACACTCACTTTCTTTAAACTCATAAACACTGTAAAAAGAAAAAAAAAATAAGTAATGAAAAAAGGAAAACCACAGTACCAATATAACTACACAAAAATGCAAACAGATTCAGAATCCACACTGTTTCCTTGGATTCCAAAACACACCACTGACCTTTTCATGGTCCGAAGGATCTTGAACTACAAGATCTGCTATGGAGCCTACACATCACTGTGTAGATTATGAAACATATTTATTCATGCCTTAACAAAAAGAACACTGAGAACCATCATTAATAACAGTCTACAGTCCAAATTCACAACTCACTTACTTATCTTCCACTGATTTGAGAACTAAGAGAAGTTGGCTCTCTGGATGTTAGCAGCCAATTTGGAGATAATCAAACGGTTGTTTTGCCTCATTTTTTGTTTTGGAACTGTAGTTTTAACTTTACATTCACTTTCAATACAGAAATTTGCTTCCTTAAACATGCGCCGGTTTCAGTCCAGGTCAGCAGATTATAAGGCTGCCTAAACTGCCAAAGCAGCAATCTGTGTCTACTCTGAGCCTGTCTCCCTCTAAAGCCTACCTACCCTAGCCTACCTTCCTGGAACAGGGGCCTGTATAACCCCAGAATGACTCCTCTATGGTTTTATTAAGAAGAGAAAGTGAACTCTTTCAAAACTAGACAAGCCGCACTCTCAAACAAGCAAAATCAAAATCAGCAACTGACTTGTTCAAAACTTCAGAGTCTTCTTTTAAAGACTTCTCCTTGATTCCTTGAGGATTTTTAGAGATGACGACTAAAGGAAAAACATGACATGGGCAAGATTTGTGTTTCAAGGGCGATTCTACATAAAACTAAGTGAACTTTTGTTTTCAAGACGATTCTAATGTGCCTCACTTTTAAAACACGTAGTATTTATTCTTTTGAAAAAATCGGTAAAGCAAGCCCCCAGGATTTAAAAAAAAAAAAAGGCCTAAAAGGTATGTGAAAGATAAGTCTCCCTCCTCACCGTCTCATTTGCTCCCCAACCCCCTTCCCGGGACAACTGTTGTTTCTCAGGAACCCTGCCCTAGCCATTCTATGCACATGCAAACATAAGCGAGTGTTTTAAACCAATTATGCCACATTATACACACAGTGGCAGCTCCACAATTGCTGTTAAACGCCTCCGGGCTTAAAGGTGGCAATCTGCTGAGGGGTGTGGGGTGGGAAGAAGGAGACTCGTCTTGATGCTGCGGTTTTGCTTACCAGGCACCCTATTTCCACTTCGTGTTTTTGCTAGCATGTCTTTACAAGGCTCTCGGAGATCGGGGAGAAGGTAAACCCACCAAAGCCACCCCCGGGCACTGCCACGATCGCCACCCTACTCTGCACGTTTCTGTCTCAATCTATAAAGTATATTCTATACTTTAACGGTGTTAAATCGACTCACTTTCAAAAAAGAAAAAGGAGAAAAAAAGCCTAACTGAAGGTAACTTTGAGAACCAGGTGATTTCAGAACCAGGTGATTTCCGAACCAGGTGATTTCCTCCCTGCCAAACGTGCAGCCTCTGCAGCCTGCTTGGATCGTGTCCTTAGGAAGGGTTCAGCCTGGCAAGGGATTAGAGGTGCAAGCCAGGAACAAGGAAGCCCCAAGACGGGAGACCGAGGTGAGGGCGTCCTGAGCCCGGGGCCCGCTTTTTTTTCTAGACGAATGTTTCCAAGCAGATGCCCCAAGTCCTCGGGCCCCCCTCTCTCCTGGGGATGCTCCAGCACTGGGACCGAGTTCCAGCTGGCGCCTGTGTCCCGGGCCGCAACTTCAGTTCCGCGCTCCGGGCGCAACCGGACCCCCACGATCTGCAGGAACCAGGTCCCCTCCGCTCGCCTTCCCAGAGCCTCGCGGCGACGCCTGACACCCCAGGAGGGCAGGACTCCGGGCAGTCTCCAGGCTCCTGTCCCCAACCCCGCCCGGGCCTCCCGCCCGCCCGGGTCCCCGCGTGCCCCTGGGTGAAGGCAGCCACAGGTAGGGGGGCGGCGCGGCGCTCACCTGCGCAGGAGCGGAGTCCTCGGCGCCTGCGGGAGAGGAGGAGGCAGAGGAGGCCATGTTGTGGGGCCGCTGCTGCTGATCCTTCCAGGAACTCCGGTCTCTCCTCCCGGTCCCGCTCCTCCGGCCCCCAGACGTGGGACTTCTTGGGGAAAAGTTCGGCCGCGGCTCAGGAACGCCAAGCGCGGCCCCGCGACGCCCGCCCCGCGCGGCGCCTCCTCCTCCTGCTGCTGTGTCCGCGGCGACCGCCAGGTGCCAGCGCGGGCCGGTGAGCGGGGGGCGGGCCCGGCCCAGGTAGAGGTGCTGCTGGGCCGGAGGCCGAGGCTGCGGGGCTCCCAGCTCCCTGCGATCACACCCAGTGGGCCGGTGCCCAGGGGCCAGGGGCCAGGGTAAGAGGCGGGTGGCCTCAGGGTGACTAGGGACATCAGAAGCAGCTCCAGGAAGAAAGGGAGGACGAGTCCCCTTTCCTCCGGGCTGCTGAATAGAGTTTCATTAGCCATCTCCGTAATGATAATAAATAATAATAAAATAACATTCTGCGATTTACTGGTGCCTATTAGGGCTTAGGGGAATAAAATCATCGCTAGGCAATTTGGGTTTTGCATTATTATTAATCTGTAGGGCACGATCTATGTAAAAGCAATGTTTGCTGGGCAGGTAGCTTCCAAGCAACGCCCACAGACTGACTCCCTTCCACCCGCCGAGGTCCCGGCAGCACTCAGATTGCTTCAGCAACGTGCCCAATTAAAATATGAAACTCCGGAGCTGTGCGGGGTGTGACGAAGGCACTGAGCCTGATCCGGCAACGGAATGGGGAGCAGGACCTCTGTGTGTCCTTGTTTCCAGGAGCTCTTATGACAAGGGTTTTGCTGCACTCCTTCCTGGACAAGGCCAACGGGATAGGTGGATATCAGGCCGCTGCCCCAAAGAATTTACTATTCTAGTTGGCTTGGAGTGGGGCGAGGGGAGCAATTGCCCTCACTTAATGTCATCTCACTTAAGATCATCTCACTTTGAGTCAGGGAAGATGTGAACAGGGCCAGGGCAGTTAAATGACTATGAATCACATAGTAAGAAACGTATTTCTTTTTGGATTCTCTTTCAGTTCTTCTGCATACAAGGAGAAAGTATTCTCTCTCAAATAGTAAACTCCCTTTTATCAGGAGCAGGCCCCAGGCTCAAAGCCCTAGGTAAGCACTGGTATCTAACTGGAATTTATAACATTGTTTCATTTTCATTGTTTAGTTTCACTGTTTATTGATACTGTTATTTTCCATTTAAGGCAAGTGAAAGCAGTTTTTCTATTTAAGGTAGGGATCCAGAAGTTCTTTCCTAAGCAAGTATGTATGTTTAAAAAATGTTTTAAAAGAGCAATTGTCCAGGTGGGTCTGGGATAAGCACAATTTCAAAAGGTAGGCAGGGGATGACTAAAGTATGGGAAACATGTTTGCCAACAAGTAACAGCTAAATACCGGAATGATTTCATTACCAGAGAACACTGCAGCAAGTTAGCTGTAACTCCCATCTAACACCTTGCTCATTTTCTCTGTAACACACATAAAACTGAAATAACATTTATCGGGCATTAGCTCTGTGTTGGAACCTGTGCTAAGCACTTTATTCATGTTTTCTCATTTAGTCTTCACAAAACCGTTGCAAGACAGGCAGCATAATCTGGAAACTGAACCTCAGAAGCATTATTTAGCCAAGGTCACACACTACTATAGCAACAATAACTCTTTAGGCATTCTTCACATGAGATTTATAAGCAACTTCCGAATTACAAGTTCAAAACCCCTTGAAATTGTATGTAAATTCTGTGTGCTATTTCACAGGGAGAAAGCACATCATTTTCATAACTTTTCAAAAGGATTTGGGTGTCCCCAGAAAGTTAAGAACCACTGTCATCATTACAAGGCTATCCTATGCCCTGGATTTTAAGGTCCACTGGGGCAAAGGTCCTGTTTTTTTCTTTTTCTTTCTTTTTTTCTTTCTCTCTCTCTCTTTCTTTCTTTCTTTTTTGACACAGAGTTTCGCTCTTGTTACCCAGGCTGGAGTGCAATGGCGCGCTCACCGCAACATCCGCCTCCTGGGTTGAAGCAATTCTTCTGCCTCAGCCTCCTGGTAGTTGGGATTACAGGCACGTGCCACCATACCAAGCTAATTTTTTATATTTTTAGTAGTTCACCATGTTGACCAGGATGGTCTCTATCTCTTGACCTCGTGATCCACCCGCCTCGGCCTCCCAAAGTGCTGGGATTACAGGCTTGAGCCACCGCGACCGGCCCCTGTTTTCTTTAACTCTCACTGCGTCTAGCCTAGTTCTCTATCCCTTCAGGCACTCATAAAAATTGGTTGCCCAAATTGAATGTGTGAAGCAGACAATACACACTACAAGGGCCAGGTGTGGGTGGCTTGGGAGGCACATCACCTTGGTAAAGACACAGACAGGTATTTTTACAAGCCAACTCTCTGGCACCGATACAGTCACAAGAGCCATCTTAAACAAGAGGCAAGCAGCCAGCCAGGTAGACAATAGAGGGAGGAAAAAAAAAAAAAAAAAAAAAAAACTCTACAGGAAGTTAGCATAAGGAGCAGCACCTGGGAGAGAAGCCCAGAAAGGGGTACTTCCCTGCAGAGCTATTCCTGGCCAGTCTGTTTATCTGGTCGTCTGTTTCTGAGAAATACTTGTGTTCAGGAGCATCAAAGACACTTCCCCTCCTCCAGAGGCAGGCTGCAACACAGCTGAAAAGCTAACTGCAAGAAGTAACTGACAGTCTGGCAACAACACTCCTACCTTTAAAAACTAAGCCAAAAATCTTTCCTGCAGTCTATGTTTGTCTCTAAGTTTGTCTCCTCTCTGTTTCTCTTTACACAGTCAAGTATCTTAAAGGGACAGTAGTTGACACTGGGGTCCCTATGTTCTCACTTGCACACTCCTTTATTTATAGTCATCAGGCCTCTGCCCTTCCTCAGCTACTGAAACTTCTCTTTTCAGATTATAGTTGATCTCTTTGCTACAGCCATGAAAGTCTTTTCTAGACCCTTATCTAGGTTATTTTTTCAGGAGCACTTGATAGGGCTGACTGTTATCTCCTCCTTAAACGTCTTCTGCCTTATTTCTCATATCATGCTCTCTTTATGATCTTATTCACATTAAGGCTTAGCTATCACATAATGACTCCCAAATCCATCTAAGACAATTTCCCTGAATCCCAAACCCAATTTCATCTCATCCAAAATGGAAAACATCATTTCTCCTTTTCTGCCCCCCAAGACAACAGAATCATGTACTCTACCAATGCTCCCTAGCTTAGCTCCACCAAGCAGCCAAGACCTTGAAGTCGGGGGAGGAGACTCTGCCCCCTACCTCCCAACCCAATCAAATACTGAGTCCTTAAATGTCCCTTCTTATTTATCTCCACCACATCCCTGCCTTTGATTCTCTAAGGGCTATGATTTATTGAGTAATTACTATGTGCCAAACCATGCTAACTTGCATTTTCTCATCATTTCTTACCTGGACAACTTCAATATCCTCCCAATTTTGTGTAGTATATCAGCTCTGTCCAATCTTATGGTTTGTCTAAAATTTCAAATCGGTTCATATGATTATACAGTGTTAAAATATTACTTAGTAGCTCATTCTATCTTTCACCATAAAGGTTAACTCAGCGTGGGTCCTGGTCCACTTCTTCCACTAGATCTCAGTTGCTCTCCATCAGCATTTCCACCTCCATCCCCTTCTCCAACTACTTCGGCAACCCACAGACACAGCTGTTCTGAATTACTTGCAGTTTCCCCCCAAACACCAAGGCCATTGTCTTTCTACAAGCCATTTCCATTTCTTCTGCCTAGAAAATCTTTCTCCCCATCCTCCAGTTCTCTGCTTCACCCATCTTCTCTGCCTGGTTAATTACTATTCATCCATCAAGACTCCACTCAGAAAATACATCTTCAGGGAGGCCTTCCGTGACTCTTTTTCTACTACAGCGTAGTTTGTTGCCCTTTCTTTCTTCTGCCAAAATACCCTGCAGCATAACTCTAACAATTTTGAAGAATATGTTCCCAAACACTTTTTGCAATTCAGAAATCTAAACAATTACAAAAATACAAAAACTAGACACCTAAACAGAATTGACATAAGGGTATTTTTACTCTTTATTCCATTTAGTATGACTAGTTCTATGTTTGAACTATGAGGGACTTCCCCACTTCCTTTTACTGCTGTTATGTGATATAGAGTGCATATGCCATATCACTATTCTCAGAATTCAGAATTGTGAACATATTTGCCTTCAGGGGTTTCAGATAAGGGTTATAGACCTATATAACCATTACTTTCCTTGCTTATGTCCCACTTTAATCATGAGCTTCTAGATGCTTTGACTGTATCTTTTTCATGTCCAAATCACCATGACCTAATGCAGCATCTGGCTCAGTAGAAGTTTGCTGAATAAATTAAGGATATAGTTATGAATTTGGACTGTATTTCATCGAACTGATTCTCAAGGTTGAAACCGAACACCTCCCCTTTCTTCCCAAATGACTGTTCTTCTCCTAGGCTACTATACACCTTGCATACATGTCACATTTATTCCTTCCTTCCTTCCGTCCCTCCCTCCCTCCCTCCCTCCTTTATTTCTTTTTCTTCCTTGTTTCTTTCCCTCCCTCCCTCCCTCCCTTCCTTCCTTCCTTCCTGATGGAGTTTCACTCTTGCTGTCCAGGCTGGAGTGCAATGGTGTGATCTCAGCTCACCACAACTTCTGCCTCCCAGGTTCAAGCAATTCTTCTGCCTCAGCCTCCCAGGTAGCTGGGATCACAGGCATGCACCACCATGCCCAGCTATGCATGTCACATTTCTAACTATAGAATAATTGTTTGCACATCTGTCTTTCCAGGGAGACTGAGCAGGTTGAGAAGAAAGATGATAATATATTTACGGATCTTTGCATTTCTGAGTTTGTGGTGCCTAATATGTCAGGGATATCATATACACTAGGAATCCATTTTGTTAAATGATAGAGGGTAGAAAGGAAGAAGGGAGAGAGAAAGAAATGAAAGGAAGTGTTTTTTCATTTGTTTGTTTAAGATGAAGTCTGGTGGAAGGTGAGTTAATCTCTATTTAGAGAACTGTAACAGTGGGTTCCAAACTCAGTCACTTTATAGCATTTGTTCTTTTTCTTTCTTTTTTTCTTTATTTTTCTTTTCTTTTCTTTTCTTTTTTTTTTTTTGGTCACTGGAGTGCAGTGGTATAATTATAGCTCCCTCAACCTCCTGAGTAGCTAGGACTAACAGCAACATGACACCCCACTCAGGTAATTTTTTTATTTTTCATAAAGACAGAGACTCACTATGTTGCCCAAGCTGGTCTCAAACTCCTGGGCTCAAGCAATCCTCTCACCTAGGCCTCCCAAAGTGCTAGGAATTACAGGCATGAGCCACTGGACCCTGTTCATCACATTCTTGCATCACCTTTGTTATTTAATGTTTTTATTTACATTAATTTACTTTTTATCTAAACACATATTTTACCCTTTATCCCATTTTGTTAAAGGAAAGCTGAGGTACAGGGAAATACAGCCACTGCATCGGGGTCACATAGACCAGGACCGGCCAATTAGAGCCACCAGATTTCTGTCTGCAGTCATAGATCTTCCTTCCTAGGCATCCACTGCTTGAAGCTGGAGATTCTGGTCTGTTCCTCATGATGACCCTGTGGTCATATGGTTCCTCAAATGGTGCGATGCACAAGCCACTGGTGTTTCAGTGACACTCCCCACAATTTGAACAAATTTGGTCAAACTCTAATCATGTTTCCCATAGTAGATAAATGGTCAGGACCTCCCCGACAGTCCCAGGCTGGCTGACCATGGACAACAGGACTCTCACTTTACTTGGTACCATAGGGAATGACATAGTACCTTACGTTTACTATTTTCTTATAAAGAATATCACAAAGAATACAGATGTAGAGATGCATAGGGCAAGGTACGGGGGAAGGGGCATGAAAGCTTCCGTGCCCTCCCTAAGGGACCACTCTCCAGACACCTCCATGTGTTCAGTCACCTGAAAGTTCTAAACACTTATCTTTAAAAGAAACTTTCTTTTAGTATCTTCAGAAAAATCACTTTCACGTGCACTAAACACACAGGATTAAAACAAAATATTATTACATTATACCTTTCTTGTTTTATTCCATATTCTGCCTGAAGCCCTCTCTGTCAAAAAGAAAACTTAGCAAGCACTAAAGGGACAGAAAAACCAGAACTGGATGCAAACTTTCTCCTTGACATTATCAGGAGGGAAAGAGAAGCAGAAAAGGTAGTCACATATTATGTGATTCCATATTATTTAATTCCCTGTGCTTAAGCCACCTAATGTTATCAAGAACCAACAGTAGAAAGGGGACTGTATTAACTTTCCTCTCTCCCACTCACTCAGCTTCTGAATTTATGACATTTCTTCACAGCTACCATGAGACACTGTTCCTTCCAGTGTAGTTTTTACTATAATTAGACACTAACAATTATGTTTAAACAGCAGAATTTTTTTACCTGACCGTTCACAAGAGAGAAAAGCTGGTTTCTTACGCAGTGTCTATGAAATCTCCAAGAAACAAGGAAACAAGAGTTAATACAGAAAGTTTTAGCCTGTGAGAAATTTTGTTTAAAGTTTAAGACATGATGTTTAATGAATGTGTGTTTCTTTCACAAAAGAAGTAATAGAAAACATTTCTCAAGTAGGAGAGACATATATTTGCTTACCACAAGCCATGGGGAGTATGATAGTATGTAGAAATATGTCCCTTAATTTGTGAATTTATGAGAGGAAACAGCTCACCAAGCACAAAGTTGAACCAAAATGTTTTCTGTCCTGTGGCTTTTGGCCTTTCTGCTCAAGAATGGTCTCAACTGGATAGAAACTCATACTTCTAAACACACAATAAAGATCATGGCTTAGCAATCTTTTTATCAAGGTCAAGTGGAATGAGAATATAGTGTTTATTTATCGAGTTAGTGTTGCAATCCCATGTAGGATATGGTTAAGTGACTTGTTTTAGTGTCTGTTTCCATTTCTTAATCCTTTGAGTTTTTGTAAACATTTGAAAGGAAATAGAGATTATCTGATATATTTTGTAAAATGGCAAACATTTTCTGACTCAACATATTTGAGATAACTGATTGTTGATTTTTAAAATCCAGGCCCAAAATAGTTTATGAAATAGGATAAGAAACTTCATAGTGGAGTTACAGAAGACAAAATAATCAGTATGATTCATTCTACTTTATCTCCACATTTTGATCAGAACTTTTCATCACTTCTTTTTATTCACTTTGGTCTGGGATTTCAAAAACATTTAAAGCGATGGCAATATGTAATATCAATCCTTAAAAATACAAATATAAAGTTAATATAAAGCAAAACTAACTAATTAGTGATGGAAAATAAACTGGTAACATTTAGCCACTTATTAATAAGGAAAGGCAAACTTTGTTATCTTTGCCTGAATTCCCAGTGAATTGAACTGTGTTGGTTCTAGTTGAGGGTGTTTAGGGAAGAAAAGGAAAGAGAAACTTTATTTTGTTCATTGGCAT
The DNA here is from genome assembly GCF_048565385.1 of Saimiri boliviensis. Taxonomy (NCBI): domain Eukaryota; kingdom Metazoa; phylum Chordata; class Mammalia; order Primates; family Cebidae; genus Saimiri; species Saimiri boliviensis. The sequence goes on from NC_133460.1 coordinate 40,432,024, forward strand.
GGCATCTAGGACACAGGGGAAGAGGAATAAAAACCTTCAGAATAGAGTTTGGGGGAATGAAGAGGAGCAGACTTTTAATTAAAATATTTCCATCTGGCCAGGTACAGTATATCATACCTGTAATCTCAGCATTTTGGGAGGCTGAGGCAGGTGGATCACTTGAGCCTAAGAGTTTGAGGCCAGCCTGGGCAAAATATCATCTCTACAAAAAAAAAAAAAAAAAAAAATTAAAAATGAGCCAGGCATGACGGCACATGCCTATGGTTCCAGCTATTTCTGAGGCTGAGGCAGGAGGATACCTTGAGCCCAGGAGGTGGAGGCTGCAGTGAACTGCAGTTGCACCACTGCACTCCTGCCTGGGCAACAGTGAGACCCTGTCTCAAAATAAAAAATTATTTTTATTTCTTCCCACATATTCCTCCTAGTTCTTTCTTGTTTCACCCTTTACACTCCTCCATTCTGATTCTAAACCAGAATTAGTCTCTCTCAATTCATACATCTTTGCATTTTGTTTCTGAACAAAGGGAAAAAAAAAATCATGAAGGTGCTTGACCTACCCCATGCATGCTTTGATTCTAGAGCCAATGGAATTGCCTGTTTTAGCCTTTGTGTTTTATAAAACTGTTTCTAATTGCCTCATATGGGACTTCTTCACCTAGGAATTCTAATCATATACTACTTATGTGATATGAAGCCTTAAACTTCAAATCTGGATTTTTCTGTTTAAACCAGAAAGTAAATAAAGAAATTAAATTTAGTAAAAATAGAAACATACCAACACAGCTCCCCAAAACTATGCAAACTGGCTTTGCTCTGAGACCCCAAAATTTTTTGTTACTTGGACATCCTATAACTGATCATTTCATTTTACTACAATCTTCCCCTTGTCCACTCTTTCAAGTATAATACATTGCTTGCTTAAATTTCACATTGAAAGTTTTAAAAAGCCATATGAAATTATTCCAGATACCAGCAGGCTACTAATAAAACCACAATTAGGGATCACCAACTTAGTAAAAATTGATAACTAGAGAAACAGTCTTCATAATCTTCAGCCCAGGCAGTAGCTTCTTTCCATATTATCATTCCTTTCTTTTCTGAGCACATAAATTTCATGCTTCTGCATAGAGTTAAACAGGTTTCTATACTCCAAAAGGGTGTCATGCCCCAGAGCTATTTACATCATAATTACAGTAGAGTCGAACATTTATATTAAAATTGTTGGCAGATGCCAATTAAGGCTCTAGAAAAATTTAGTCTTTTTTTGGAATGTTTCCTACAGATGGAGATAAAGTATCTTGAGGAAGGAGGAGAGGGTATTTCTTCATTTACACAAAGGTACTCACATGGAGCTAGGGACAGTCCTTCCCCAAAAGGAAACATTAAACTCAATTTCCATGAAAGCAAGGACTGTGGCTGTCCACATCATGTCTACCATTTTGTATCCCAGCACCCAGCACTGGACCTAGTATAAATTTTGTGCCAAATCAATATTTATTGACTGCATGGATGAACTCTCTATTTTATTTCTGGTTCTTCCAATTTATTGCTAGCTGTTTTCCATTACTTGTCTTCTCTTACACTAAAATTATACATCTAGAATGAATTATTTTAGTAAAATTATTGATGAATGTAATGGAAATATAGGGGCACTATATAAATGTTATACTATTGGTTGATTTGTGTGATGATGACATTTGAAGTTTATTTCAAATGCTTTCTTTTATTAATCATGTCTTTATAGCTGGGGCCTTTTCTTTTGTAGAACACTTAAAAAATATAGTGCATGACACACCACTAATGTTCCTCTGAATTATCTGCCTCCTCCTTGTAAAGATACATCTCATATTTCTTACATTCCTTCTACCTTCTACTCTTCATTACAATCTAAATCAGGGATCAGTAAACTTTTAATTTAAAGGGCCAGGCTGTAAATATTTTAGGCTTCACAGGCCGTTATAGTTTCTGTTGCAACTATTCAACTTTGCTATTGCAGTGTGGAAGCAGCCACATCTAACAAACAAGCATGGTTCTGTTCCAATAAAATGTATCAGCAAAAACAGGTAATGGACTGAATGGGCTGTAGCTTGCTGATACTGATCCGGATTACTAGCACACTATCCTTTGGTTTTCTAGAATGTCATTGTGTACTTAGTAAGTGCTGGGGATTATCACATTTAATGCCCAGAATAAATTTCCAAGAGAATGTTATTATACCCCTTTCGTAGGTAAGGAAATTCATACTTAAAAGGCTGATTTGATTAGCTCCCCAAGCCAGTGAGTCAAGTAGCCATGTCTGTCCATGTGACAGCCCCATCTCATTTCAGTGGCCACTGTCTCTCACATGCAGTACTGCCACTGTGTCCTAATTTACCTCCTTGCCTCCCTTCCTCCTCCCTGCAATTGACTCTCCTCACAGCATCCAGAATGATTTTTTAATATAAATTACATCATGTGACTTCCCTACTGAAAACCCTACAATGGCTTCTCTTGCCTTTGAAGTCAAACCCAAACTCCTCACCCTGCCTACAAAGTCTGACATTGTCTGGCCCCTGCCTGCCTTTCTGATATCATCTTTGCCCTATTCTTCTCCTGAAGGCCTCAGCCACATCATCGTAAGTTCTGTTTCCAAGCCATGCCTCCTCCCTTATGGGCGCTGCCCATCATGTTCCTTCTTCCCAGATCATCTTCCCCGCTCTTCCCCCAAGTCTTCCTCATTTGCTTCCTTCTTGTCATTTGAATGACAGCATCTAAGTCACTCTCTGTCCCCTGTCCCCTGCCCCAAGAAGCCTTTCCTGATCCTCCAATCTATGCTTTATCATCAAACATTTTTTTTCTCTGCACAGTGCTTATTACTATGTAGATTTTCTATTGTTCATGACCTGTTTACTTCACTAGAATATAAGCTCTATAGAAGCAGGGATCTCTTTCTCTTATTCACCACTCTATTGACTCTGAGTATCCAGTAGTGCTTGGCATTTAGTAAGGACTTAATAATTATTTATAAATATCTGATAAATGAATGTTTGTTAACCCAACTTCCATGCCCTTCATCACATTTTACTGCTTCCCAGGACTGGCTGAGGCCATTTCCTATGACATGCATCATAGTGTTTTGGGGGAGAAGCATTTGGTTTGTGCTGCTCTATTCACATTCCTTAAATTATAGTTCCATGGGCATAGCAGACAAAAACAAAATACATGAACGAAGTTTGGCCAGTTAGTTCAATGACCAAAGATGAAGATATGGTCCATTCAGTGAATAATACCCTTAAAAGTGACAGCCCCATCTTGATGTGGCTAAGATTTGATTGTTTAGGTAAGCAGTCTTAGCTAGGAGTGGTGGCTCATGCCTGTGTTCCCAGCACTTTGGGAGGCTGAGGCAGGCAGATCACCTGAGGTTGGGAGTTCAAGACTAGCCTGACCAACATGGATAAACCTCATCTCTACTAAAAATACAATATTAGCCAGGTGTGGTGGCATATGTCTATAATCCCAGCTACTCGGGAGGCCTGAGGCAGGAGAGTCACGAACCCAGGAGGCAGAGGTTACAGTGAGCTGAGATTGCACCATTTTACTCCAGCCTGGGCAACAAGAGCAAAACTCCTTCTCAAATAAAGAAATAAAGAAATAAATAAGATAAGCAGCCTTGCTGAAATGGTTTAGCTTTTAGAGTACATTCTTCAAATGTCTCATTTAAAAATGAAAATATTGTGGTCTAAAAGAGAAATAACTTTTATTTCATACAGAATTCCAAGGAAATTGACAAAATGTTTTCCATAATTATCTCCTGTCATTAATACGGTCATATGTTTCTATGAACATATATGATTATGAGTTCTTTAAGGGTAGGGACCATGTCTCTGCTGTCCCCTTGGCACTGAACACACAGGATATTTAATAGATACTCCAAAGTTGTAAGTGAAAAATAAGGGGTGAGGGACAGTTGAAGTGATTGATTTCAAGGCAGATTCAGACTCTAAATTCTGGATCTATTAAAAGTAAGTGATAAGCACTTGTCTTGTGATACTAAAGAGCATGATAAAAGCCCTAGATAAGTATTTAGAAGAACTACTCTAAGGCCCTGGGTAAATAATTTCAGCTTTTTCAATCTCAGTTTCCTTATCCATGGAATAAAAAAAAAAAAAAAAAAAAGGGATTGAATTATATGATTGTTAGGGTGTCTTCCAGTACTGACCAGTCTATGATTTCACCAAGACTTTAATCTCAGAAGAAAAAAAAAAGCCTGAAATTATGGCTATTAATATAAAACACCATTAATATAAAAAATATTAAAAAAGAGCAACCAGAATATTTGGAAATGCTTATACTATATTCTTCATTCACTTAGTTGCTCATTCATTCATTAAAGGATATGTATTTGAATTCTTATAGGCATTTTACTAGATGTTTTGAGAGGACTGAAACTTAGGGATATTTATCAAATACCCAGTACATGATGAGCTTTAGAAATATTTATCAAAAACCCAGGACATGCTGACCTTTCTAAGCAGAGGGGAAAGACTGCGTGAATCTTACAGTGTGTCTCCCTGATTCTAGTCCAGGCTCTACCTCCAATTTTTTGGGTAAGTCACATGGCATTTTTCAAGGACCGGGCTTTCTTATGGATGATAAAGAAATTGGATTTATTCTCTGAGCATCCTTGAAGAGCTGACAGTAGACACACAGCTGAATAGAAGGCCTGGCTCCTGCTTCTGAAGGAACATTGCTTTGCTCACACTAAGGCGATCATGCCCATAGTGCTTGGGAAGCAACTTGCCTCACTCGGTGCCCACAATACATGCTTGGTGCTCTTTGCAAGGGCATGATGAATTACCCACATGGTTTCAGATATTTAGATGCATTTCAGTTAGAAATAAAACTTGAGGACATGAGGGCAAACTGGTCAATGGGTGTCATTCATTACAAGACTGTTTCTGATTAGACACTGCCAGCAAACTTGAGATGCTCTAAAATCTTAGAGCTCGTGTATGAAACAAAATTGATAGTGGTTTTCCCAAATTAGAGAACAACTTGAAAATTTACATGACATAATCAACAATAAGTCTGAAGCCAAAATAATTTTTTCTAAGCAAATTTGGATCAATCTAGAGGAAAAATTGAATTATCTTTTCATTTTCTCTACAGAAAAATTACAAAACTGTTGTCAGGTTTCAGTCCCCTCAAAATCTGAATTCTCCCTTGGATATATCAATATCATAGGAGAGAGATGCAGGGGAGACAACAGTAAGGGGTGGCTTCTCGAAATACCTAAGATGGTGCCTGGGCTTTAATGAAAGTTTAGAATTCAGACATTACTAAGTGGATTCACAACTTAGGAAGAGATCACGGAGTACCTCATCTTCAAATGCATGTCACAGTCTAGGCACGTCAAATGAGTTTCCTCTACAGTGTCACCTCCAATTCATTGGTCTGAGTTCATTGGAGAGAATGCCATCATCAATTGGTGACGCATGTCACTGGTCAGAGATGGGGGGAAGAGACCATTGTGCCGCATGCTTGTCTTAACTTGTTCAACTCTCTCAGGAATGTGAGAAAATAACCAGAGACATTTGTTTTCAGGAGACAGTCCTGAAATCTCCCTAAATCCTACTGCCTGTGTGAGCTCCTCTGTCTCTCAGACATCAGTATGTATGTGGTAGAAGGTGAAGGCACAGGGGTTTCTGGGACAATGTCAGTGAATGCAGAGAGATGTATATAGGGGCCTTTAAAGGTAGGGAGGGAGAGAAGATCAGCTGGACAGGATGCCAGGTGAAGAGAGGCTCAATCTAAGAGGATCGGACCCTCTGCGTGCATTTTCTCCACTCATTCTTTTGGCTACAGCCGCTTTTTTTTCTCATTTCTGGAAACTATCAGGTATGTCAAGGGAGGAGGATAAAGAAGCAGAAGAGCACATGAATGACTTTGAAGCTCTTCAGGGACATGGGGTATAGAAGGCCAAAGGGGACCTCTCTATCTGCTGGGCCCTAGGCCACCATGCCTGTGGCATCGCTCCCTGTGCACTCTGATGGGAAGCCATAGTCATAGACATAAATGCACAATGCTATCAATAAAAGCCAACACCAAGATCTTATCCTATACCAAACACTGTGCCAAGTACTTGGGGGTACATTTTCTTTTGATCGAAACAATGTAGCAAAATGGAAAGAGTTTGAGATCAGGCAGACCGTGGTTTGAATATGCACTCCATCACTGATCACTTGTAGAATTTGGTATAAAATAGTTCATTTCTCTAAGCTTCTGTTAACCTATGTATAAGATGATATTATAATAATACCTACTGTGTATTGTTGCTTAGTGATTAGATAGACTTTGTGTAAAGTGCTCACCATATAGACAACCTTCACTAAACACATAGGATTGCTCTCATGGTTATTATTATCACCTCTGATTCCTGATTAGAGCCTGGAGGAAATGATTGCCAGCTGCCAGGAATAATTAAACCAAAGAGCATCCAAGAAGATTATAGACACAGGCTGTATTTGGAGGTGTTGGTGGGTCCCTGTGACCAATGGGACAGATGGTAGAGTCAGAAATGAATGATCCTGACCCCTTGTAATAGCAACAAAAGTATCCTCCCATGGCCTTGATGAGATAATGTGTATGTGGTCCTAGAATGATCCTGGCAGGAATTCAGGGAACTGAGGAGGTAGGCTTGGACGGGTCCTCTGCATGCTCCCATCTTCCCTCACCTCCAGCCCCTGTTCTGGTGTCTTGTGCCCAGCTGACAGTAAGCCTGTAATAACATCTAGGAAGTACCCACAATATGCCACACCTTGGGCTAAACCCACTATCTACTACAACAGAGTGCCTATTAGAGATACTGCAATTCGAATAATTGTGGAACTGTCTAATATCTAAAGAAAGGCAGCCATGTTGAAGGGCAGGCAATGTGATTCATTAGAACGCAGGGCACCATCTGTCATCCTTCTGATTTACCAGCTATGGCCATCCCTATTAAAAATTTCCACTTTGGGAATCAGGAGAGTGTCATGCTGTTCTAAGCTTGATGTATCCATTTTTCATGGCTGCTGTAACAACTTATCATGAACTTGATGGCTTTTAAAAAGCACAAATATATTCTTTTTCTGTTCTGGAGGTCAGAAGTTTGATATGAGTCTGAAAGGGCTAACATCAGGGTGTCAGTAGGGCAGGTTTGTTTTGGAGGCTCTAGGGGAGAATTGGTTCCCAGACTTTTCAGCATCTGGAGGCTGTTCTCATTCCTCGGCTTGTGGCCTCACATCATATCACACTTTCTCCCTATCTTCTGTCATTACTTGGCCTTCTCTTCTTTAGTCAAATATTTGCCTCCCTCTTAGAGGAATAACTGTGATTACATTTGGAGCCTATCTAATCAAGACAGGATAATCTCCACCATCTCAAAATCTTTTTAAGATTAATCTTTTAAGAGATAATCATATCTGCAAAGTTCTAACACCACAGAAGGTAACATTCATAGGTTCTAGGACTCTGGCTATCTTTGGGGGTCATTATTCAGATCTGACTATCTTTGGGGGTCATTATTCAGCCGACCACACTTGGCATGTTAAAGGATGGCATGATCTGCCTCATTTTGACACATTTGAGCAGACCCTTTAGTGTTCAAGTCAACTATGTTCCAACCCTAGAGCCAGAATCTGTCAGAGTTCTTGCTCAAGGAAGTGTTTCTAGAATGGCAGCACTGCAAGAGGCCTCTGAGAATAAATCTAAATTCCTCATCTTATAGATGAGAAGACTGAGTATTTGCAAAATGCCATGCAGTGACTTGCCCAGGTTATTTAACCAGAGTAGAATCCAGGTGTTTACACTCCAAGTGTCCTGGTCTCTTCCTGATTTCTTTAGAAAGCTTTGAATGTAATTGCTACTTAATAAACGTTCATAAGTTTTTAAGTAAGCAAATGTTCTCTCTTTTGTGGAAGGACTGTGGCAAAACATTCCTCTAAAAGCCGGTGCAGCTGGAAATTCACCGTGTGATCAGGGGTAGAACAACCCAAGTGTATGTGTGTTACAGTGCCGGATATTTTTTTGAGTCCATGCGCTTTGTTCCATAGCTTTGGAAATTTTTTGTAGCCTTTTCCAAGCTCAACTGACATTGCTGGCAGGATGGAACCCCCTCAAGACACATTGATCTTTTGGAGAAAGGAGGAAATAAACCCATGATCCTGCACTAGGTGGGCACCTACCTAAATGGCCATCAGCAGATGAATAGATAAAGAAAATGTAGTATGAATGTACAATAGAATACTGCTCAGCCATAAAAAAGTAATATTCTATCATTTATAGCAACAGGGATAAGCCTGGAGAACATGATGTTAAGTGAAAGCCAGACACAGAAAGAGAAATACGCATAATCTCATTCATTTGTGGAATCTAAAAAATCTGATCTCACAGAAGTAGAAAGTAGAACAGTGGTTACCAGTGGTGAAGGAGAGTAGGAGGAGGGTGGCAGGAGGAGAGACTGGTCAACAGGTACACAATCAGATTCACCTGGAGGGCTTTTTCCTCTGCCACTATACCTTATGGCAGTGGTCTCAAGGTGAGATGACTGGAGCAGAAGCATTATCTGAAATTTGTTAAAAACGCAAATTACTGGGCCTCTCTCCAGACTGGATTAAAGTCTGGGGTTAGGGCCCAGCAATCCATGCTTTAGCAGGCCTTTCCGGTGATTCTGCTGTAAGCTACAGTGTAAGAACAACTTCCTGAAAGTAATGCCAGTTTTCTCTGGGTGAAGAGGCTTCGTGGGCTGAAGGAAAGAGTGAGAACACAGCTGACTTCCCAAGTAGAAGAGGTCTGTGGAAATGATTATGGGTTGAGGATATTTTCTTTTCAGGTGTGTTTGGGTGGAAAACTCTATGACTGACTGGATAAAAGGCACTGACTGGCAGCTCAACAATAAAAGGATAGAAGCATGTGCATAATGCTGTGTAATGCATTCGGGAAATTCAGGCGTGTGGTCTGGAGTGACAACAAGGAAAACAATCCCAACCACCATGACCAAGAGACTGGAACTATAGAGAAAAAAAGATCTCACTTCCCAGTAAGCCAGAGACCTGAAAAATAAGTTTTAAAAAAAGAGTTATCTCTTTGAACAAAACAGTAAGGGAAAGAGAAATGAATTACCAGCAGCAAAATCATTACATGAGAAACTGGCAATCTATTGGGTAACAGCAATCAAAATTTACTAAACTGGTTAAAAAACAAAACAGTTTAGGAGATTTCTGTTAGAGTTTGATTTATCACGGTGGGTCAGAAGGATTTCTTTCTCCTCTTAGGTCAAGGTTTGAAATACAGAGATAAGATATAGCACTCTTCAAACTTGCCAGAAAGCAGAAATTCCTCCTTATGCCTGATGGGAAGGAGATCTAGCACAGTGGGTCTCAACTGGGGGCTATTTTTCCTCCAGGGCACATTTGGCCAAGTCTGGACACAGTTTTGATTGTCACAATCTTTAGGATTGCACTGGCAACTAATGAGCAGAGGCCAGGGATGCTGCTAACTACCCTACAATACACAGAGTTAATATTATTATTCTCCACAAGGATTATCTAGTTCCAACATAAAACTAAAAAGCTTCTGCACAACAGTGGAAATAATTAAGAATGAAGAGACAAGAGACAACCTGAAAAATGGGAGAAACTATTTGCAAATAATCCGTCTGACAAGGGGTTAATAATATTCAGAATATATTAAAAATTCAAGCAACTCAATAGCAAAAACACTAAATAATGTAAGTAGAATGTGGACGGAAGACCTGAAGACATTTCTCAAAAGATGACATACAAATGGCCAACAGGTATATGAGAAAATGCTTAATATCACTAACCATCCCAGGAAATGCAAACAAAAACCACGAGATATCACCTCGCCCCAGTTAGAAGGGCTATTATCAAAAGAAAAAAAGTAAATGTTGATGACAATCTGGAGAAGCCAAAACACTTGCACGCTGTGGGTAGAAATGCAAAGTAGTACAGCCATTATGGAAAACAGTAAGTGAGTTCTTCAAAGAGAACTACCATATAATCCAGCAATCCCATTAGTGAGTATTTATTGAAAGGAAAAGAAATCAGTACATCAAAGAGTGTCCTCACTCTCGTATTTATTACAGCATTATTCACAACAGCCAAGATACAGAATCAACCTAAGTGGCCATCAGCAGATGAATAGATAAAGAAAATGTAGTATGAATGTACAATAGAATACTGCTCAGCCATAAAAAAAAAAAAAAATAAAAATTCTATCATTTATAGCAACAGGAATGAGCCTGGAGAACATGATGTTAAGTGAAAGCCAGACACAGAAAGAGAAATACTGCATAATCTCATTCATTTGTGGAATCTAAAAAATCTGATCTCACAGAAGTAGAAAGTAGAACAGTGGTTACCAGTGGTGAAGGAGAGTAGGAGGAGGGTGGCAGGAAGAGAGACTGGTCAACAGGTACAAAATTACAGTTAGATAGAAGGAATAAATTCTAGTGTCCTATTGCACAGTAGAGTGACAATAATTAAGAGTATTGTATGTTTCAAAATAGAGTGGTGGCCTATACCTGTAATCCCAGCACTTTGGGAGGCTGAGGCAGGTGGATCATCTAAGGTCAGGTGTTCGAGACCAGCCTGACCAACATGGTAAAACCCTAGCTCTACTAAAAATACAAAAATTATCTGGGCATGGTGGCAGATGCCTGTAATCCCTGTTACTCAGGAGGCTGTGGCAGTAGAATTGCTTAAACACGGAGGCAGAGGTTGCAGTGAGCCGAGCTTGTTGGGGACCGTCCGGGACGGGTAGGCACGTCTGCCGGGGGTCTCTTGACCTGCAAGAGGGTCCCAATACCTGGAAGAGAGCGTGCACTTGGAGAAATAATAAAGACAGAGAGAGAGAAAGCGAGGCATCTGGAGGGCTGAATAGGCTGTGCCTAAACAGCAAATTTTATTTTTCAAAGGCCAGGAATAAATACACTTTCTTTGCTCTGGTTTACGTCATAGCAAGAGGAAATGCAAATCTATACCTTACATGGCCTATACAATAGAGAAATCAGATACACAATGGTTGCAAGAGGAAATGCAAATGTATACCTTACATGGCCTATACAATAGAGAAGTCAGATACACAATCAGTGGTTGTAAAAAGTAACAGAATTTCCTGTGATCACAAAGCTTGTTTACATCCAGACATTATTCCTCCTGGCTGCAGGTATCTCTGGTTTGATCTTGTTTTAGAACTGAGATGTGAAAAGGTTTTCTGGTTTTGCTCATCAGAATATCTTTTAACCAGATTCTCCTTTGTCTGCTCCTGACTCAACTTATCTCAACTCCCCCATTCAGGAGTCTCTGAGTCAGGGATCAAAGCCATCCCTTATGGTGGCATTTGCTTTGCAAATATCCTGACAGTTAAACCATTATCTAGGGTACAAGGCAGTCAGGCAGGTAAAGAAAAAGTTAAAGCTTATTCTTAAAGAGTCATAAAAAAGTCAAAAGCAGGAACCGGTTGCTGGCAGGAGGCCACTCGGTCTAGCAGCACCGCATAGTTTTAGGCCCAAACGATATTGTGGTTGATATTAGAAACCGATCATCCATCTTTAAGTTCCCTTTTCCTGATAGCTCGACTGCCTCCAGTAGGAAACCGTGCTTGGGATCAAACTCACCGCATAGTGAGACTCACGCCCTTTGGGGGTCTCACACGGGAATGTTCCCCACACGAGATCATGCCATTGCACTCCAGCCTGGGTGACAGAGTGACTCTTGATCATAAATAAATAAATAAAAGTAAATTTTAAAAAAAGAAAATATCTAGAAGAAAGGATTTTTGAATGTTCTCACCACAAAGAAATATTTGAGGTAACGACTAAGCTAAATGCTGTGATTTGATCATTATATAATATATACATGTATGGAGACATCATACTGCACCCCATAAATATATATAATTTGTATGTGTAAATTAAAAATAAAATAAAACTTAAAAGAATTGCCTGCAGTCCCAGCAACTCAGGAGACCAAGGCAGGAAAATCACTAGAGCCTAGGAGTTTGAGGCTGCAGTGAGAAGTGATTGCACCACTGCACTCTAGCCTGGGCAACAAAGTGAAACCCTGTCTCAAAAATAAATAAATGTATGAATACATAAATAATTATCCAGCTCCAAATGTCCATAATGCCATGGTCAGGAGACCCCAGTCAAGAGTAAAGCACCAAGCCAGCACCATCTCTGTCACATATTAAATATCATGAGGAAGCTATAGACATGAATTTTAACTTAACACAGATGCTCCTTTACTTACAATGGGGTTTCGTCACAATAAATGCATCATAAGTTGAAACTATTGTAAGTTGAAAATGGACTTAATATACCTAAGCTTTCAAAGATCATTGTTTAGCCTAGCCTTTCTTAAATATTCTCAGAACATTTTTGTTAACCTGCAGTTGGACAAAAGCATCTAACACAAAGCCTATTTTATAGCAAATGTTGACCTACATATATCACTAGCCTGGGAAAAGACCAAAATTCAAAATTTGAAATACAGTTTCTACTGAATGCATATTGCTTTTGCACCACTGTAAAATCAAAAAGTTGTAAGTCTAACGATAGTAAGTCAGGGACTGTCAGATATCAGTCTTCTTAGTGAAAAACTCTTATCTGCAGGCAGCAAAAGTTGTACCTTACAGTATTGAGGTTGGGTTCAAGTGACTGAGAAGCACAACTTAAGTCATTGGGAGACCTGGGGATGGTGACAGAGACAGAGATAAAGACTGATTTTTGGACACAAAAAAGAAAAAATCAAGTAAACAGGTCAGATATGCAACCCCCAAGATTCTCTGGCTCAAGGACCTTAGTGCCCTAACTCCCAGTCACCTAATCCCTGCTCTTTCCTCGTGTGAGGCAATGGCTGTCTTCACATCAGCAATTCCTGCCTTACAAGGGGTGGTCATAGAGGATACATGTAGCTTTGGGATGGAAAATGTGTTATTTAGCCAACCTCTCTGAACATCAAACACAAATTACACCCATCCTGAATCAGTAGCATGATTTCATCATTTAACTAGCAAAAGTCATACCTATTCATTATAAAAGAAGCCCTGTAATAAAATTCTCCATAACCTTGCCTGATGAAAGATACAACAGGCTAGTACTTTGCACTTAATGTATGCCAAGAATGCACTATGTATTAAACACAAAGATCTACCTACTTCCTGTCCAGGATTGTCCCAGGCTACCAGCTGTTCAACTAAGAGAGATCAGAAAACAATTCACTGAAGGCACAGAAGAAATAAAAATCAGATCTTACCCATCTGATCTGATAAAAGGCACCATCTCTGGTACCGTTTCCCCAAATTGTTCATATTTAAAGATAATCCCCCCTCCCGCCCCCCACATTTTTGTCTGCTTAATTAGATAGTGATGATGTAAAACTTCCTTTTTAGGTAAAAGGTAAGTCTATTGGATTATTTTGTTGATTTTTATTGCTCTTCTAATTAGAGTTAAGTAACAATTCTATGCCTGTCTTAATTGTTTTTTAATCCCTTAATTAAAAATTGCCTGGAATTTACTTAACTTCTAATTAATTCTTCCACTGTAACAAGCAAAGTGGTTGAGATAAAGAAATTTGGGATATAGTTTTCAGTATTTAAACTGAAATTAAGGCAGTTGTAATTTTTTTTTAATTGGATGATTTGACTAAATGAACTCAGTCCTCTATCAGGATGTTTTTTCCCAGATCCTCACCTGGTCACCTAGAGCACTTGTAATAATTTTGCTTCAGCCTCTGGGCACCATGAAGCATAAGCCTAGTCCCTTCCCTTCTTTTTCAAAAGTTTTTAAAATTAGAAGACGTCATATATTTATTTTGTCTGAAATAATAAGGGCTAAAATTCTGTCTAGATAAAAAAAGCATTATTTTGAGGCTTGTTAATTTTTTCCCAGTCACTGAATAGTGAGTCATAATGAGAAAATTACTCTGCATTTGCACATGGCTATCAGAGTCAGTGAAAGGAATTCATCTGCCTAAGCCAGAGCAGAGGGGACCGGCCTACTCACAGTTACTGCAATTACTGTTAAGAATGCCAGAAAACAAAGATGTGATGTGTTACAAGATTCTGTGTTCCACTTAATGTAACTGGTCTTTTTTCCTTTCGTCTTGTACACTCACATAGGCTTGCACTTCTCTCTACACACAATTTCTAAATCCTCCTCCTTCTGGCTACTTTAAGAGATCCATCCACATAGAACTGGTTAGGATTATTATGAGAAAAGTACTTTTTCACAATGTGAGTGGATAAAATGAATTTCCTTTGACTTCAAGCTCCTATGAGAAGTATTGCCTGGTTTACCCTCCTCCTGTCTACTTCCTTACTGTTAGCCTCATTCCTACTCATCCTTCGAAACTCAGTGCAGTCACTGCCACCTCCTCTGGGAAGTCTTGCAGGATACTCCATCCTGGTTAGAGTGAGCTACTCTTCCACTGGCTCTCAGTCAACTTGTATGTTCTTCCATCTCATTTGTAAAGAACCAATGACTAGATACACCCCTCCCCTGCATCCTGCTCCAGAGCATGAGTTCCTTACAACCATAAACTGAGTTTTTATCTTGGTACACTGGGTGCCTAGAACACAGCGTGCTATGTGCCAGGCACTCAATACATGTGTTATAAATTTTCCTTGGCAGGCTTAGTGATGGGATAAAAAATTATATCTCAACTATACAGTACAATGAATGCATGACTGTCAGAAACATGGACTTCAGAGTAATATGTCTGGACAGTTGTTTCTGACAGGCAACATAGAAGGAAAGTAACCCTATATGATTAGGAACAATCACACTAGATCACAGCCAGAGAGCCGCCAAAGCTTCACAGCTTCACAGCTTTAAAAAAATTCATTCATTCATCCAACAAACATGAAGTTGTGTGTTAAAAGTCAGGTGCTGAGCTAGTTTGCAGGAAACTAGAAATTAAAGAGAGTGCCAGGGTGCCAGAATTGTATACAGGTATTGATTGACTTACGACCTATGCAACTTATGACCATTCGACTTTATGACCACAATCGCTAGCCATGACTGCTGCGTGTCTGGCAGCGCAAATGTTGCCCAGCTGGGCATCCGACAGTGCGGACCAGCTTCCGGCAGCACTACCATCTCCGCGTGCACCATTTCAACTGTTATCCCAGACTTGGTACAGCAATTTGTGTTTTGTGTGTTGGATATTTTTCATCAAACCCCTCCCAAGATGTCTACCAAGAGGAAATTGTCGTTGTCTACGCCTCAGCCTGCCAAGAAGGAAAGAAAGGCCATCGATCTCGACACAAAAATGAAGGTAATTAAGCAGTACGAAGGAGGAAAGAAAGTGAATGTGATCGCCTGTGATACAAAGTTATCACACCCACGAAGGAGGAAAGAAAGTGAATGTGATCGCCTGTGATACAAAGTTATCACACTCAACTGTGTCGACGATTTTGAAAGAAAAAGAAAGAATTCGTGAAGCTGTGAAAGGTTCTGCACCCATGCGATCAACAGTCATAACAAAGCAACGAAGCGGGTCCATCCACGAAATGGAGAAATTGCTATATATTTGGATGGAAGATCAAATTTAAAAACGGACACCATTAAGTCTTTTTACTGTGCAGATGAAGGCGAGAAGTCTATTTCAGACTCTGAAGGAGCGTGCTGGAGAAGATTACAGTCAAGAATTTGTAGCAAGCACTGGCTGGTTCCAGAGATTCAAGAAAAGATTCCAAATGCATAGAGTTCAAGTGACTGGAGAAGCAGCGAGTGCAGATGAGGAAGGAGCACGTAAGTTTGTTGATAGTCTAGATGAATTAGTTACGGTTGAGGGATACCTAGCAGAACAGATTTTCAATGTTGATGAACTTACAAATGAAGAGCTAATCGAACTGGAAGAAGAAAGAGTGGCAGAAGAAGAAAGAAGAGAAGCAGAGAAAAAAGAGGAGGGGCCAGAAAGAAAGTTCACCACTAAGGGATTATCAGACAGTTTATCTTTACTGAATAAACTTCTTATACGTTTCGAAGCAATGGACCCAAACATCGAACAATTTGCAAGGATTGAATGGAGGGCGCACGGTGTGTTTCGTCTGTATTGTGAAATTTATGAAGAAAAAAAGAAACATACAATTCAGACAAAGCTCACCATGTTTATGAAAAAACCAACTCCGGTAACCCCAACTGCTGCCTCAGATGACGACATTAACAATCCGCAGCCAAGCATCAGTGGCCAATAAAATGTTTCGTACATATTTATATATTTTGATATATTTTGCAATTGGGAAAATGTTTCCTATGGTATTTTTTACACCTGTATTTTGTATTTTTGTATGCACCTGTATTTTATAATTTTTTGTGTTTTGCAAATATTAAACCAGTTGTACTGGTAATGCAGTGTTTTACTTAAACCTGACAAATGTAAAAATAAGAAACAAAATGGTGTAGAGATGATACAAATGGCATAAAATGAACAAAGAAAATTATGACATGTAACAATAATCAAAGAAAATTATGATAAAATGACTTAAAGATTTTTATGACATCATTTCACAGTACTGTACATCTAGCCTACTCAACTTACGACCAAATCGTGTTATGACCAGTCTGTCGAAACCAATCATGGTCATAAGTCAAGCACTAGCTGTAGTTATACGGAAGTGAGTTAAGAATCTAGCGCAGCTGCCTGCAGAATGTGATAGAACACTCAAGGCGGTTGTATGTTTTAGAGTCAAATCGTCTTAAGTTCATGATCCACACCACTGATTATATCCACGTGAACTGAACTAGGTACATACCCTCACGTCACCATGGGATTCTTATCTGTAAATGGAAATAGAGTAACTACTACTTCATGATACCGTTCTGATTATTAAATTATATAATTCTTGCAAAGGGCTTATAACAATGCCTGGGACATGGTAAACAACAAACATTAATCCTTCTTCTACTGATATATGCTAGTAGTAGCTAATATGGAAGGACAAACTATTGAAGAAGTAGAGTGAGGACAAGGGCCAGTGAGAGGTAGTATTTTTTAAACTGTTATTACCTGATACATTAAAAAAAAAAAAAAAAACAAAAAAAACCTGTTAGCCATATTAGCAAACAAAGTTTAAATAATCACCTGTATTTTCAAATTAACATTTTGCTGTATTGTTCCACAATTGTTCATTTGCATATACAGAGATCGTACTATGCATACTATTTGAGAACACATTTTCCCACTAGGACTGTTCATAAATATGTGTCTACATCATAAGAACTCCAGGTATTTGCGGTATAATTGCACATTATTGTGCTTAATCAGTGACTATCACAGTTATTTTCTTTTGTTCTGCTAAAAACAACACTGTCACGAACCTTTTTCTCTCTCTGCCAGTTATCTGATAATCAACAGATAATTTTGTTGTTTCTAAGAGGTGACAAATACACATCAATGGCTAAACAGTTTTATTTCAATATATATAAATTGGCATAAATATTAAAACAAATCAAAAGTCATAATTAAGATATCTTGCTAATACCCCATCTTCATTCACCTTGCTTTCTATTTCCTCCCATCGTAGGAAACTGTTTTAATTAGGTTCTTACGTAACTTTTTAGTGTTGTTATGCAAATAATACCAAATACTCCACATATATTCTTATTTTCCTATTTCTTTTTTTTTTTTTTTCTTTTTCTTTTTTTTTTTTTTTGAGACAGAGTCTCACTCTCTCACCTGGCACCAGGCTGGAGTGCAGTGGCATAATCTAGGCTCACTGCAACCTCCACCTCCCAGATTCAAGCAATTCTCCTGCCTCAGCCTCCTGAGTAGCAGGCATGCACCACCATGCCCAGCTAATTTTTGTATTTTTTTAGTAGAGACAGGGTTTCACCATGTTGGCCAGGATGGTCTCGATCTCTTGACCTCGTGATCCACCCTCGGCCTCCCAAAGTGCTGGGATTACAGGCGTGAGCCACCACTCCCGGCCTTATTTTCCTATTTCTTACACAAAAGCTAGCATGCAATAATCACTGTTTTGCATCTGATTTTATGTCCATGTAACAATATATTGGGCCAGGCGCAGTGGCTCATGCCTGTAATCTCAGCACTTTGGGAGGCTTAGGTGGGCAGATCACCTGAGATCAGGAATTCAAGACCAGCCTGACCAACAATAAGAAGCCCTGTCTCTACTAAAAATACAAAAAAATTAGCTGGGCATGATGGCACATGCCTGTAATCCCATCTACTTGGGAGGCTGAGGCAGGAGAATCATTTGAACATGAGAGGCAGAGGTTGCTGTGAGCCGAGTTTGCACCATTGCACTCCCACCTGGGCAACAAGCGCGAAATTCTGTCTTAAGAAAAAATAGGAACAAAAACAATATATTGAAGATGATCCCATTTTTGTACAGAAAATAATTTTCTCTCTCCACCCCTCCTCCTTCTTCCCTTGAACCTTAGTTTTTAACAGTAGTACAGGATTATGTTTTGAGAAACTACAGTTTATGTAACAAGTACTTTACTGATGTCAGCTCCCTGCTCTAATTCCTAGAGTAGGTTTGGATAGATTTGACGCTGCCCTCTCTACCCCATTATCCCTTTGTCACCTATTAATAGCAAAGACAGGAAGAGCAGGTCAATAGCAAACTGCCTGGATTGTTCCAAACCCGGGCAGAGAATGAGTGTCTTTCCCAAGTCTAGGTTCTTGATTTCTAGGGTTCCTTCCAATAACTAAATAAGTAAGAGAGACACTTAGATTCATAGGCTTTAGGCCAGGCATGGTGGCTCATGCCTGTAATCTTTGGGAGGCCAAGGCAGGCAGATCACGAGATCAGTAGTTCAAGACCAGCTTGACTAACATGGTGAAACCCTGCCTCTACTAAAAATACAAAAATTAGCCAGATGTAGTGGCATGTGCCTGTAGTCCCAGCTACTCAGAAGGCTAAAGCAGGGGAATCGCTTGCACCCAGGAGGCGGACGTTATAGTAAGCGAAGATTGTGCCACTGTACTCCAGCCTGGGCAACACAGCGAGACTCCATCTCAAAAAAAAAAAAAAAAAAAAAGAAAGAAAGAAAAAAAAATCACTGGCTTTATTAATTTTCACTGATTCTAACCAAAAATCGTGGGGAAAACATAGGTGTGTATTACCAGAAAGCTCTCCCAAGTGCAGGATCAAGTTAATCCGGTATATACATACAACATTTCATAATTTCATGCTTTCATAATTTCATTCATTGTTTGCAGCACAGACCCCCTTCCAATATCATCCCCTGACTTCCTTCCAAGGAGATGGTGACTAGTCCAAGATCCCTAATTATTATTTATTTCATTTGCATGTAGGTTTTCTCATTATGGAATAATTACTGTAAAATGATGACCCCCCATTGCCAGGCCACCAAGATACTGGACAATCAAACTCTAACAGTTCTATTTCCTGTTTTCCTTCTTACTCTACAAGGCTACTCTGTCTCATGTTCTGGCTGACCTTCTCTTTCTCTTGATGTTACTGAATTCATTACTTCCATTTTTACCAGCTAAACTTGAAACCTTTCTCCTTCACTTAGCCAGATTTTTGCTGAACCTTCTTATTCAACAAAGAGTAGGTAAAGCAGGTAGACACTCCAGACAGCGTGCAATATGACATGTTTGAAGAATCACAGGTTGTTAGAATTTACTAGAGCACAGAATAAAGCATGGGGGATGGCAGGAGATGTCATGGATCAGACGGACTGGGATTGAAGGATTTGGAAATGTATGCTAATAGGTTTGGGCTTTATTATCTCTATGATAGAGAATTACTGAATGATTTTCAGGGAGGTCATGGCGCAGCTATGGAGGGGGTTGATTGTGAAGAGACTGGAGGAAGGACAACCCATCAGGCAGATGCTGAAATGGTAGACATAATTAATGGAAGCCTAAAGCAAGAGAGTTACAGTAAAAATGGAAAGAAAGAAGAAGGTAGAGTGGACATGTTGCATTAGGTGTGACTCAGGGCGAAAAATGGTCTTTAAGATCAACATTGAGATTTCTGCCATGGGTAAAAATGGTAACCATTACTAAGATGAACAGGCTGTATTTGGTGGGGGAAGATACTGGAGATTAAGATGCCAGTGGGAACTCTAGGTGGAGAAGTTTAGTATGTTGAAAGCCTAGAACTCAAAGGAGAGGTGAAGATTGTAAATACAAAACAGCACCATTATGTAAGTGATAGCTGCAATCCTGGGGTTTGATGAGATCATGCAAGGAAATAGAGTGAGAAGAGTGTCCAGGAGAGAACCCTGGGACCCACATGGAGAGAACAGAAATTTGTCTGTGAAGGAAATTGGGAAGCAGAAGTCAATGGTAAAACAGCCAGGCATGGTGGCTCACGCCGGTAATCCAAGCACTTTGGGAGGCTGAGGTGGGTGGATCACTTGAGGCCAAGAGTTCAAGAACAGCCTGCCCAATGTGAGGAAACCCTCTCTCTACTAAAAATACAACAAAATTAGCTGGGCATGGTGGCATGAGTATCTCCTGAACCCTGGTGGTGGAGGTGGCAGTGAGACGAGATGGTGCCACTGTACTCCAGCCTGGGTGACAGAGCAAGACTCTGTCTCAAAAAAAAAAAAAAAAAAAAAAAAGAAAGAAAGAAAGAAAGAAAGAAAAGAAAGTAAAAGAAATCAATGGTAACAGAAAAACCATGAGAGAAGTTGTTAGTGGAAAGAATGCATCTATTAAAAAGAGTTTCAAGAAAAAATGTTTTGGCAACAATATTGAATGTCTCATAGAGGTTGTGTAAAATCATATGTATATAATATATATGTATCTATATACATATATGTACAGAAAATAAGTACTTTTTGTCTGACTTTTCTGTGTGTATGAATAGTAAACCAAGTAATTTTTATTTCTGTAGAACCTGATGAAATTAATTTTTTTCAAAAAATTTTTAGAGCTTTACATTCTATCTTCAATCTTTGTTAAATTGTCTATACGTTTGTAATTGATTTGTAAGTAGCATTCTTGTGTTACCCCCAGTCTAGTTTATAACTATTTCAGATTATTTCACTGCAAAAAAATTCAGCTTTTTATAATCTTGAATTTTAATTATTTATTTTCATTTGTTCAAATTTATGAGGCACTTGTGAAATTTTGCTATATATATATATTGCATAGTGATCAAGTCAGGATATTTAGGGTATCCATCATCCAAGCACAAAACATTTTCGCTTACATAAAGCCACCCTCCTCTGCTCTCAGTTCATTCCTCTGTCAACTGTGTGTTTGTATTCTTGAACCCACTTCTCTTCATCCTCCCTCCTCCTTCCCACTCACCCTTCCCAATCTCTTTTCTCTATCTTTCTACTCTCTACCTCCATGTAATGAAATGCACTATAAAATTATTTATTGGACCCTTACCAAGTGCCAGACCCAATCCTGGTCCCTGCGGATGCAAAGATAAACAGTCTCTGTCTCCAGGCTCACATAGTTTGCATTCTTATCTTCTTAAATTAAACAACTAGAAGTCATGAGGAGACTGGGGAGAAATGCCGGATCAGATTGAAGCATAGAAGAGCTTTGCAGGTGAAGAGCAGAGAAAGCCAGTGGGAACAGACTAGTATTAAGCAGTTGCTTCCCCACCCCTCCCCCTTGTTACTCCTGGGCTCAGTTACACACTCCTTCTCTCAGCAGAAGCAGTATTTCCACTGAAGGCAGCTTCATGCAGCCAGTCATGGAGGGAAGAGTAATTAATCGTGCTTTTCTGTGCCTGGTACTGTCTCCTCTGGGACTCCTCCCACTTCCTCAGCACCTAGTCAGGGATGAACTTCAGCTTTTCCCAGCATGTGAAGCAGGTACTACTTCTAGAACACAGGATCTCACAGGCTAAAACAAGCAGACACCTATTTATAAGGAAAAATAGCAAGTGATTACAGACTTCCTCAGAAGCAATGTCAGTGTTAGAAGAGACAATGAATTCAAAACAAACTTAAAATATATATTAAGCAAGTAATCAAAAAGGCCTAAAACATATATTCAAGAAGAGCAGAAATACATATAGCAAAAAAAAAAAAAAAAGAAAGAAAGAAAGAAAATTGGTGTATTGGAAGGTCAGATTAGGGAATTCTCAGCAAAGGAAGAAGGAGAAAAAAAAGCTAAAAATACAAAGGTAAAGCTAGGTGATAAGAAAGAGTATAGTTGTCAACACTTGGGTAAAAGAGTCACCAAAATAGAGAAAAATAGAAATAGGGAGGAATAATTATTTAAAGAAATAATGAAGACAAAATCCTAAAATTAAAGAAAGATGTAAGACTGAGAATGAAATGATTTATAAAGCCCAAAACATAAGAAATAAGGGGAAAAAACACTTCACCTGGATCTGCTAAGTGGAAAACTTAAATATCAAATGAAAAAGAAATTCTAAAAGCTTAAAGAAAGAGCAGACATGTTTTTTCAAAAATAGGATAATGAGGGGCCGGTGCTGTGGCTCACACCTATAATCCCAGCACTTTGGGAGGCCGAACTGTGCAGATCACTTGAGGTCAGGAGTTTGAGAACAGCCTGGGCAACATGGTGAAACCCCATCTCTACTAAAAATACAAAAAAAAAACAAAACAACAACAACAAAAACTAGCTGGGGGTGGTGTAATGCCCCCTACTCTGGAGGCTGACGCACAAGAATCACTTGGAGGCTGAGGTTGCAGTGAGCCAAGATCGTGCCACTGCATTCCATCCTGAGCAACAGAGCAAGACTCTGTCTTGAAAGTAAAAGAAGGAAAAAAAAAGGAAAATGAATAAGGACCTAGAATTTTTTTTACACAGCTAAAATATAAGGGTCTGGTAAAAAATATTTTCAAGCATAGAAGGCCTCAAAAAACATACCACACAAAATTCTACCCTGAGAAAAATTATACATAAAGCACTCAAATAAAAGACAAACAAGTCTAGAAAATAGGAAAGCTATATATGAAGTAAAGGTCTTCAAATACTGGGCAGTTTGTGGTGTTTAAAATTTCTACATAAGTTTTCTATTACTGTTGTGACAAATTAACACAAACTTGATGACTTAAAACAACACCACAGCCTTACAGTTCTGTAGGATCAAGTCTGAGGCACATCTTACTGGGCTGAAATAAAGGTATGAGAATGGTATCATTCCTTTCTGGAGACTCCAGGGCAGCAGTCCCCAACCTGTTTGGCACCAGAGACCGGTTTCATGTAAGACAATTTTTCCACGATGGAGGCGGGTGGGGATTTGGTTTTGAGATAAAACCATTCCTCCCCCAATTCTCAAGCATTCCACCTCAGAGTCTCATGAGGAGCATGCAAACTAGATCCTGCACATGTACAGTTCACAGTAGGGTTTGTGCTCAATCGTATGAGAATCTAATGCCAGTGCTGATCTGACAGGAGATGGAGCTCAGGTGGTAATGCTCTCTCCCCACTGCTCAACTTTTGCGGCGCAGCCTGGTTCCTAACAGGCCATGGTGTGGCCCCAGGGACTGGGGAGCCTGCTCTAAGAAAGAATCCATTTCTTTGCCCTTTCCAGCTTCTAGAGGCTGCCCCATTCCTTGGCTCTTGGCCCTGTTCTCCATTTTCAAACCAGCAACCTTGATTCTTTCCAGTTATTCTTCAAAATAGTCACCTCTGACTCCTCTGACTTTCTGACTCCTTCTTTTTTTTGTTGTTTTGTTTTGTTTTGTTTTAAGACAGAGTCTCCCTCTGTCACCCAGGTTGAAGTGCAGTGGCATGGTCTCGACTCACTGCAACATTTGCCTCCCAGGTTTAAGTGATTCTCCTGCCTCAGCCTCCCAAGTAGCTGGGATTACAGTTGTGCACCACCATACCTGGCTAATTTTTTATATTTTTGGTAGAGACAGTGTTTCACCATGTTGGCCAGGCTGGTCTCGAACTCCTGGCCTCAAGTGATGCACCCGCCTCAGCCTCCCAAAGTACTGGGATTATAGGCATGAGCCACTGTGCCCGGCCCCTTCTTCTACTTTTAATGATACTTGTGATTAGATTGGGCCCAACTGGATAATTCAGGATACTCTCCCTATTTCAAGGTCCTTAACCTTAATCACATTTGCAGAGAACTTTTTGCCATGTAAAGTAACATATTCATGGGTCCTAGAGATTAGAATAGTTATCTTTGAAGGTCATTATTGGGCCATTTCTATATCTGTATAGTAGGGGGGAGAAAGAGAGAGAAATATCCATAAATAACCCAAATTTAATATTTTATATATTAAGGGGTGTGAGAACCTACCAAAATGGAAAGATACATAAAGAGAGGACCAAAAAAGGAACACTGCAAAAGTGTTATATATTTAAATAATAAACTATATAGTTACATATATTAATAATTACAATAAATTTAAGTGAAAAAACTTATTAAAAGAGATTGTCACACTGTATAAAAGCAGAATTGAGATCTAGAACCTTATTTCATCAAATCTAACCATAGATACCATACCATAGAATGTAAGAATTATATATGTAAATCTAAGGGGAAAAGAAGAAATGCTATCAATTATGACAAAATCTTTCTGGTCATTTAGACTTTATGCTAGATTAAAGGGCTCTTTTGTATTTAGACATATATTTTAATCATATATAACTAACATACACATAGAAAGTAAAATAGAAGCTGGGGCCAGGTATGGTGGCTCAGGCCTGTGTAATGCCAGCACTTTGGGAGGCTGAGGAAGGAGCATTGCCTAAGCTCATGAGTTTGAGACCAGCATGGGGAACATAGTGAGATCTCATCTGAAAAGAAGAAAGAAGAAAGAAGAGGAGGAAGAGGAAGCGGAAGGAGAAGGAGAAGAAGAAGAAGAAGAAAAGAAGAAGAAGAAGGAGAAGGAGAAGGAGAAGGAGAAGGAGAAGGAGAAGGAGAAGGAGAAGGAGAAGGAGAAGGAGAAGGAGAAGGAGAAGGAGAAGGAGAAGGAGGAGAAGGAGAAGGAGAAGAAGGAGAAGAAGGAGAAGAAGGAGAAGAAGGAGAAGAAGGAGAAGAAGGAAGAAGGAAGAGGAGGAGAAAGTAAGTAAAACAAAGCAAAGAAAATTGATTAAAGCATTTCTAAAATTTCATCACATCCACTCAGCTCTCATGAATCACCGTTTTATTTTTCAATATTATTGTTCATGCTATCAAAAGCACTGGTGATTCAGCACTTCCTAAAATAATCCATAAAATAACTAAAAAACATTGGATCTGTTCTCTTAAGGCAACCTTGTGATTACGTAGAACTAGTCTATTTTGTTTACTCTTGCTTTATGAATGTTGCCAAACTTATTGAATTAACACTTTTCTCTACTCCTTTCCCACAACCATGTGAACCTTAGGGGCTAAAAGAGCCCCCACTATGCTCTCCTAAAATTTGATTCCAAGCCATTGACACCCATTCTTCAAGTTGTGATACAGGCTCTTTTGATGCTTGTGCATGTACAGGCAATGAAAACTATGTCACATATGCCACCTGGCTGACAGAGACTGTAACTTTCCATTAATTATAAGATGTATCTTTATTTCAACGTTGTCCCAATGCCAAATTTGATATTTATCTTAGACTCCATAAAATAATGCATGTGCCTTTTACAAGGCTACAGAGCTTAAGAATACAGTTTCAAATACAAGATGGAAAAAGAAGTAACAGACTTCTTTTTACAGTAACCAAATGCAAGCTGCTACAGCTATGTAGAACTTCACTGTCCAATAAAGTAGGCACTGACTGCACTCCAGGCTAGTGTAAACTGAGATGTGCTTTAAGTGCACAACACATACCAGATTTCAAAGACTTAGCACAAAATATAGAGAATATACAATATCTCATCAATAATTATTATATGAATTATTATATGTGATAATATTTTAAATATATTGAGTTAAATAAAATGTATTATTGGCCAGGCACAGTGGCTGATGCCTGTAATCCCAGCACTTTAGGAGACCGAGGTGGGCAGATCACCTGACGTCAGGAGTTCGAGACCAGGCTGGCCAACATGGTGAAACCCCATCTCTATTAAAAATACAAAATAATTAACTGGGCATGGTGGTGCATGCTTGTAGTCCCAGCTACTTAGGAGGCTGAAGCATAAAAATTGCTTGAACCCTGGAGGCAGAGGTTGCAGTGAGCCGAGATCATGTCACTGCATTCTAGCCTGGGAAACACAGCAAGATTCTGTCTCAAAGGGAAAAAAAAAGTATTATTAAAATTGACTTCACCTGTTTTTTTATCTTTATAATGTGGTTCCAAGAAAATCTGAAAATACACATGCCTCACATATTTCCATTAGACAATTCTGATATATGCTTTAAGAACAAAAGCATTGTTAAGAAAAGAACTTGGTTGCTACATAATGATTAAAAGTCCAATTCGCCAAGAAGTTATAGAAATACCAAATACAGAGCTGCACAGGAAAATATTCTTAAAAATATGAAGCAAAATTTGCTAGAACTTCTGGTAGAAATTGATAAATTCAACTATCATAATGAGAGATCTCACCACATTTTTCTTAACTATTGATAGATGAGGTTGTCAGAAATTCGACAGTGCTTTCAACCAAACAAGGATTGAAAATTAAAAGAAAAATTCCACAGTGATAAAGATATATGAGTAACACAAATAATGAGCCTGAACTTAATGGACATATATAAAATTCTGTTTTAAGTTTAAACAATTTTAAAATAATAAATGAAAAATATTTACAAGTTTTAAAAACATACTTCTAAATAACCCTAGGTTAAAGAAAAAAAATTATACTGGAAATTTAAAAATAAAATGTAGACTACTATAGGTGCTTCTGCTTGGAAGCCTGGAGTGACAGGTACTAAATTTATCCTCCCCCATCTCAAAAAGTTATAAAAAAAATAACAAAATAGACAAAATATATGAGACAATACTTTTCAAAACATTGGACATCAGACAATTTAAGACAGTGATCCATGAGAGATGAGAATCAAATGGGGTAAACCCAATGATTGCCCCAGTTCACTGCCTTGAGACAGTCTGGTACAGGAAGGGGACCCAGGCAAAGGCAGTAAAATCTCTGAGTTGAAGAGACAGGGCTGAGAATCCAGAGAAACAAACCCAAAAGACTAACATTCACAGGACAAAGTCCTGGGAAGGAGAGCACAAAACCCCTTGCAAATGTGAAGCTGGTCTCCCTTGACAATTCAGGTGAATGAACTGCAGAGGGCAGGAAAAGAACCACTGTAATGGTTAATTTCATGTGTCAACTTGACTGAGCCATGGGCTGCCCAGACGTTTGGTTAAACATGCTTCTAGGTGTGTCTGTGAGAGTGTTTTTGGATGAGATTAACATCTGCATTGATTGTATAAAGGCAATGGCCCTCCCTAATTAGGAGAAGTTGGGCCTTATCCAATCAGCTTAAATCCTAGCTCGAACAAAAGGTTGAGTAAAAGGGAATTTCTCTTGCCTGACTGAATTGGAACGTCAGTCTTCGGCTTTTGGACTCAAACTGAAACATCAGCTCTTCTTGGTTCTAGAACCCCCTTCTGGCTTTCAGACTGGAAATTATGCTGTTGGCTCTCTTGGGTCTACAGCTTTGCTGGCTGCAGATCTGGGGCCATTTCAGCCTCTATAATCATATAAGCCAATTCCTTGTCACATTCACAAACACACACACACACACACACACACACACACACACACACACACACACCCTATTCGTTCTATTTCTCTGGAGGAGCCTGACTAATACAGCCACCCCAAAAGATTAAAGGGAGTAGTACCTGCTGCTCACCTAAGGCC
Source organism: Saimiri boliviensis (assembly GCF_048565385.1). Taxonomy (NCBI): domain Eukaryota; kingdom Metazoa; phylum Chordata; class Mammalia; order Primates; family Cebidae; genus Saimiri; species Saimiri boliviensis. The sequence continues at coordinate 40,459,761 of NC_133460.1, forward strand.
AGGAACAGTATCTACTTCTACCTGCCAGAGTAGAAAAACTCATAATTTCTGGGACAACCAAAAGAGTAACCAGGAGGGTCTTGCCTCAGACATGGGGAATAATTAGCTCTAGACTAAACACGGCACTGGTTCTATCTATTTGTTCTATCACAAATCATAAAAGCAGGACTGGAAAAAATCAGATTGTTTCCAAGGAACTTAATCTGTACCTCAGAACAAAGTTCAGAAATATTTATAGCAATACCAAAGGATCCGGCCCCCAACAAGGTAAAAGTAATGGCTGATGCAGTAAAAATTACTACATGCAAAGAAACAGAAAAATACAACCAATAATGAAGAGAAAAATCAACTAAGAAGCAAGATGACCTGATACAGATATCAGAATTAGCAGACAATGATATTTAAACAGTTATTTTTACTGCCTCTATACATTCAAAAAGTTAAAACCCTGTATATCAAATCTAATAGTATACAGCAAAAATGACATAAGGGACCTTTTAGATATTAATGCTTATATTAAGAAAGACAAGATACTCAATGCATAGGAGAAAGATAATACAAATAGAAGCAGAAATCAATGAAATATAAAATTATAGGTACAACGGAAAATGTTAACAAAGACAAACATTGGTTTTTTCAAAAACAGACAGGCTGGCCGGGTGTGGTGGCTGATGCCTATAATCTCTGCTCTTTGGGAGGTGGAGGCAGCAGGATCACGAGGTCATGAAATTGATTTCATCCTGACTAAGAGGGTGAAACCACATCTCTCCTAAAAATACAAAACTTAGCTGGGTGTGGTGGCATGTGCCTGTAGTCCCAGCTACTTGGTTGGCTGAGACAGGAGAATCGCTTGAACCTGGGAGGTGGAGGTTGCAGTGAGCTGAGATCACGCCACTGTACTTCAGCCTGGGCAACAGAGAGAGACTCTGTCTCAAAAAACAACAAAACAAAAACAACATTAAGAAAAAACAAACAAAGCAGATAACCTTCTGGCAAGATTGTACCAGGAAAAGGAGAAAAGTCACAAATAAATAGCATTACGAATTAAAACAATGTATAGCCTTACTAGAGATATAAAACGTAATAAGAGAATACTATTACAATCTGTATACCAACAATTTGAAAAATGGTACCCAACGGACAAACTTCTTGAAAAATATAACTTAATAACCAAATACTGGCACAAGATCCACTTCTAAGCCCGTTCACTAGCAGAACTAGCTCACTGTTGGCTCTTGGAACGAGACTAGCTTCTCATTCATAGGCCTCTCCAACCATGGCGTAAGTGTCCTCATGGCATAATGGCTAGAGGGAGAAGAATTAAGATCTGCTTCATGAGTGGAAGAGTATTCAATAATTTATGAACACAACTATAAAATGGAAAAATTTATATTTGAAAACTTTATTTTATTTGGGACAGTGTCTTGCTCTGTCATCCAGGCTAGAGTGCAGTGGCACCATCATGGTTCGTTGCAGTCTCAAACTCCTGAGCTTAAGTCATCCTCCCATCTTGGCCTCCCGAGTAGCTGGAGCTATAGGCACATACCACCAAAAGTAGCTAACTTTTTTGTAATTTTTGGAGAGACAGGTTTTATGATGTTGTCCAGGTTGGTCTCAAACTCCTAGGCTCAAGTGATCTGCCCTCCTTGGCCTCCCAAAATGCTGGGATTATGGGCATGAGCCACCATGCCCAGCCTAAAATGAAAAGATTTAATTAAAAGTTACAATTAAGTGAAGTGGGCAACCTGAATCATGTCCCTCTCAACAGAATACAATGTGAAATGCACAATTTCACTATTAAGTATTCTTACCAAAACTGCATAACCTGAACTTAATCAAACTTACCAGACCAGTATACAATACAGAAAATATTGTATGCAATACAGGGATATTGAAACAGGTTAAATGACCCCAAGAAGAAATGATCAGATACATGTACCATGTGGGAACCATTTCAGAACAGCCAGCTTAAATATAATCTCACAAAACACAAATGAAACAGAGGATGGAAGACTATTAAAATAGAGATAAACAGATATAATTCATATGTCTCAACTGTATCTCAGATTTTTTTTAATCCAAAAGACATTTTTTGGAAAATTTTGGATATTTGAATGCGAATGCTGTATTAGAGAGTACTATGGAATTAGTGTTACTTTCCTTAGGTTTTGATAGTGGTGTTTTGGTTATACAGAAAACATCATTCTCAGGAAATGCATAGTGAGCCATTCGAGGAAGCCATGATGTCTGTAATTTACTTCAAAATGGTTCAGGAAGTGAGAAGAGAGAAAAGAGGAAGAGAGTGGGGAAGGAGAAAGAGAAGGGGAAGAAGAAGGAGGAAGAGGAAGAGGAAGGAAGAGAATGGTAGAAAAGAAGGAAGGGAAGGCAGGGAAGGGAAAGGAAATCAAATTTGGTAAAGTGATAATTGAGGAATCTAGGGTAAGGGTATATGAGTTTTATTGCTACCACTCTCAACTATTTTGAGGTTTAAAAAAAATGTTTAAATAAACTTCCAGGGGACTTTTTAAGACGGCACATTTTAAAGACTATACAGGTAAGACAACTAAATAAAAAGGTAAGCAAAGGAATGATGATTCAGGATGGCAGCAGTTACCCAAGGTTTGCACAGTAGGCAAATGAGATGATGCAAAGAGAATCACACACACACACACACACACACACACACACACAAGTTATTGTTCAGGATCCAGTTTTAATGTTGGATTAGGGCTTCATTGGCGTTTACTACATTATTACTATAAATTAATAATCATATAAATAAGGATGTCTGTAAATGTGCCAATGGTGGGAATGTGTCATGAACCAAGGATTACATTAGTTCACTTCTGATTCTTAAGCTACCCCCTGCCTATTCCCACAAAAGCACTAAAAATAAATAACTGTGTATCTTGAGTGGAAAATTCTAGTGATGTGAGAAAGCCTGAACCCAAAGCTATGTAAGAATGAGTTCTGAAGTATTTCATCCATTTCATCTGAAGCTAATGATTGTGGCATTCCAAGAATAATGGACAAACTATTTTAAATACTCTACTATCAACCAATGATTCAACCTTCTCTAATCACATTCTTATTTAAAGAAAATTACTTCTACTGTGATTTAGAAAGATATTGGTAAGAATGAAATTGTCATTCAGACACAACAGTATAAGAGGAAAAAATATATTATTTATATGTATCAAAATTAATAATGATATTTCAAGTAATTTATCATCTTAAATGAGTGCCATGTATTTACGTTATTGCACATAAGTGGAATAGTGAATGCTGGTAGAGAAGCTGGGCTTTGAAGTCAGGAAAATCCTGGATTCAAGTGTCTGTTTTCCCCCTTGCTAGCTGTCTGGCACTGCGTAATTTATCTAAACTCTTGAGATGTCAGTTTCCTCATCTGAAGCTGGCTCTGCACTGGCAGAATTGTTGCATCTTTAAAGATAGTCCATTTAAAGTACTTAGAACAGTTTTCTGGCACAATTCTAAATATTATAAAAGTTATTATTACCCTCTTGAAGCATTTAACTGATTACTTTTTCTACCTACCTACTTGCCTACACACAGACACACACACCCACAAACCCATACACACACACACCCTACTTACTAAGTTACACTATTATCAGTAGCTTAAATAACAAAACAAATTTAATAAGTGCATGTTGCTCTAAAAATGAAAGAAATGTTAACACTCCTTAACACTCTCTTCCCTTTTCTTTAGATGGTCTCTAAGGCTCCATCACCTCTAACATTTTATTACTCTATAATTCTATGCTTATCGCCTTTGTGAGTGTTTAAAAGCCATTAGAATGAAGATGAGTTTATTTTTAGTTTGGGGTTTTGTTATGTTTTTATTGTTGTTGTTGTTGTTGTTGTTGTTGTTGTTGTTGTTTTGAAACAGAGTCTCACTCGCTCGCCTAGGCTGTAGTGCAGTGATGCAATTTTGGCTCACTATAACCTCCACCTCTGGAGTTCAAGCAATTCTCCTGCCTCAGTCTCCTGAGTAGCTAGCATTACAGGTGCCCATCACCATACCTGGCTAATTTTTGTACTTCTGCAGAGACAGGGTTTCACCATTTTGGCCACGCTGGTCTTGAACTCCTGGCCTCAAGCGATCAGCCTGCCTTGGCCTCCCAAAGTGCTGGGATTACAGGCTTGAGCCACTGGGCCTGGCCTGTTATGTTTTTAAAGATGGAAGAAGATGTTCCATCATCTTCAAATGAGTGTGCAGTAGAACATACCCATTTGAATTTGGTAATACGCTGTACTTATGGTATATGGGCAAACTCCATTTCAGAATTCTGCTTGCTCTGTTCACCTTTTTGCATTCCTTTCCTTAAGCTATTGAGGAAGGTACTTACAAATCTTTTTAAATACTAGAGCTTACTCTAGAGATAATTCATTGTAGATATGATAGCAGATGCATCCTAGGAGTCTGTTTGCCCCTTCCTTCCTTCCTTCCTTCCTTCCTTCCTTCCTTCCTTCCTTCCCTTCCCTTCCCTTCCTTTTAACAATATTAAGTAATTGAAGCAAGTTACGCTGATAAAAGTGTTAATATATTATAGTGATCTTTGGATTATGAATAATTGTAAAGTTAGCTAAGTGGCAATGTCTTGAAATTGTAAGTAAAATATTATTGACAGTATATTAACCTTTTTGTGTGTAGTCATTATAAAAACAACATAAAACTAGCTGGAAAAACTGTTTGTAAATGATGACACATCCCATAACACTAAGTGAATAATTTGTATCTACTTACTTATAGTATAAGTTCACGCTTTTACAAACTTGCTATCACTGTATGTATGTCTGTGTATGTGGTATTTGATTAAGAAAAGTACCTTAACTTACCTATTTTATCATTTCCCTATTAGATTCTAGGTTGGCTATACATTTTTATTAATTTAGAAAATGGTGTAATGAACTTTTTCAAGTATGTTGTTTTATTCATATAGAATTATTTCCTTATGATAAATTAACAGTAAAAAAATACAAGTTGAAAAACAAAACAGTATGTACATTATAGATCTTTATTGTTTATTACTTTCCAAAAGTGTATGTGTGTGTGTGTGTGTGTGTGTGTGTGTGTGTATGCTAAAATACAGCAATATAATATAGTGGTATTTAACTTAGGATATTATCTGTAGATGAATATATCAAAAAATACCTTCTCAAATTACTTAACTAAGAGTACACATCAGAATTAACTTTTACCAAGCTTGCTTTCTTTCTTTCTTTCTTTCTTTCTTTCTTTCTTTTTTTTACTATAATCAATAAGAGATTTGGATGTAATATTCAACATTCAATTTAAATGAAGATTTTTCAATTCAATGCCATAATGAAATATTGATTATTGTAAAAAGGCTAAATGCCATCCAGTTTTCTGATTTTGTCAATCCAGCTTTATTGTCTTCTAAAAATTGATCCCTTGAACTTACTAAACTGTCTAGAACTATAACCCACTAAATGTACTTGTCATATTTTTCTTAGCCAGGGAGTAACTAAATTAAACTTGCAACCATTACAAAATATACACAAGAAAATAGTTGACTTGTAGCAGGTAGGGAAAATAGCAGCTTCGTCTATTTTACCAATTTGTCTCTACTACCCTCTAGTGGAATCACAGTTGTAATATCTTGGCTGCATAGCCTCCAGATTAAACACACACACATAGAAATTTATTGATTTTAGCTTTATAGAGTTGATCCCAGCCTTGGATATTATGAACTCCTAGAGATAATTGTCTTTTAAATGGCATTCTTGCCCCTCTATCTTCCCATGCTAATCCTTTCTGAAAGTACTGTCAGATTAATCTGTATAAAGGAAAAATTTGATTCTATTATGTCCCTGCTCAATCAAGCAAAAAGAACCTTCCGTTCTTCACATTGGGTTGCTTGAAGTGGTGCTGGCAAACTCCCCATGGTGGCTTCCAGAGCTCTTCACAATGTGAATCCAACTCTCCTTCCATTCCGCTAAGTCCTTCACCCCCTGTAACCTCCCTACCTCCAAACAAATCCCACTTCTGGATATTCTCTCAACCCTCCCCATGTTTCCCTCTTTCTGCCTAGAATGCCACACACCTAGTCATCTCACCCTAGATACATCCTTCTTCCATCTCTACTTGCCAAAACTGTGCTTATCTTTCAAGAATTATTTCAAATGCACTCTGTTCAAGTGTAACACGCTTCTTTCATCAGTCCTGAGCAAGCCAGGTGCCTTTACGACACTGCACATGCACTGTTGCATATGCTGTGGATGTTTTTGCCACTCCCACTGTCCCTCATTACCATTTAAAAGGATAACATCATCTTTCCTTCCAAACCCACCACAGGGATCACATCATTAATGAAGCTTATCTGCCTTCCCAAGAGTTATTTTCCTTTCTCCTGTGACCCAGTAGCAATGTATGCAACTTTCTGCTCCAGTACCCACTACCAGAGCTATTTTTGTAAGAATAGATAGTAATCAATGAGATTAAGAAAAAGAAATCATGTGTGAAGGGATTGCCTCAAGCTAAGCAACGATCTAAGTAAATGTTACCTGGATAAGTCATTTTATCATCAAAGCATTACAACTGAGTACTACTACTATCAATGTTTGAGTTGAGAAGGCACAGATAAATGAAATACTGCCTAAAGTCATAGATGTGGTAAGGCAGGAGCCAGGAGTTAAAAAGATTTGAGCCGAGGCCATCTCTAGTTCTGAGTTTTTAACCACCTTTTTGGCACATTCATTTTAGAAGGGCACTTTGTCATGATAGCACAGCCAACACGCCCTTAGAATCTCTGGTTTAGGGATTGGCTGTAGAAGGAAAATATGATTTCAGGGTTAAGAAGAACTTTTGGTTTTGTCCTGTTTATGAAAAGGTTGATTTTTCTCTTTAAATTATTTTTCTTTTTATATGTCTCCCCACCTAGATTCTGAAGCATGGAAGGGCAACCTTGTATCTTAATCTTGTTTCTGTAGCCATTATTTAAGCTAGTGCTTGGGGCCTAAGAAAGGCACTGATAATGTTATCAAATGTTATTAACAGAGCAAATCAATTTTTTTTTTCATTTGCTTTTGTCTCATCTGGATGTGATGTCTCTTCTCTTTGTATCCCCACCACATTTGTTTCAAAAACCCAGCTGAAGGAAAGAAGATAATTGGCATAAAGAAAGTAAAATCATTTGTTGCATTATTTCTTATCTCGGTTCCTTCTCTCAAGCTCCAAAATCCCACAAATCACCACTAAAGAACTTACTCATGTAACCAAACATCGCCTGTTTCCCAATAACCTATGGAAATTAGAAAAATGTTTTAAAAATTTTAAAAGAACAGATAGTCTAGTTGATCTTTGTATCTTTAATGGTCCTCAGATAATGTCAGGTAAACAGAAAACACTCCATATTTGGTGAGTGGAACTGACACAGTTTCAAGCTTTTGCATAGTGCCGTGTGTGGTACTTCAGCAGTACATCCCTGCTATAAAGCGATGCATAGCACGGAGCCAGATAAGGGATGTTCAGAAGGAGGCCCTCAGGCACTACAAGACTCTGAAGTGCTTGTCTCATTTTTGAGGAAAGAATAAATTATATTCCAGATCATTTTAGCAGTAAGAGAAATGTTATTGCAGCTTTGCTCTTTGAAATTTGTTAATCATAGTAAACATTTAAAATGAACTAGAATATTTCATGATGTTAAATCTCAGACCTATTTCATTTCAGATGACAGAATAGTGAGTTAAATTAGAACTTCATTTGTTCAATACCATTAGAACATGAGCTTTTATATTAATTCCTTAACTTGCTGATTAGAAATCTAATCATAACCCATTGCCTTTGTTCGGTGCAATGACTTTATAAAGATAAAAACTTAAAGAATCACTTCTCACTCTGCATTTTTAGTTCTGGAAGAAAGGCCTATCTTAGTAATAAGTAGTATTGTGATAAAGTTTAAGGGACATCAGGAATCCATAAAAAAAAATATAAAAAATACCTAAGCAATTCAACTACAGTGACTGCCCTGATCATTTATCTCAGCTTCAACTATATATAAAATGGTCCACAGGAGTTAGATGCAACATGATTCTAATGAATCTTAAGTATTGGGGCCCTGGCTTTGCACAGGTGCCTCTTATGACTCTGAGATGGATACTTAACAATATGCTCATGTAGTATGTTTTTGTAAAATGCATATAGTAAGATATTTTAATTACAATTGATTAAGGCTGCTGTTTGTTTCCATTTTCATTCTCTATCAGTCACATTTTTCCACCTCTCCAAGGGCATTGAATGACTGTGAACACTTTTGGGATTCAGCCCAGGGAAATTGAGTTAAGGATACATTGCTGTGATCTAAATGTTTATGTTCCCTCAAAATTCATAGTTGAAATCCTCATCCTCAAGGTAATGACATTGGGAGGTGGGGTTTTTGGGAAGTGGTTAGCTCATAAGAAGGGACCCTTCATGAATGAGAATAATGCCTCTGTAAAAGAGGCTGAGAGGTCCCTCGTCCCTTCTACCCTCTGAGGTTCAAGTGAAAAGAGCTGTCTATGCAGAATCAGGCCCTCACTGTACAATGAATCTGCCAGAGCCCTGATCTTGGACTTCCTGGCCTCCGGAACTGTGAGAAATAAATTTCTGTTGTCTATAGCCACTCAGTCTATGGCATTTTGTTATAGCAGCCCGAGTGGACTAAGACCTACTTTAGATTGGAATTAGTAGTATCCAGTTGTTTATCCACAGCACTTCCAAGTTATTGGTCCCAATGTAGACACAATTCCCAGGAAACCCTGGTCTGCAAACTCTTTTGGCATCTGGAAGTGAAAGTGTAAGGTCAAAAATCCTAATGGAACCAGAAGTAAGTAAGTAGTGGGTAACAGAGGAGAAGTTAACCTGTGGAAAGTTCTTTCAATTATCAGATGTGGCTGGGCATGGTGGCTCATGCCTGTTAATTTCAGCACTTTGGGAGGCTGAGGTGGGAGGACTGCTTAAGCCCAGGAGTTTGAGACCAGCTGGGGCAACAAAACAAGACCCTGTCTCAACACCACCACCACTACCAAAAAATTAGCAAGGTGTGGTGGCCTGACCTAGACCTAGATACTCAGGAGACTGAGGTGGAAGATCACTTGAGCCGAAAAGTTTGTGATTACTGTGAGCCATGATTGTACAACTGCACTGTAGCCTGAGCGATAGAGCAAGACCCTGTCCAAAATAAATAAATAAAAAAAAAAAAAACCAACCAATCAACCAAACTTAAATGTATAACATTATAAGCAGACAGGACTTTGATTTTCATCATTACCTCATGTAAACTGAACTTCTCTAATGTCAGGAATATACTCATTAATACACCATAAACAATTATAAAAACATAAGATAATGTTTGGAATCCAGAATATTTGGAAACAACAAATTAGGATTACCATAACTCTCACATCTGTGGGACACACACTTAGAGCAGCAGTACAAACAGCTCAGATGTGAAAATAAATATTTTCTCAAATTGAACAGAAATTCTAAAAATTTACATGACATAACCAATAATGAAATAGGAAGCCAAAGAAACTTTTTTGAAATGATCAATCATACAAAATCACTTTGGATTAACTATGCTAGAGGTAAGACTAAAGTATCTTTTTTCTCTACATAGAAAATGTTATAAAATTGTGTCATGAAAATACAAAGGTGAAGGAGCTTGTAAGGTGAGTAGATAACAAAACAGTTAAAATATGATTTGAAAAACTACAGCTAAAAAAAAGTACGACAAAAGACATTATAAAGATGTGTCAAGCAATTAATAAAAATATAATTTGTGGATTTTGTGATTTTATATAATTTTAGAACTTAAAAACTTCTATAATTTTGTGATTTCTTATTCTCAATACATATTCCCCCTCACACTTAATTTTGCTTAATCTATGGTATTTTATGATAGCAGCAGGAACAAACTTAGAAAGGAATCCCTAATTCCTTAGAAAGGAATCCCTTTCTAGGTTTGTTCCTGCTGCTATCACAAAATACTATAGATTGGGTCGTTTCCAAACTATTTCTCACAGCTCTGGAGGCTGGGAAGTGCAAGATCAAGGCACCAGCAGATTTGGTGTCTGGTGAGGCCTGCTCTCTGCTTCCCAGATGGTACCATCTTGCTGTGTGCTCACATGGCAGAAGGGTAAAAAGAATGGACTCTGGGTTCTCACATGGCAGAAGAAATGGAAAGATACCAGCAGCTCTCTGCAGCATCTATTAATAGGGCATTAATCCTGTTAATGAGGGAAAAGCCCTCAAGGCTTAATAATCACCTCTCAAACGCCCTACATCTTAATGCCATCACCTTGGGGTTTAAATTCCAACATATGCATTTTGGAGGGGCACATACCTTCAAATCATAGCAATCCCTAAGTGATATGTATTTCAGGCTCCATGAAACTCACACCTACCTTTGGCCATATCCAGTTACATGGCTGTCCCACAGTACTTCACTACCAATATGCCCAAAGTGATGCTCCATGCCACATAGCTGCCCCTTAGCCTCTCTCTGGAACAGCAGGACCCTCAGCCTGTTGCAAAGACACACACCTGAGTCAGTCATCCCTGATGGCTCCTTCTCCCTTATTTAATCCAGTCCCAGCTCCTAAAAATATCTCATGGTCATTTCCTCCTCTTGAAACTGATTGCTATCTGTTGCAGAGCCCTCCAATGTCTGCTGGCTCTGAGGCTGCCTCATCAGCCCTCCTCATGACTTTTCCCTCCTAACTCCCACTTATAACTATGTCACTCCCTTATTCCCATTTTTTTTTTCAAGTCCAACCTTTAATCCAAATATTTTAGCATGACTTTGAACATTATCTTCAAGGTGTAGATATTATTTAACTCCCTAGCCTAATGTTTATGACCCTTGCTCAGCCCCTAGACTCTATTTATGTTCCAGCATACTGAATTAATTTCAGTCAGCAAACTCACATTGTTCTTTCTTGTCAATGGATCAAGAAGCTGTCCACATTCATTTAACTGCTTGGCAAACTCTTTTCAATCCTTAAGACTTGGTTCAGTCACCTTTGCCATGAAGCCTTGCTGAATGCCCTCTCCAATAGGCTCTGCACAGAGCAGTCTTCAACGTATTGCATTGTAAACATTTGTACTTCACCTAGGTGGAGATCCATATCTACTCACCTGGTATCCTTGATCCTCTTTAGTCCCAAGGTTGATGTATGAATCTCTTCTCCCTAAACCATGCCCAGTTTCTAAAATTCCAGAGAGATTAAGGTGAATTGACATATATGCATTTAAAGTAAAATCACCTAGAGGTTTAGAGTGATCTCTTTCTCTTTTGGGAGAGGGGGGGAATGAAAATGGGGAAGATGGAAGTTGTGTATGACAAACTTTTATTATCTATATTTTACATTTTGAATTTTTTTTTTAATTTACAGAAAAATTGCATTACTTTTATAATCAGAAAAATGCCCAACTGTGTCATAGCAACAATAGTTCAGTATTTTCACTTGTGATGAAAAGACCTGAATCTATATATCTTGCATTTTCTATCACTTTTCGGTCTGAATTAACATGAAGATCAATCTTCTTCTTTTGGATATATTTTGCAGCAACTTTTACATTTTTCTTTCTTTTAATATATTTGTCTATATAGAGACAGGGTCTTACCATGTTGCCCTGGCTGGTCTCAAACTCTTAGCCTCAAGGGATCCTCCACCTTGGCCTCCCAAAGTGCTGGGATTACAGGTGTGAGCCACTCTGCTGGGCCAATTTTTACAATTTTTATCCAGTAGCAGTGGAGGCCATGGCAAGACTCATTCATTCATTCATTCATTCGTTTATTTTGGGACTGGGGTAGTACATTCACATGGCTCAACATTTGAAAGATACAAAACTCTCCTTTCCCACCTCTCTGCCAGGTTACTCTTGTGTTCCACAGAGGCACATTTTTATTAGTTTCTTCCACCTCCTTCCCAAGGTCTATTTTCTTTTTCTTTTTCTTTTTTTTTTTTTTTTTTTTTGAGTTGGAGTCTTGCAATGTCGCCCAGGCAATGGTGCAATCTTGGCTCACTACAATCTCCACCTCCCAGGTTCAAGCAATTTGCCTGCCTCAGCCTTTGGAGTAGGTGGGATTACAGGTGCCTGCCACCACACCTGGCTAATTTTTGTATTTTTAGTAGAGATGGGGTTTCACCCTATTGGCCATCTGGTCTCTCGGCCAGGCTGGTCTTGAACTCCTGATCTTGTGATCCACCCGCCTTGGCCTCCCAAAGTGATGGGATTATAGGCGAGAGCCACTGTGCCCTCCTGAGGTGTATTTTTAAGCAAATGTTCTCAAATATTTCTTATCTAAAAAAACCACTTGTCTTGGCCTGGGCTGCCACAACAAAATGCCATAGACTAGGTGGCTTAAACAACAGAATTTTATTTTCCCTGAGTTCTAGAGGCTCGGTGTGCAAGTTCAGAGGGAGGGCAACATCAGATTCTGAGGAAGGCTCTCTTCCTCAGAGACGGAATTCTAACCTCACATGGCAGAGAGTGAGAGTTACCAAGCTGTTCGGCTTCTCTTCTTAATGAGAGCACTAATCCCACCATGAGGGCTTCAGCCTCATGACCTCATCTAAACCTAATTACCTCTCAAAGCCCCATCTCCAAACATCACCCCAGCTGGGTGAGAACCTCGATATATGAACTTGGGGAGTGGGGGGAGAACAAATATTCAAACCATAGCAATACTTAAATATAAAAAAAAAAAATAAAAAAGACTTATGTGCAATACCATTCTTTTCCTTCCAAAATGGAGTTACCAAAATACGAATATGATGCTTTTCAGAGCACATACCTACCCCTGCTCTCCTCTTCAGTCTTTTTTTTTTTCATACCACCTCTAGGGTAGTTTTACTAAATATGGTTCTAAGGCTGTCTGTACCTCTCCTGCTCAGACCCTTCGGAACAGTGTTCAGGGCTCCTCAGGATTCTGACTCCAAACTCCCTTTTCTGACTTTAACGTCACAGGATGCAGCACTCCCTGCATTTTACCATGGGGGGCACCCTGAATTTCTTGGGTTGACTTTCTGGCCTCTGTGCTTTACTCATACAATTTCCTCTGTATAGAAGGCCCACACCACAATTCTTTCCCCAGCATTTGCTCAAATGTCACTTCTGTTTGCATTAGCAATTTTCTCCTCTGTGTTCTCACATCGCCCTATAACATAAGTTGCAAGGTGAGTACCAGAAGAGAATCCTCAGTAATCATCATGCTCCCCTACTCTCAACACCTCCAGCAGTAATTGGATCTTGTTCATTTTTGTGTCTATGAAGCATAGGGTTGCACTTTAGAGACACTACATACAAGTTGGTCCAAAGGGTAATAAACTGTATTTGCCAAGATGATAACATGGATTTACAATAACCTCTGAAACTTTATAAAGAAAGATGATTGAGTTAAATTGGTACACCTATCGTCACAGCTGTGGAAGCTTGTGGTCTTCTTTATGTTGAAGGTAAAATGGATATAATGAATTAGTTGCCATTTTTAGATGATACAGAAATTGAATTCCTTGCGTAAGCCTCTCAGAGAAAGACATATTAAAATTCATAAAGCCAGTACCATAAACTGCACAGAACAGCCTGGATCCTGAGAACACTTCTCTGGGGCAGTCTGTTTTCATTTAAAAAAATGAAGTTTGGCCGGGCGCGGTGGCTCAAGCCTGTAATCCCAGCATTTTGGGAGGCTGAGGCGGGCGGATCAGGAGGTCGAGAGATCGAGACCATCCTGGTCAACATGGTGAAACCCTGTCTCTACTAAAAATACAAAAAATCAGCTGGGCATGGTGGTGTGTGCCTGTAATCCCAGCTACTCAGGAGGCTGAGGCAGGAGAATTGCCTGAACCCAGGAGGCGGAGGTTGCGGTGAGCCGAGATCGCGCCATTGCACTCCAGCCTGAGTAACAAGAGCGAAACTCTGTCTCTAAAAAAAAAAAAAAAAAAAAAAAAAAAAAATGATGTTTGGATTTTAAAAGTAAGTTTTAAAAGTTATTAGGCTCCAGCAGGAATTCTTAAATTCCTACTTCCGCCGTGAATCCCAAATGCTCTGCCTCTGTCGCCTAGGAGCAAAAATTGTCAAGACTGAGCCAGATGCAATGTATAGCAGCACCAGACGATAGACGCAGCTCATTGTGTAAAAAGGTATTAAACACTTAAATGCATGTTATATAGTCTGTATCACAAGGATAAGGAAGTTCCATTCCATATCCTAATTTGGGTCTTCTAATACATATTTGCAGTGGGCACGGCAATCAATCTTTGTTCTATGTCCTATTAGGGTCAATGCAACTAAAAATCCTTAAAATGGAGACCTCTATTATGTCTAGCTCTGTTTTATTTATTTATTTTAAAAAGACTTCAGAATGGTGTTTAGGTTGAGCTGGTGCTTACACCTGTAATCCCAGCACATTGGGAGGCCAAGGCAGGAGGATTGATGGAGCCTAGGATTGGAGGCCAGCTAGGGCAAACAAGCAGAAGAAAGAAAGGGAGAAAGAGAGACAGAGAAAGAGAGAGAAAGAAAGAGAAAGAAAGAAAGAAAAGAAAAAAAGAGGGAGGGAGGGAGAAAGGAAGGGAAGGAAGGAAGGAAGGAAAGGAGGGAGGGAAAAAGATATTTAAGTGCAGTAAGTGCAGAAATCTCTCTTAAGGATATTGTGGAGGGCAGTGAAGATAGAGTTTTTGACATTGTATTGTTTCAAGCATAATTTAAGTCTGTTTTTCTCCCCTCATAGAACTGTGAATTTTTGTGTTTTCGTAATATTTAAGGCGGGCGTGAAGCCCGACGTTGTGCCGAGTGCCTGTAGTCGCAGCTACTCCGGAGGCTGAGGCCCAAAGCTTGAGCCCAGGAGTTGGAGGCCAGAATGAGCAACGTGATGAGACCCAGCCTTTAACTATATGGCTCTCTATATATTTGAGATTCCGATGTGAAAATATTTTAAAATTTAAAACACTTCAAATGTTTTTTTAATTGTGTAATAAACAAAAATGTAAAAGTAATTTAAAATTCAAACGAGGTAGAAACAAAGCACAACGATATAAATAATAAGTATTCTTTTACATTTCTGAGGCGGTCTGTTGAGTTTTCCATTTCCTTCTTAAGGCGGCTGAAATGTGCTCTTTGGAGCCAGCCTGCAAATCACGCATTTAGAAAAACGTAACTATACACTGCTAACCCTAAGTATTAGAAATTAAAGTAACGGAATCTGGATGTAAACACAATATCCCTTTTTTGTTTTGATTGATGAGCTATTTTGAGCGTAATGAATTTGAACTGTGGCAATGCTGGGAGAAAAAAACTTTAAAAAAAAGAACGGAGCAAACAGTAGCTTCCCGCTCCGCTGACTAGAAACAGCAGGACGACACTCTCCGGGCTGGAGGAGAGCGCCCGCCCTCCTGCTTTTTCTTCAGCCGCCCTTTCCTCTCTCTTTCGCGCTCGACCCACCCACGAGGCCTGCCCAAGCGTAGCTGGGCTCTGATTGGCTGCTTTGAAAGTCTACGGGCTACCTGATTGGTGGATCTGGGACCCTTTAGCGCGGCGAGTTTGAAACTGCTCGCACTTCGCTTCAAAGCTGGCTCTTGGAAGTTGTGCGGAGAGCGACGCGGCTGTGGTAGTTGCCTCTGCGGCCGCCGTGGGATAATAAGCCGGGTAGAGTGGCTGGTGTCGGGGTCGCGCCTAGAGGCTGGCCCGGGGGCCTCAGAGGGCGAGTGTTGAGGAACGGAGCCCTCTTAAGAGGCCGGGCTCGGGGAGCAGGGATCTGCGTAGGGCCAGGCTGGGTCTCCGGAGGGCTGGCAGGGCCTTCGCCCGGGCCGGGGCCTGGGCATGGGAGCCACACCGGGCCGGCTTTACAGGGAGGCCGAGGGAGCCCAGCCGGGGCATGGGGGTGGCGGTTGGGGCTGCCCGCAGTCAGGGCTCGAGGTCGGCTTCTCTCAGAAACTTCCTGGGGAGGCTTTCGGGTCAAGGTTGAAGCGCGATCCGCTCCCCCACGCTGAGCGCCTGCGAAGCGGCCGGCGCCTTCCTGGACCCGCCCCCTGCGCGCCCTCCCATCCTGCCTCGGGGTGAGAAAGCGGGGCCGCACCTGGGCCAGGTACGGGCGCAGGTTCCTAAAGCGGGGCCGCCCCGAGAAACCGCTCCCGGAACTCGTGGGCCTTCCCGGGCCGGCTCTGCCCACGGCCCCGGCCCACCCGGAGTTTTTTAAGAACACTCAGCCCAGGCACTCAACACTCAAGGGCAGTGTAGTGCAGTTTTTTGTTGTTGTTGTTGTTGTTTTCATTTAAAAGGATATACCTCGGCTTCCTTCTGGATTGATTTTTCTTTGAGGATGAATGAGAAATAGAACTTAAAAATCTATTCAGAGTGGGCTTTATAAATGATCTTATCGTCAGTGATGCGTGTTAGAAAAATCTAATTATGCCTGCCCTTCTGACGTTTCATTGGCAGATTTCAGAGGAAGTCTTGAACTTCTGATTGTCAGCTCTTTTTTTTTTAAACTATTCATTGTAATTCAAGTATACAGCTGTTCTGCTTGGTCCTTGACATTGCGTAGGCTATAATTTTAATCTATCTGTAGAATTGCACTTTTCATTCTTTTGTTTTAGCGTGCTTAAGTAGTATTCCTACTTGTGCAAAAAAAAAGTACCTTGAAAGTCTTGAGCATGTTTTTCTGTGACCTCTACAAGCAAAGGAAAAAGGTTAAAATTGTCACGTGGGCAACTGTAAACACCTAAACGTTTTTGCCGCTTTAAACACAATCTTCCTAATGAACAGTCTGAACACATTTTAGTTCTATATCTTTAAAAAATCGTATTTTGAATGATCTTAGGAATATCATAAAGCGGTATAAATTTGTTGAAATATTTCGGTATAACTTTGGTACATGCTGGTACTACTTTAAAGTGTCAGATAAAGGGAACATTCTGGTTTTTGTTTGGAAAGAATAGACAAATTGATTTCTGAATTTGAGCATTAGTTTGATTGGAAGACGCTAAATACTATACTAGGATGGAATATACAAATGTTTCCAATGTCTCAGGAGTCAAGAAGGATGGAAAGTTATTGTAGGAGTTCTTACCCCTGTAAATATTTGAATGTAATTAATATTTATGGAATACTTACTATATACTGCAGTATGCACTGTGGAAAATGCTTTATATATAGTATCTCAATACTTAAAAACTCGAGTTAGTGGCATGTAATTAAGTCAGTTTTTCCCTTCATTTTAGGATCTACCATACGTATTGACTATGGAAGATTATACTAAAATAGAGAAAATTGGAGAAGGTGAGTGGCTTTAGTAATATAAAATTTTTTGGAGTGATTTAACAATGCTACTACCAACTTCTGTAATATGAACACATGTAAATATTTATTATAACTTAACCATTAAGATGTCTTGTAATACCAATGAACATTAATATATGTTGTTTACATAGTAACTTAAACACAAATTTGTTCATATTTCAAGAGAAGAATCAAAATTATTGAGTCCCTAATGTTCCTTCCCCTCACCCCCGTAGTCTTACATTCTTCTGATACCCAGCACTCACAGCATTACTTTTGTTTTGAAGACTATTGATAACTTGTACATGTATTGAGGGGCAGAGGTTAGGGCAGCAGCATTATGCTAATTTCATGATATATTTTTAGTCTCAGTTATTTTTAAGATGATAAATGTTTTTATTCAGATTTTCTAGACTGGTTTCAATAATTGACTTAATCTTCTATTAAGTCAATCTTGACTTAAGTTAATCTTGATATTTAGTTACCTTAAGTATAAATGACCTGTCATATGTACATGTTTATTCTAAAACTATAACTTATGTATATAATCATTCCCTTTCTGTGGTACCACAAATCCATTCCCATTTGTGGTATATATGGCACAAATCATATCCCTTAACCTGTCCCCTCGACTCCCCCAACAGAGCATCCAAGTTTCTTTCCAGGAATTTTGACATTCTCAATTCTCCAGGTACAAAATAATTTGCTAATGGAGTCCCGTCTGTATAGGTTCTGCCAGAAGAAAATTCCCAACTATATTTTTAATGTGATCAAAGACCCCACTTGGCAAGAAATAGTAAAAAACAGTGGGGCTGTTCTGGAGGGAATTTAGTGAAATAGGAATGACAACTTAGTGTGGTGTTAGATCGGATGTGTGTGTGTGTGTGTGTGTATATATTTTTTAATCACTTAAATACCTAATTCATACCCATTCTAAATGAATTTTGCTGCTGAATTAAAAATATGTGATTAGTATGTCTAATGCCTTATAGTATGTTTCTTAAATCTCCAAAGAATTAGTGTTGATTGTGGTTTGGCAAAAAAGGAGACTTTTTTTCTTCATTTTGTTTTTATTATAGCATGTTTGCTTAATTTACATCAAGCAGAAAATAAGCTGGGTCTTGTTTTGATCCAAACATTGATGTTTTAAAGGTTGTACACAATATTTGTTAAAAAGAACATATGAAAGTACCTTTTTACAAGCCTCTATAAGAAAGAAAATACAAAGTTTAACCCCACAACTTTCCTCTTTTCTAGAACTGCAAACTACTGCTACAGTTTTAAATAGACTTTTTGTTGTTTAAACTATACATCCAGGAAAATCTAAAAAAATTAAAGAAACGTGCTTATAAATGATTGCGTAGCAGAACATGAACATTAACTGCAAACAGTAAAGAAATGAAAATTACAAATACTATCAGATATACAAAGGTTCTAGAATAATCAATCCTTTAAACACATTCCACTAGCAGTATTTAAAATCCATCATTTTATTCTTTACAGGCAAAGCCTAGATTCCAAAAACCAAAATTGAAAAAAGTAATCCTCTAAAGGAATTGTTTCTCCATAATTCTTACTTATATCTGTAAGTAAGCAATCTGATTTTTAAAGATGCTAGTTTTTCATTCTGAAATGAAATTGGACATGTCAAGTCACTTTTGTCCCCAAAACGATCTTTCAGAGAAATACTAGAAATTATAAATGGTTATGGATATTACTTCATTTTTAGTCAGGTACTACACTGATAATCGAAAACTCAGATGTGACTCTTGCTTAAAACTGACTAATCCTTTTTCCAAAATTATTTTAAATTTCATGGCACTACAGAATCGCCTAGAATGAGTGTTGTCTTTCAGCTTGCCTCATATTAAATAAACTGACGTATGAAAAGCAGGCCTTGCTCATAAAGAGGCAGGCAAATTTTGATACAAATGCACAGGTCAAGTGCTGTAAGCATCAAAAAATTTCAGTTCTTTTACATTATGCATACACACACACACACACACACACACACACACACACACAGAAAACAGCTACTTTGAAACATTTTACCCCCTTCTAATAGCAGTAAGAAAACTAACCAACTTTATGGTCAGCAGTGCTCCTTAAACTTTAGAATAATTGCATGCGAATATTCCTTTCTTCTTAAAATTATTTTTGCCATTGTCGACCTCAAATTTTAAGATAAGTTTTTGTGTTTTCTATGTTCCAAATCTTCACAGGAACCAGAAAAAAAAGCAGGGAAGGCTCCATGTTTCAGTCAAAAACTCAATTTCCCTGAAATTACTACCTAACCCAGCTGGCATCATTCCCCAAGACAGTGGGGTTAACAAAAGAACTAATCCACACTTCATAAGTAATTATCATGGGCCTAGACTTTTTTTTTTTTTTTTTTGAGATGGTGTCTCACTCTGTCACCCAGGCTGGAGTGCAGTGATGCAATCTTGGCTCACTGCAACTGTCACCTCCCAGGTTCCAGCAATTCCCCTGCCTCAGCTTCCCAGGTAGCTGGAATTACAAGCATGCACCACCATGCCCAGCTAATTCTGTCTTTTTAGTAGAGGGGGTTTCATCCTGTTGGTCAGGCTGGTCTTGAATGCCTGACCTCATGACCCACTCGCCTTGGCCTCCCAGAGTGCTGGGATTACAGGCGTGAGCCACTGCGCCCGGCAGGGCCTAAACATTTTGACAAGACATAAAGGCCCACCCTGAACCTAAATGTGTCTGAGCAGTCAGTGCTGTACTGTGAATACTGCTTCACTTTTGTATCATTCTATCTTATTAGCAAGGTACATTTCTAGGTTAACCGTTCTACCTAATAGGAATGTGAAAGTATTTTTAATGAGACAATGTTGCAAATGAAGGTCAACCAAAATCTTTTCACCAAATACTTCAAGCATAAAAAATGAGAATCTTTACAAAAAATATACAGAGACACCACAAATTGGTAGCTGCCCATAGCATTAAACAAACTGGACTCTTAAGAGTGGCTTCTCAACAGCATATTATCTTAATTATAACCATTGCCTGGTACACGGAAAACTAACAAGTGTTTTTTAAGCATCATTGCAACATTGTATTCCTGATAATTTAAGTAAACCAAACTGTGAGTAAATTGATACATGCCTAAAAATGACCATGGTTTATACTATCAGTGGCCACTGGACTTAGGACTAGTCCAAGACCTTGATCTAGATTTTGACCTAGACCTAGACTGTGATCTAGACTGAGATTTGGATCTAGGTGGTTCTTTTTTCCTTGATTACTTTTCATATCTTGAGCCAGACTTATAATGTGTTTTGGCATCTGTTTTAGAGGTGCCTCTAAGTTTTGGTGTAAGATGCAGACCTAGAACGTGATTTATGATGTAGCCTTCATTTCTTTCTTGGGCTGGGACTTGGGCCGTGAACTTGAATTGGATTTAGATCTTGAAAAAGATGAATTTTGGTGTTTGAATCTATCATTGTTGTAATGGCTTCTGCTACGTCGTGGTCTTCTAGTCGATCTACTATTTCTAGGATTATACGATCTTCTATAGTTGTAATCAAAAGACCAACTTCTTGATCTCCTTCTTTTGTAACTTTGGCTTCTTGAACGTCTGTATCTGTCGTAATCATCATAGCGTGAAGAACTGTACACATTCCTACCTTCTTTGGCTTTCATCTGATTTGGTGTCTTTGAATCTCCCTGGGCAAACTGTATTTCAATCTGCCGTCCACAAATCTACTTTCTGTCCAAATTATGTGAAGCATCCATCCTCAAATTGTACATAAGCAAATCCTCTTGGACGGCGAGTGTAGGAATCAAGTGGAACATACACATCAACTATAGGACCATAATGACCAAATTCACATTTGTTTTAGGCCACGTTCTTGATGAACAGAGACGTGTTTAGGGGACGCAGGTAGCGGGACAGGGCAGTGGCATGTCTCGGCCTGGTGCACTAACGGGTTTGGCAAACCGTCAGCGGCTCTGGCGCCGAAGCCTCAGACACACACAGCCAGAGGGCTCTGCTACGACAACTGCCTATTCTCTCTCTCTTTTTTTGTTAAAGATGAGGTTTCACCATGTTGGCCAGGCTGGTCTCGAACTCCTGACCTCAGGTGATCCACCCCCACCTTAGCCTCCCAAAGTGCTGGGATTATAGGTGTGAGCCACTGTGCCCGGCAAAAGGATACCTTCTTAAAGTGTAAATATATTATTCTTTAAGATAATAGAACTCCAAGCATACAAGAGAGTACAGATTTGACTCCTGAGAAAAGTACTTTAATTGCTACTACAAATAGGAACAGTTAAGAAAGGAATTTTAAATTTAATCCATTACATACATGTAAGTCATAAGACCCCCATTCTTCATTTCTAGCAGTGTGACAGTGGTAAACCCTCTAACTTTTCTGGATCTCAGTTTCTCCCTCTGCAAATGGTGATAATTAGACTTACCACAAAAGTTATGATTATTAAGTGGAACAGTTTTATGGAAAGCCTTTGAGTGCTTTAACTCAGAAAACCTTCAAATGCTTATCATTTGCAGCTTGTATTATTATTATGAATACTGTTTTCTTACCAGCCTCATCTAATGCTACTCATCTCTAATTTGGATTTCTTTGATGTCCTCAAATGTATCCTGTGATTTAGCCTATGAGTTTTGGCAATGGCTGTTCTTTCTACTTGGAAGCCAGTCTCTACTGGCTTCATTTTTTTTATCTCCTCGTCTAGTCTAAGAGCATTTTGTAGTTCCCTTTGCATCATGCTTAATATCTTTTTTAATTACTATACCATAGGTCCTTGAGAGCTGGCTTTTTGTCTTGTTCACAACTGTTTGCCCACTCCTTGGCAGTAATGCCCAATGCACAGGAGATACACAAATAGATAATAATAACATCTATTTTCCTTGTTTGTTCTTCTGAACTGTGTTGTTTCTTTTTCTGGCTTGTATTGTCTTTTCTTCTCCAGTGCCTGATTGTTTTTGAATTATATGCTGGATATTATTTTGGAAAAATGAACTTGTGGAAATAATTGGGAGGCCTATTAAATAATCCACACAAAATTTTCTTTTGGTTCTGCCAGATATCTGGTTAAAGTCTAGTATTAAAGTACTGTTTTTAAAGTTACATTTTTTCCCCTCAACTTTTCATTTTGAACATTTCCAAATCTGTAGATACATTGAAAGATTTATGTGTGAACTTGTAATACTTTACCAAGATATTGGTGTTTTGTCATATTTACTTTATTTGTGTGTATGTTAGCATTGTTTATTTTTTGTTTTTCTCATTGACAGATTTTAATTGTACATATTTATGGGGTATGGTTTGGTGATGTGATACATGTATGTGTTGTATGATCAAATCCGAGTAATTAGCCTATCCATCACTTCATCATTTCTTTGTGGTGAGAACATTCAGATGTTTTGCGTTTTAATGCATTTCAAGTAAGTTGTAGAGATGTTCTCCCCCTAAATCTGTGTGTATATTCTGAATATTCACCCAAGGTCATGCCTTTCATGTGGCACTTAATACCTCTTTAATTCTGATTTAGAACAGTCTCTGCCTTTTCTCTCACTTGACAGTGAGTCTTGACAACCTAATTCATTTCTTAAATACCTCCAGACTCTTCTATTTTAAATATTTCAAAAATTGTTCTCTGGCTTCTTCTGAATTAGAGAAATCTGAGTGTTGTCATACTAATCCTTGAACTTTTCCTGTCTTAAGAAAATGTCTTTTTGGATCATGGAGTAGCTGTATGTATCCATGATAGTAGAACCTTACCTGGCATTTAATAGGCATTTGATAAATGCTTGCTTAATGAAGGTCTTCTGCTTATGGGCCTCTATAACTTGATCATATCCTACATATTTTTTTGTTTGTTTGTTTCCTGGGATAAGTCTTCTGTTAGATTTAGACTGCTCTCCTAGGCTTACCCGTGTTAATGATTTTTGCTTCCTTAGTTATTTATATTTAGTTAGATACCCTAGAGTGTTTCTATCTTTGGAATTCTTAGTTCATTTTAGAGCATATATGATGTATTTAAAAAATCATTTTGGATGATTAACCAATAGAATAGTTCTGCTTTGTTTAACCCCATTCCAGTAGTTCAGTGAGAAGTAATATTATCTCTAAAATTCAACACATTGAGTGTTGGCCACTGGTTAATCAGTTGTTAATTCTGAAAATTATTTAGGATTAGATGAGATTGTACACTTGAGGGAGAAGAAAGGGTGCTAGAAAAAAAAATTAGTTCTAAATTTACCATTAACTGCTTATTTGTCTGTATTATGCAAGTGACTAATCTTCCTGAGATCATTTTAACAGTATGCCAGATGAGTGTGCTACTGGTTTACCTACTTTTTGTGTTTAACATGAGCTTAATTTACATCAAAAAAAGTATAGATTTTACATGTATGAAGGTTACCTACTTTTAAGGATGGCTGTGAGGATAAAATATAGTCAGTTCTCCTTTAACATAAAGTAATTTTGGTTATCAACAAGTTATGCATTAATCCACAATTGAAATAATATAAAATGACTTTTATGTCAGTTTATAGCTTTAAAATGACATCAGTATTTAAGAAAACAGACTTTTGTATAGAGTCTCTGTCAAAAAAAAATTAGAACAAAGCTTAAGTAACATCAATTTGCTACTGCTCAAAGGGCTTAATATTCTAACTAAGCAGTTGGTAATCTGCTGGTTGTTAGCCTTTTTTGAAATATTGGTACCTTCAGAGAAACTCATAAAAGCTATAGAAGAGGCCTTCTTCCTAATCACTTTTGAAGTTAAACCAATGCCATGGAAAGCAAAAGCTATTCAACAACATTTTATGTGTACTTAAGGAGTTCAGGATCTCCCTAAACTTCGACCCAAATTTACAAAGACTTATCTAGGGAATTCAGTGCTGCCACATATAATGGATTTTAGACAGTCTTCTTGCTTATTGCCATTTCATTCCCTGTATCCACCTCCTCCCTCCCTACTGTCCCTTACAATTGACATTGCTCATTACCTGAAGCCAATATATCAAAATCAGTGTTTTCATCAACTTGCAAATGGGCGTGAGGCTTTCCTAATATATAGTACATACTATGTGCTTTAATAGGTCTAATAAACAAATACCTGGTCTTTTATCTTCATTCTTTTGAGAATGAGGACTGTTTACTGTATTTTGAGATACAGATCAAAGTGTTTTGAAAAACATAAAACACTGCAGAATTTTCTAAAAGTGTCATGGTGACTCTTATCAGTAGTATTTCCTGAGCCCACATTTTTATACTATATGTTATGCCAACTTTATTGCTGGGTAGGATATTGGCAGGAAGTTAATTTTAATTTGCAAATGATCTATTTTCTTCTGTAAAATATGCTGGAACATTAGCGGTAATTTAAATGTATAGAAAACTTGTGATGACTACATGAATTATATTTTTAAGCCATACAGATTGTGGCAACTCTCAGTTTCTTTTTGGAAGCAATGAGGGTATGAGTAAGATATTTCCCATCTGGCCATGCCAGACATTTCTATCATGTGACCCCTATGGGATTCAGTAATCTTAAAATCTTAGTTTGACCAGGTATGGTGGCTCAGCACTTTGCGACAGTGAGGCAGGTGGATTGCTTGAGCTCATGTGTTCCAGACCAGCCTGGGCAACATGGTGTGATACCCCATCTCTGCCAAAAATTAGCCGGGTGTGGTGGTGCGTGCCTGTAGTTTCAGCTACATGGGAGTCTGAGGATCCCTTGAGCCCAGGAGGTAGAGGTTGTAGTGAGCTTTAATCGCCCCACTGCACTTCAACCTGGACAAGAGAACAAGACCCTGCTTCAGGAAAAAATAAAAAAAGATCTTTTAGTTTGTGGGTTGTGTTACACAGTGTATTATTTATTTTGTTTCAGGTACCTATGGAGTTGTGTATAAAGGTAGACACAAAACTACAGGTCAAGTGGTAGCCATGAAAAAAATCAGACTAGAAAGTGAAGAGGAGGGGGTTCCTAGTACTGCAATTCGGGAAATTTCTCTATTAAAAGAACTCCGTCATCCAAATATAGTCAGGTATGGTATGATATCTGAATGTAAGCCATTTTCTGCATGCTATTTGAAATGTAAATTTCAACTTGGAAATCTTTACATTAGCTTAATTTCTTGATCTAGCCTTACTGAGTGGACTAGAACCCAACTATTTTTTTAGCTGAGAATGCTGCACATATGTAAAATAGAATAGGCTGTTAGCAGAAACAGAGTCACAGGAGCTTGGTGATGTAGATTAATATCTGAGGCTGGAAAAGCAAGGTAAATTGGCCATGGTAATAAAGCCCTTTTTATAGAGCTTTGTCAACTCTCTTACTTAGGAGTTCTAGTGCCTGAAGACCCTTTAATTGGAGTCTTAAAAAGGTAGCTAGGTCAAATGGAAAAGATTTTTTTCCTTTAAATATTTGCATTGGGTGTTTTCGGGGAGCTGTCTTCCTAATAGCCTAAGTTAAAATCTAATCATATTTGGCTGAGGCTGGAGATTGGAAGTAGCTTTTAAGGTCAGATACCACTTTAAAATTTGTGTAATTGACTTCAGTGAAAAGATAAGCTCTGAGCAATTAGAAGCCAATCTAGATATGTTCTTTTGGAATACAGGTTACTTATAAGTAAGCATCTCCTGTTCAAGGCTTAATTTTAAATTATTGCCTTGAGATTCCTTTCCCAAATTTGAGTTTTGTGTTGTCCATTCGGGAAGCTAGTATGTCTTCCCCACTTTTTATTATAGCAACTGTGAAATTATGGAAGGAGTTTTATTTTGTGAAACAGAGGTCAAAAATGTTTGCTGGATTCTTTTTTCATATAATTTTTTTTTTGTTTTTTTTTTCCAGTCTTCAGGATGTGCTTATGCAGGATTCCAGGTTATATCTCATCTTTGAATTTCTTTCCATGGATCTGAAGAAATACTTGGATTCTATCCCTCCTGGCCAATACATGGATTCTTCTCTTGTTAAGGTAAAAGCTTACCTAATTTTATTAATATTTATGCACTGTGGATATAAAGGGATTATATAGAGAAGTCCCTCCTGGCCAATACATGGATTCTTCTCTTGTTAAGGTAAAAGCTTACCTAATTTTATTAATATTTATGCACTGTGGATATAAAAGGATTATATAGAGAAGTCCCTGAATTTTGTGGCAGTATACTTGAAAAAAGTATTAGAAAATAGAATAAGAAAAGTATTTCATTTTTCTCCCTCACAGTTTATGCAGGTTAGAGTTACCCATGTTATTACCAGATAGTGTTTCCAGTTAAGTAAAAAGTAGTGCCTGAGATAACATAGAAGTGATAAGTATTGTTAGAAACTAGGGTAGTCTGGTCTTTCTTTGGCTGTCAGCTATACAAACTAATGAAAGCCTAGGGCAGAGTGGTAGTTGTAGGTGTTTTGTTCTGGTTTTGAGTATGTTTTGGTCAATTTATTGTAGACATTTATTATATTTCAGTTAAATTATAAAATTGTATAGTTTACTGAAGTAATATAAAAGTGTCTTATTCTTACACCAGTTCTACCCAACCACTCTGCAGAGGTAGCTGTTGTTAGTTTTATTTGTAATCTTTTACTTGTATGTTCACTTTATATGTATAGAAAGGTTTTTTTTATAGAAAGGGAATTATTTGTGTGTGTGTGTGTCTGTGTGTGTGTGTGTGTGTGTATACATATTTTTCCTTTTTTGTGTAAAATACTATCACAACATGTAGGTCTATGTCCATTTACATTTTAAATATAATTATTTAAACGACTTCCATATTGATGAACATTTATTTTCCAACTTGGCTATTGTTGCTCTTATTGACAGTGCTGCACTGAATGTCCTTATAGATAATTCATCTTTGTATGCAACTTTATAAGATAAATTTTTAGAGCTGGAATGATTGATTAAAGATGTTTATTTACATTTTGATAGATATTGCCGGTTGCCCTCTAAAAAACTTGTAGCAATTTACTCTTAAATACTTATGGTGTATAAAACTTATTTTAGTACATCATTTCCAAAACTTAGTTTTATCAACCAATCCATTATGTGAAAAAGGCACATTAATATTGCTTTATTTTATATTTCATGGCATTTAACACTTTATATTTAGTAATTATAAACAGCCTATACCTATTCTCCACTATTTTTTATTAGGATACTATCTTTAATAATCTTGCGTGACTTTTGGACTTCCTGCTTTTATGCATTGCTGAAGTCTTCCTCACTCAAAGATTGTATGTATTAGAACAATTTATGTCAGTATTTTTCTGGTAGGTTTAGTAAGTCCTGTCCCGCACACATACTTTTTTGTCTTTAATTCTGTGTGGATCAAGATTTATTTTTCTTTAAAAGTTAGGATACAGATTTAGCTTTATCTTTTTCCATATGGCTAGCCAGTTGTTCTAACTGGTTTTATGTTCAGGCAACGGTGGTTTTACTTAAAATTTTTCAATTTTACAATGATGTGAAAGTGATGCACATTCACTAGAAGCCATACTTCATTTACCCATACAACTGTTCTGTTTTTTCACTTTCAGTACAGTATTAAATAAATAACGAGGTATTCAACACTTCTGACTATATGCTGATGTATTTTAAACACATTTAAGGTGGGCTGCACGTAGCTATATTTGGTAGGTTAGGTGTTTTCAATGCATTTGAATAAGATATTTTCAACTTAGAACGAGTTTATCTAGATGGAGCATCCGTTTTGTTTTGTTTTGTTTTTGAATGCCACTTGTCTCTCTAAGATGGAGCATCTGTATTATTTTCCAATTTCAAACTAAGTAATTTTTCTGTTTACTTTATATTTTTGTAATAGCCATGTTAATTCAAATGACAATGACGTTGTAAAGTACTTTTCTCTGAACTAATAAGCAGCATTTTATGATAATTTTATCCATTTAAATATATAATCATAATATCTTCTTTGCCATCACTTTTAGAATCTAATTTTTTCAAAAAGGAAATGAATATGTAAAAATGAAAGAGAAGGCCAGCTGTATTCAAGATAGAAAATAGAGTTAGTTGGTAGAGGTATATAGAAGAAAATTCAAGAAACTTCTGTGTAGAAAACCAACTTGTAATTTAAGGATTGGGGACCAAATTTTTTTTAAAGAACTAAATGAGTTCACATGGTTATAGATATGTCTATAAGGTGAAGATCATTTTCTTAAGTATACAAATGTGATTTTGTATATAAATGGGCTTCCCACCCACATTATTAGCCTAAAATGGCCTGACAGCTTTAGTGATTAAATTATTTCTTTGCGTCCTCATTTTTTATATCTTTGAAACAGATTGATTGTTTAGAAAATCGTATACTTAAAAGTTTCTGACTTTCATTTGCTTTTTCCAGAGTTATTTATACCAAATCCTACAGGGGATTGTGTTTTGTCACTCTAGAAGAGTTCTTCACAGAGACTTAAAACCTCAAAATCTCTTGATCGATGACAAAGGAACAATTAAACTGGCTGATTTTGGCCTTGCCAGAGCTTTTGGAATACCTATTAGAGTATATACACATGAGGTAAGTAGAATAGTGGTTTTTGATGGCTTTTGAATGTG
The DNA here is from genome assembly GCF_048565385.1 of Saimiri boliviensis. Lineage (NCBI taxonomy): Eukaryota > Metazoa > Chordata > Mammalia > Primates > Cebidae > Saimiri > Saimiri boliviensis. Next base: position 40,488,620 of record NC_133460.1, read on the forward strand.
TGTGATTGCTGGATTTCTTTCCGTATTTGTGAAGTCAAAAAATAACTCAATAAAATATACCTACTCTGTGCCAGTATCAGTTTATTGCCTCTCAGCTCCAAATTCATTGCATGCTATTTGAAAATGGAACCAAAGCCTTTTAAGTATTTTTTTTTTCTTTGCCAGCTGCTGTGTTGTTAAGGTAGAGGGTACTAGAGAGACATGACAGGAGGAAGAGGTTTCCCTAGCTACAGTTTTTACATTCTCATTATTTTTACTTTATTTATTTACATTATTCCCATCCTTTGTTATAGTTTAATTCTTTATATTAAACTCTCCCCACTCAAATCACCATGTCAGTTTCTGTCTCCTGACTGGACCCTCCCTGATTACAGTCAGATTGATTCAAAAACAAGTTTTGTTCCTTAAAGTATATTATTTCTGATACATTTAGGAATTACTAAATATAATTATGTTTGATCTGTGTTATATTGCTGACTTGGCATATAGTGTTTCTGAAGGAAAGGGAACATTGTACAGGAAAGGATTATTGAAAAGCTGTCTTCTGTGGAGTTGTCTACCCTTGACCCAAATACTGTCTCCAGATCAAAACTTACAACCAAGCTCATCTGATTATGTGTCTTGGCTGCTTGTTAGCTCTTTTTATCATTTTTTTTACATGGCTATATAAATAAGATTATTTTGTTTCTTTTGTCTTAAACAAATACTATTGACCTCATTTGCTTTGTTCTAAGTTAGAGGCAATATTTTTACCATTGTGATAAATATACTAAAATGGTTGGTTAGTTCTAGATCTCTAATAAGCTGTTATTTGACTTATTCATTTTTTATTGACACGTTATTATACATATTTTGGAGGTATAGTGTGGTATTTGGACACATGTATGCAATGCGTATTGATTAAATTGGGGTAGTTAGCATACCCATTGCCCCAAATATTTATTATTTCTTTGTGTTGGGAACATTCAAAATTCTTTGTTCTGGCTATTTGAAAATTTACAGTAAATTATTGGTAACTGTAGTCACCTGATAGGGCTGTGAAACACTAGAGCTTATTTTTCCTATTGAGCTGTAATTATATCAATAAACCAGCTTATCTCTAGCTTCCTCCTGTAAGCTCTGAATAACCACCATTCTACTCCGTGGCCATTAGATCAACTTTTTAAGTTTTCACGTATGAGTGAGAACATGTGGTATTTATCTTTCTGTTCCTGGCTTATTTCATGGCTTATCCATGTCACCATAAATGACAGGATTTCGGACATATACCCAGCAGTGGGATTGCCAAATTATATGGCAGTTCTATTTGTAGTTGTTTGAGGATCCTCTCAACAGTTTTTCATAATGGCTCTACTAATTTAAATTCCCATCAACAGTGCATAGGAGTTGCCCTTTCTCTGCATCCTTGTCAGCATTTGTTATTTTTTTTGTCTTTTGATGATAATTATTCCAACTTAGTTGCGATAGTTCATTGTGGTTTTCATTTGCATTTCCCTGATGAATAGTGATATTGAGCACTTTTTTGTATACTTGCTGGTCATTTGCATATCTTTTGAGAAAGTTTTATTAGATCATTTGACCATTTTTTAAATTGGATTCTTATTGTTATTTTTTGCCATTGAGTTTTTTGTATATTCTGGATATTAATTTTTTGTTGGACGAATGATTTGCAAACATTTTCTCCCATTCTGCAGATAGTCGCTTTGTTCTGTTATGTGTTTCTTTTGCTGCATAGAAGCTTTTTAGTTCAATATAATCCCGTTTGTCTATTTGTTGTTGCTGAGACAGGGTCTTCCTCTGATGCCCATGCTGGAATGCAGTGGTGGGAACAGGGTTCACTGCAGACTCGACCTCCTGGGCTCCAGTGATCCTCCCACATCAGCCTTCTAAGTAACTGGAACCATACACAGGCAGGAATCGTCATGCTAAGCTAATTTTTTAAAGTTTTGTAGGGACGGGGCTCTCAGCATGTCTCGAAGGCTGTTCTCAAACTCCTGGACTCGTACCATCCTCCCATCTTGGTCTTCCAAAATGTTGGGATTATAGGCATGCACTGCTGTACCTGGCTATTTGCCTATTTTTGATATTGTTGCTTGAGCTTTTGAGGTCTTAATACATATGATTTTTGTCCAGATCTATATCAATAGTGTTTCTGCTGTTTCTTCTAGTAGTTTTATAGTTTAAGGTCTTATTTAATCCACTTTGAGTTGATTTTTGTTTATGGTTGGATATAGGGGTCTAGTTTCATTGTTCTGCATATGGATTATTCAGTTTTCTCAGCACCATTTATTGAAGAGATTAGCTTTTCCCTAGTGAATGTTCTTGTCATCTTTCTCAAAAATGAGTTGACTGTAAATACATGGATTTAGTTCTGTATACTCTTTTCTGTTCTATTGGTCTATGCATCTGTTTTTATGCTAATCATGCTGTTTTGGTTACTATAGCTTTGTAATACATTTTTGAAGTCAGGTGGTGTGATAGCTTCAGCTTTGTTCTTTTTGCACAGAATTGCTTTAGCTATTTCAGGGTTTTGTTTTTTTTTTTTTTTTTTTTTTTGGTTCTATATGAATTTTAGGATTTCTTTTTATTTCTGTGAAGAATGTCCTTGATATTTTGATGGAGATTGCATTGAATTTGTAAATTGCATTGGATGGTAATATGGTCAGTCACCTTTATATTCTTCCAATTCATGAATATGGGATGTCTTGTCTTTTTTGGTATCTTCCTAAATTTCTTTCATCAATGTTTTAAGTTTTTAGTGTAGAGATTATACATCTCCTTGGTTAAATTTATTCCTAGGTTTTTAAAAGTATTCTTTGTAGCCATTGCAGATTAGATTGCTTTCTTGATTTCTTTTCAGCTAGTTGCTAATTGGTGTATAGAAACTATTAATTTTTGTATGCTCATTTTGATTTTATATACTGCAACTTTGTTAATCAGTTCTAAGAATGTTTGGTGTAGTCTTTAAGTTTTTCTATATATAAGATCATCTCTGCACACAGGGACAATTTGACTTGCTTTTTTGCAATCTGGATGTTCCTTCCTTCCTCCCCTTCCTCCTCTCTCCTCCCCTCCCCTCCCTTCCTCCACTTTGTTCAGTGTTACCCCAAATCAATGATTTTGGTTTTTCAGAAAGTTTGGGGTTGGGGGGAAGGTAGATAAGGTTCTGTATAACTGTCTTGATCTTTAGTGATTTGAAAAGCAAAAGAAGATTTATTATGCTTTTATCTGTTTTTTCTTCTAATGAATAGAACTTAGAAATGAAATATTTATCTTAATTTTGTGTACTTTTAATTGATTTAAACAATATTATTGGTGACAGTCATACAACATTTAAAGGATAGCCCTAGTAAAAATATAAATGTTAAAGTTTAGGTAATTTTGTGCACCACATTTATTCATTGTAAAAATTTGCATTTTGATAGGTAGTAACACTCTGGTACAGATCACCAGAAGTATTGCTGGGGTCAGCTCGTTACTCGACTCCAGTTGACATTTGGAGTATAGGCACCATATTTGCTGAACTAGCAACTAAGAAACCACTTTTCCATGGAGATTCAGAAATTGATCAACTCTTCAGGATTTTCAGGTAGCTATTAAAAACTGAAATAATAGGCTGGGCGTGGTGGCTCAAGCTTGTAATCCCAGCACTTTGGGAGGCCGAGGCGGGTGGATCACGAGGTCGAGAGATCGAGACCATCCTGGTCAACATGGTGAAACCCCGTCTCTACTAAAAAATACAAAAAATTAGCTAGGCATGGTGGCGCGTGCCTGTAATCCCAGCTACTCAGGAGGCTGAGGCAAGAGAATTGCCTGAACCCAGGAGGCGGAGGTTGCGGTGAGCCGAGATCACGCCATTGCACTCCAGCCTGGGTAACAAGAGCGAAACTCCGTCTCAAAAAAAAAAAAAAAACTGAAATAATAAAGGTAACGTGTAACAATGAGATTACATTTATGCTTTAAGAAATTTTTGTTTACCTGTTTTTTTAGAGCTTTGGGCACTCCCAATAATGAAGTCTGGCCAGAAGTGGAATCTTTACAGGACTATAAGAATACATTTCCCAAGTGGAAACCAGGAAGCCTGGCATCCCATGTCAAAAACTTGGATGAAAATGGCTTGGATTTGCTCTCAGTAAGGAGTGCCCTTTATACTAACTTTCAAATTATTGATGATTCTGAATGTATTCAATTCTTTCTTTTACCTAGGAAGTAGGAAGAAAACCAACATTTCTGAGCTAGGTGTCTTATGTACATTTTATTATACTAGCTTCATTTTAGCTATCAAGAGGCACTAGTGACTTTGAGAGGAGGATTTAGCATTAGTTCTTGTTTTTTATCTGTCAAGTAGCTATGAACATTCAGAAGGAGAGGCCAGGGTTAATATACATTTTTGTTGTTTTTAAGTTGCTGAACTATCGTGGCTTTCCTTTCTAGCATTTTTGTCATTACTGAGCCCACTTAGTTTATGCTAGACATAAGTGTTTTCTTATTGGTTGATATTTTTAATTATTAAAGTCATCATCTGAATAAGCTTTATTTCTCCCTTTGTACCTAGCTTCTTCATCAGAAAGATCTATTGTTATATCATTGCATACGTTTTCTCATTGGTCTTTGGGTTTCTTTCACAGTTTAAGAATTCATTATGCCACCAAATTAAGCTTAGATTTCCCCCAAATCAAATACTATAAATCAGATTCCTTAGTCTAGCCACAACCGACATATCTTAAAGTGGATAAATCTTTGTTGCTGGCATTGTTCTGAGCATCATAGCTTGTTTAGCAGTATGGCGTCACTGTCTTCTACTCTCTAGATGCCAGTAGTATAGTCTTCACACTTAGGACAACCAAAAGTGTCTCCAGATATTGCCAAATATCTCCTGATGGGCAAAGTCTACCCTAGTCGAGAACCATTAATATACATTAAACTGATTTCAAATTCGAACTTTATAATTTCTTAGCGCTGTGAACTTGGGCAGGTTACTTCCCTTTGAGCCTCAATGTCCTCATTTGTAAGATGGCACTAATACCTACTTTTAGTTGTGAGAATTGAGTACCATGATTTATCCGTAGCAGTTTGTATGGTGCTGGTTACATGAGAGTTCAGACGGTAACTAGTTAGTAAAATCTCTAGTCTGCTTGTTGATTTTATTTTGTTTTTTTTAAGATTAGTATTTCTTAAAGATCAAATTTAACATCACTCCTAAACTTTATTTAGCTTTTTCTAGTGGTGCATAAACTAACTTTAACACTAAGTTGTCTGACCGTAATTCATTTAGTGACTCATTTTTAGCTATCTTTATAACACATTGTGCTTTTGTGGGGGGTTATGTGGAACTTTTTGGATGCTACATCAGAAATTGCCATAGTTGATTGCCATTTCAAGAATGTTGTAAATAAAATAACGCAGGATGCCGTTTAATTCTCAGTGTAAATATAATCAACTAGTCATCTTTCCTAAATTTATGTCTTGGTTTTAAAGCTATTTATGGATGCTTGAGTCTTACCATAATTGATAACAAAAAGAGGTTATTGAGAATATCTATGATGTATGAGGTGGATTATTCTAGAACTAAAGGGTGAAATGTAGGCAATGAGACATTTGTGTGGTTTGGTGTTAAATTAATGGAAATGCTCATTTAATAGACATTCACTGATAGTATTAGTTTTGGTTTATTGCTAGAAAAGTTAAGGCTTTATGGGGATTTTGTAAAAAATGGTTTTTTCCTAAATAAGTATCTCATTTTCATTTTTCTCCCAGAAAATGTTAATCTACGATCCAGCCAAAAGAATTTCTGGCAAAATGGCACTGAATCATCCATATTTTCATGATTTGGACAATCAGATTAAGAAGATGTAGCTTTCTGACAAAAAGTTTCCACATCTTATATCAAGAACAGATAGTTGTGTTTTTATTGTTAACTGTGTCTATTTTTGTCTTATATATTTCTCTGTTGTCAAACTTAAGCTGTACTTCATCTTCTAATTTCAAAAGTATAACTTAAAATGTAAATATTCTATATGAATTTAAATATAATTCTGTATATGTGTGTAGGTCTCACTGTACCAACTATTTGTTACTATAATAAAACTATAATATTGATGTCAGGAACTGGGAAAAAGTTTGAGTTGGCTTAAATCATCTTAGTCCTTGTAGCAGTTGTATTTTCCTGTAGTTAGAACTACTAAAGTTTAGGAAAGTGCTAACTTCAAGTTTCATAATGCTTTGAAGTATTTTTATGCTCTCTGAATGTTTAAATATTCTCATCAGTTTCTTGCCATGTGGTAACTATGCAACCTGCCTAAAGACGAATATTTTTCTACTGATAATTTAATTTTTGACCTAAGTGTTTAAGCATTCAGAATGAGAAAACCATACAGATTTGGGAAATGATGTGAAATTTATAGGAGTTTTCAGTAACTTAAAAAGCTGACCTGAGAGCATTGCCAAAGTTTGCTAAGTCTTACAAAGATCAAGGGCTGTCTGCAACAGTTTTGAAAATATATGAACCATCCTATTTTTAGGTAGGTTTTGAAAGCTTTTTGTCTAAGTGAATTCTTTATGCCTTGGTTTGAGAAATAACTAAAGGCGTTGCTTATCTTGGCTTTCAAGTCTGAGCTTAAAACTACACATTTTGACATAGTGTTTATTAGTAGCCTTCTGAAAAGGTTCTAATGTATAAATATTTAGTTAAAATTACTAGCTTTGGGAATTGTTTAATAATACTGCTTATTGTGATTCTTACCAATAAGCAGCCTAATTTGAATTATTTGCTGCAATCAAGAGACATGTACAATAGTTGTATTACTTTTTTACTGTACTTATATCCTTTTTCCAACCAAATCTCGATTTTTCCTCCTGGTTAATGGGCTAGAATGTACATTTCTGGGTTACTGATTTTTACACTCTATTGATGGGATGTGTAATGAGGGATCTGTCTAATCCATCTTGTCTTAGAAATTTTGCATTCTGAAGCAGAAAGTGTGGGTCACTTTCTTCAGCAGTGGGACCTTTTAAGATTGGTGGTTTGGTTGTCTGGTTCTGTGGTCTTTGGTGGAAGCCAGTTGTAAGAGAATGTAGAGCCTATTAATGGAAGTCGTTTGGGGTTGTAATGTGGAGGGTTGTTCAGGACTGCATGGCAGGAATTTGGTAAATGAAGGGTAACACTAAAGGTTGGAGATGGTCTAATGGCATATCTACAGGTTTGTGTTTCCTTATCTATGAAGTGAGGCATTGAATTAGATCTGTTTTTCAAATTGTGGATTGTAACCCTTTAGTGATACAGGACCAGTATTAACCACCAACCCCTTTTCTACCCCAATGTAGAACAGAAACTATCAATGTATCCAATAAAATTATTTTTATTTGTTTTTTTCAGTAATACGTAGATACATGGGTGATAGAAATGCGTGAGGCTTTGTAGATAATGTAGAAACAGCATGCAACCTCACCACTCTTGATCCAGAGAGTCCAAGTGTCTGAAAAGTCAATAATGCATCAAATTAGAACTGACTTGGTAGACCAGGGAAATGAGGTAAATGGTAGGACACTGTCCTCACTTGCTATAATGAGTAAACTACTTTTGAGCCTGTGTCAACTTCAGTGAGTAGGTGAAATGCTACTGAATTGTGTCCTCATCTCCAATGTATTTTTAAATTAGTTTGTGCTGTGGTACTTCTGATTAATTTTAAAATGGAGCTTGTCTCTAGGCCAGTGATCCTTAAGTCTGTGATGTGCTAGAAACATCCAGAAGCTAATTCTGGCATTACCCTGAATTCAGATTTTGAAAATTGGGAAATGTATCCTAATAATTTATTTTTTCAAAAGTTTCCCAAGCTGATTTAGATGAATTCCGTTGTCATCAGTTGGTGGTGAATTTGATCATTTGGGTCCTATATCTGGTTTTAGTTGTCTCAAAACTTCATGCAATATCTTTAAGTTACTCTTTCTGAGTCTGAACTCTTTAGTAGAGGGAAAAAGCTGTACATACCAGTATAAGACTTAATATACATGAGCACAGCAATGAAGTCTTTACTAATTTATTTGGGCATGGCATATATAAGTTAAAAGTTTTGAAAAAATAGTATTTGAGAATTTAATGCCCCAATAAAGAGCCTTTTGGGGACTTAGATTAACAGGGTAAAATTGTTTTTTATTATTATAGTAAAATCTTTTCAAGCCCTTGAGACTTGAAAACACTTGTATAGAATTTTTTTAACATTAGTTCCTTTAGCAAACTAGTTCATATGTCAACTTTAGTCTCATTCCTGTTTAAATAATTGCCATATTCAAATGAGTCAGTGAGTTTTCACAGGACCATAGAATCATTCTGCATTGCGGACAAAGATGTGTGTGGGATGTGGAGTGAAGAGAGGAGGCCTGACGCCTTGGCCCATGCCTGTAATCCCAGCACTTTGGGAGGCTGAGGTGGGCAGATCGTGAGGCCAGGAGATCAAGACCATCTGGCCAAAATGGTGATGGTTGCAGTGAGCCGAGATTGTTCCACTGCACTCCAGCCTGGAGGCAGGGCAAGACTCCATCTCAAAAACAAACAGAAAAGAGGAGAGGACATTGTTTAAATGGGTTTGGGACAAAATGGCTAGAGTGAAGCATGACTAATGGGAACAATGAAAGGATAGAGGGGTAAATTAAAGCATAAAAGACTGCAGAGGGAGAGGTATTTCAGACTAAAAAATAAGGCCCAGGAGAAGGAAAGGTGGGAAAGTGATGGTATTGGCATGGATTGTGACTTGTTATGGGTAGGAGATGAAATTTAATGGATTTGGAAGCAATAGTACACATTGTCATCTCTGCCATAGTATAAATTGTGTGTGTCGAAGATGCCTTAAAAGCTTCAAAAGAAATGTACCTGGACTGGGCACAGTAGCTCATGCCTGTAATCCTAACACTTTGGGAGGCTGTGGGAGAGTCGCTTGAGCTCAGGAGTTTGAGACCAGCACAACATGGCAAGACCTCATATCTTAAAAAAAAAATTAAAATGTACCTGAGAGTCATGGACTAAAAGAATCACAAGTAATGGCAGCATTTTAGAAGCAATAACAACATTTTAAATCAATAGCTGCATTTTAGAATGCTGAAGATCAGTGGTTTTCACACTTGGATTAAGATCTCAAGAACTTGAAACATTGCTGAACCCATTCTGTTTTCCAATTCAGTGGGTCTGTTGTGGCCTAAGAATATACTTTCGTAACAAGTTCCCAGGTAATGATGCTGATGGTTAAGGGACCACACTCAGAAATCACTACATAGGCAGTTCTTTCTTAGAGAGCTAAACAGAAGCTCAGCTGTTTGGTCAGCTTGCCAGGTGTGCAGACAAAGCACAGGTACAGAAGGAGAAATCAAAGGTCAGGCTACACTTAGTCGCTGAACTGGAATTGGAGCCTAAGTATTTCATTGTCATCCCTGAGAACTGTGTAGTATAATGTGAAGATTCCTGGCTTAAGAGCTAGACAGATAAGAGTGGTTCCCAGTTCTACCATTTCTGTAGCCTTGAACCAGTCAGCATCTCAATTGTGCAATGGGAATGAGTACCTACTTTGTAGGTTTGATACGAGGGATGGAGATAGGCTTGCTGAGCATCCTGCATATATAGGACATGTCCCAAATGTCCTGCACTAAGCTTTTTTCAATACATTACAAAAATTGGGCAGTTAAACCTATTGTTTTGCAGCAGTAATTGGCACTTAAGTCCAGAGTGTAGGTAATGTTCTTGGCACGTAGTAATACTCTTTTTCCTTTGAACTCACAGCCTTTTTCCTTATATAACCTATGACAGCATTTTTTTTTCTTTTATTACACATAGCCACATGCATTTTCTTTATTACTAAAGCGTAAGTCCAATGAGGGAAGGGGCCACGTCTTTTTCATTCTTACTGTCTTGGCCTATTATCTTGAGCCTTAGATCCAATTCCAGTCCTTAAGGTCCAAAGGTTAGAGGCACCTCACCTTCAGTAATAACTACTGAGCTGCTTTTATGCTTCATATACATTTCCTTTTTTTCTTTCACCCATATCGGGGAGTGGGCGCCTTCATCTTACAGAAGATAGAACTAAGGCTCATAGAGCTTAAGTAAGTTGCGGAAGATGATAAGGGTAGTAAGTGCCAGATGATGGGATTTCAGAACTTTCTGTCTTAAGACTGTTCTGTTTGCATCATTGTTGGTTCCCAAGGTAAATTCCTAAAGAGAATGTGTGTTTGGTTTCTAAGGCTTAAGAAGAAAGAACTGAAGGAAGAAACAGGCAAATGCTAAAGTCAGTGCAGGCCAGGTGTAGTGGCTTGTGCCTGTAATCCCAGCACCTCTGGAGGCCAAGGCTCAACATTGTGAAACCCCTTCTTTACTAAAAATACAAAAATTAGGTGGGTGTGGTGGTGGGCACCTGTAGTCCCAGCTACTTGGGAGGGTGTGGCAGGAGAATCACTTGAACCTGGGAAGTGGGGGTTGCAGTGAGCAGAGATCTTGCCACTACACTCCAGTCTGGATGACAGAGCAAGACTGTCTCAAAAAAATACCCAACAACCAAAATGTCATGCAATCGAGAGAGGCCAAGCAGCACCAAGCTCACGGTTGCCAAAACCAGTAGTACAGATCTACAGACCTCTCATTAGCACTGAACCTCCAGGCAGATTATCAGAATCCTGCCTCAAGGTTGGAAAGACCAAGGCCACCAAAATAAGATGCAGTTTTCAGTCCAGCTGGTTTTCCTATCTCATTTAGGTAACAATATCCCCTTTTTATTTACCGAACTCTCCTGCTGCTTGTGGTCCTCATGGGCCTTTAAATGCTGGCTCCACTTCTCATTCACAAGAGTGACATAGGTTGAATCCATCACAATATGTCACATCCTAGCAGCAATAAGTTGGTGCAAGGGGTAGGCAAAAAAGCTTTCTGTATATTGCTCATAGTTAGTGTTTTTACTGCAGCTTCTAGTATTGTTTGTGTATGATAGTATTGATATAAATATATTTTATGCTAACTGACCTTTCAAGGGACCTATTTAATACAAACTTCTGAGGAATGTGTATATATGGTACCTACTCTTGGCCAGTCAAGAGTAGAAATCTGTAAAATACACTTTTCTACAGGCATTCCTTTCTTTCCCTATTATGATTTCAAAACCATGCTCTACTTCTCTATTACGGAAATAATGCAATTACAAAAGCAGAATGTTTTCAGAGAATTTATTTGCTAATGAGTATTAGTAGTTCTTTATATTTGTAAAGAGCTTTATAGTAATTAAGGGCCATATGCTATTTCAATAGACAGAAGCTTCCTATACTCTAAAAATGCTCTGAACTATAAAACCACAAGAATAAGTACACTGTAACACATTCTTTCTAATACAGAGAGAAAAGATACATTTCCCAACTGAACATAACCATTTGTCTCAATGGTTTTGGTATCATGACAAATGTATTTATGTGCAAGAAAATATAAATGTATTCTTCATGAAGTGTGTTCACTGCTTCTAGGATCCAAATGGGAAGCAGAGCATTTGCTCCATCTTAAATCTTCTTGCTAGAATCTGAACAGTTTTAGAAATGTGCTTTTGGCTTCTTGTTTAAAATACTTCTCATGCACAAGCAGTAATAGAAAATGGCTCAGAACATAAAAAGATTGAAATTTCCCAGATGAGCACAAAATGCTAAATTTTTGACCAGTCAACATTGGTCTGAACCCCCAAGAACTAGATGACAAATGCACTGTTTGGGAGCTCTTAATTACCCATGCTAACAGAAGGTCATGGCAACTAGGATAACCCCAAAGAGCAAACCCCTCAACTCCACTGTGCCAAATTTTGGCCTTCACTGTGTAACCCACCTGCTTTTAACAATAAATCTCACTTCTTACTTGGTAAAATCAAAATTTAACATTGAATTGGATGTTGGACATCATTGAATGCAGTCTATATTTTCCCAGTGAGGAGCCTTCAGATCTCAGCAGCAGAGTGAGAAATAGAACCTGGGTTTTCTGATCGTTTAAAAAGATTTCTACTCTGCTTTAAGGTCAGCACCATGAAGTCAAGAAAGAAATTATGTCTGAGGATAAAATATCCAGGCAAAAGAGAATTCAAATGACCAGTGAGGAGAAAATAGAAGTAAGAGAAATTTGCCTGGAGTGGGTTTTCAGTGAAATTAGAAGTGTAAAGGCCTGTACAGTGTACAGTACAAGTAGATATAGACCAAGCAAGTTGCAATGCTGAGTGCTGGGTGTGTTCTCTGTAAAAGTAACAATAATTTTCATTCTCTACCTTTCTTTGGAGGTAATTGGAGATTTAACTCAGGTACCACAGGTATTTTTAAATAGCCATAGTCCAAACATAGCAACAACAAAGCTAACTTTATCCAACTTCAGTTTAATTAAAAGCATGTACCAGATGAGATGTACTGTGATAGTTAATATTGCATATTCATAAAGTCACTGGCGCAGAAACATCTGATGTATGTATAGTAAAGGAAGAAGGCAAAGAACTCAACTTCATCTCATCCTTTTTCAGGAGAAATATCCTGAAATGTTTGGAATATGTCCTAGCATGTGCAAAAAGCAAGGAATAAACAATAATTCAATGTGCCTAAAGGCATAAAAGGATTATTCACAAACAGAAAACTGGACTTTTGAGCAGATGTTTATTTAAATACAAACAGCAACTCCTACTTTTCCTGTTATCTCCAATTATGTGATGCAACATATTTAGCAGAAGAAGTGCTTTTTAAAAACAGCCTTCCAGGGAGTGAATAAACAATACTATATTTGGCTAGCAGCTGCTTTTGGAAAATGAGATGTCAGCAAAGCTGAATGTTGTTTAAAGAAAACTAATTATCCAGCTACCTTTGACTTAGATCAGAGTAAATAAAGCACTTCCTGATTTGGACTGAAATGTTTTGTCTAGAATTTAAATATTAGGGATTAGTCAGATATTTCACTTCTTCCATCATTGCCTTGTGTACCAAATGGATTTAAATAAGTACGCTTTGTGTTTGGTTGTGCTACCAGTACCCCTTTATGTTTTCTGGAGGTGCACAGTGCTGTTGCTTCTTTTCTTATTTGCCATCCATTAGTTATTGTGTTTGGTGTAAAGCAATGTGTTTATGGATACATTAAAATCTGGATAATGTGTGATAATACAAGATGGTCGTATTTGTATATACTTAATTATGCAAATGTAAGATGTAAAGTTACATTTTTATATTTTATTTAAGAATTATGTATAGAATTTGAATGAATGTAATACCCACCCCCACCCCCAACATTTTTGAAAATTCATTTTAAGGTTAGCAAGCCAAAGAACCTGCAAACTGGTTTATGCTCTTGCCACATGGCACTTTGGCCAGTAAAGAGAAATTCCTGCAGCCCTTTTATGAAGTTGCATGCATCAGCCTGCGGTGTCCCTGGATCACAGCTCCTGCAGGTACCTCTGGTGATGACTTTCTACTTGTTTTAATGTTTACTGTCATCTGAAATACTTAGGAAATTTGGAAGAACTTGAGACGTGCTTTTAATGTCATAAAGAAGGCCAATTTCCATAGTACATTTTACAGTGAGCAAAAAAAGTGATGATCTTGAGAAAAATAAAAAGCTGCATTAAAGTACAAATATACAGTAATTACAGATTTAAAGGAAGCATCTCCCTACTTAATACTTATTACTGTGGAAAAATTTGTATTGAATTATGCAAGTTCTTCAAGTATATATCCTCTGCATAAAATCTGGTAGATGATATTCCTGTAAACAGTGTTATTAGAAAACAATTCTAGGACAAGCAGAGATTTAATGGTTCTATAAATGTTTGTTCATCCAATGAGTATTGAGCACATATTATGAGTCAGATACTGCAAGGTCGTGAGGACGTATTAATAGTTTTGAACTAAATGGGTTAATAGTTCTTGCTTTACATCCTTTCATAAGAGATTATATGCAGGTGAATACATGTAACAGGGTCATAGAATGGAACTCTTCCTGCCTCAGTTTTGACTAAGGACAACAAGGTAGTTTCCAGAATTCCATATCTCATATACACATTTATAAGGAAATGGCTCTAAGAAGCTGTCTCACAACGTGTAGGTTCAAAAGAAGCTACATCATTTGTGGGACCCAGTGTAAAATGAAAGGGCAGGGCCTCTTATTAAAAAACTATTAAGAAATTTCAGATAGCAACAGCAGAGCATTAAACCAAGCATAGGGGCTTTCTAAGTGCCCTGTGTGACTGCACAGGTCAGACATCCATGAAGTGTCGGTCCTGCTTGGATCCTTTAGCCAAAGAAACAAAATGAAAAGGGCTTAGAGTGAAGAAGGGAGATTCGGGGGAGGGTGATTTTTGGAAAGCTGTTGCATGCTTTCAGAATGCTACCATCTAAATCATGCTCAATTGGAAGTGCTTCAAAGGGACCCCTTGAGGAGTTCTGAAATGTGCCTGTTTGAGGTCTCATTCAGACTAGCCTGGGGTGGAACGCCTACCCACCTGATCTACAGTACTGTCAGGAGAATGCCATTGTGGTAGAATGCTACTGCTCATCTAGAGATGTTGGGGGCAGGGGTTGATTGCCTAACCGTGTTGGGGCCAAGAGCGAGAGTTGGAAAGGGGATGTCTTGGGCCAGCCTGCACTTGGCAATTGCATCAAGTCCTGTCTCCAAAACAAAGGTAATAGGGTCTCTTCCTACCATTTAGAGTAGCCAGGCCTGCATCACTCATACTCCTCCAAGCTCCTTTGTAAAATTAAAATTTCATGTATTATGAAACATTTTAGATGCAACATTATCCATAACTGTACAGTGACCTCATGTATCCGTCATTCAGTTACATTATTATTATGTTTGAAACCCTCAGTGTCTCTCTCCCTGATTATATCCCCTTTTTGCCCTTAAAATATTGATTGATTTCTTTATTTTTTTCAGCTTTTACAATCTATCTAGCTATCTGTCATCATCATATTGCATATAAAGGGTATTACACTATACATTTTGAAATTTATTTGTCTGGCTCTGCTTCGTGAGAATTCTCCATGTTGATAAATGTAGCTATAGCTCATTTGCTTTCACTGCTGTAGGGTATTTCACTGTATGACTCTACCACAATTCATTGATCTCTTCTGTTGATAGACACTTGTTTCCCATGTTTTGCTTTTATGAACAATGAGGCTCTAAGTTCTAGTATATGTCTTCATTTTCTTGGGCAAGGTTGCGTTTGTTTCTTTTGCAGATCAACTCCTTGCCCCTGTGCTCTGCTCTGTATCTCAGAAGCAGACCCAGATGTGTTGCATTTCCCAGGCCCCTGTGTCACCTGGCTTGTTTCTGGGTTTAGGCA
Organism: Saimiri boliviensis; assembly: GCF_048565385.1. NCBI lineage: Eukaryota > Metazoa > Chordata > Mammalia > Primates > Cebidae > Saimiri > Saimiri boliviensis. The sequence continues at coordinate 40,503,937 of NC_133460.1, forward strand.
CTGGGTTTGGGAGAGGGGAGAGAGAAGCCAGAGTGCTTGGCTCCCTGTCTCCCAGTTTCAGATGGCCTCTTGCTGCACCTCTAGCATCCATTGGACAGACCCACCTGGTTCTAGCCTCCTCTCAGCAACTCCAGTTAACACCTGGTGGGGCTCCCCTTTTGTCTTAGACTTGGGGTGGCAGTGGTTTCCTGAAGTTGGCTCATCCCTGGTTGCCTCATTGACTACTGTTTGACTTAACTCTTTCAGTTCCCAGATAACCTATTTTGTGGATTAAACCCTTTCTGTTTCAACACTTGCAATGATTTTTTGTTTTCTTGGTTGCGTCCCAAAATGTAGGTTGTACACATCTTTAACTCCAAATGGCTCTCGACACATGCCGACTTAGATCTCTGCCTGCAGTGTATGAGTTCTCGTTGTTACGATCTTTGCCAGTATTAGGTATCGCCAGACTTTTTAGGTTTTGGTAATCTGACTGGCCTGAAACAGTATTTCACTGAAGTTTTCATTTCATTTCCTTTTATATATTATTGACCATTCAGGTTCTCCCTTTGGTGAATTGCACGTTTGCCCATTTTTTGATTGTTTGGTTCTTACTGATTTATAAGAGTTGCTTATATTTACATGCAATTCTTTTGTTATATGTGTGGCAAATACCTTCTCCCATTCTTAGTCTTGTCTTGCCATTTTTCAGTGGTATCTTTTCACAGACAGAAGTTTCTAATGTTAGTGTGATTCTCAAATACTTTTAATGTTTCTGAGTGTCACAGAAGATTGCTGATGAGACAGGAGCCTCCAATCATGAGCTAAGCTGAAGACCAGACTACCTGTGTTGACAAATCTGCAACCCAATCCCCTGGACAGGGCATGTGCAGGGAAGTGGTTCATACCTGGCTAGCCAAGGAGCATAGATGGCTGGACTCAACAAATATCGTGCTCTATTTGCTGCAGATCCCAGCCAGGACACTACGGGAGGTATGGCTTCACTAGGGGCAACTTCCAGGCTCTCCTAGCCTAACTGTACTACAGCTTCGGCCGAACTCAAGCCTCTAATGGGAACTTGTTTCTTTCCATTTTTACTGAGCCTGGTTTGGAAAGTTTATTGGACAGGGCAAGTCCCTGAAATGAAACCAGCTCCATGCAATGTGGCCAACTGGCAGCCAAGAGCCATGCTGAGTTGGAGTAGAGAATACACAGATGCCGTATGGCCAGAGCCGAGTGCTGCCTCAGGAAGCAGAGAGATCTGAGCACGACTCCTCAGCAGGCTGAGGAATGAGCCTAGGACCTGTCTGATGCTTCCCTGGCTGCTTAGGTCTGAACATTCATCTCTCCATCAGCAATGGCAGCCTCCAGCACAAACCCACTGTGAAGACTGACTCCCCAGAGCAAAGGTCAGGAGCTTGTATGACATGTGTATTTTAGAATAGTTATTACTTGCATATGCTGTTTTTAAAATTCAAAAAACATAAGAAAAAGAACACAAATTTTTGTTTCTTCTCATCAGCTTGGTTCTCACCTCTCACTTTCCTCCTCAGCCCCTTAACATTTTCTTTATACAAATTCAAGCAAATTTGAATATATATTGCTATACTTCCCAATTTTTATGTGAAAATAACATACAGGCAGTTTTTTAAAAACTACAGATATAAGTGATGTTTAAGCAATAGTTTTAAACTCAGGTTTAAATTTTTTGTTTTGTTTTGTTTTTTGAGATGGAGTCTCACTCCGTTGCCCAGGCTGGAGTGCAGTGGCACAATCTTGGCTCACTGGAACCTCCACCTCCTGGGTTCAAGCAATTCTGCCCTCAGCCTCCTGAGTAGCTGAGATTACAAGCACATGCCACCATGCCCAGCTAATTTTTGTATTTTTAATAGAGACAGAGTTTCATCATGTTGGTCAGGCTGGTCTCGAACTCCTGACCTCATGATCCACCAGCCTTGGCTTTCCAAAGGTTTTACTTTTTGATTAGCTATTTCTTGTGAATTGACTATCATTTGGATATTTTTTCCCTAATCTCCTATGACAGTTTTCAAGTTTTCTTTTAAAAGTCTGTGTTTACTCATCAGTGCAAGGCAACTAAGTCTATAGTGTTTTGTTTTTTTAATTTCGGAATCAGAAAAGTTTAAATGTGTTTGCCAAAGAAAATTTGAAGAAAGAGAAAAGCACAGAAAAGAGTAATTCTCCTACCCTGAAATGTGTAATGATGACTGTTACAGTGTTTAGGACTCTGGTACTTTATAATAGATGTCTTGAATGTCCCAATAAAACACAATCAGGATTAACATTTACTGTAAAGTGGAAAAACATTAATTTACCGTGAAATCACAAATGTCCAAAATTTCCAAGTTCATTGAATGCTGATGTGTTTGTCGATGTGTGTTAACTTGCTCTATGTTTTATTTTATCTGTCTATATATCCTCTTTATTTTATTTTTATTTTCATTTTTTTGAGACAGGCTCAGGCTCAGGCTGGAGTATCATGATGGCTCATTGCAGCCTCCATCTCCTGGGCTCAAGCTATCCCTCCTGCCTCAGCTCCCCAAGTAGTTGGGACTACAGGTATGTACCACCAAGCCTGTCTAATTTTACATTTTTTTGTAGAGATTGGATCTCACTTTGTTGCCCAGGCTGGTCTCGAGCTCCTGGGCTTAAGTGATCATCCCACCTCAGCCTCCCAAAGTGCTAAGATTACAAACATGAGCCACTGTGCCCCGCCATATTTTATTTTTAAAAGGAATCTTAAATAGACACACATTGATTGTGTGCCTAGTGTAAGGAATTATATCACCCCTCTATTCAGTTCAATGTACTGCAAAAAGTATGTATGTACTACTTTACTTGTAATAGTAATTCTTTGTATTTATATATGTACCACAGTTTGCAAAAGTCATTTGCTTTTCTCAACATTCCTTTGAGGGAGGTAGTACTATTCTTATTGGTTGGATGAAGAGACTGAAGGTAAGAGAGGTTAAGTGCCTTGAAAAGTTGGTGGTTTGGACTCCAAGTCTAACTTTCATTCCACCAGACCATGCTGGGAACAGAAGAAAGTAGAAATACCCTACATTCCTAGGCCTCTTTAAGCTTACAATGTAGTTGATGAGACAAGCCCCTAAACCATTAGACATCCAGATAAAAATACTTAGCCTAAGGAGGAGACATGGCCCTCTTCATCAGTCCCTAAGCACTCTCCATTTTGCCAGTTTGAACTGCTTCTCTCTGTTGCCTTACTTGGTCTTCTTTAGGCATGTATGGTACCTGCCCAGACTCTGAAGGCCTTTGAAAGAGAGCTCCTGATAAGATATGGGGAAGAATTGGCTGAGTTCTGGTCCCTGGAGTTCTAAATTGTAGGCGAGGCAGAAATTGTGCATTTTACCTGCAATGGAGACTTTTCACTGACAGGTGAGAGTTGCATCTTAATTGTGTTTTTCCTGTGGCTTAAAAATGTTTTTCACATGTCAATCGTTCATTCAATCATGTTTGATTTAAACAGGCATCCCTGAGGACCCAGTATGTCCCCTAGGGCACCCTGCTAGCCTTAGAGGGAGACAAGATAAATAAAGCATGGCTTATCTCCTTAAGGAACTCTATCTCCATATCATTCTTCTGGTTACTCAGGCAACAGACTTCAAATACAGCATTAGTAGACAATATGCAATCCACACTTTCAATGTAGACACTCAGAGACAGCTCTATAAAAGTATCACTTCTCTATCACATAAGCCAAGAGTTTTTCATCTCTTTCTGAAACCACGATCACTCTTTTTAAGACAGGTTCTCTCTTCTAGGACCAGGATTTAAGGCCATGGTGTCCAACATGTGGTACACAAGACAATCCACATAAGGCACAGGAAGAAAATATTGTATTTTCTTTAATGTTTCTTTTAATGGATCCTCTTAATGTTTCTATTAGTGGGAAGATGTTTTGCATCATGTGTAGTATATTAGAACAGCAGTGTACACACATGCTTTATGAATAAATAAATATATGTATTTTGTGCTGTGCACTCAATAGTGTTTTTTTTTTTGTTTGTTTGTTTTTGTTTTTTTTGAGACGGAGTTTCGCTCTTGTTACCCAGGCTGGAGTGCAATGGCGCGATCTCGGCTCACCGCAACCTCCGCCTCCTGGGTTCAAGCAATTCTCCTGCCTCAGCCTCCTGAGTAGCTGAGACTACAGGCACGCGCCACCATGCCCAGCTAATTTTTTGTATTTTTAGTAGAGACGGGGTTTCACCACATTGACCAGGATGGTCTTGATCTCTCGACCTCGTGATCCACCCGCCTCAGCCTCCCAAAGTGCTGGGATTACAGGCTTGAGCCACCGCGCCCGGCTGCACTCAATAGTGTTTTATTGAGGAGACAGCACTCAAGAATTTGGAGTTTACTGCTCCAAAGCCACAGCTACACTGCCTCTTCTTTCTGAACAGTGTATATGACTCTGCTGAAAAGCTCATTTGGGAAGCTTTCCAAAGTTATTGAGTTCAGATTTGGCCTGATGGCTGAGGAGATAATTAAATAAGGTTTCTAAAATGGTAAAGTTTGAATATAACATGGGAAAGTTCTGTAGACTGTGTGAAATCTTCTGTCTAACATGGAGGAAGGATAGATTTCTTTTTACTTGGATATGCCCTTACCTGTCAGGATCCGGAGTTAGAACTTACTTTTTTTTTTTTTTTAACTTGGAGAATCCATTTTATATTTATTTTGTTGTTGGAACTCTTCCCCAGAGTTATTTCCCAGCCATTTTCCCAAGTAAGTGCCAGATATTGTCACTGCTTCCTGTAGCCCGGCTCCTCTTCTAGCTGAAGTTGAAGGAGCATCAGCTGGGGTCCCGAGTTCCCCTCTCTTATACCGCCAGGCATTCACATTTGGCTTAAAATGTCGAACAGAGTCCCCCATTTGTCAATTCCTGGGAGCATTCTACCAGCTTTACTGACAAATTTAAGTTCTTCTCATTAACCTAACATCTGTGCATCGAATACTCTTTGCCCACTTTCTTGGCCAGGAATGTTTTCTGCTGTGCAACTGTTGATGTCTGGACTGAATATTATTTTTCACTTTCATCTAAAGCAAGCTTGTACAACCTGTGGCCTAGGATGGCTTTCAATGCGATCCAACACAAGTTCGTAAACGTTCTTAAAACATTATGAGATTTTTGTGTGATTTTTATTATTATTTTTGCAGCTCATTAGCTATTGTTAGTGTATTTTATGCGTAGACGTAAAGACAACTTCTTCTTCCACTGTGGCTCAGAAAAGCCAAAAGTTTGGATACCTGCAATCTCGAGTGTTCTCTTGTCTTTTTCTTCATTCTGCCTCTGCCCATGCCTCAGTGGAATCATCATTGATAACTTCTGCAAAAATGCAATTCGTGTTTAACTAAAAACAATTGTCTATGATAATTCAAAAAATACTTAGGTAGAGAAAGTGGATTGTGATTATCTGAACTGCAAGAAGGTCTTTAAAGACAGATTCTTTTTCATCTTCTTGATGTATCATCAGGTTCATAAAAATTCAACTTTGTATGACTGTTCTAGGAAACATCTGTTGTGTCATGCAAATGTTGTGGAATACTGTGTAGTTGAAGCATCCCTTTCCTCCAGTTCAGGCCATGACTAAAGCCTTTGCTTGGAGTGTCTGTGTTTTGATATGAAATTTGAGAAATTGCCTCATCTACATCAGAGATAAACTAGATGATCCTTGAAAACATCCACTTTTGGCTTTAGAGTGTTAATATTGAATTTATCAAACCCAGGGTCCCCTGGGGACAAAAGTAGGCTGGCAAAATAGCTTTTGGATAGGTCATTCAGAATGATCTTTTCTTCTAAAGCAAATGAGGAATTCCTGTCCTTGATGCCCAAGTATAATAACATGTCATTATATAATTAGATGGAGAAGACTAAGTACTGTAAGCAATAGACCATATGTTGTATAGTGGCTCAGATACAACAGAAGTTTACTTTTTGTTCTTATGACAGCCCTGGACAATAAAAAGGATGGCAGCATGGCTTTCCTGCAGGCAAATCTTTCAGGGATACAGACTGGAGAGGCTCTAGCATCTTCAACCTGTGGCTTCCAGACTTTTCCCCAGGAAGTGTCTCCATTGCAGCCACCCAGCAGGCAGATGAAACATGGAGAAATGTGCATGGCCAGGTAGGGATGTGTTGCCCTTCACTTCTGCTCACATTCTACTGCTAGAACAGAGTCACACACCGTGCCTAAGTGCAAGCAAGGGTGGGGAATGAGGGCTAGTTACACACGGAGGCAGAAAAGGAGAATGTGAGTGCTGGTCTTTGCTATAGTATCTGCACTCTTTTGCTCATGGAAAAATTTACTTCAAAGTTCCGTTTTACCAACCAGTGAGAATCAATTGTGTGTTCAGAAGTAGCTCTGGGATCACCACAAACCTGTGCTAATATGAGTCAAATGTCACAGAGTCGATTTGGGTTTTCAGAAGATTGGCAAATCTCCATTGGAGGAATGAGTAGGGGTGACTTCTCCGGAACTGTACAAACTGGTTCAGCCCATCTCCTGGCCTCAGCCTGTGATTCAGTCCTCCCAAGTATCTGAAAAGCCCATGTGCACTGCATTCTCATGTGATCGGGGGAAATTCTGGTCTTATCTTCACAAATAAAAATAATTATTGTGCTAAAATCGCCCACTTGTTATCTGGAAAGACAGCAGGAATCCCTTAGCAGGAAGGACCCCAGGAACCCTGCTACAAATATGGGCCAATAAATGGGCAAAAGTAGGGAGACTTTCATCTTTTGGAGAAACTAATACATAGGGCATCAGCTGAGTTTCCATTTCAGTGCAACTTAAGCCTGAGTGATAAAGGCAGCAGTGTTCTGTGAACCTTATATTACATAACCCTCATGTGATTCAGGGCTGCTATTTATAGTTTTCCATTGTGTAGGGCTCTGGACTGGGTTACAGGGATGCAGCTTCCTTCTGCAGTATCCCAGGAGGAGATCAAAACGACTCTGCAGTGTACCCAGCTTTCACTTGGCTTAGGTCTTTCATGACTGCTTCTGTTTTATTGTCTTACTTAAGTTTCGGCTCCTACCTTTCCCTTACACTTGATTGTTCATTCATTCATTCACTGATTCATTCAACAAATACTTAGTGCCTGCTAGGCACTGAGGATAAACAGTTGAGAAGACACTCTTTGGGTGGAGGTAGGGAGTAGAAAAATACTGACTCCTAGACCCCCATCCAAGACCAATGAGAACAGTGTCTGGGTAGTGAGTTCTGGGCGTAAGTGTAATTTAAAATCTCCCTAAGAGAATCCAGTGCATTGCCAGGATGGAGAACCGTTAGATTTGTAGATCCTGAAGCCAGAGGAATGTATGAAATTTAATATTCCAGGGAGGAAGACTAGGATGATAAATACAGAGTTCTAAGTAGGCGTCAAAAAAACAGTAGAGGGGGGATTGGGAATTGCTTGATACAGAGAAAGAAATATAATTTTGTGGTCAAATCAATAAGTAGTGGAATTTCAACCTTTCTACCTTTTTCAACCTTTGTAGCTTTGTGTAATTCTGGAAAAGTCATTTAAACTCTTTGAGCCTTTGCTTTTTTCATTAAAAAATGAGGATAATTAGAATCTTCACAACCTAGGATTGCTGCGAGCATCTAAGCAAAGAGTCTGGTGGACAATAAATCTCAGTTGTTTTTGTTATTATTTGGAGTTCAGGAGGAGAGATCAAGAACAGAAAGGTGGACAATGTAAAGGTGATTTTCTATCCTATGGGATCCTCTCTTGCTTCCAAAGTTGGGGAGAAGTCCATTATCATTTTTATCTTAAAACTCACACAAAAATGTTGTTAATCAGAGTGCCAATTAATTAAAAAGAAAACTTCATGTGTTTTTAAAAGGCCCTTTTTTTGGAGGACATGTCAGAAAGTGCTCAGGCCTCCCTGGGGACCTTTCACTGTTTTCTGCTGTTAGGCAAACCTTAGCAGGCAGGTGGAGGGCACGGCCTTGAGCGTTATAAAAGGTCTCACCATTCTGAGTGGGTGAAAGCAGCAGACCCTGTGTGGTTGAGCCATTCAGACACCATTCTCTCTGGGTATTTAACCATTGTTAGCACTGGTTTTAGTGATCAACTGTCCATAGATAAGCAGAAATGTATATTCAATATATTCCCCCTTTTTCACTTATAACACAGTCCTAAGTCCTGGTTTTGTTTTGTTTTTTTTACCTTGACAATAACTTGGTGATTATTTCTATCAACCCATAAAGAGCTTCTTCATTTTAAAAATAGCTACACAGTATTCTTTAATGCGGATGCATTATAATTTATTTAACCAATATTCTCTTTATGGATATTTAGGATGTTCTTAGCCTTTTGTTATGTCAAACATTGCTGGAGTGATAGACTGTGTATGTATGTCATTTTGTATGTGTGAAAACCTTTTGAACTATAAATTCCTGGAGGTGTAATAGCTGGGTCAAATGGTACATGCATTTATAGGTTGCCCTTCACAGAGGCTTTTGTTATATGGGGCTCTAAACTTAATTCCCACTTCCACCAGCAATGTAAGAGAATGCCTGTTTCCCTGCACTGTCTGTTACAAAGTTTGGTTTCCACCAGTGTGCTTAGTGCAAAATGATACCTCCGTATAGCTGCAATGTGCATCTCTTTCATTGTGAGTGATGTTGAGCCCTTTTTCATGTTTTAAGACTCATTTGAGTTTTCTCTGCTGGCAAGAGTTGGTTAATATCCCATGTCTATTTTCCAACTGAGTCATTGGTTTGTTCCTTGTTGATTTTTGAGAATTCTTTATATGTTGAGGAAATTTAGCACTGCATCTATGGCAAATATATTCTTCCTTTCAGTTCTGTCTTTTCTCTTTTGATCTTGTTTTGCAGGATTTTGTAGCTTCTGTGTTTTGTGTATGTTATAAATCAAAAGATATTCACTTTGCAATTATAAATAATTTTAAAATCTTTTTTAATTTTTAAAATAAATTTAAAAATTTTTGGATCAGTTTAGCCAGAAAAGATTATTAAATAATTGTTTCATGGTTTCTTAGATCACTTGTAACATGCTATTTTTTACATTAAAATTTTTACACCATTTGGAATTTGTCCTGGCATACGGTGTGAGGTTTGGGTTCCAACTTAATTTTTTAAATTAATTAATTATTATTATTATTTTTTGAGATAGAGTCTCGCTCTGTCACTCAGGTTGGAGCGCAGTGGCACAATCTTGGCTCACTGCAAACTCTGCCTCCCGGGATCGAGCGATTATCCTGCCTCAGCCTCCCAAGTAACTGGGATTACAGGTGCACTCCACCATACCCAACTAATTTTGTAGTTTGTATTTTTTTTTTTTTTTTAGTAGAGACAGAATTCCACCATGTATGTTAGGCTGGTCTTGAACTCCTGACCTCAAGTGATCCACCTGCCTTGGCCTCTGAAAGTGCTAGGATTGCAGGAGTGAGCCACCACATCTGGCACCAACTTTAGTTTTAAATGTCCATCCAGGCAGGGCATGGTGGCTTATGCCTGTAATCCCAGCACTTTGGAAGGCCAAGGTGGGTGGATCATCTGAGTTCAGGAATTCGAGACCAGCCTGGCCAACACGACAAAACCCTGTCTCTACTAAAAATATACAAATTGGCTGGGTATGGTGGCATGCAACTTGGGAGGCCGAGGCAGGAGAATTGCCTGAACCCAGGAGGCAGAGGCTGCAGTGAGCCGAGATCATGCCACTGTACTCCAGCCTGGGTGACAGAGTGAAACTTCATCTCAAAAATAAATAAATAAATAAAATAAAACATGAGGCCAGTGTGGTGGCTCATTCCTGTTATCCTAGCACTTTGGGAGGCCAAGGCCAGCCTGACTAACGTGGTGAAATCCTGTCTCTACTAAAAATACAAAAATTAGCCGGGCATGGTAGTGAGTGCCTGTAATCCCAGCTGCTTGGTAGGCTGAGGCAGGAGAATCACTTGAACCTGGAGGTGGAGGTTGCAGTGAGCTGAGATCATGCTATTGCACTCCAGCCTAGGCAACAAAGAGAGACTCTGTCTCGTAAGTAAGTAAGTAAGTAAATAAATAAATAAATAAATAAATGCCATCCAGATACTTTAAAGCAGGCGTCCCCAAACTACGGCCCGTGGGCCGCATGTGGCCCCCTAAGGCCATTTATCCAGCCCCCTGCCGCACTTCAGGAAGGGGCACCTCTTTCATTGGTGGTCAGTGAGAGGAGCACAGTATGTGGCAGCCCTCCAACGGTCTGAGGGACAGTGAACTGGCCCTCTGTGTTAAAAGTTTGGGGACACCTGCCTTAAAGCCTTTAATTGAATAATCTATCTTTTCTTCATTGATTTGAGATTCTATTCCTTAACATACATTAAACTTCTAGAATATATGAAATTTCTTTATGCTCTTGTGTCTGTTTTTGGACTTTCTATTCTTTTCTATTGATCTCTGTCTATTCATCCATCAGTATTACACATTTTAAATCACTATAGCTTTATAAAATACTTTAATTTCTGGTTTGAAAAAAATCTCATAATTCTTTTTCAGGGTTTTCTTGCTTATTCTTGTTTATTTTTCCATTTGAACTTTAGAATCAACTAGTTCAGCTTAAACAGTTAACATTGTATTGGTACGATATTACACTTATTGATTAGCAAGGAGAGGCCTGATAGCTTTATACGTGTTACCTTCACAGTGTGGTGGTCCTGCCTCTTGGTTAGTATGATCCAATATCACCAGTCAAATATACCACTGCTCTACCTGAGAGACCAAGTGAGAGAGGGGGAAGAGGGGCAATCCAAAGTTTACCCCATGCCACTGCATCCTGGGGAGTAGAGCAGGAAACCTCTGTTCCATGGAAACATGAGGAGCAGATGGACAAAAGATGCTCACCGTGACAGTGGACCTTGAAGAGCACCTGATGGGAATTCTTCCTCAGGATATATTTTGATGGCTCTTAAAGAAATTTGGTCTTACAGTTCTGGAGATGTGGTCATTAGAAGTGTGTGTAGAGAATTTCACCTGCTGAAAAGGACAGTCAGAGGCAGGTATAGTACAAAGAACATGGGCCCAATAGAACTGAGTTTAAATCCAGTTGTACGATTTGGGGCACTTCACTTCTCCAAGTCTCATTTTTCTCACCTTCGGAAATTCGTTGTGGAATTGTCAGGATCATAATTAATATGTCAAAATTCTAGCACAGCACCTGGCATATGTTAGGTGTATATTTTGCACCAAAGACGCATTTGAATTACTTTATAGTCTTTTTGAAGGTGTTGGCAAATGTCTGCTGCAGAGAATGTCCCCATAGACCCCAGAGAGACCTCCTCCCACCCATCAGCTCCATGGAGAAGGCACCTAGGAGACAGGACTGGTCTTTGCATTTCCGGGATTCCAAGCATTTCAATGCTCTCAAGCATTTGCTCTTGTCCTGTGATTCACTTAGGTTCTCTCATGTCAATACACCTCTATGCATTCCACTTGCAGGAATTTTTTTTTTTTAATGTTTGTGTCATCCCAAAAGGGAGATATTCTATATGTAAACAAAGAGAAATTTGATCCTTTAAAAAGTGCTGAGTATTTTTCCTGATTATGATCTTAACATATGCGCAGTTAAGAAACAGTGAAAAAAAATAGAGAAAAGCAAGAAAGTAAATGAAAACATGAAACAGAAAATATTTATCAGTATGTATAATTTTGGGTTTATTTCTGTGTCTACGCCCACCTCCACATGAACCGTGATACTGACGTCTATATCCACACTTGTATAGATATTCACACCCATGTAGCTATTTGCATTGATCTGAATATAGGATCATACCTTATGTAATTTGGTGGCTTGCATTTTTAACATTGTATCATATCTTTCATGTTATGCAACATTTCTGGTAAACACAATTTTTGATGACTGTATAATATTTTGTGTATTTTTCTTTTAAAAGTAAAAAATGATGCAAGCAGAGTTTATCTTCACTAATACTAGTTAGAGAGATAAAGTGTGGGGTTATTATTCATACATTTCCATTTAGATATTATACAAGTGATGTAAAGAAACCAGTTAATTTCTGAAAACTTAGAATAATGAATGAAAGCCCATTTAGAGTGATTGCCTCCTATCACTTTTTAAGGAAAAAGACTGGAATGTTTTTCAGTCATTACCGAGTGACTTGCGCAACGATTTTTATGAGGAGTCTAACAAAAGCCAAAAGCAAGAATTATGTCCCGCCTTTCGTTTCCAGAACACAGAGTGTTTATCCTTTCTATGGGGCGAAGTTGGACATTTTCCATAAAGCAAAACAACATGGAAATCTAGAGCAATTTGAGCCAAATGATAAATAAAAAGCAAGTAAAGTAAATCAAGAAATACTTGTGGGAGAATGAACTAGGTCACTTCTCTCATCCCACTGTGACACGTTTTGCTGTGTCTCTGGTGGTTGACCACAAGATGTCACTATGGCATCTTTAATCCTAATAGTCATGTAGCTAGCTGGGGGTGGGGAAAGAAAGGGAAGAAAGAAAATCTTACAGTTCTATGCAAAATGGAATGGTACATTTTTTTTTTTTTTCCTGGCAGGCAGCCAGGCTAATAAAAAAAATTTTTTTTTTTACACCAACACTATGAATTGAAAAGGCTTTCAAGAAACATCTGCAGTGAAACTGTTAACTCCAAAGAAGTCCAACATCGTATTTATACTGTATAAATTAAAATGGAAAATAAAAACCCATTTGGGCCAGTGTGAAAATCTCCAGAGCAAGAGAGAAATACTTCTTAAGTCAATCCATTTTCAAAAACGATAGCATTAAATGTGGAGGATGTAAGAGCAGAAAACAACTGAAATCGGGCACAGTGGAGCTTCAAATAACCAGTTTCCAAAAATGTGTATTGTTAATCGACCACATTTCCCTTCACACTCAAATTTTAGGAGAAAGAAACAAATTCTTTTAAAAAGGGCAAACTCCTCTCGTGTTACTTGGGGAAATGATTTTCAGAGATGACCAGCGCAGCCAGCAGTGGGCCTCCATGTGACGTATCTGTAGGTAAATAAAGGAGAGCTGACGTTCTCAGTCATGATTCTGAGGAAATGAAAGTTCCCTGGTCATCAATAAAACACTATTTCTTTACACCAAAGGCAAAGCAGTGCTTGTAAAAAGCAGGAACACATAAAATAAATCCTGGGATTTGTATGGCTACCTATCGGATGGTCTCCCCAGCTTGCCGCCTTTGTGTGAATGTTCATAATGCATTTCTCCGTTCACATGGTGTTGGTGTCACTGGCATACAATGTGGCCTTTCCGCTGACCTCCTGGGTGGCCAGCAGCCTGGCCAAAATCTCTTCCTCAGGAATCAGCAGTTGAGTCACTTGAGTCTCTCTCCAGATGACAGGACAAACTCTGCAACTGCTGGTCACCATATTTTCCATCTTGTGGACCAAGATGCAAAAAAACAAAACACAACAAAAGCAGAGGTAAGAATGATGGGGCACCGAAGAAGCCTTGATGGCATCCGGATGTCTGGTTCCAATTTGTCCTTGACACATAGAGTCAGCCCTTCTTCACGCCTATAATCCCAGCACTTTGGGAGGCCAAGGTGGGAGGATCACACAGTCAAGAGATCGAGACCGTCTTGGCCAACATGGGGAAACCCCATCTCTACTAAAAAATACAAAAAGTAGCTGGGCATGGTGGCACTCGCCTGTAATCTCAGCTACTGGGAAGCTGAGGCAGGAGCATTTCTTGAACCTAGGAGGCAGAGGTTGCAATTAGCCAAGCTGGCGCCACTGCACTCCACCCTGGTGCCTGGCGACAGAGCAAGACTCTGTCTCAAAAGAAAAAAGAAGGGGAATCAGCCACTTTCGGATTCCAAGAGAAAGCCCTCATCATAAATAATCATTTGTTCAATCACGTGACTCTGGAGGTTACAATTTCTTGCAACCCAAAGAGCCTTAATTTATGAAGAGACCACTCAAGATAATCTGGAGCTCAAGTTACTGTCATTTTTCCTCTTTGCACCTCAACTCTCCTCAGCTCTCCAGCTGTCCTCTTCCCCCATCATTTATTTATCCAGGCATTTAGGTTAAGGAGTATTTTATTTGGTCTTTTGAACCAGCAGTCCTGGTTTGTTGAGGGACAGTGGGGATAATTCAGAATATCTTCAAGAAAATGCTTTGACAGATGACTTTCAGCATCCATGATCTTTGGCTGAATTGTATCTGTAAATCAGAACTTTACAATAGCAGTTCCCACAATTTGTTCACTAGAACATTAATTCTTAAAATTTTAAGCAAAAAAGGATTCTATAGTAAAATAAGTTTGGGGAAAATTGCAAAGTATAACTCCCTTCTGGAGACTCACAATTCATGTTAATATATTAAAGGCTCTGACAAGTCCTGTGGTTAAAAAAGGAATCTAAATTTGTTTAGCCTGGGATTTTACAAGTATATGGGATAATAGATTTATTTTGGGGGTGTTAGTCCTTATTTACAACATTTTAGAATGTTACTTAAGATGTTTGTTTAACTCTGCTTTACAACCAGACTGAGTTTGAGGTGGGCCCACTCTGGGAATTTTGATGCTAAAGATCCTTCAAAATCTCAATCTCTCACCCGTTTAGCCCTTAATTACCGAGGGGATTAATCAGAAGATCTGGAGAATGGCCCGGACATCAGTGCTGTGGGAAAGGCTGCCTCTTGGCTTCTTTTGCAGCTCCTACATTTCCCAGAGTCCTGACTCAATGTCCCAATTTTATGCCTTTTGCGAAATATACACAAAGAGATGAAGTTTCACAGAGTGTTTCACATGCTTACTGTAACCAGCACCAGATCAAGAAACAATATTCCTAGCGCTCAGAAGCCCCCTTGTGCTCTCTTTCAGTCATCCCCACCCTCATCCCGACTCCCAAAAGATAACCACTACCTTTAAGCCTTTTTTTCCCCCAACTAAACGAATACATACTGGAGGACTGGGGTCAATCCTTGATCTCTTTATATCCCTGCAGTGTCCTGAATAGGACTTAGTCAGTGAAGGAGACTTAACTGTTCATCTACAAGCATGAGCCACAAAAGCACAGCTGCCCATCAAACGCCTTTGTAGGGTGGTAGAAGACCGTGGAGTCAGACTGCCTGGGTTCAAGCCTGCCTTTATGACTGGCTACCTGTCTGACCACGGACAATTGCTTAATCTTTCCGGACCTCAATTCCTGATTTGCAGAAAAGAGTAAATCTACTTTACGGGAATGTTGTAGGGATCAAGTGAAATATTAACAAAAAGCTCCTTGCAAAGAGCCAGGCAAATAGTAAATGCTCAACACACACTTGGTTCTCAGATTTGTCACCCTAAATGTTCCTTCGGCATCCCATTTTCCCGTTGTAAGTCAGGCAAGAATGAAGGAGCCATGCTAGTCTCACCTGCAACTTTTTGTAGAAGCATGAAGGCGAGTGTTCACTTATAGGGCTGGTGCCAGTTTCTGGATAATAGGTGGCATTCAGTTGTTATGTCTCTTTAATCTACTTTAAACTGCTTTGGCTTTGTCTTTCTTGATATTGACACTTTCGAAAAGTACAAGCAGAATATTTGGGTTTATCTAATGTTTCTTCACGATTAGATTCCGGATGTGCATTTTCGTTAGGAATACCGTGGAAATGAAGCTGTGTCTTCTTACTGCCTTGCGTCAGTAATAATGTTGATTTGTCCAATCACGGTGATAGGGCAAATCAACATCATCAACATTGGTGATATCTCCAAGCTATGACCTTCTTCCTATCCATGCTATGATCTTCTTCCTGTTCATGTTCAAGGAATGTAGGTCAAAGGGCCTTTCTAGTTGATTGCTTGAAATGGGTATGCTGAATTTTTACAAGGGGGTGGAGAAAGAGGCTTTCTGCCCTTGTTAAGCCTACTATTCAAAGAAGAACTCAGCAAAATGGTCAATGGTACACTGACATCCATCTCCGACACATTAAACAGCTGTGTGGTAAGACATTGGGATTGGATTGGTTGTAGTTTTCAATGTTTCTCAAACTTATTTTGTCTGAACAAAGAAAGCAAGAGCTTTTTAGGAGCAGCTACTTCCAAGTAGGGAGCTGAGGGCTTACACGCGTTCATCAGTACATTTCTCTGTGCTATTGTTAGCATAATCCAGAACAAGCTTTCAAATATTTTGAAATCCATTGGGTATGTGGGATAATTCATTTATTCAGCCATTATGTCTTGGTCACTGTGGTAGGCTAATCCCTGGACATGCAAATGTTACTTTGATGGCATTAATATTCTCATGTGGAAGAGAGACAATAAACAAATGGATAGATGCACAATCTTCTGTCAGAGGGCGATACACGCTGTCTACTAAAAATAAACCAGGTGGCTGAGGCCCAGGGGAATGGTGGGAAATGAGTTGGTCAGGCTGTGAAGGATTCTGCAGTGGGTGCTCTACGAAAGGGGTAAAGGATTTGTATTTTATTCTAAGTTTGGCTCTGGGAGTTTTCAGTATAATTTGCAAGTCAGTAAGTTCACCCTTGAGATGTCCTGGGGGCTGACTGATGTTCCTGTCCTGGTTTAGCCCCTAAGTCGCTCTGTGACCTTGGGAGATTTCCTTGACCTCTGTAGATTTCAACATCCTTATCTTCAGTTCAAATAACTATAATTTATATGGTTTTTGCTCTTAAAATACAAAACCAACACTCATAATCCCTTCCTGAACAGGGAGACATTAATCAGAAACACAATGGCTCCTCTGGCCAAGACGATCTTACTCAGGACCACTAGAGGGAGGCCAGTGAGGCTACCTTTGCAGAATTGAAATGTTAAGACTGAAGGCATGTTGTTTAAAAAAGCTCTGGCTCACTTCCATGGTCCGCTTCTAATTAGATATAGGGCTAGACTCTAAACCACACACATTTTCAGCCAACCCTAGAAGGCCTAGGCCCCTTTTCAGTCTCAAAGCAGTCAAGCCACAAGCCACAAGTGATGAGCTTTCAGACCAGAGGAGAGGAATGAAGAGTCACAGATACAGTGTCTCGTCCCTGACCCTGGTATCTAGGGCCTACTCAAATTGAGAAGCAGCTTCTGTTAACATTCCTTGTGAACTGCCCCAACTCCTGATGATTAAAGAGCTAAGATATGACCGAAGTGTCTCTCAGTTCTTCCAAGAGTAATTTTATAATTTATCTTTTCCCTGTGGGTTCAATGTTAGAAGCTGGTAAAACATCCTCTTTCCCCCACATCAAAGTGGAAACAAAATAATTTGGAATTCACGTAATGAAAACCTCAATTTCAAGGATCTAAAGGCCCTTTTAAGAAAAATCACAAGGAAGGAGGTAAATTCTGGAGGCATTTTTAGCACATATGATTAATGCAATATAAGAATAATAACCATTAAGAGAATTTTCTTTTTCCTTCACTTCATCCTTCTAACACCTTTTAATGCCTAAATTCAAAAACTGAAGAGGGTGGGGTTTCTAGAAATGTATTCATTCAGTAAACTTCAAAAAAAAGCAATCTAACTCCTTATTTTGACATGTCTGACTAACAAAAGTTTTACAACTAATACAAACAATTCCTGAACAAGCTTCTTCCAGATTCCAAATACAAACATCTTATGTTTGCTCTCCTCTCTTCTCACTCTCTCATACTGCTGAACCATTAGAGACTGAACTGCAAAAGTTACCGTTTCTCCCATTTAGTGTGTATTTCCTAAAAACAGGAACACTCTTAGATCACTGCCGTACAATGATTAAAATCAAGAAATTAATATTAAAACAACATATTGTACAATCTACAGACTTTATTCTGATTTTTCCAGTTGCCGTAAATATTAAAACAACGTAGTGTCCAATCTACGGACTTTATTTTGATTTTTCCAATTGCCATATGTGTATGCATGTGAATACAATTTAATTTTTTTTAATCTAGTAAAAAAGTGCCTGGATAATATGTGGCATCCAGTCATTATATCTCTTTAGTCTCCTTTAAACTGCTTTCGCTTTGTCTTTCTTGATATTGACACTTTTGGAAAGTATAAGCAAAATATTTGGTAGAATGTCTCTCCATTCAGGTTTGTCTAATGTTTCTTCATGATTAGATTCAGGGTAGGCATTTTTGTTAGGAATACCATGGAAAGCATGCTGTGTCTTCTTATTACCTTGCATCAGGAATAGTATTGATTTGCCCAGTCACTGGTGATATTAACCTGGATCACTTGTTAAGGTGGTGTAAACATATGAAAACTCTTTATGTATTAGGAAATGCACTAGGCTAATGGTTCTTAATCTTTACATCTTAGAAATACCTTACACTCTTAAAAATTATTGAGGCTCTCAAAGAGCTTGTACTGATGTTAGTTATAGCTATCAATATTTACTGTATTATATTAGAAATTAAAACTGAGAAATTAAAAAATACCGATTAACTTGTTTGAAAGTACCAGTAACATACCTATTGCATAGTAGCATGAACAATGTGTTTTATAAAAAATAACTATTTTTTCAAAACAAAAAATATTAGTGATGAGATTGTCGTTGTTTTGCATTTTTGCAAGCTTCTTTAATGTCTGGCTTAATATAAAGTAGCTAGATTCTCATATTTGCTTCTGGATCCAATCTATTGCAATATATTTTTTGGTTGAAATATATGAAGAAGAAAACATACATCTGTAATTGGAAAAGGAAGGAGTATTTTAGCAGCCCCACAATTGTGAATAACGTTGTTTGATACTATTTCAAAATTTAATTAAGTAGTGGTATCTTAAAGGTTAGTTACAATGTAAAATCTGAAACCATATCAATGAACATTTTGTTAGCTGTTAACATTAAAATCCACTGGATTATTATGCACTCCTTTCACCTATGCTTGACTTTTGTAACATCACACATTGGTCATTTGGAAAATATTGGCTCCCTAAGTTATACATCTCATCCAAATGTTGCCACTTCTTTACACAATCACTGAATAAATCATATTTGTTAATATCACCACTGAGCTCTTCAGAAAGCACTTAGCTATTGGGAAGCTGTGAAATTTACAGGGGTGCATACACATTTCCAAAATTTGAGGTTTTACCTGAAGGCCAAATTTTTATGGACAACAAATATTGTTAGCTGTATTCTTTGAAGTCACAGGTTTCCTTTGTTTATTTTGAGAAAATGTCCTCTAAATTCCCAAGTCTGAATAACGAATGCTTGTCGGTCAGTTGTTCTTTCAAGTAAAAATGATGTTACATGAAGAAAGTGATGAGTTCAGCTCACAACTCAAACAACTGCACGAATGCTTTTCCCAGACAACCACGGTGCTTCAGGATGCAGCACCAGCGCTTCATGCACTTTCCCCATTTATCACGCGGACCATTTAAAAAGTTGGGCAGCCAAGGGTCAAGGTTTAATGCAATTAACACATTTTTGCTGCTTCCTCAGGGACATTTTAAAGTAAAACTGGAATTCTTTTTTTAAGCCCAAAGTGCATCACACTGAAGATGACAATGGCTGTGACAATGGCTATTAGTAAGGTTTGGTTATCACTGCCTTGATTAAGGTGCCTGCAGTTGTCCACACTGTTGCTTTTGAAATATGCATAAATATCAACAAAGTGAAAAAGGCAAATAATGTCATAACACCATCGTAAAAATCTTTTTGACCGCAAAGTGTCTCGGGGACACCTGGGGTCTGGGGACCACACCTTGAGGAGGCAGTGAGACACATCTATATATTATACAAGTTCTGTCCTCCAGGAGCTCAAAACCTAGTTGAAAATGAATACCAGCCGACCAAAAGTCCGTTTTTTGAAGGAGGAGTCCACAAGTATATATAAGTTAGTGATAATATTTCGCTTCTTGTTCTGGGTTGTGAGTTCAAGGGAGTTAGTTGAACTATAAACCTGTGTGTGCTATGTAATATGGATGTTTAATTTGTTCACTTGATGTGTGACTAGACCTGAGATAGGCTCTAAAGGTAAAATATATACCAGATTTTGAAGCTTTTATATGCGAAAAAATGTAAATATCTCATTTATAATTTTTATAATTGATTAATGTTGAAGGGATAACTTTTCAGATATATTGGATTACATGAAACGTATTATTTAAAATGGGGCTATTAGCAGTTTTAAAGTTACAAATGTGGTTTGCATTATATTTCTGTTGGGCAGTGGCTTGTATTATATTTCTCTTGGGCAGAACTATAAATAAATACACAGTTGAAATAAAATACTGATTATAAAACAAGGCCAAGCATAGCAGTGATAATAATGCATTCATTACAAACCAAGGATTATTTTTCAACTGATTTCATGCATCTGAAGTAAAGGGTGAAAAATAAGTGGTGTGGTAAAGCTTATTTAAATCATTGATAAAGATAGGGATTGTTAAGTGAACGCAGAGGAGGGCACCCATCCAGTCTTGGTTGGTCACGGAAGGCTTCTGAAAAAAAGGGATGTGTTAGTTGCAACTGAAGGAAAATTAGAGATTATTTTTTTATGGAGACGAAGTCTCACTCTGTCACCCAAGCTGGAGTAGAGTGGTGTGATCTCAGCTCACTGCAACCTCTACCTCCTGGTTCAAATGATTCTTCTGCCTCAGCTTCCCAAGTAGCTGGGTCTACAGGTATGCATCATCACGCCCAGATACTTTTGTCTTTATCATAGAGACGAGGTTTCACCATGTTGGCCAGACTGGTCTCCGGATTAGAAATGATCCTTCCACCTCAGCCTCCCAAAGTGCTAGGATTACAGGCATGAGCCACCACTCCCAGTAGGAGAATTAGAAATTCTTCAGGAGAATTAAGTGTAAGAGAGACATAGGAGGAGAGTACTTCAGGGAGAAGGAACAGAACTTGCAAAGTTTTAGTATTGTTCCGTAGCTCACTTGGAGAACTCCAAAATTTATAGGAGCTTGTGATACTATTACATCACCACCTGCAGCTATTTACATAAAGTTCTGTTTTCCCTGAGGCACTTGTACATCAAAGAGAAGGTTTATTTTACTTTCTTTTTCTCGAAAGAATCATGAATTTAAAACTAGATATTTAAAAATCTGGGAAACATCTTGGGCTCATAGCAAGAGATATACTTTGCAATTACTATTTAGTTTTACAGACACACACAGGGTTTTGCTTAACTGAATCTTGCCAAAAATTCAACCTTTTGCTCCAGAATAGTAACAACTTGACTCCATAATGCAGAGAGCTACACATGACTCTCAGCAAGAGGGAAAGTGAAAAAACTAAAACTCTGCAAAGGCATAAAAATGATATTAATTTTACAGTGACCTCACATGAGTGTTATGGTTAATGCCTAGCTAAGCAGAGATCCTAGAGTGTCGGAATTGGAGAGGACATTGACGATGAACCATCTTCCAGCCCAGTCGCTAACCTGTCAATAATAACAGTCCCTAGTGAATGTCGGAGCTAGGATTTAAACAGATGTCTGTACCTTTAACTTGACCTCTTCCCTTCTCCTTGGATGCAAAACATGTCTGAAATCCTCAGTCTTTCAAAAACTAGAACATCTTCAGTGTGAAAGACTAGAATATTTTCAGTGTGAAAAAAGACTAGAACATCTTCAGTGTGACAAAAGCATACCCATACCCCAAACCAATTTCCTGAGCTCCACCATTTACTTTCATGACCATCTCAGCTGGGCAGCACCCCACAAACATCGTCCTCATTGTCTGCTGGTTTAGCTTTGCCTCACTTCTGCTGGGATGTAGTTGCTATGAGGGCAGGGACTTCACCTGCCCTGTCAGTGGGTGTATCCTTTGGGCTGAAGACAACCTTTGACACACAGTAGGTGCTCACAAAGGGTTGTACTTGTTTAGTGTACTGCACAGTGTATTTCCTGACTGGTGACCTATGCAAAATTTTTCTGTTTGTCATCATTGAGAATGATAATGTGTCTGCTTAACCCAGATGCTCTCTTTTCCCTAGGAGGCTAAATGTAGACATGACTCACCAACTAGTCTTCAGTAGTTAGCTCATCCCAAACACTAGTGAAATCGCTTAGCAAAGATGACAGTGAGAGAAATCTAGCATACCTGACTCCATCTTGCTTTTAGCCTCAAAGGCTGGTTGTTCTCACTCATTCTTGGCCATAGGCAAAGCTGATCATGTGAAGATTTAATTTGTAGTTTAACTTTGAAGCAAGAATGGTAATAGTCTTTTCCTAAAACTAGCCCCCTCCTTGTTCAGGGACCAAAGACCATCTTTGTGAAACTAATGAATGGCCACAATATTAGGATTATGGGAGAAGACTAAATTCTGCTAAAATGTAGGCTTAATTCCCATAATCCCTGGCTGCTCAGGAGTCATGTGGCCAGAGGTCATAAGAACTGTGACTTCCTCCATTGCTTCTACAGATAACATCACTATTGTAGAGCCTAAGATTGCTTTTTTGGGATGTTGTTCAGATTTTTACAAGCTGGCTCATCTGACCCCACCTGAACCCATGGCTTACAACTCAGCCAGCTCTGTGACTCTCACCCTGAGGTGGACTCAGTCCACAAGGACCATTTCCACATTTCCCTATGATTGCATCCCCAACCAATCAGCAGCACCCTTAGTCCTCTGCCCACAAAACTCTCCTTGAAAATCCCTAGCCTCTGAGCTGTGGGGATACTGATTTCAGTGATAACTGTCTTCTGCCTGGCCCAAGTCATGATCATTAAACTCTTTCTTTACTGCAATACCATGGTCTCAGTGAATTGGTTTTGTCTGTGCAGCAGGCATGAAGAGCCATTGTGTGATAACACTGGAAGAGGAGGAGCTGAAGATAAGAGCCATTCTGTTTGTCTTCCAGCCCCTCCTTTCCTCCTCCTCTTGGTAACGGACCCAGTGCCTCCTCAGTGCCAGGCACTTGACAAATATCATTTCCCGTCCTTGCAACAACCCTACAAGATGATGGCTATTAATGTTGCCATCATGACTGTATTACAAACAAGGAAACTAAAGCTTGGAGAGTTGATGCCACTTGCCCAAGTCCATACTGTCAGTGGTAATGGATTTGTCTGGGATTTAAATGCTGCTCTGTGTCACTCACCCCAAAGTCTGGCCTTACTCTTCCATCCACAGGAAATCTGGTCTCAGATTCTGGAATGCAGGCAGCTTGAGGAGGAGAATCAGTGTTCTGGGGATACCTGAAATAAAATGAAAGTGATAAGCAAGCAGTACTGTGAAGCATGACGCTTCCTGGGCACTTACCATGGGCCAGCACCACACTAGACACATTACTGGGACATCTCAATTACTAGTGGGCACAATTTGTAAGGAGAGAAGAATCTTAGGCCTGCAGAAGTTATTTGTTATTATACACCTTCACACTTTGCTCTTTTCGCTTTGTGGTATTGTATATAATAGTAACTTCTCTGCTATGTATCACACTCAGTGCTAAGTGCTTCATGGATATTAAGTCATTTGATGCTCTCATCAATACTGTGAGATAAGTAGTGTTATTATCTCTACTTTATAAATGATCATATTGAGGCACAGGGAGGTTAAGTGTCTTGTCCAAGATCACACAGATAGTAAGAACCAGGTTTCAGACTTTGGCAGCCTGGTTCCAGAGTTTGTGTTCTTATTCTCTAGTCTAAGCTGCCTTTCTGATATTATATATTACATATAAAGAAAATATATCATGAATATATAATGCAGATCACATATTTAAAAAATCAGTTGTTTTTTATATTATGTGAATTACATACCTTCTGTATGTAATGTGAAATACCTACCATGTCAGTACATACAGGGCTGTCTCACTTTTTAAACATCTGTATAGTATTCTGTTATGCCAGTGTTGTATAATTTATTTAACGAGTCTCCTGCTGATGAACATTTTGGTTGTTTCCAAACCTTTTGCTATAATAACAATGATAACAACATAGAATACAGTTATGATGTACTTATTTATAACATAATTAAAATATTTAGAATTAGAATAAAATAATGCCGTAACATAAATGCAATAAATATCCAGCACATAAACAAATACCCAGAAGCAAAATTACTGAATCAAAGGCCATGTGCATCTGTAATTTTGATGCATTGTGCCAAGTTGCATTCCAAAGGACTTGTACCCTTTCCCATGTCCACCAGCGATAGAGCACAGTGCCTGTTTCACTATGGCCACACTCCCATAGTGCTCTGTCATAAGACTCATGCTTTTAACTACTGTACCATACTGTCTCCCAAGGACAAATTAGTGGGAAAGCTGCGTGAACCCAGTGAAAACTAAGTTATGTAAGAAAAGGTCAGAAACTTGACCTTGAGTCAAATGTCTGGCCAGAAGTACGAGAAACCAGAAGCAGAACAGAAGGTACTTGATCATTACACTCAAGGGAAAATTGTGTCAAGACTTTTATGCCAGTGACTCAGTCCTCATTCTGGGGAGCTTGGGTTTCTAAACTGTTCTCTTCCCTGTAGAGAGAGGAAGGTAGTTGAATTCCAGGAAATGCCACTGAATTCCAAACACAGACAGGAAATGTGCTATCTTCTGACAAAGGGGAAGAATTGCCCGCCTGCAAGGCTAAAAGCCCTCTGAGCTTCTGTGGGATAAAATTGCCTTTTCTGGTTCTAATTGTGGTGACCTAGTTGAGTGCAGGTTTCTGGGAGCTGATCAAAAGGGAATAAGCAGGACCCAGCTTCTCCCTTGAGCAGCAGCCTCTCCAGGGGCTCAAGTGAGGGTACAGGGTATACTAAGTTTTCGTAGTAATTGCACTAAGCCGGATGATGCAATCCTGGGTGATTTTGGTTCTTCCCTTATTCTTTGGGGATAATGTTTTCTAGATTTTTAATAAGGAACATAAATTACTTTTATAATCAGGAAAAATAAATATAGATCATTAAAATCGAAACAATTCTGTCAAAACAGACCATCAGCCTTCTACACAGTGAGAGTCAAGCGTCTCTACCCATCCCCTCCCGGACATGTCTTCTACCTCAAGGCCTTCTCTTGTAGCTCCTGGGAATGCTGTGAGGTATTTTCCTAGGTATGCGTCAAGCAATTAGTCCTTACTGGAATGTTTAACCCAGTAGCAATTTTGGTGGAAAAGGCAGGAACATTATATACCTGAAGAGAAAGGAGGGATGGGGGCAGGATAGAGGTGGCTGAAGAAACAGGAGTGAAAAGCAAGTAATGTGGCACCAAGGGTATACTTTTCCGACTTCTCCAGATTGTCTACAGCCAGCCCTATACATCACAATTGAAAGGATTCCAGAAGAGACACTCTTGAAGAAGGAATCAATGTACTACCTGAAGCGATTGACAGAGTCAGTGCAATCCCTGTCAAATTACCAATGCCCTTCTTCACAGAAATAGAAAAAACAATCCTAAAATTTGTATGGATCCACAAAAGGCCCCAAATAGCCAAAGCCAATCTCAGCAAAAAGAACAAAGCTGACTTCAAAATATATTCCTGACAAAATTCACACTACCTGACTTCAAAATATATTCCAAAGGTATAGTAACCACAGCAGCATGGTATTGGCATAAAAAGAGACACATAGAGCAACAGAACAGGATAGAGAACCCAGGAATAAATTCACATATTGACAATCAACTGATTTTTGACAAAGGTAACAAGAACATACATTGGGGAAAGAACAGTCTCTTCAATAAATGGTGTTGGGAAAACTGGATGACCACATGCAGAAGAATGAAACTAGACCCCTATCTCCCACCATATACAAAAGTCATCTCTAAATGGATTAAAGATTTAAATGCAAAACCCAAAACTATGAAACTGTTAAGAGGATTTGTAAGGGAAACGCTTCAGAACATTGATTTGGGCAAAGGATAAAACCTCAAAAGGATAGGCGACCAAAGTGATAGATGAATGGGATCATTTCAAACTAAAACGTTTCTGCGCAGCAAAGGAAATTATCAACAGAAAGAAGAGAGAATGAGAAAAATATTTTCAAACTGTTGACCTGAAAAGGGATTAACATTCAGAATATATAAGAAACTCAACAGCAAAAACAAAAAAGCTAACAACTAAATAATCAAATTTTAAGATATCGATTGGGCCAAGCATGGTGCCTCACACCTGTAACCCCTGCACTTTCAGAGGCTGACGTGGGTGCATCATGTGAGGTCAGGAGTTTGAGACTAGCCTGACCAACATGGTCAAAACCCCATCTTGACTAAATATACAAAAAAATTAACTAGGCCTGGTGGTGGGCACCTGTAATCCTAGCTACTCAGGAGGCTGAGGCAGGAGAATCACTTGAACTTGGGAGGTGGAGGTTGCAGTTAGCTGAGATCATGCCTATTTACTGCACTCCAACCTGGGGTGATAGAGTGAGACTCCATCTCAAAAATAAATAGTAAATACATAAATAAAATGGGCAGTTGATCTTGGGAGACAATTTTCTGGAAATTTTCAAGAGAAGGCATACGGATGGCCAACAAGTATATGAAATGTTCAGTATCGCTAATCATCAGGGAAATGCAAATCAAAACTACAATCAGATATCTCACCCTACTTAGAATTGCTATTTTTCAAAAACAAAATAAATGCTGGCAAGGATGTAGAGAATAGGGAACTCAGACACGCTGTTGGTGGAAATGTAAATTAGTACAATCATTATGGAAAACATGATGTAGGTTCTCAAAAGGCTAAAAATAGAACTACCACATGATCCAGCAATCCTACTCCTGGGTGTATATACAAAGGAAAGGAAATCAGCACGTTGAAGAGATATACACACTTCTATGCTGATTGCAGCACTATTCATAATAGCCAAGATATGGAACCAAACTCAGTGTCCGTTAAGGGGTGAATGGATAAAGGAAATGTGGTGTATTAGTGGTTACTAGAGGGGAGAAAGAGTTGGGGTGGATAGGAAGAGGTTGGTTAACAGATACGAAAGTATAGCTGGATAGGAGAAATAAGTTCTAGTGTGCTATAGCACTGTAGGGTGACTATAATTAACACTTTATTGTGTATTTTCAGATAGCTAGAAGACAGGATTTTCAGTGTTCCCAACACAAAGAAATGATAAATGTTTGAGGTAGTGATGTTAATTATTCTGGTTTGACCATTACACACTGTATACATTTACTGAAACATCACTCTGTACCCCAGAAATATGTATCATTATGTGTCAGTTTAAAAAGTTTATATATGGAAGAAGAAAAAAAATGAATTGAGCCTCCGATTGCTGATAGGAGTTAAAATCAATTCAGCCTGGACGTCAGTTTGCTGATACAGATGAGGATTCCAATAATGAAATTTTATTCTTGGAAATTTACCTTAAGGACATATCTTGAAATATGAAAAAAGTTTTTCACCAAAATAATTGCAACATTATTAATGAATCTAAAAAAGAAGACATAATTTAAATGTTTAATAACATGGAAATTGCTATATAAATTAGTGTATATACACATAATACCATATTATGCAGCCATTAAAATTTAAGTTGGCTGGGCATGGTGGCTTACACCTGTAATTCCATAAATTTGGGAGGCTGAGCCAGGAGAATTGCTTGAGGTCAGGAGTTCTTGAACCAGCCTGGACAATAGAGTGAGACCCCATCTCTACAAAAAATTAAAAAAAAATTAGCTTGGCATAGTGGTGTGTACCTATAGTCCCAACCACTCAGGAGGCTGAGGTGAGAGGATCACTTAAGACCAGGAGCCTGAGGCTTCAATGAGCTATGATCACCACTGCACTCCAGCCTGGGTGACAGAGAAGACCGTGTGTGAAAAAAAGAAAAAAGAAAAAACTTTAAGTTATAATTTAAAATAGAAAGCCATGTATCTGCTTTATAATTTAAATTATGCAAAAAATATGCTTAGAAAGAAAACTATAATGAAAGATAATTTTATTCTTGGAAATTTACTAACATGTTAAATGTTAGTCTTTGGGTGGTTGGGATTGAGAGAAATTTAATGTCTTCTAATTTTTAAAATGAGTATAAATTTTTAAAAATTAAAGATATATTTATCTAAAAACAGTAGATTAAGGATTTTACATGTATGTACAATATATACATGATTAATTGCATTTTTAACGTATGTGCGTGATTAATATAACTGTGTGGAAAAAATGGGTTAATTTTCTGAATCACTAGTGAATTAGTGAAAGGTTGACTTGGAGCTCAGTATACATAGTCACTAAAGTCAGTACCAGATGTCAATAAAATGCTTCAAGGGGTCCTGTTGGAAATATTTTAAATAATTAAAGATTCATTTTGAGTAGCGCAAGTTTCATACAGGCAATAACAGATTCAATAAAGTCCTAAGAGTTTTCTCCCTTGCTAAATACGTTAAACAAACCCCTGCAAATTCCATTTATGCTGTTACTTTGCTTGACAAGATGAACCGTCATAGAAAACTCTCAGGTCAGTTTTAGACTGGACCAGATTGGTTCCAATTGGATAATTAAAAATTAGTAAGGTTTTATTATTTATATACATATGTTTTTGTCTAAACCTTGCTTACTAAACTTGAATCTTTTCTTAGGGTAGTTACAGGGGACCCAACGCTATAATCTGTACACCTAATTTAAATTTTGTTAGTTGTGTTTGTATATTATTCTGTTTTCCATTGCTTGTAACAGGATATCTGAAATGGGTAATTTATAAAGAAAAGGAATTTATTTCTGACAGTTATGAAGGCTGAAAAATCCAAGATCAAGTGACCACAACTGGTGAGAGTATTCTTGATGAGGACTCTCTGAAGACTCCTGAGGTGGCATAGGGCATCACATGGCAAGGTGCCTAAACATGCCAGCTCATGTCTCTCCCTCATCTTATAAAGCCACCAGTCCCAGTCCATTGATAACCCATTAATCCGTTAATTCATTATTAACCCATTAATCCATTAATCCATGAATGGATTAATCCATTTATCTTGGTAGAGCCTTCATGATGCAATTACCTCTTAAAGGTGCCTCCTCTTGATACTGCCACATTGGGGATTAAGTTTCAACATGAGTTTTGGAGGGGACAAACATTAAAACTATAGCAGTTTGATACCATTTGCTAACGGTTTTGTGAGTAAATGAGACCTTACCTCTTTTTTGGAAGGCCTTACCCTTTTCTGGAAGGCCAGGGTTTGATAGACGCTTGTTGAACTAATCTTAAACAAGGGCCCAATGCAAGGGCTCTACTCTGGGGAGTTATTGGCTGGTAAATGATTAAAAAAAAAAAAAAAAAAAAGGGTCAGGAATATGCTCCAAAACACAGCTCTTCTATAATCAGGGATAAGTAACAGAGTTCAGGGATATTTATTGTACCCATGATATTTATTAGGTGTTGTCCAGGTGCTAGGGATGCAAAGATGAATAAATAGGACATGGTTCTTGCCCATGCTGCCTTAAGCAAGTAGCATAAATTAATTAAGTGGGCTGAATATGACACAATAGGGAGTAGTGAAGACTATGGTAAGCAGGAGAGTGCTTTCCAGATTTAAAGGCTTTGCTCAAATTTTATCACTGGGTTCTCTAACTTTTAAGACATGCTAAAAAAAAAAATGAATGTTCACATTAAATCTCCTGATTTCAAAATGCTATTGACTAATTTAAAGTTTTAAAAAAACACTGTGACTGGATCAAAAAAAATTTCATTAGGCTACATTAGAACTGTGGGTCACTGAATAGCCAACACAAAAAGAACAAAGCTGGAATCCTCACGTTACCCAACTTGAAACTATAATACAAAGGTATGGTAACCAAAACAGCATGGTGCTGATACAAAAACAGGTACATAGAATGAGGGAACAGAATAGAAAGCCCGGACATACTGTCACACATCTACAACCATCTGACCATTGACAAAGTTGACAAAAATAAGCAATGGGAAAAAAATTCCCTATTCAATAAATGGCGCTTGGATAACTGACTAGCCATATGCTGTAGACTGAAACTGGACCCTTCCCTTACATCATATACAAAACACAACTGAAGATGGATTTAAGACTTAAATGAAAAAACCTAAAACTATAAAAACCTGAAACTATAATCTAGGAAATGCCATTCTAGACACAGGCCTTGGCAAACATTTCATGACAAAATGCCAACAGCAACTGCAACAAAAACAAAAATTGACAAATAGGACCTAATTAAACTAAAGAGCTTCTGCACAGAAAAAGAAGCCAACAGCCTACTGAGTGGGAGAAAATATTTGAAAACTACGCATCCAACAAAGGTCTAATATCCAGATTCTATAAGGAGCTCAAACAAATTTACAGGCAAAAAGCAACTCCATTAAAAAGTGAGCAAAGGACATGAATAGACACTCTTCAAAAGAAGACATACATGCACCCAACAAGTGTATGAAAAAATGGTCAACATCACTACTCATTAGAGAAATGCAAATCAAAACCACAATGAGATACCATCTCACACCAGTCAGAATGGCTATTATTAAAAACTGAAAAATAACAGATGCGGGCAAGGTTGTGAAGAAAAGGAAAAGCTCATACACTTCTGGTGGGAATGTAAATTAGCTCCGCCTTGTGGAAAGTAATGTGACGATTTGTCCAAGAACTTAAAACAGAATTACTATTTGGCCCAGCAATCCCATTCTTGGGTATATACCCGGAGGAATACAAATCGTTCTGCCACAAAGACACATGCACCTATACAGAAAGCCAAATACTGCATGTTCTCACTTATAAGTGCGAGCTAAACATTGAAAATGCATGAACACAAAGAAGGGAACAACAGATAAGGGGCCTACTTGAGGGTGGAAGATAAGAGAAGAAAGGGAATTTAAAAACTCCCTATCAGGTACTGTGCTGATTACCTGGGTGACAAAAAATCAGTACACCAAACCCTCATGACATGCTACTTATGTAACAAACTTGCACATGTACCCCTGAACCTAAAATAAAGGTTAAAAATCAAAGAACTGTGGGCCACATTTGCGCAACTTCTGTCTTTGGGAAACCGTCTTGTGGAATGACAATGCACTGAAAATGTGTCTAATCGTAAATCAGTATAAAAATAATTTGCTCACAAGTTTATTAAAAATATTAAGATATCGGGTGTAAAGTAGTTGGCAAAATGATTGCTGTTAGTTATTATAAATTGGTGATAAAATTCATGTGCCAAAGATATAAGGAATCAGAGGATGGAGTTATAGACTGTTCAGAGAGAAATCAGAGAATGTTCCCCAGAAGTGGTGATATCTGAGCACTGTTTTTCATAACAGCTTTACTGAGAGATAATTCATATATCATACAATTCACTCAAAGTGTACTATTCGATAGCTTTCGTATATTCATAAAATTGTGCAAACATAGCCACAAATAATTCTCGAACATTTTCATCAATCCAAAAACTAACCACGTACCCATTAACAGTCACCTCCTATTTCCCCCAATCCTTGTAGCCCTAGTCAACCACAAATCTGCTTTCTGTTCGGCCATTTAATGCAAATGAAATCATACAATATATGGTCCTTCATGACTGGCTTCTCTCACTTAGCATAATATTTTCAAGAGTCATCCATGTAGCATGTATCAGTATTTCATTCCTTTATATTGCTAAATAGTATCCTATTATAAGAATATACCACATTTTATTGATCTGTTTATTAGCTGATGACCAGCTGGGTTGCTTGCACATTTTGCCTCTTATAAATAAGGCTGCTATGAACATTCACGTACAAATTTTTGTGTGGATGTTTTCATTTCTCTTGGGTATGTACCTTGGAGCAGGATTGCTGGGCTAAGCATTGTTTTGAATGACAAATAGGGGTTTTTAAGCTGAAGAGGCAGGGAAAGTCAGAGGAGGGAGAAAAGATGGGTTAGAATTGGGAGGATGTTTTGTATTTTGAGCAAAACCATAGAGGTCTAAAATATAAAGGCATGTGCAGGAAATGCACAGTGGTTCTGTATGGAGGAAGTGGTGAGAAATAAAGCTAAAGAAGAAAGCAGAGTTCAGGCCATGGAGGAGCTTCTTAGCCTATACTTTCTTTTGAAGATACTAGGGAGCCATCGAATGCTTTCAAGAAAGGCAGGGCAAGATAACTGTGGAAGCCACATAGAGGATGGATTTGGTTCCACAGCTGGGATTCTTCCTGGCAGGCAGCTTTGGTCAACATCTTGCTACCCACAGAGAATTCTACTCTTCAGAGCACTCCACCTTCAATATTTGGACTGGCTGCTTGTAATCAAAACAGTGTAGTATGGATTTATGATATGCGATATATTTATAACACAGGCAAGGGAGTTTTAAGTTAAAGCATTTAGTTTTCTAAAAAGATATTGCAAAATTGAGCAAGTTTTATTTATGTTGGTACAAAAATGTGTTTAAGTTTTTGAAAGTGAGTGTGCCAATTTGCTTAGATTCTGTTTTATTTTTAGTTTTTGCAGTAAGAAATATTTATTTTAACCAATAAAAAGTCTACCAGAATGGTGATTGAAATGGAGAAGATGACTCATGATTTGAACTTGAGTTTTCTGAAATTAAAATGCCTTCTGCACTGGTAGCTCTTACAACAGAATATTCTGTAGGTACTCTTGTTTATTCTCAGTTGCAGGACAAGAACCTGAATTGAGAAGCTGTCATCTGGAACAAATAGTTTTTGTGTCCCTATGGCGTAAGAATTATTATATACTATTAAGAATGTTGTATATTTTCTCTCGCAAAGCTGCAAATATTGGGCTATGACTCTTTCCTGAGTTTTATTTAATATGTTTTCCAGTCCTTTTCAGTTATGGGCCTTCAAAAATAGTATTTCTCTGTGCTGATTCCAAATTGAATTTGTCTGACTATTAAAACAGTTTGTAGTTGCCTTTTAATTTTCTTACTCACTTGGTAAACATCAGAAGTGGAGCAGTATGAAAGGATTTGGAAAAGTTGTATAAAGCCTACTATTTTTTAGCATTTATTTTATTGGACTTGCTTTCTTCCCTTTGAAATGAATTAGACGTTGGGAAAGTTTGAAATGCTATCAACACAGATTTGGTCCACAAATATTTATTGATTTGTGTGTGTCAGGAACCATGGGCGTATCAGAGTAGACTATGATATAGTGTCAGATGCTATGGGAGGCGTGAGGGTCAATGCAACTAAGATAAAGGCCCATTTAACAGGGTTTACAACCTGCTGGAGGAGATGAGAAACATACACAAATGACTGCTGCGAGATAGTAAGGCAAGGTCTGGGAGTGGCACAATTGCAGTGCATAGGAATGTAGCAGTGACAGTGGTCCTTTGGGACTACTTTCATGTGCCACTAAATGATGGGGATATGTTCTGAGAAATGTAACCTTAGGCGATTTCATCATTGTACAAACATCATAGAGCGTACATGCGTAAACTCGGGTGGAATAGCCTACTAGACACCTCAGCTATATGGTAAAGTCTATTGCTCCTAGGCTACAAACCTGTACAGCATCTTACTGTACTGAATACTATAGGCAATTGTAATACAATGGTCAGTATTTATATATCTAAACATAGAAAAGGTACAGCAAAAATATACCCTGAAAGATAAAATATGATACACCTGTATAGGGCACTTTGCATGAATGGAGCTTGTGGAGTGAAAATGGCTCTGGGTGAGTCAGTGAGTGAGCAGTGAGTGAGTGAGAAGGCTGAGGACATGCCTGTACACTACTGTAGATCTTATAAATGCAGTACACTTAGGCTACACTAAAAGTATCAGACATTTTTTTCAATAATAAATTAACCTTAGCTTACTGTGACTTTTTTTTTTCTTTGAGACAGAGTCTCACTCTGTCGCCCAGGCTGGAGTGCAGTGGCGCAATCTCAGCTCACTGCAATCTCCACCTACTGGGTTCAAGCAATTCTTCTGCCTTGGCCTCCTGAGCTTACTGCCTCCTGAGTTTACAGTAATTTTTACTGTATAAACTTTTAAAATTTTCAAAAACTTTTAACTCTTTGTAATAACACTTCTCTTAAACACATCGTACAGCTGTACAAAAATATTTTCTTTCTTATATTCTTATTTTATATGCTTTTTTCTATTTTTAAAACACTATTTATTTACCAGTTTTTAGACTTTTTTGTTAAAAACTCAGACAAAAATACACACATTAGCTTAGACCTACACGAGGAAAATATCATCAAGACGTCCCTAGGTTGTTGGAATTTTTCAGCTCCATTATAAGCTCATAGGACCGCCATTGTATATGCTGTCCATTTTTACGCACATTGTTATGTGGTGCATGACTGTACTGTTTTGGGTGATTTTATAAGGGTCATGCAGAAAAGGAGTCTGTGATTGAATATGATAGGAAGCACTGTTGATTTTTATTTATTATTATTATGTTTTTAGATGGAGTCTTGCTCTGTCACCCAGGCTGGAGTGCAGCGGCATGTTCTCAACTCACTGCAACCTCTGCCTCCCAGATTCAAGCAGTTCTCCTGCCTCAGCCTCCCAAGTAGCTGAGATTACAGGTACACACTTCCATTGTGTTTGAGATGTTTAGAAGGGCTGTTGGCCTGCTTTTGAATTCAACTGAGGGAAGTTGAGTTGGGAATCATACATTTAGTTTCAGTTTAATGGATATATTTATGTGGCTCACAGTCACTTCTATGACAGTTCAGTTAGCTCTGGGATCCTAATGTAATTCCTGACTTCCAGAAATCCCCGTTACCCTGTGAGGACTACCTTGCTGTTGTGTTGAGAGAATACTGACAGCAAACTGGTTAAGGAGCATCATGTATTCTAAGAATATTTAATATCAGTTCCTGGACAAGAAAACTTGACATGTCTGGAAATCTTCCAGCTCATATAGAGGAGAAATTTGAGAGATTCCAAACTTGGCAGCAATGATAAAAATACACAGAAAAGTATCAGAACAAGTTGTGAAGCTGAATGAACATTTAAAAGCCATCAGTAACCAAAAAAACCTCAAACAAAAAACTCCGACAAATTCTGATTAACCATGGTAGAAGGATGAATTATTTTTCTATTTTCCTTAAAAATGATACTTTGAAGTTATTGTTGTATGAAGAAGTGATTGAAGAGTATTCAGCCAAAAAACATAGCGAGAAAAAAAAGCCATTATGGACATAGTAAGGGAGGATTTGGTGATGATTGTGGTATTACTTAGCTTTTCTGGATCTGTGATTTGTTATTTCTTTTCCTGTTTGAAGTACTTTCCTACAATATCTAGTTTTATATTTGTTGTTTTCTATTCTTGGGCTCTGCAAACTGAAAATGCATTAGAACTCACTAAACTTGATCTGCCTCTGGGAATGGCCCTTGTCATCTCACTTGGTGAGGTCCAGGTGGGACTGATTCTATCCCAGACTCTGGAAGGGCAAGTCTTTCCAAGCTGGGCAATGGAGCATTGCAATCAGCTGGTCTGAGAGAATGGTTCAAGAACAGGCATATGATAGGATCAGAGCCAGAGACTCAGTTCTCTAGCTTGTACCAGGAAGCCAGTTGGTTGGGAGACAGACCCTTCCCTAAATGTGCAATATATAATCTGTCTTTCTAGTGTGACTACTAAACCTTCATAAGGACAAAAATCAAACTATGTGTTTAAGGCCATTATTTTTATATAATTAAAAATTATCAAATAGTCAAAGACAAATGAAAGTTTTGATGAACATGACTGGGCATTTTGTTAGTATGCTAGCAATGATTAGAGGGATAATAAACACACATGGGCACATACATATATCTCAAATTGTTATGTAATTATTATAAAATGTAGTTTTAAAATTTATAACAGCAAAAATAGCTATTTTATAATCAAGGTTTTACATAATTTGTTCCATTGACAGTAATGATCCAATGGATTTTTAAAATTTGAATATTTCTTCATCGAAAGATACAGAATTAAGGTAAATGCACTTTAAAGAATTAGCAATATTTTTCTGTTATTTTGCTTCTAAGCTATGTCTATTAAAATGAAATGTAAAATGCATACTACAGATAATATAAAAATGTAAATGAAGGGTATATGAATGTAGTTTAAACTTCAAAATAATTTTGAAATTTAAATTCAATCTCATTATATAAAAAGGTTCACAATTCCTGTGTTCAATATTCTTCTTGTTGCCATGGTATTATATCAGGATTACATTTTGTGCAGATAAAAATCTAGACCCATGTGTAAAAATTTAAGGTCGATCTGAATTCTTTAGTGTTATAAAATGTCTCTCAGCTATAATGTGCAAATATTAGGAATATTTCTCTAATTGTTGGCTTGCTCTGTAGCCATAAGTTGGGACACAAAGAAACACACAAGAAAAGGGTACTTGGCACTACTGGGAATTAATATTTCCTTTGCAAGATTCTATTGCTCCTAATGCTAATTGATAGAAAGGACTTGACAAATGAATTAATGTCTTTTTTTGTACCTAAACCCTTCCTCCTCTCAAATCCTCCCACACTTTTAATCAGTGTCCATTTCTGACATCATCATCAGGATAACTTACACAATTTCATGGTATTCAGATACAAGTTAATTTGAGGAGACAGAACAAGAGATGGGAAGAGGCATTTCCTGGGGGTCTAAAAATTGTGACTCACAAGAATGGGTGTTTAAGACACTCTCTAATGAATATATATGGAGTATATAGTTTTATGTGTGCCTATGACAAGTGGAGCATAAAACCAGGAGGCTGGGGAAGAAATAACTCCCTACAGGACCATTCCGTTGCTACCCAGAATTCCCAGGGCTCAGTCTCCTAGGTGACTTCTCTCCATTGAGGGGATGGGGAAGGTGATCATACACCTCACTCAGCCTGCTTCCTGAGCGATTTTCTCCTCTCTCACTATTTGTCTAATCTCGCCTATGACAAGTATTTTAAAAAGACTTTGATTCCAATCAGTGTCAGAGTTCTGACCCTAGTAGAGGGTAAGAATCCCCGAGTGGGTGGATCATCTGAGGTCAGGAGTTCAAGACTAGCCTGGCCATCATGGTGAAACCCCATCTTTAAAAAAATTAGGAAGGTTTGGCAATCTGCTTAAAATAAGAGAGGCCGGGGCAGTGCCTCATGCCTGTAATTCCAGCACTTTGGGAGGCCGAAGTGGGCAGATCACTTGAGATCAAGAGTTCAAGACCAGCCTGGCCAACATGGGGAAACCTTGTCTCTACTAAAAATACAAAAATTAGCCCAGTGTGATGGTGGACGCCTATAGTCTCAGCTACTCGGGAGGTTGAGGCATGAGAATCGCTTGAGCCTGGGAAGTGGAAGTTGCAGTGAGCCAACAGCATGCCACTGCACTCTAGCCTGGGCAACAGAGAATCTCTCTCAAAAATAAATAGAATAAAATGAAATAAAATAGGAAAGGAGAAGAATTCAGGAAAAAAAAAAAACCCAGAAATTAATATATCAATAAATTATCCTGCCACAGTGACAATGGCAACTTGCCTTCCAAGTGGTGGGAAAATAAGTTTTAGTTATTTCTTTCATCCCCTAAATCTCAATGAGGGCCAACCATTCCGGAAACCAGCTAGAGAAATGAGAACAGATATTAGAGAGAAGACCTCAAACTCCTACCTGAGAATAACACAGCTTCATTAAGGGCCTTCTGACAAGGAGCAGCAGGCGGTGCTGGGGCCAAAACTTGGAGATTTGCAGTCCTAGAGCTTCTTCCAGAAGCATGGAAAGAAGTTGTCTCCAAGAAACAGGTATTGTTAAATAGGACAGTAGCTGAAGTAGTCAGGTTATAGTTTGGTGAGCCTAGCATGAAAAGAGAGAATGTTTTGCATAAGACTGAGCAGGCATGATTACAATATGGGTTATAAGAGTGGTTAAAAAAAAAAAAAAAATTAGGCCCAGAGGAAAATATATCAAAAGTAAATTGTAATTTTATGTTGTGAACTAATTGGAAGCTTAAAATGGCAATTGAAATTCTTTCTGGGCCTTAGGGAGATGAGGCGGCCTTCTTCAGGATGTTTGATCTTAATTACCAGGTGCAGCAAGAGCAGAATAGATTTTTTAAAATTACTTAAAATAATTGTATTGGGCACTAGCAATGGTTATATTTATCTAAAGGCCTTAGCATGCCTTTCAAGTTG
This sequence comes from Saimiri boliviensis, assembly GCF_048565385.1. NCBI lineage: Eukaryota > Metazoa > Chordata > Mammalia > Primates > Cebidae > Saimiri > Saimiri boliviensis. The sequence continues at coordinate 40,541,852 of NC_133460.1, forward strand.
AAAGGTAATTTGTATCATTGAAAATTCAGTAAAATTTCAGTGCATCTGCAGATGAGTGGAAATACTGTTTGAAAAATGTGTTCTCTACCCTGTCAGGAATACATTTGAGTTTTAAAACGTATATGGATGCTTCTTTAGTGGTATATTGGCAGAAAACTGTTTTTATGTTCTTGAAAATATTTTTAAATGCTAAAAGTAATATAATAACAGTACAAAATTTTAGAAAAATAGAAAAACGTCATGTATAATCTTACCAGCCTACTACAAAAACTCATCTTTTCTTTTTATAATTCTTTGTGGGCATATGGTTTCCATATTGTTATGCAATTTTGTATCATGCTCTTTTTTCCCTTATTATAAGCATTTTCTTATGTTGTTAAATACCCCACAGTATAATCTAAAATTTTAATGGCTGCATAGTATTCCTTTTAGGAACTGTGCCAAAATTAACTTAATGGTAGTCTCTAGGATAAAACATTTAGATCATTTTCAATTTTTGCTATTAAAAATAAAAATACAATGAATGTACTCATGTGGGAAATGCCCCCCTTTCATCTCTTGTCCTGTCTCCAAGGTTTGAATTATTTCTATGAAGTAGGATTAGTGGGTAAACATAGGGATAGGACATTTTCTTGGCTCTGGATATGAATTGTTAATTTTTTTTTTTTTTTTTTTACTAAAGAGTAGTGACAGTGAAATAAAATGTTACGATTTTTCAGACCAGCACATTCACTATTGTACTCACTAGTGTTTTGTCTTTTTCTTTTCCTCCCTCCCCTCCCCTCCCATCCCATCCCCTCCCCTTCCCTCCCCTCCCCTCCCCTTCCTCTTTCTGTCTCTAATTTAATACAGCTCTCTTTTCTGTTCCTTTGTAAGCAGAGTTAAATGTTTTTGCTTATGTTTATTTCTTCCTAGGTCTTTTATGCATTGTGTATTCAGGACCTAAAGGGTAAATTCTCTAACATGAACCTAAATTCAATCGATGACAAGTTCATTAAAAAGTTCCTGAAAATTTGTTAGATGAAAGTAATTACATGCCCAAATCAAGTGAATGAAAGGAAAGTTTTAGTTGTATATGAATCAGAAATTAATATTTCTAATGAGGGTTATTTAATAGTTTCAGATAATGATTTTCTTTGGTTCCCTCAATCCTAACTAATTTGCTTCAAAATGTTAGTAAGTCTGGATTTTGTGGGGTCATTAAAAAAAAGACAATAAAAATATTTAAAAATAAGGATTCACAAAAAAGAGTTCTATGATGATATAATTTGTGATATAACACTCAAAGAGACAGTGGGCAAAAAGAACCTTTTCTCTTTTTTTTTTTTTTTTTTTTTTTTTTTTTTTTTTTTGAGGCAGAGTTTCGCTCTTGTTACCCAGGCTGGAGTGCAATGGCGCGATCTCGGCTCACCGCAACCTCCGCCTCCTGGGTTCAGGCAATTCTCCTGCCTCAGCCTCCTGAGTAGCTGGGATTACAGGCACATGCCACCACGCCCAGCTAATTTTTTGTATTTTTAGTAGAGACGGGGTTTCACCATGTTGACCAGGATGGTCTCGATCTCTTGACCTCGTGATCCACCCGCCTTGGCCTCCCAAAGTTCTGGGATTACAGGCTTGAGCCACCGCGCCCGGCCAGAACCTTTTCTCTTAATGGCACTTAAAGTGCCCAGACAAATTGAATCATGTAATCCAGTATCCCCAGTTTGTATGATTCCCAGATTCTGTTCCAAGGGACCTGACTCCAGCCTCTTCTTGGAATTTACAAAGCCCATTAGCTAAATAATTAGTCTGATTAACAAATCACTTGATCATACGGTTTACATTCTTCATGGATGTGATCGTGAGAGATATGGACGCTTTTCATTTTGAAAAGAGGAATACTTCCTCCTGTGACTCTGCCCCTTACTGCCTTAGAAAGCCAAATGAGTAGCAAGAGAGCTGTGGGAACCAGAGGTGTATATCTGGGCCTCAGGGAGAAGACTTCATTGCCTTGGGTTCTTGGCGTTTTGCCTTTTTTGTCATTAAATCATAAGATCCATAGCAGTGGTTAAGGTTGAGGATGTTCAGGAAGTACACAATAAAAATGCATGAGATCTTTAGAAGAGTGTAATGGAACTCTAACTTTTTATTTTCCATCTTACTTTTGGATGTTTCGATTTCTATTATAGGGTAGTATATGTTTATAATAAGTAAACATATATTAAGGGGACATGCTCAGATTTGGTTACTAGTGATCTAACATGGCAAAGAATAGGTTGTGGGCTTAAAAGAAAATCAGGATATTTATTTATAAAATACTCAGTAAATAGTGAGGGTCAAATATACTAGGCACTAGTGTAGAGCATATAATAATAAGCCAGGGTCCTTGCCTCCCCAGAATTTTAAGGACTTAAGCCAGAGGGATAAAAGTTCTAGAAAATTACATGTAACCAGTGTAGCTCCTCAGGCAAGAACATTAGAATTTAGAGTATGCTTTTACCTGGAGTTTCCTCCCATCTCCAATCTATGGTGGCAGCTAGTGTTCTTGTTAAGAACACTATTTCCCGTCCATCTCTTTTTTCCCCATGTCTTTCCTTATTAAAGACACACACAATGATCCTTGACTCGAAAAGCCATCATTCTCAAAGCCGAGTGAACTTTAGCATTGGTATAGCTAAAAATAATCCCACAAAGCCCAGATTGTACACATTTCTAAATCATTAATCAGATTTCTATAATGAGAAGGAAAACAAAAAATAACTGGTCTAGCTAAGAGGTTCATCATTATGTGAATTTCCTGGATAATTGATATCAACTTAGGGTCATTTAATGGCATATTTGCTAGGACTCCTATAACAAAGTGCCATGGATGGGGTGGCTTAAGCAACAGAAATTTATTTTCTTATAGTTCTGGCGGCTAGAGCCAGAGAGGAAGATGCCAGTAGGGCTGCTTCTTTCTGAGGGCTGTGAGAGCGAGGATCTTTTCTCGGTCTCTCATCTAGCTTCTGGTGGTTTGCTGGCCATCTTTTGTATTCTTTGACTTGTAGATGCCTCACCCCAATCTCTGCCTTCACCTTCACCTGTTTTTCTCCTCACATCTGTCCAAATTTTCCCTTCTTAAAAGAACACCAGTCATATTGAACTAAGACCCTCCCTAATAACCTCATCTTAGTTTGATCATCAGCAAACACGCTATTTCCAAAGATCATCTTTACAGGTTCTGGGGATTAAGGCTTCACCATCTTTTTGTGGAACACAATTCAACCTATAACAGATGGTTAGAATATTCTGGCAGATGAAAAGATGGTTTGACAAATGCCACCATGATGTACAATGATTTTATATGACAATATTTTGTATTTTAGACTTAATCAATCTGCCTTCTTTATAGGGACCATTTTGTGATATTTAATTCCTTTTAAATATGCAATTCCATTTAGATAAAGAGTGAATGTTGATGTGATTTTGACGGGGACCATGCAATAGTTTGGAATTCTATTTGGTGGTGACTGAGTTGTGCCTAAGCTCACCACTCCTGCACGGTATCGTTCATGGAGTCTGACCATTATGGAGAGGTATATTTCTCCTCTGATTCTGTTAATTCAGCAAGTCCAACCCTCCAAGTTCCATGCAACTAGTTCTTATAGTGCTAAATCTTAATTTTTGAGATTTATCTACCCTCTGGGGCATTCATATTAACTCCTCTGCTTCCTCTACTTTAGCCTCTAGATTGTTTCCAAATATTCTGAGAAGATTTTATGATATGCTTGAAAACACAAGGCTCACGCCTATAATCCCCACACTTTGGGAGGCCAAGGCAGGAGGACTGCTTGAGCACAGGATTTTAAGACCAACCTGGGCAACATAGGGAGACCCTGTCTCTACAAAAAAAAAAAAAAAAAAAAAAAAAAAAAAAAAAAAAGGAAACAATCCAGAAAGGAAGCAGACACACAGAAGAACAATCTGATAATCTGATAACGTGGTCCCTAAATGTGACTTCATGAGTTGGTGCAACAAAATCATTGGGGGGAATAAATATATTGATTTTAGATCCCATCTATGGAAATTCTGATTCAGCATGCCTGGGATTGGGCACAGAAATAGACAATTCAGGAAACAGGAATGTGGAGGATATAGCTTACTTATCATCCACGTCCTGTTTAGCTCCTCCTAGTGACAGAAGCCACCTGTCCCGCTCCATCTAAGGATTTTCTCATTATGTTGGGACTCCTTCAGGTCTAGATTCTAGACTCTACATCTTAGAAAGAGCTGAGCATCCCCAGACGGCAGTGTGGTGTAATGGCTGAGAGCCCGAGCAATGGATTCTGCCACTGCCTAGCGGGCTTGCTGTGGACTTAACCTCTGTGGGTCTCAGTCTCTTCACCTATAAAAGTAATAAGAGCTGTTTTATAAATTTGTGAGCTTTAAATGAGTCCCTACCTGTAAAGTGCTTGTGACAGTGCTTGGCACATAGCAGTCTCAATCAATCTTGCTATTGCTAACATGAAGATTTCCTGCCCATCTTAGGTTTAGTGTCTAAATTCCAGTTTTCTGTCTCAGGAGCTGCCTCATTTTAGGAGACCTTTAATAGGAATTACACGTTGAGTTCAAATACAAACTCTTGACATTGGACAAGTTAAACCATCTCTTTACTCCCCATCCAGGATGGTGTGGACTTACCCCACAGTGGCGACAAGAACACCGTATCAGGATGTTTAAGATCATGTGTCCATAATCAGCATAGAAAATACAGGGTATTTCTTCCTTAAAGCTGCAGTGGTGGAGTCTGAGTTGGTCTGCAGATGCACAGGGAGACCCTGGGTGACTCAAAGTACCTGAGTGAGCTGTAGACTTTCCCCCTTACTCATATTCCATTTGTCCAATTCATAGCATTGGGCTGTGGCTTTTGACTTGCATGCTAATCCCATGCTGGAACTGGAGTCCTATCCGGGTCACTTGCCCATGTGGCTAAATCTCATCCCAGCCACCCAGGCTACTCCAGCCTGGCTCTCCAGGGTAATGGATCCTCTCCTTGCTATCCCAGCACTGGTTTTGAACTTACTGGGAAAAAAGGTAGTAAGTGAGGTGGGGAACTGCAGAGGGTGGTTGGTGCTGTGTACTGATATTGAAAATGAGTGTACTGATTGATAGATATGGAAAATGTCATGAAAATACATTGCCATCATAAACACAGAAGTATGTAAAATGAGACATATGTGTAAGTGACCATTATTTTTATGTTAGAGGAGACATATTACTCAGTTCTCTCTGAGATTATTATCCACACTAAGGATTCTCTGGGAATCCTGCTATCTGTGACAGGGACTTCTCTTTTCCTACTCTGTATGTCATTTATTACAGGCTCTACTACACTCTGTGCATTTGTTTACCTGCCTGCACCTTCAAAAGACTATGACAAGGCCCTAAGGATTCATCTTTACAGCTCATCACCTGACACCATTCCTAGCACTTAGTAGGTGCTCAATACATGCTTGCAAAAATAAAGGAAAGATTTAAGTAACTAATTTTTATTAAATCATATGAAGATATCAAAAATAAAAAATAGCAAAAAAAAAAAAAAGGAACTAAAGAAGCCATCAATATTGAGGAGTGGCTAAACAAATCATGACAAGAACTTTGTGACAGAATTTCACGATTTGAATTAATAATGTTTTCGGAGAATGTTGAATGACATAAGATAATACTAATCTATGAAGTTAAAAAGCAATGTATAAAACTCTATGATGTCATCCCATATGTTAGTATATAAAACATAAGTGTGTATATATTAGATGTATGGGTCTGAGAAGGAAAAGACACCAATGTTACTGGTGATCGTCTCCGCTTGGTAAACTAGTTTTTATTTTCTTTGCTGCATTTTATCTTACAAATTTTCTTTTCTTTTTTTTTTTTTTTGAGACGGAGTTTCGCTCTTGTCACCCAGGCTGGAGTGCAATGGCGCGATCTCGGCTCACCGCAACCTCCGCCTCCTGGGTTCAGGCAATTCTCCTGCCTCAGCCTCCTGAGTAGCTGGGATTACAGGCACGCGCCACCATGCCCAGCTAATTTTTTTTTTTGTATTTTTAGTAGAGACAGGGTTTCACCATGTTGACCAGGTTGGTCTCGATCTCTCGACCTTGTGATCCACCCGCCTCGGCCTCCCAAAGTGCTGGGATTACAAGCTTGAGCCACCGCGCCTGGCCACAAATTTTCTTTGTGTATTTTTTTTTCCTCTGTGGATTTGCATAGAGAAGTATGCATGTATTTTTATGTTCTGAGAGCAATTGAGAGCTGGGATTTAAAAAATAAAATACAAGCTAAGCCCAGTGAAGCGTTGCAAAGGCTGTTCTCAAGAAGAGGGGTAAAAAGAGGGATGAGATCATTTATTCCTCCAAGATTAGGTTGGAAATGTGTCCTCAGGATCTCCAAGCCTTAAGGGAACCCTCGCTGCCTCCTTTCAGAAAGTGACTCCTTGAATCATGCCACCAGCTCCAGGATGACCTGGGTCAGTCTAGCTCTTGCCTCATGAGGAACAGCAGCTGTGTGCAATGTTTGCTGTGCTCTTTCTGTTACAAGGTGCTGTGAAGAAGTCAAGACCTCTTACGCAGAGGTGTCCTCAAGGGGCTGCCTCCTCTCTTTGTCCCATCAAGGCAGATTCCTGCTCCTGAGGTGTGGGCAACCTCACGGCGGGGCAGAAAATATAACACAACCATGTGTTGTGCATGGCAGTCTGTCTGATCACAGTTTAAAAGCCTTTCAAGCAAAAGTTTCTCATTTACTATAGAAAGAAAAACATGATTGTGAAGATTCTTAAATGAGGGATAGCAAACCATGTGGAGGCTAACTTAAAAAGGAGTGGGGATGCAAAACTGCCCCTGCTGGAGGAAGATGAGGAATGGACTGGGAGCCTCTGAAAGCCGAGTTGACCTAGGAGAGCGGGAGCGGAGGCTAAATTTACACTTGGCATCTAGGTCATGCTGACCTGCTTGGGAAAGGGAAGTTGAAATGAGGGTTGAGTGAAAACCGTGAGGCCAATGTATAAATAAAAGTGGCGTAGGCCAGTGCTTCTCAGACTTGCACATGCACACAAAGCACCAGGGATCTTAACTGCGACTTCTGGTTCATCAGGTCTGAATGGGACCTGAGAAGCTGCCTCGCTAGCAAAAGCTCCCACATGGTGCTGAGGGGCTGGTCCATGGACAGCACTTTGAGAAGTGACAGCTTAGGAGCTGGAGGGGACACAAAAGGGTCTCTGAGGGGCGGAGAGGAGTGCAGTTTACCTGTTGTCTGAACACGCAGAGCCGGTTGGAGAGGGATTTCCTAGGGATAGCAAAAATCATTTGATCAGATGGGAGGGAAGCCATCTGTTTTCAGCCAGTAGTATTTGGGAAGCCCTGTGGTATGGTGGAAGAAAGACCAGGATTGTGAGTCACGTTGACACTAGCGTGAATCCTAAGGAGCTTGGTGTTTATTTTGTAGGGGATGGGAGACTTTGAAGGGTTTAAGCTTCTCCTGGTCAACACTTTCCTTAGCCTGCTGGCTAAGGGCCTCATTCGTGCTTGAGACATGGTTGGAAGCTTCAGTGGAAATGGCCCGTTGCCACCCTGCTGGCCCAGCTTAGGGACACCTCCTGGCCAGAGCCACTTGCCCAGAAAGGGAGAAAGTTTTGCAAAACCAGACCTCTAGCCACAGTCAAGTTATACACTGGATTCAGGGCCCCTTCCCATGAGGCTGGCTTTCTGTTCTGTGTTATCAGCGTCTCACACCCTTGATTCTCAAACTCGGGTCTGCAGACCAGCTGTGTCTGCATCACTTTGTTAGAAACTCGAAATCTTTGACTCCATCTCAGAACTTCTAAGTCAAATCTGCATTTTAAGAAGATTCCAAAGTGATGTGCACGCACATTAAAGTTGGAGAAGTACTACCTTATATAACTCTTCCATCAGCACTTTTCAGGCCAGGGAAAGAAACTTAATTAATAAATTAAACAAGTGCTCCCATAGCTCTACTGTGGACCAGGCAACGTTGTAAGAGCCTTTCAAATATTAACTCACGTATTCAGCCATCATCCACATCATTGCACTCTTCTCTTGCCTGAAGCGCATATCAGAGCCACCCTGCAGTGTCCACGAGGGCAGTAGGTCTCCAGTCATGTAGAACCGTGGCACCCGCCGGGCCAGCTGGGAGGTGACTTCAGACTCTTTCTGGGGCTCAGCACAAAGCCTATGGGGGAGGTTTGCATGTGAGGGGCTATCGCTGTGGAATCATCCTTTCTAAGCATCTTGGAAAGCTTTCTGTGTTCTGATGGTGATTGCACTCCAGAAATGGGGTCAGCAGATTGGCTTTCATCCTTTCTTTTTCTCCAGCCACTCTTTGGACTTTAGAGGGAGGGAAAGGATAGCTGTTTGAAATCGCAGATCAGGCCAATGGGGCGAGTCTCTGGCATGGAAAACCTGAGCCAGAGGAACCAGAGACTCACCCCATTGGCTTGACCTGAGATTTCTGATCTAAGTCCACTCTCAGTGTATGGACTTTCAGCCACATCAGGCCATGATTTAGATTTTGGACTCTGGAGAAAGACTTCCTGGATTACTTAACATCTCTGAACCTCAGTTTTTCCATCTGTAAAAGAGACATATAAAGTACCTACTTTATAGATGTGTGGTGAGGATTAAATGGATTAATATGTGTAATATGGCTGGGCGCGGTGGCTCATGCCTGTAATCCCAGCACTTTGGGAGGCCGAGGAGGGTGGATCACAAGGACAAGAGATTGAGACCATCCTGGCCAACATGGTGAAACCCCCTCTCTACTAAAAAATACAAAAGTTAGCTTGGCATGGTGGCGCTGCCTGTAGTCCTAGCTGCTCTGGAGGCTGAGGCAGGAGAATTGCTTGAAGATGGGAGGTGGAGGCTGCAGTTAGCCGAGATTGCGCCATTGCACTCTAGCCTGGGCGACAGAGTGAGACTCCATCTCAAAAAAAAAAAAAAAAAAAAAAGTAATACACCTAGATGCACTCAATGTTACCTACTGTTGTGGTTCTGTCCCAAGTCAGAGTTAACATCCCCTTCATCTAGGTAGGGCCGGATGGCTGTGCTATTCAGGAGGCCCAGAACCAAGCTGGGGGTTCCAGGGATGTCCCCAAAATTGAAGAGGGAGGTCGCAGATCTCCTAGGGTAGAGAGGAATTAAAGGCTGCTTTCCTTTCCTACTACTGGTATAACAAATTACCACAATTTGTCCACTTAAAACAACACCAATTTACAGTGTTATATTTCAGGAGGTCAGAAGTCTGAGATGGGTTTCATTAGGCTTAAATAAAGGTGTCAGCAGGACTGAATTTCTTTTGGCGGCTCTAGGGTAAGAGTCCATTTCTTTGCCTTTCCATCTTCTAGAGCAGGCGTCCCCAGACTACGGTCCGCGGGCTGCATGCGGCCCCCTGAGGCCATTTATCCGGCCCCCCACCGCACTTCAGGAAGGGGCACCTCTTTCATTGGTGGTCAGTGAGAGGAGCACAGTATCTGGCGGCCCTCCAATGGCCTGAGGGACAGTGAACTGGCCCCCTGTGTAAAAAGTTTGGGGATGCCTGTTCTAGAGGCTCCCTGTCTTCCTTGGCTCATGGCCCCTTCCTCAAGCTTCAAAGCCAGCAGCCTACCATCTACAAATTTATATTGCATCATCCAGTCTCTGCTTTTGTCTTAACCCTTCTCTACTTACTCTCATTCTCCTGCCTCTTTCTTTCACCTGTAAAAACCCTGGGGACTACAGTAGGCCCACCTGGCTAACCCAGGATCATCTTCCTATCTCATGATCCTTAATCACACCTGCAAAATCTCTTTTGCTGTCTAACATAACACCCAAAGGTTCTGGAGATTAGGATGTGGACGTTTTGGGGAGGGGGCATTATTCTGTCTACTACAGGGGCCAAGGAAACTCAATAGCAGTTTATTTTGCCTTTGCTAATGCTCAAAAGAGATTGGTAAGGAGCTCTTGGTAATCAGGGGCACTACAGCTATTAGACATTTATCTGTGCTGAGCCCTACTATAGGTAACTCCCATTGTTTTTACCATTTATTTTGCATAGAATCCCACTTTACAAATGAGGAAACAGAGACCAAGAGAGATAAGGCTGCTATTCCTGCAGCAGGGCTGGTGTTTGAACTCAAGTGTGTTTGGTTGCAAAGCCCATCCTTTTCCCACTGTAACATGCATTGCATTCAGAGTAAATGGAGCCCAGTGGGGCATGACTGTTTAGAAGGCTTAATGTTCTCAATAGAATCAATTTTTACAAATATTGTTTGAATATTTTTGCAGCTGGGAGTTGGCCAGAGTAGAATTTGGCAGTAGCCTTTGGAGTCTCATTTAACTAGGGCAAGAGAGGGCTGTGAGAGCACCCTGGGGAGGAGATCTCAGTTTGCTATGGGCCCCTCTTGGGCCTCATCTCAGAGCCCCATGGTTTCCAAGGGAATGTGGCTCAGAAACCCAATGCCCTGCACTGCGTGGCCCAGTTTGATGGCCAGACCAGGGCAGAATCCTTTCAGATAAGTAAATGAGAGCATCTCAAAGTGTGCAAACCACTCTACAAAATCAATTCTACACCTCTGGCAGCAAAGCTTTTGGCATTAAGAAAATTAGAAGAGTTCGTGAATAATGGAGGTCACTCTAAATGACGAGAGACAGAGAGAGAGAGAGAGAGAAACATGGTTTGGTGGAAGTATTGTTTTGTCACCATAGCCCTTGGAAGTGGAACATTTAAGAAAACAAAACAAACCTAGGCAACGACCCTTCCAGATGGGATTATGAGCAGGGCAGCAGTCCCAGAAGTGGTGATGATGGAAACACTCTTGTACTGTCAGGGCACAGTGCTTCATATGTACTCACATCAGTCCCCGTATGTTCTTTGGACTCACTCTGCTGGTTGATGTCATCTACCTCCAAGTTACTTGAGGAAGACACCTCATGCCCATCACTGCTGCTGGTGGCTCCGTGATTATGTGGCTGATTGCCAAACACTCTATGTGCCAGATGCACTGTATTCCCAAAGAATGGGAAGAAAGTAGTAAGATTCACTGGTTCTCCAGAAAAAAGAAGAAAGGCTGTGATTTGTAGTGTTTTCCAAATTCTATGGTGTAAATGCTCCCATCATGCCTGATTTCAAACTACCAACTTGAGGTCAAGTGGCTTGCAAAATTCCTGACAATTTAACAGCTTATTCTCTTAACCTATTACAGACGAGCAGCAGCACACACCACTGAAAGTAAGTTTTCCCTCTGTGCCTATTTGACATTCAGGAGCCCTACTGTGTGTTCCAGAGTCCACTATGAAAGCAGCCACTTGGTTTCTGCATGTAGCATTCTTTTCCCTAGGGGCCCACATCAAAGTTCTTGGGGGGCAGGCTGGGGCAGTGCTTCCTGCCTCTGAGCATTGACCATAAACTTACCATTTCAGGAGAAACCTTCCCACATGTTTATCACTGGGGCAAATAGATACCTGGTAGAGCCTCCAGAACCCGCCTCCAATCTCACTTTAAGTTCAGCTAGTTTCCCAAAGTGGCTGATCATTCGAATTTCATGGAGAGCTTTCAAAAATATAAAATCCTGGGCTGCCTCTTTCTCCAGTGTGTCTGATTTGGAAAATCTGTGATTTTCAATTCTAATGTTGAAACATTTTGGGGAGTCACCATACCTTGCTGCTTTCAGATTAGTTAGAGAGGATAACCTTAAATGGCCCTTCCAGAAGAATCAAAACCATCAAATCCTATCATTCATTATCTGCTTCCCAATGAGGGTGATGTCCTAAGGAGAGAGACAGCAAATCCAAGGGATATGTTTGTATCCTCTGTCTCCCTGTGGTAGGGCAGGCTTAGGAAGCAGATGGCCAACATACCACAGTCCCAAGACAGCTGCCGAGCCTGAGTGTGACAACAGCCTAAATTAGTAGCTCTGAGCCATGTAACACCCAGTGCCAACGGGCTGTGGCTGGACTAGCCCTTGGCTCTGCTAACCCTGCCTTTGTCCTCTGTTCTTTCTCCCCAAGTCTTCTTCTACACCTTGGATACTGGCTGCAAAGCTTGCTGCTCAGATTCAGGCCTTGGATACTAGGTTTCTCCAAAGGGAAGAGGCATTTTCTTCTGAGCCTGGCCCAGGACAAAATAACCTCAGAGATAAGCAGAAGGTTTAAGGTGACTATAGTGGAGGGCAGAGAAGGAGGGGTTCATGACATCTTACTGACATATACAGTCAACTTTTGACATAAGTGGACCCATCTGTTTTGTTTTGCTTTGCTTTCCTGCCTTGGTATCCATACATAATTCATGTAGAATGCTTCATGGTGGAAATGAAATCAGTTGTTCTCTGAGAGTCCTCATATTCACCAAAAAGCCTTGGGGTAAGGGAGATTGGGTCTGCCCAAGAGAGGTGCTTTGTACCAGGTGCTGTTAAACTAACTGCACTCTATTTTTTCTGGGAAAGATAAATGAAGAGTGGAAAATGAGAGGGCATCTCAGCTTGGAGGTTAGCGTCCGGTGCACCTGTGCCCTTCCCTGGTGCTGCGAACCGCATGGAACCAGAACGGGAAGTGAGACTTGGGATGACTGCATCCATTTTCCTCCTATGTTGTGTGCCTAAGGATCCTCATAAGGTGTCTGGGATCTGTAGGCTCTAGATGTATTTCTGCTGTGACCCTGAGAAACTTGACCAAATTACTGGACACTCACTCCCAGTTTTAATTCATCATCCAAGTATTATGATGTTGACTATAATACTCCCAAATTCTCCAATACTACAGTGTCTGAGGGCATTCTTGCCTAGACCAGAAAGAAGGGTGGGGTCTCAAAGTGCCAACCTGGGCTCCAGGCCCCACTGTGAGCATGAGGGTTAGAGTAGCAACACTGTGTACAGAAAGAGGCTTAGGGCTGGTAGTGGGGTTGGTAAATCCTGATTGGAGCCTGGGTGTAACACTCTTTCTCCAGCCTCGGTCTCCTTGTCTCTGATCTGAATCCCCAGTGTGTTCTGTTCCCTACACACTCATTGATGACCTAGGAACTCCAACTGTGCTCACTTTGATGTCTCCTGAAAGATGAGAGTGTCTTTACATTACCTCAGAGGTGCCCTTCCATCCTCCTAATTTCTACATTTGCTGCTAAGACACTTGAAGGCAGGGAATAGGTTCTCCATGTCATTGTATCTCCCAATGATCTATCTTCTAAACTGGGATTGTCAAAGAAATACCTGCATTCAGCTGGTTTGTTGCCTCCCCAGAGAACAAAGAAGCAGCCACAGAACCCACAGGTGCCAGACTCAGCGCTCGTCTATCCGCTACCTGTAAGTGCAGATTACGATGCTGGTGAACTTTGGATGACTTCAGAATCCCGTCACAGGTTAAACTTTAGTCAACTAGCCAAGTGAAAGTGAGAGGAACATTTCATTAAAAAGACCCGGAACCGAACACCTAGGCTCTGTGCACATAGTGATAAGAGGGATTTGTGGCTGTGAGAGACAGTTTGCAGGTGCCGACTTAAGTAGAGAAAAAGAGGGTTTGTTAGTAATGAAGGGAGTTAGGACAGACAGCAGAGTAAGCGGTCAAAGAAACTGACCTTGGACACAGTTGCCCCACACGAACTCCGTGTGGCCTGGGACAAGTCACTTATATTCTCCGGCCCTCAGGATCCTTATACCCATGTGTGGGGTGCAAAGGACATAGTGAATGAGTGCTGAAGCAAGTTCAAATCCCTTCTCTGGTGCTAGCTGCGTAAAACTGGTAAGTCATTTAGTCTCTCTGGGTCTGTTTTGTCAGTTGTTAGACAAAAAAGAGGCTGGATAGCAGAGCACTGGGGAGTGGATCTCACATTCAGGCAGAAGTCTGGGCCGCTTACTAACTTTGTAAACTTGGGTAAATGATGAATCCCCTTAGAGCCTTCCTCTCCCCACTCAGAGCAGAGTAAGCATGAGTGTCTTGTAAGGACACTGTCAGGGTCATAGTAACAGGACAAGAAAAAGGTGGTTGGGCTCGGGAAGTCACCTAGTTATCTCTTCCTGCTTTCAGTTTCTAGCTGGAGGAGAAAGGACATAAGCAGCCAAAACGTGATCACTGTTTCAGCAGTACTCATGGTGTCAGGTGCCCTGGAATCCTGAATTTCAGGACTCTCTGATGAAGGTGGATTGGAGACTTGGGCCTGGGGCCCTGGGCCAAGAGACAGCATCCTGCTGCCTTTCAAACCCAGGCCTTCACCCCTGCCTGCAGGGTGTTGGGGCACAGTGGGCTCACAGCTTCCCTACCTGGCTGGCTTCAGGGAGGGCCGGGGCTGGCTCACATATCCATTGCTGGTATAGAGAGAAGGGCCTGTGTGAGAACAGGAGCCTGTGGGACTCTTGAAGTCCTAACTCAGAGAGTCCTGGCCCTTCCTGCACTTCCTCAAGGCAAAGGAGAGAGAAACAGAGTAACCAGGTCCGGTGAGTATCCTGCTGAAACCAACCAGGTGGGCTACTGTCCACAGGGAGGAGTAGGTGTATATCAGGCGTGTCCAGTTTTTGGCTTCTCTGGGCCACACTGGAAGAATTGTCTTGGGCCACACGTAAAACATATTAACACTAACAATAGCTGATGAGCTTTAAAAAGGTGCAAATAAAAATCTCAGTGTTTTAAGAAAGTTTATGAATTTGTGTTGGATGAATTCAAAGCTGTCCTGGGCCTCATGCAGCCCATGGGTTGTGGGTTGGACAAGTTTAGTATATATGAAGGGGCTCTGGAATTGTGGTCTTAATAATCCACCATTGTGGAGAGGGTGTCGTTATGGACTGCATGTTTGTGGCCCCTTCTACTTCCAATTCATCTACAGTGGGAATGGTAGCTAGAGATGGAGCCTTTGGTAGTTGATTAGGTCATGAAGGTAGAGTCTTCATGATGGGATTAGTCCCCTTGTAAGAAGAGATAGGAAAGCTTGCTTCTTCTTTCTCTCTCTTGGCTGAGGATACCAGGAGAAGATGGCTTTCTACAGGCCAGGAAGGCAGCTGTCACCAGAACCTGACCACACTGGCTCCCTGATCTCGGGCTGTCAACTGCCAGAACTTGGAAAAATAAATGTTTGTTGTCTGAGCCACACAGTCTGTGGTAATTTGTTATAGCAGCATAAGCCGACTAATTTGGGTGTGAAACTCTTCTCTGCTGAAGCATGGACAGGTGACTGAGGGTTCCCTCCTAAAATGGCTGTGCCTGTGGTGATGAAAATGTCAGTTATACTATGGTGAAGAGATTGGGTTCAAAGTATTTCCAAGTCAGATAATTGGATGGCTCTAGGAATTCTATTAGGTGAGTATCCTATCTAACACTTATTGTAGGCATACTCTGTCCTGTTCTCATTCACTTTGAATGATCTGATGATCAGTTCCTGTTGAGATTTGTAAAAGCTGAGGGCAGAACATCTGAAGCTTTAGAGTGCCAGATGCCCAAGTATATATATGATTTCGATAGAAAGAAATAGGATGCCTCTTTTTGGAAAGGTTACCCTGGGACAGGGGGATTTTTATTTTCCCTCAATACTCCCTTCATCTGGCCCCTATCACTCCTTGAGGGCTTCCTAATTGGTGTCCCTGCTGGCCATGTCTTCCCATCCTGCATCCTCTGCATACTCATCCAGCCTCCTTAGAATTAGGGAAGAGGAGCCACTGACAGTGGTTGGGGCTGTAGCCAGGCCACAAGTTCAAAGGCAGAGCAATGAGATTACCCAGAAACCAATGAGAGACAATTTTCAGAGAAGGAGACATGTGGGAGACCAAGTTGCTGCTTCTTGGCTCTGATGGTGAAACAGACAAACAAGCAGTGATGTGTGTGACTGTAGACCTTCAAGGCTGAATTCTTTTCAACTCAAAGCTGAGATGCCAGCCCTTTGGGCCCCCAGGAAGATGGTCATATAAGTGGACAGAAACTAAAAGAGATTCTTGTGGTGGGACATCCAAGGAGGAGGAAGCTACTACTCAAACCTTTATGTGGATTAACCCATGAAGCCTCTCATGCTTCTGGTAGGAGTGGGAGAGGAGCATAGGGGAAGGGGTAGATTGGGGGCTTATTATACATGCTCATTTATATACTCCATCCCTCATAAAGCCTCCAATACCATTTTATAGGTAAAGAAACACAGGTTCAAGAGATCATCACCTGCCCCAGTACTTACACTGCTAGTAGGTGGCCTGAGCCAGGATTTGACTCCAAACCTGACTCCAAGAGCTTCTATACCAACCACACTATCTCCTATCATTATTCACTGAGAAGGGAAGACACGTTAAACCTCATTAGTCATTACTATTTGTTCTAGTTACTATTTCTGGATGTCTTAGTCCGTTTTGGGTTGCTATAAAAGAATACCTGAGGCTGGGTAATTTATAAAGAAGTTTATTTGGCTCATGGTTCTGCAGGCTGCACAAGAAGTGTAGTAAGCATAGCACCAGAACTGCATCTGGTGAGGTCCTCTGGCTGCTCCCACTCACGGCAGAAAGCAAAGGGGAGCCAGTGTGTGCAGAAACCACATGGCAGGAGAGGGTGCAAGAGACAGGCCCGACAGGAGTCAGGCTCTTTAACAACCAGTTCTTGCAGGAACTAATAGTGAGAACTCACTCACTCACCCTCCTATCCCCAGGGAGGGCATTATTCTATTCATTTTATTCACGTGTGATCATCACCCCCACGATCCAAACATCTCCTGTTAGGTCCGCACCTCCAACACTGGGATCAGATTTTAATATGAAGTTGGAAGAGACAATTACCCAAAGTATAGCACTGTGTAACACGCCGCCCCAAAATTTAATGGCACAAAACAACCACTTTATTATTCTCATGGATTCTGTTAGTTAGAAACTTGGAGAAGACATAGGAGTACCAGCTTGCTTCTATTCCATAATGTTTGCAGTTGCCCATATTCATCTGTTTGGTGATGGATGCTGGCTTTTGGCTGAGACCTCAGTGAGACTGTTGACTAGAACACATGCATTGGGTCTTTCTGTGTGGTCTCTCTGCCTGGGATCATTTGGGCTTTCCTAGAGAATGGCAGCTTGATTCTGAGAGTGTGTCCCCAGAGAAGAAAGTGGAAGCACATGGCATAGTTTTGATCCAGCCTTGGGAGTCATGTGGTATCGCTTTTACCATACTCTATTGCTTGAGATAGTGGAAAAAACATCCATCCAGGTTCAAAAGGAAGGGCCATAGACTCTATAACTCAGTGGGAGGAATGTCAAGGTCACCTACTAAGAAGAATACGTAGAATGGGAAATCTTGTTGCCACCACTTGCCGAAATGCCTTAGAGTGAAAGAGTCTGATGGTTTTCCAGAGCTTGCTTTTACTAGAGAAAGGATGAAAAGGAGATGGAGAGGCAATGAAGGATACCCTATGTCCTAAGGGAGAAAAGGAGTCCCTAGGGTGGTGTCCTGGCTCAGAGCAAGAAAGAAGAGCTCTGCCACTGCACGCTTTATTATTTGACGTCCTCTTTCACATGAGATGTGACTTCCAAACCTGCTGCCTGGTCTTTCCGCCCTGCTTCTTGCATTAACCTATGCCCACTTGACCAAGAGAAACTCTGCCCTCCTCACCGAAGGATTTGATCATTAAAATGGTCACCTCTTCAACAATCAGAAGATTACTGGCCCTGCCCAACCCAGCTGTTTTTCTATAGCATCTCCCAGGTGGGAAACAACCTCTTTAAAGGCCACATTCTCTATTACCCTCAAATAAACTCTCCAGAGAGGGACTTCACTTCCTGAGAAGTCTTTGGTTCAGTAAAAGTTCGAAAACTGAATGTTTTCTTATAATCAACAACAACAGCAGTAGCAGCAGCAGCAACAATATTATTTTCAGCAAAGGACAGGGACCCTAAATCCAATAAAAAATTCAGATGGGGCAGTGCCAGGACGTCCAAACATTTAAAACATACTGTGCAAATCCACTGCGCATTGAGATTGAGAACAACTGTCTGATGTGATTTATTCTGACTACCTTCTGAAATGTGTCTGCCCTTCTTCCTCTTGCTCATATTTGTCTCTAGCCCACAGGTCTTCTTGACAGCCTCTAATATACTAAGTTGGGTCTTGTCCTCTGGTCTTTGCACATAGTCTTCCCTTGGCCCCCAGATGCCATTTTCCTGGTTGTTTGCGGGACTCACTTCTTCACTTAATTCATGTGGGGATACTTATGAAGGCGTTCTAGTCAACAGCCTGCTGAAGTCTCAGCCAAGAGCCAGCATTTAACCCCTGAATGTGTGAATGTAGACACTTTCAGGTGATTCTGTCCCTCAGCTGTTGAGTCACTCCGGCCTTCAAGTCTTAGCTGAGGCTATGAACATTGTGGAGTACAGACCAGCTATCGCTACTGTGTCTTCTCCAAATTCTATTAATTCAGGTCTCTATTCGGATAATACCTTCTTGGAGAGGACATCTCTGACTACCTTTGTTTGAAACGATATTCTTTTGTTTTGTTTTTTGAGATGGAATCTTGCTCTGTCACCCAGGCTGGAGTACAGTGGCACGATCTTCCTGGGTTCAAGCCATTCTCCTGCCTCAGCCTCCCAAGTAGCTGGGACTACAGGCATGTGCCACCACACCCAGCTAACCTTTTTTTTTTTTGTATTTTTAGTAGAGATGGGTGAAAACCCATCTCTACTAAAAAATGCAAAAATTAGCTGGGCGTGGTAGCGTGCAGTTGTAGTCCCAGCTACTCGGGAGGCTGAGGCGGAAAGATCACTTGAACCGGGAGGCCGGGGTTGCAGTGAGCCGAGATTGCGCCACTGTGCTCCAGCCTGGTGTCAAAGCGAGACACTGACTAAAAAAAAAAAAAGGAAAGAAAGAAAAAAGAAAAGAAAAGCCACTTCTGTGGCATAGTCTATACTCCAGAGCACCCCTTGGCTTCTCACCCTTTCCTTACAGGTCTCTGTAAGGGCATTGTGGATCTTCATCTTAGGCTCTGCTTTGGGGAACTCACTATCCTCCTCAAAAGGCATGAGCCGGGTGTGGTGATTCACGCCTGTAATCCCAGCGCTTTGGGAGGCCGAGGCGGGCAGATTACCTGAGGTCAGGAGTTCAAGACCAGCCTGGCTAACATGGTGCAACCCCCGTCTCTACTAAAATACAAAAATTAGCCGCACGTGGTGGTGGACACCTGTAATCCCAGCCGCTCGGGAGGCTGAGGCAGGGAGACGTGCCCGAATCTGGAGGTGGAGTTTGCAGTGAGCCAAGATAGCACCATTGTACTGTACTCCAGCCTGGGCGACAGAGGGAGACTTTGTTTTTTAAAAAAAGGCATGATCGTGAGAACTAAATGAGACAAATGCAAACAAGGCACTTATCATAATGTATGGTCATAACATAGACTCAAAATATTATTATTATGACGCTCACATCGGTTTTTTGGACTCTGGTAGAGTGGTGCCAAGACTTAGAGCATTGACCCACACAGTTGGCCATGGAAATATTTGAATAAAACTGAAAGAGCCTATAAAAGTGTATCTTAACATGCCTGACACCTTGCCACTGGGCTATGCAAATATAAGCAAAAAAAAAAAAGAAAAAAAGTGACCAGCACAACAGCATTTGCTGAGGAGAAAGTTCACATTAATTTTTCTTTCTTTTTTTTTAAGATTGTCAAGCCCATTTCTCTAAGAGTTAAAAATTTCAAATTACTACTTATTTTATTTATTTTTTTGAGACAGAGCCTCACTGTGTTGCCCAGGCTCGACTGCTGTAGTTGATCTCAGCTCACTGTAACCTCCACCTTCCAGGTTCAAGTGATTCTCCTGCCTCAGCCTCTGGAGTAGCTGAGATTACAGGTGCCTGCCACCATGCCCAGCTTGTATTTTTGGTAGAGATAGTGTTTTGCCGTGTTGGCCAGACTGGTCTTGAACTCCTGACCTCAAGTGATCCACCTGCCTTGGGCTCCCTAAGTGCTGGGATTACAAGCTTGAGACACTGCACCTGGCCTGACTACTTATTTTAAAAGAAATCTCAGGTATATAAAGTGAAGTGATATCTCCATGACAGTGGCAAAGTGGTCCAATCCTGGAAATGGGGGAGGGACGAGAGAGAGAAAACAGTGACCTCAACACCCTCCATCTAATTAGGTGGGGTGCTGGGGTGGGGGGCAGGAAACCAGGAGACAGGGAAATTTTATGTCCAAGAAATCATTTATTCAGGACTTCTGAGACAGTTCCAACAATCTCCAAAATTTGTACCGGAAGCTTACTTTTTAGATTTCATGGGTGAAATAAAATTAGAAGATGTCCTTCAACACATGTGCACAAGCTCACCAGGGAATTTTCCCTTCAGCTTTATTAAGGTATAATTGACAAATAAAATTGTATATATTTATGGTGTGTAACATGATGATTTGCTATCTGAATACACTGTGACGTGATTAAATCAAGCTAGAGAAGTTTGTGGGGGTTTTTGTTTGTTTTTTTAAGACGGAGTCTCACTCTGTGACCCACTGCTGGAACACAGTGGTGCCATCTCGGCTCACTGCAACCTCCACCTCTCAGGTTCAAGTGATTCTCTTGTCTCAGCCTCCCGAGTAGCTGGGACTACAGGCTCGTGCCACCACGCCCTGATAATTTTTTGTATTTTTAGTAGAGACGGGGTTTCACCGTGTTAGCCAAGATGGTCTCCTAATCTGCCTGCCTCAGCCTCCCTAAGTACTGGGATTACGGGCTTGAGCCACCACGCCCGGCCAGAAAGTTTTTTAAAGGCAGAAAAACAGGAATCTTAGTATTCAAGGGGCTCTGAAGAAGTCATCTTGGCCTTTTACCTTTCACGGGGCCAGATGATACAAAATGCCAAGGCCAGATGGGATGGAATAACTCATTCTAACAAGTAGCAACTTTCACAATTAGGGAAGCCTCTTGCAACCTCTCGGATGGCAGGAAGCTAAACCTAGTTTCTCTTCTTGCTGGTCAGAGGACCCAGTCTCCCACCTGGCTCATAGCCTTTAAGATTATTTGCAGATTGCCTTAGTGCTAAAGTAGGGAAGGATTTTTGTCATTAAGTCTAGTGTTTCCTTTCCATATATGCCTACCACCTTGGGAGGCTTTGATTCAGTATATGTCGGGTGGGACTTGGAATTCATTTTTATTTATTTTTTAATTAAAAAAAAATTTTTTTTTGAGACACAGTCTTGCTCTCTCACTCAGGCTGGAGTGCAGTGGTGTTATCTTGGCTCACTGCAACCTCTGCCTCCCGAGCTCAAGCAATTTTCCTGCCCCAGCCTCCTGAGTAACTGGGATTACAGGCTTGTGACACCACGCCTGGCTAAATTTTGTATTTTTAGTAGAGACAGCGTTTCACCATGTTGGCCAGGCTGGTCTGAAACTCCTGACCTCAAGTGATCTGCCCACCTTGGCTTCCCACAGTGCTGGGATTACAGGAGTGAGCCACAGTGCTCGTCCTGGAATTCATTCTTAGATCTGGACCCCAGGGCAAGTACAAGAAGGCTTACTTTAGTGCCAAGGAATGGGAATTGGCTAGTTGTTCCATCACCAGTGGAGTGGAGGAACCACATGGGGTGGATGCAGCCTAGGGGAGACTAGGCAGCCCCGGGGAGCCACGGACTAGATGCACACATTGTAAAATGGCTGGATTTCCAGAACAGTGTGGAGTCGGAAAAGTAGGCAGAAGGAAATTCGCTATGTAACACCATTTGTGTAACAATTATGTGCATGCAACAACACTGTATATAAAGAATCCCTCATGTTTAAAGACATATATTAAACAGGAGATGGGAGTCAGTATTTTGGAAGAAAGAGAAAATACGAAGAGAGAGGGCCTTTGCATTGACTGAGGTTGTTAATGTGACAAGCACTGAGGAGCATGGCTAACTAGACATTTTGCATCCAACCTTCAAAAAAAGAAAGAAAAAAAATGATTGGGAGTAATGACAATGAATTGCTCCCAAGGGGCTCTGTGGTTCAGCCAACCTCCACCCTGAAGTGGGCTGACTTTACTTAGCAGAGACCATGGAGGCCCCAGTGAGGAGAAACGTTCTCTTAGAAAGGGTCACCCTCTTCTCTTTTCTCCCACCACTCACCTCTCCCTTCAGTCCATTATTATTAATAGTAATTATTTATTTTTCCACAGCTCTTTTTTTTTTTTTTTTGAGGCGGAGTTTCGCTCTTGTTACCCAGGCTGGAGTGCAATGGCGCGATCTCAGGTCACCGCAACCTCCGCCTCCCGGGTTCAGGCAATTCTCCTGCCTCAGCCTCCTGAGTAGCTGGGATTACAGGCATGCGCCACCATGCCCAGCTAATTTTTTGTATTTTTAGTAGAGACGGGGTTTCACCTTGTTGACCAGGATGGTCTCGATCTCTTGACCTCGTGATCCACCCGCCTCGGCCTCCCAAAGTGCTGGGATTACAGGCTTGAGCCACCATGCCCGGCTCCACAGCTCTTATTTCCTAATTGTTAAACTGCCATCAAGAAGCCCTAAGGCTGGCATTTGGCTGAAGAGAGTGGCAGGAAAGGACCACATTGGTCTACTCTGCAACATGCACGATTATCTTCTCTCTTTGATTTTTGGCCTTAGTTTATGGCCTTGAAAACCAAGGCCAAAAATGCTAAGCACACAGGTTCCATTTCATTTCTGTTCAGCTTCCATTCACTAAGTACTTACTCTGTCCCAGGTACTTGGCATACAAGTGCCTTACCTAAATCATCTCATTTAACTTGTACTGAAAACTCAGTTAGTATTTGTTCCCATTCTCCAGATGACTGAAGCTTAGAGAGGTTGTGTATCTTTTCACATGACAGTTGAACGTAACTTTCCAGGGGAGTATCACCCCAATTGGGACTACCATGAATCATCAAAGCAAAAGATATTTATTAATTGTTTTATCATATTGGGAGGAAATTTTAAGAATGGTCAAACTTTGTTTGGCATTCAAGTGGAAAGAAATGCATCCAGTTCTGTCCTCACTGATTGCCTGTAACATCTAACCATTCTTGTATTTGAGATTGAGAACATATTCAAAGAACTCAAATAATCCTTTGAAGCATGGGGCCACATTTAGGTAGCACCCATTTCTTCTATGTTCCGTTGGAAATCCATGTCACTGAGATATTTTGTTCTATGAAAACTGAGTGATAGGAGTGGCAGGTTGCTTCATGTCTGCTGCTGTTGTTGATAATGCTTTCATGTCTGTGAATATGCACCTGGATCGCTTGGTTTCCACCCAAGAGTTATCTGGTTCATAAATTATTTTTGTATTTCATAGCCTACAGTCTGTAAATATCTAACTGATGAGCACCTGTATATTAGCCCAGTAAAAAACTATGCATCTAAATGGCTCAAGTAAAAATATCCAATTTAGAAGCACTGTCAGCATAGGGGAGAATTTTTGAATGCAGCCAAGGGGCATAGCGTTACTTCTATAGAAGTGTGGCTTTAAAGGAGGTCACCAGTGTTGCCACACCAGTGTCTTCACTTCTAAGTCGAAACCTTTTATGTTGTATGTATCACCTGCTTCCTAACTGGAAATTCAAGAAAGCAGTCTTCATAAAATAAGTTGAGGGATATGCAGTGATCACTTGACTTAATTTAGCACTTTGAAATAAATAACATATCCGTGGTTCACAGTGTTTAATTCAATTCTGTGGCTTCACTCAGTGGTTCTTTTGCTCCCCCCCTTCCTTTTTTATTTTTATTTTTTTTAATTTTCCTTTTTAAATTGCCCTTTTCTTCATTATGCTGCTTCTGGTTATTTGCACACGTATACACATACAACACAAATGCATTCTCCCTGGCTAACTTTTACGTGTATGACTTTTATGCAATAGTCACATTCTTCTAGAAAAGAGAAATTATTGCTGTTTGCTCACTAGCATCCACCTAGGAGATCATCTATCTATGCCAATTAAAAAATACCCAGTTCATGAAAAGGGTTGGTAAATCTTCAGCTTGCAGATAAGCATTCATTTCTGAAGTGCTGCCCTCATAAAACTGTTTCCAAACTCAAGATTTACTTTGGTTTTTTTTTTTCCCCCTGAACAGTAGTATTCATTCTGCCTAGTCAATGTCACAGTGATGAAAAACTAAATTTTGACAACTAATACATTGTACATTGGAAGCAAGCATGAAAAAAAACATCTTAGAAACATTGGACTTTTCCTTTTGAGTGTCCGTAATGAAATATTTGAGTTCCATCTAGACCGGTAGGATCTGTGGTTCTCAAAATGCCAATATATGAAACTTTGCTGAAGTTATACAAAAGAAAAAGAATGCCAACATAGAGGTGCTGAAATTCCTAATGATTTGCCAGATGTTATCCCCAGAAACTTAGACCAAGACTTTCTACAGGTAAGAAGAACTAGTACGCTTTATGTAAAAGGTGCCATGATTGAAACCACCCATCTTTAAAAGGTGGCAATGTGTTGGCAATCTCATTGTCTTCTTTCTACAGCTATTTCTTATAGTGATTAGCACCTTCCCATGGAATTATAGGTAACTGGTCACTCAGAAAAGTCCCTCAATGAAATCTCACTGGAGACTTCCTTCCCTCTGAGCTTGGGCAAACATTATATTACCTAGAAGTCCAGAAATTGTCCATAAAGTTTCACAAAGGCTTTCTCAGACCTGCTTTTAAAGAAACCTTTCATGAACTCAGCAACTCAGTCCTTTCACTTAACTGCTGGCAGAAATTATCCAGACCCAGGTTATACTAAGTCCTTTAGGATAGATGTCATTTCTTCCCCTCGACCCCAGGTAGCACTATGTCTAGTGACATACCATATTAGCAAGAGCAAAGTGCCAGGCACTTCATTTACATTATGGCACTGGAATCTTGGCTGATAATACCAAAACCAAAAATGACAGTCATTCAAGCTGCTTTGTCACCAGGGCATGCACCAGCCCCCATGACCCAGCACCTTTAAAGTTTTGATAGTTAAAAAAAAAAAAAAAAAAACTGTTAAATTACACATACAATACAATGTCCATCCTTAAAACAAAACCAGAGGCATTTTTAGCTAAACAATTTTATTGGCTTTTTTGTGAAATAAAAAACACACAACAAACCACCATGTAAAGGCCATGATCAGCATCAACCAAATGAACCAGCCACTTGGTTACAGTAGCTGATAACAACACTAGTGGATATTATTGCTTATACCCCAAGTTCATTTATATGTCCATTACATTTTGGCAAGATTACAATCAAATGGGAGCTTTGGTTGTAAAAACTGAACTATGACTACTCATTGAAAACTCAACTTCTACCATTTTATAATGGGATACATGTCAGCTTTTCTGCATCTTGACATTTATCCCCTCCTTCTGTCTCCTTTCTCCTTCCATTAATAAGATTTACAAACCTACTGAAAAAAATTAAGGTGGATGCATTTATAACTATCCCTACTCTACTGCCTCCTCTTTTGTCATGACAGGGTGATGCATTTCTGGGCCTCTCCAAGATCTTCTATCCGGTGTGTTTCCACTGCCAGTAATAAATGCCCATCTGTAATCTAGATAGATTTTCAAATGCATATGGCTGTCAACATTGGGTTTTGGACTCAACTGTCTTGTTTCCATCTTCTGAAAAGCTAGAAGAAAAAATAAAAACAAAACCAACAGCCCTTAGCATTGGTAAGTTGATCTCCCAACAGAATGAGCCTCACCCCCTGCCACATAACATCCCATGGCAGGTGTGGAGCTGTGGCCTTAAAATGCTCTCTGTGTGTACTGTAACATTTCAATTTACAGACACACAATGACTGACTGCCTACCGAAAGCTCCCTGCTCTCACACTTTCTAGTTTAACACTGAAAACTCCGAATGAGAAAGGGTCAGAACTAACTCACAATAGCACCATTTCCGAGACTCTTGGAATTAGATTCCGTTCCGTGTAGGAGAACGCAGGCGCCTGGCCTCCAGCTTTGTGCTTTCACAGGCTCCCAATGCATTTCAGTGGAAGTGGGTGGTCTGCCTCAGCCTACTTCTGCAGCAACATGAATTTTCCCTGGGAAGACTTAAAAATATGGGTCTTACAAAGTGAAGTTGGCCACAGGTGAGAAGCCTGAGGAAGCCTGTTTCTGGTGGTGAGATGTGACAAGCCTGTAGTCGGCAGGAGGGAGTCCAGGGACCTTTTCCCTTGCCCATCCCGATTCAAGTCAGTGAAGAATCTGCATGCAGAAGCATGGCAAGTTCAAGGAATACTGAGAGACGTAAACCCTAATCCAGCAATCTGAACACCAGCGCTCTAATGGTATCTTATGTATTCAGGTCCACCAGTGAGTTTGCCCTGGATAATGCTGGGATTTAATAAGCCCTTCTAATGATTATAAAGATTATCCTCTTGAAACTAGACGTTGGAAACAACAGAATATTTGATATCACTATATTTTACATGGCACATATAACCATATAATTACCAGCACTTAACATGGCAAATATTGTAAATACACATTCTTGGAGTTGACTTGGTAATGACACTGATGTTATTCGGCAGAACAAAGATGAAACACTCTCCAATTTGCACGTTGGGGGATTTCATTCCCCGCCTTCCCTTCACAACAAAAGGATAACCTTCTAATTATGTAATAATGCTCGGTGGTCACGTGGGCAAAGAGAATCACAGGGTGACTTCATAGTCAATTGTGGCCTGTAAAATAAAGTAATACACAGTATTTTCATTTCAACAAAATACAAGAGACCATATAAAAATATTTTCCAATTTGGAATCAGAAACATGATAGCTGGATTTTTTTTCTTTGTATAAAAAGAAACAAAATAACACACTAAAGTTTGTTAAGCCTCCTAACAACAACAACAACAAAATACGTATCAGTTTAAGGAATGCAGTGAGAGTCAGCTTCCCTTTTTGTCCAGGCTCATGGATGGTGAGCTTGTGCTTTGATCCTAACAAAGATAAATGCACAAAAGTGGAGGAAGGTCAGTGCCTGAAACCTGAACTGTGTCGTATCTCTAATAAGACTAATTTTACAGTAGTGCTTTGAAAAGTGGTGGATCGGGTTACTGATTTTTTTCTCTCTCTCTCTTCCTTTTCAGGCCACTGCTGGAGATGAATTCCAGAAGCACCACTTTCGTCTTGAGTGATGCTTGTTTAGTGCAATATCTTCCTTCTCTCGTTCCCTTTTCACACGCTGGTAGTGATCTTCTTCCTTCAGGTACCACACGGGGGGCCAGCGGTGCCGCTCGAAGTATTCCTGGTTGTCTGGTGAAGGAAAGACGCAGACATAAGACCTGTGGTTCATTGATTCTTTCTATGTGCTAGGCCTTGTGCTTAAAGCTTCTCAAATATCCTCTCAAAAACTTGATGTGGCAGGGACTGTGATTAGGGCCCTTTCCAAAAGGTGACACTAAAGTTTTGAGAGGAAGAATCTCTTGCCTGTAGTCATGCAGCTGGGCACAGAGAACCTGAACCCAGGACCACCTGACTTCAGAGTCTAAGCCTGCTCCTGGGCTTGCCTCCCTAAACAAGGGAAAGCCCACCACCTCTGCACTCCCTGCACCAGGGCACCGTGGACTCCAGCCCACCCAACTCCCCTAAGCATCAGGTTCTCCAAAGAGAATTCCCAGCCTTCATTTCCTTATGCCATCTCACATGACTGTGTGACCACCAGCCAGTCTCAAGGAATTATCCACGAGCTGCCTGCTGACTGTGTTCCTTTCCAGGGACGTAGAAGATAAAAGCTTCAGTCGGAGGTGAGGAGAGCTGGATGAATGGGGTCCGCGCACAGTCTCACCTACAGATTTTGATTTGATTTCCTTGCGGAACTTGGAGCAAACACTGTTGTAATTGGTGCAGATGTGGTGCAAACACCAGGCGGCCAACTGGTGGGCATTGTGAAACTGCAGGAGAGTGAGCAAAAGGAGGGTGAGACTCTATTTTCTAAAGAGGGGCTACAGAGAAATTGGGGGAGCCATAGTAAGGGTGAAAAGAAATTAAGGGCTTATATAACCAATTTGGTAAACCTCTTGTTTTGACCTCAATGTTTTGACTTTGGCCATGGCTCCGATGCCAGCCAATGTAGTGTTGGGCACACCCCTCCCTTCCCTGCTGTCCTAGGTGCACCAAAAATAATTGCTGTATCAAATCACGAGTTTAAAGTATGCCTCACCTTCCCACCCTCCCCCGCCACCTGCCCCTCTAGTGCTAAGCAACCATGGCCTCTGGAAGGCACCAGCCCACAGCAGAAAGCAGCGATGTCATCTCTGTTTAAGGAAGCCTCGGCAATGGAATACTTCGTGTCACATGTCCGAGCTCAGCTTGCCTGGGCCAAGATCCGAAAGAGCAGACTGCAGAAT
The DNA here is from genome assembly GCF_048565385.1 of Saimiri boliviensis. NCBI lineage: Eukaryota > Metazoa > Chordata > Mammalia > Primates > Cebidae > Saimiri > Saimiri boliviensis. The sequence continues at coordinate 40,570,115 of NC_133460.1, forward strand.
GCGTGACTGTCCTATACCTGTCCTTCGGTTACATAAGAGCAGGCGGTATGGGCAGGGTGGCGAGCTCCAAATGCTCCACCCTTCCTTTCTGAACAATGCTCAGGAAGGTGGCAGCTGAGGTAGCTGTGACCGAAAAAGACTTGACTCAAAAAGCGACTGTCAACTCCCCTATTCCCTCCCCAGACCTGGTGGGCCTGCTGCTGTCCCTCACTCTTTCTGTCTGTGCCCTTCTCTGACGTCCCTTCCACTGTCTGTCACTCTTGATGTGTCTTTGGTCAGGTGGAACCCTACAACCTATAGCATGCTTCCTCTGCGGCCCCATATCTCCACCGTGAGACCAATAGAAAAGCCAGAGGCCTCAGAAACACACTCGAGAGACTTGCTGAAAAATCAACCCAAACATCAGAGACAGTTTTAGCTGGTGCTGCCAACCTTTCCTGCTGTTAGATTTCTTTCTGAAAACAAGACTGGGGAAGTGTTCTGCTGGGTGGGCTTGTTCCAGCTTGAGAGAGCCGACTGTGTGCATTTCTTCCCTACTTTGAGTTTAGTGACTTCATAGGTTGTAATCAGCCACAATGGGATTATTTATACTATGGAAATTGGCAAATGCAACAGATTGGAGTCCCACTTGCCCCCACGCTGACTGTTAAAGACTTACCAGCACATCATTGGGTTAGGGTCTAATGAATGCGCTAAGACATGGGAGAATCCATCCTAAGCTCTTCCTGCCAAGCCTTGTCAGGGCTTAGCAATTATCATATTATTTCCTTGTAGTGGGGGTGTGTGCGTGGTGGGGGTGGGGGTAGGGTGGGAACATAGTGCCGCAAACAGACGCAACTGCAAATCATTCCCTCAAGTGAATGGTCTTGATATGAAATTCTGGATCATCGCATTTTTCTCTAGGAGGAATACTTCCTGGAGAGAGTACAAGTTATAAACCATCCCCCCAGAACTATTTCAAAAGACCCCAAATTCCAAGTGCGGACAATCAGCTTTGATGCGCGCTTGCTGATTTGACTGCATTAGATATCTGTTCTCAGTTTCACTGTAATCCCTAATTAGATTTGAATAATTTGTATTTGTGTCTGTTTCCCTTACTTGCCTATGATTGCCCTAGGGCAGAGGATCTACTGTTTATATGTACATGCCCTTTGCCTACAGCGGTGCCTGGTATTTGGGGAGAAAAATATCTAATATTTGTGGAATGCTAAGTCAAAGTTCCATTCTGCCTTTCCCCCCTTATGCACCTGAGCCATCTCCTTTGGCCACAGTAGGAAGGGCCTGAGCACACCTGCGAGGTGCCACCTCCTCTCCCTTGATTGAGAAATGCTGATTTAAATGGACTGACCTAAGACTTACTAAGCCGTTGTCTTAACAAAAAGAGGGAGAACAGGAAGCCAAACCTAACAGGCTGAAGAAAAGACTGAGGAATTTATTCTTAGTTCCCTCGGAGTGTAAATTCCGTGTTAATCAGCCTATGCCAGGGACTAGATAATGCTGCAGATGTGCCTGGCATTCTAAGAGGGCTTACACTCTTCAGGGTTTGCTTTTGAACATTCTCTCCCACTTGATTCTCAAAATAATCTGGAAGGTTGGTAGGATGCAAATTGTCATCCCATTTCCTGTGGATGAGGAAAACGAGGCAGAGTTTCGCTTGTGCTTTGAGGAAGTTACTCCAGGGTGAAGCTGAAGCTGAATCTTGGACCTTCTCTGGAAGAAGAGTGAAAGTCTGTATTGGGATTACGTTATTACAATCTCAATACTAGCAACTACTGACTTTAGAAAACTCCAGGACAGCTGCAGTGACATGTTCATTAACAGTGGGGCATGACAGGGCTTCATGGAATTCTAGAAACTGTTCTTGGCCAAATACGTGTCTAAGAATTCAAAGAAGGAGTGCCCCAAAGTGGTTCTCCCACATGTGAAGCTGGTGCTTTAGGGGACAATGGGACTGGCGTGGGGGTGGGGTCCTTGTTTATTCAAATGAAGCCCAGCAGGCTGAATGGTACTTGAAAGGTAAAACTCTCAGATCTTCTCAGTGTATACAGGGGGCCTCTGTGACTCAGTGGTGACATCTTTATTTAGACAGATGCAACAGTGGAATGTTTTATCAGCATTAAGTGAACTGACTGCACACACTTAAAAGGTGAAAAGCAAACTGTGACAAACCTGGGCCAGTTCCAAGTAAGAGAGCACTTCTCCGTCAATGCCCACGCCACTCAACGCGGCCTTGGTCAGCTCCTGAACAGCATGCTGTTCTGGGGAAGAAAGAGGGGACCGGAGAACGTTAAACCACGCCCTGCGAGCCAGATAGCTTGCCTGGAGGGTTGGTCTGGGGCCACTTAAGAAGGGAAGAAATGTGGGACACAGATCTGGGCAGCCGTCTCAATTGAATCTGGAAGCTGCTCTAGTGTGTAGTCTCTCACTACGTGGGGTTCTGGTCCCAGCGACTTCACCCACATCTCTGGGGACTCTTGTTCATGCCTCTGAAATAGCCAGAATCCTCCAGACCTGTAGTGTTCTGTGCAAGATGGTAAGGATGGTAGCTGCTGGTCACATGAAACTAAACTTAAATTACTTAAAATTAAATAAAATTAAAAGTTCAGCTCTTCATTCACGCTAGCCACAGTAAGTGCTCAACAGCCACATATGGTCACTGTTTGGACCATCCATATATGAAATGTTTCCATCACTGCAGAACATTCCACTGGACGGAGTGGCTCTAAACAGTCTAGCACCTTCTTAAAGTCCTCTAGACTTTAGATACGTTCCTGTTTGACAGTTTCCCCACTCACATCACCACAATCCTTGATCCCCCCGGCAGTGGAGCGACTGAATGACAGAGGGATGAGTCTATTTGAGGAATTAAAAATGTGACTGTGTACATCTGTCTCAACAGCTACAGACGGATGACGCATTGTTCAGCCTCTTGGATTCTAAAGACTGGGGAGACCTGCAGTCAAAAGTAACACAAATGGCTCTCCCTGCAGTAGGGAGAGCCATTTCTGCTTGGGAGCTTGAGTCCGAGGCTTCCAAGCTGAATTTAAATTGTGGTCTGAAGCTAGGCTATCTCTCGGCTTTGTAAGGGCTGTCAACCACCTCTGAGACTGATGTGTGAGGGTACAGCCTGATGTCATCTGTAGCATTGCATTTGTTCTTCTAATCCAGAACGTTGCTCAAACCGTGCTTACTTTCTGCTCCAGCGCTGCATGCTTGTTGGTCAGCATGCCTGTATCCGATCGGTACGGTATGGGGAATGGAGTGATTTCTTTGGCACAAACTTCCTCACCTGGATTGGACTATTTGGAACTAAATTTTCCAGAGAAGCCATTTGGGCTTTGACATTTTAAGTAACTGCAACATTTCTTGACATTTATTTAACTCTGGCTCACAAAGCGTTGCCATTCTAGAAACTGATTTTTAAACACTGTGTTCTAAATACTCTAAACTAGAAAGTACACAGCAAATACTATAAAGAATTAAAGGAATCGTCTTGGGAAGCTGTATATTAAATAATCATAACAGTAATGACAACATTTAATAGCTACATTAAATGTTCATAGAAGCCTAGAGTTCACAAGAGAAGCTTTATTTGGGTCAGTTAAAAAAAAAAAAAACTTTCATGGAAAAATCAATCCCATGTTTTCATTGCCAGACTTAATATTTAAGCAAAAATGATACTCGTCTGAGACTGATCACAAACCTTATTCGGCAGATTTGGCTCCAAATTACTTTTGACAATTTCAAAAATAAAAATAAAATAAAAATTTATCCTCAGGACGTGTTATAAAACCTGTGGATAGTTAAATGGCTTGGAATTTATGTTTCTGAAAAAAGTAATTGCCCACTGAAGCCTCCCAGAGGAGTATTTTAAAAAACTAGTGCAATCCTTTGGATCTATTAGGTATATTGGTTAAAAACAGTTTTTTAAAATAAATCTAATATTGATGCCTCAACTCACTCTTCTATCCAACTGGAGAGGAAGTAGGGCAAAGATAGGACTTTGATTTCTAGGTGGTTGTGTGTGGTAGAAACCTGGAGGACAGAGAAATATATATATATATATATATACATATATATATATATGTATGTATATATAATTTTATTTTTTTCTAAAGACTTTGCCAGAAAGTCAAGTGCAGGTTGGTTTGTTCATACATTCATCTTCATTCATTCAATTGTTCAGCAAATATTTATCAAAAGCTAATACGCTCAGGCACTCAGAAGAAAGGCCAGTGAACAAGACCGTCTTTTATCTCTGCTTCGATGGTTAGTAGGAATCAACTAAACCTCGTGATAAACACCCAGCAATCCGGCTGAAGATCTGAATTCAAGAGAAAGGCATCTAAGTGCACATATCCTACAGAGCCTGCTTCAGCTTCCCAACTGAACAAATCTAGAAATGATACATAAGATTTTGTGAAGTTAAGCCAAGTTTCCCTTTTTTGTCTTTCTCCCAAAATGAACTTGACAATGTCAGAACATTTTCTAAAATAGCTTTAAGAAAACCACTTACATAATGCTACTATGCGCCAGACGCTGTTCTAAGGACTTTATATTTTAACTCATTTAATCTTCATCACAGCTCTACGGCTGAATAATATTAGCCCCATTTTAAAGAGAGAGAAAGATGAGACACAGAGCTAGGGTTACAGGACAAAGTCAGCTGGTCAGTAAATGGTGGAGCCAGGGTTTGATCTTAGCCAGTCTGGCTCTGTCATCTGTGCTCCTAAACAGGGCAACTACTGCCTTCTTCTTAAAGACTGTGTCTGGGCACTTATTACGGAGATAATGTTGATAAAATCGTTTTGTTTCAAACTCAGGGTGCACAGATGACTCAGCATGCATACAGCATGTGCCTCAAGGACAGGGGTCATGCATTACTCACCTTCATGGTTGTATCACCTAACCGGGCCCACCACAGAGGGGGTGCTTAAGAAATATTTGTTGAATTGAACTGGGCTGTCTGATACAATCTGAATAGTTCATATCATTCTATACAAGACAATCCTATTTGGGGTGATAAAAAATCAATTTTTATTCCCTGGAAGGCTTATTTTTATTTAAATGTGATTTTGATAAATATGACAGACACTGCACGGCCCTGAGTCATCAGCCTTACCTGCAAGAGCAACCAAGTGTGGCAGGCAAAATCTGTTTGCCAAGGCAATTAATTCCAGCGGGTCTAGGTCCAAGTTAGGAGACAACTGCTTGGTATAGAGATAATCCAATACTGCTTGCATTGATATCTTGTTTATGTGCGGGAGATACACCTGAAATGTTAAACAAAAAGCTAAATTCTACCGCAGAAAGCAGGGAGTGGGCACATTTTCAGGCAATGCTGCTGATAAATATCCTAACTGCGTGATTTGCGATTGGCGAGTCTTGGACACCTGCTTTGAGGCTGTGCATAGGAATCCTTCTGTATTTACGACTAAATGTAATGCTTTGATTTGTAGATGACAAAAGAGTGGAACTGCCTGACACCGCCTGATGTGGAATTTTTAAATAACTATTTGGACTTATAAATCAAACAAATGGGCTGGAAATGTATGATGACATTAGGGGCCCTCATGCCGAGCACCTTTTAATACTCTATTGTGGGGAAAGAAATCTCCTAGCAACATGACAGGTGTTGTTGGGAGCTGCAAACCACACTGTTTCTGACACGATGGAGCCTCGCTCTCCAAGATGTCAAAACAGGGGAGGAGCTGCCACAGTGACCAGCTTGATTTCCACATTCTGCTGGCATGTGCACAATGTATTACAACCTACTACACAATGTATACACTTCATTGTTTTTTCCTACAACCACATGGATTCAGAACTACTGGAACATTAACAGTTATCAGTAGATTCAGAGAATCCAGAGGAGTCCTTGCTTGGGACTTCCAGGGGAGTATTACTGGGTACAGGGGAACTGTCCTCTGTAGGATTCCCATTGTTTGCTTCCTGAGTGCCTGTAGTTGTCCATATAAATGCATGCTAGAGTTTGCTAGAGAGCCAGGGACTGCCTGGGAGGTGGAGTGCTGGATAGGTGGACACGGATCTACGGACATGTACACTGTGTACAGTTACTCTTTAATTTAGGTCTCTCCATCCACTAGACAGTCACTGGAGTAGTTCAGAAGGGTACCACTTGATTTACTATTGGAATGTTGACAATTATAAACATTAACTTTAATTGAGACATCCTATGCACTAAGCTTTCCACACACATTCTTTACTCTGATGCCTAGATTTACCCTAGAGAGAAAAGGCTTACTTTTGCCATTTTACAGAAAAGGCAATGGAGGTTCAAGGAGGTTAATTTAAATCTTGTGTCCAAGGTCACACAGCTAGGAAGTAGTGCCTGGGATTTAAACCCAGGGAGTATGATGTGGAAGTATATGTTCAGAATTGCTGTGCAGTACTGGAAACCTTGAATGCCAAGGAAGCAAAGGTTTGAGTTACAGAACAGTGAAGCATCATATTTTATTAATGGTTTTTGGGAATTCTACTTCAAAAAATGAACAATTATTAACTTCTTTTTCTTTCTTTTTTAATTTTTTGAGACAGGGTCTAACTGTTTCCCAGGGTGGACTGCAGTGGCTTAATGATAGCCTGGGCCTGGGTCCAAGCAATCCTTCTACCTCCACCTCCCTAGTAGCTGGGACTACAGGTAGTGCCTCCATGCTGGCTGATTTATTTTATTTTATTAAACTTTTTTTTGGTGTAGAGACAGAGGTCTTGCTATGCTGCCTAGACTGGTCTCAAACTCCTGGCCTCAAGTGATCCTCCTGCCTTGGCTTCCCAAAGTACTGGGATTAAAGGCATGAGCCACTGTGCCTGGCCAGTTAAGAACTTTTTAATTCTAGTACTTAATAAACCTCTATACAGCATATAAAGATATACATCTTTATAACATGATTACATCTATATATTATATATGATTGCACCCCTCTCTCCATATACATGCATGTGTACACACGCATGCACACATACACATACACTCAGGCACATGCGCAGAGTCAGCCCTCTATATCTGTGGGTTCCACATCTGTGGATTCAACCAACTGTAGATCAAAAATACTTGAAAAAAAAGGCATGATTGCTTCTGTACTGAACATGTATAGAGTTTTTTCTTGTCATTATTCCCTAAACAATACAGTAAAACAACTACGTACATACCGTTTGCATTGTATTAGGTATTAGAAATATTCTAGAGATAATTTAAATTATGCAGGAGGATGTACACAGATCTATGCAAATACAGTGCCATTTTACATGAAGAACTTGAGCATTCATGGATTTGGGTGTCTGAGTGGAGAGTGGGGTCCTGGAACCAATCCTTCACAGATACTGAGGAATATGTGTGTGTATGTGTGTGTGTGTGTGTGTGTGTGTGAGAGAGAGAGAGAGAGAGAATATGTGTGTATATGTGTAATGACACATTCTTTAAGATGCTTATGGTTTATGCATTCTGGCAATGTGGGTCCAGAATTGTTTAAGCTATAGAAACCTTCTTTATTATTCTCCTGTGCAGCCACCAGCCACCTTAAAGAGGGAATATCCTTTAAGACAGGTAGAACTGTCCCTTAACGTATCATAAGGAAGGTTTAGAAAAATTCCTAGAAATATTAAGAAATGTATTCTCCCCTTTCAGACATGGTTGGTAAAAACAATTATGATTCCATAAATAAGTTGCATAAGCCATCACCATAAATGATTTGACAAGCATGATCATTTCAGGTTTCCAGCACAATCTCTGCAACAAATAGAACTCAATGAGTTGAAACTATTACTAGTATTATTTTAAAATAAAGTAGCTGGATCATCTGCAATGTACAGATGTTGGAATGTTATTCTTCCCTTTAACCAGCTGTATCTACATATGAATAATTAATTATTCAACTAAATCTAGCACCAGTTACACTGTGTGTATGCTTGCATACATATATGTTTATATACATATGCATTTATCTTACACAAATAATGGATTTATTTACAGATATTCACACAAATTGGTTTCTGTGTGTATGAACATGTAATATCTCATTTCTTTTTTTTTTTTTTTTTTTGAGACGGAGTCTTGCTGTGTCACCAGGCTGGAGTGCAGTGGCACAATCTCAGCTCACTGCAACCTGCGCCTCCCGAGTTCAAGCAATTCTTCTGCCTCAGCCTCCTGAGTAGCCCCACAGGCACGTGCCACCATGCCCGGCTAATTTTTGTATTTTTAGTAGAGACGGGGTTTCACCGTGTTGGCCAGGATGGTCTCAATCTCTTGACCTCGTGATCCGCCCACTTCGACCTCCCGAAGTGCTGGGATTACAGGTGTGAGCCACCTCGCCCGGCCAATATCTCATTTATTTGATGAAATAATCTTTGGATTAGTCATATGGTTTGGCTGTGTCCCCACCCAAATCTCATCTTGAATTATAGCTCTCATAATTCCCATGTGTTGTGGGAGGGACCTGGCGGGAGATAACTGAATTATCGGGGCAGTTCTCCCCAGATTGTTCTCATGGTAGTGAATAAGTCTCACTAGATCTGATGAGTTTATAAAGGGTTTCCCCTTTCACTTGGCTTTCAATCGCTCTCTTGCCTGCCGCCACATATTATGTGACTTTTTGTCTTCTCCCATGATTGTGAGGCCTCCCTAGCCATGTGGAACTGTCAATCCATTAAATCTTTCTCTTTTCTTTATTTTATTTTATTTTATTTTATTTTTTTTTGAGACAGAGTCTCGCACTGTCGCCCAGGCTGGAGTGCAGTGGCACAATCTTGGCTCACTGCAATCTCCACCTCCTGTGTTCAAACAATTCTCCTGCCTCAGCCTCCTGAGTAGCTGGGACTATAGGTGTGTGTTCCATGCCCAGCTAATTATTTTGTATTTTTAGTAGAGACGGAGTTTCACCATGTTGGCCAGGATGGTCTTGATCTCCTGACCTCGTAATCTTCCCGTTTCGGTCTTTATAAATTATCCTGTCTCTGGTATGTCTTTATCAGCAGCGTGAAAATGGAATAATACAATTAGTATAATTTTCTAGGTAACTGAAGGTTAAGTTGTGAAACTTTAAAATTTGAACCATTTTAATAGTGAAAGTACCCACATTTCATAAAGTGCTAGATGCTCTAAGATGTTAGTAGTTGTTAGTATAAGAAATCCCGGAGCTTCCCGTTAACACCTACTCTCTCTGAGATGGGGATGTCTGGTGCTCCTGAAAACAATACCGCTAGTGATAGTGCAAAAGCCTGGGGCAGGCCCAGGGATATGTCACTAAAATGCTGTGACCTTTGATAAATCACTCACCCTCAGTCTTGGCATCTGTTATATGGGAGGAATTTGGAATAGATGCTATTTAAAGTTTTTTCTTCTTCATGGAAACTCTGAGTTTTGAAGATCTTCAGATTACCTTACCATTTTTCTGGCAAGAGTGTATTCTAAGTCATTGCTTAAAGAAGAAATAGCAAAATGAACATCTTAAATAAAAAGAAGCTATTTCTGGCTGCAGCAGATGATGGATTCCAGGGAGCAGCCCTGCCCAAATACGCTCAATGCCCTTGAAGTGTTCCGATGTTTGTAATCACCCATGACCTGCTATCTTCTTTTTGCTGAATATAACGTTAACATTTTTTGAAGTGATGGCTCTTTTTGGCAAGTAACATTAGGGACCCTTAGAAAAAAATATCAAATTAGAATAAACTAAGAACACTTTCAGAATATGCATTTTTTTTTCCCCCTCATGGCTGATTTTTAAAAAACCCTTGTTTCTGTGATTTCAACATTTATAATTAACTGCATGATAACAAAAAGACCTTTATTTATAGCACTTTAAAAATAATATTAGCAAAGCTTCATAAATAATGGAATAAAAAAATTTGCATCCTGCCTGCTGGATATAGTTTTTTAAAGAGTGATCAGAGAGAATATAATGCTACCCTAAACAATGTTCTATCTTCCAGTTTATTTGGTTTAAAATTTTAATTGTGAAGATTAGCTGAGACTATTAGGCTTATAATTAGAGACAGTCTCATAGAGAATGAGAAAGTATTCTAGATCCAAAGCATTGCTTACTACAAGCCAGGCATGCATTTTTAATGAACCACTTGCTGAGTACCTCTGGGGAGAGAATTATGCTTACTGCTACATTAAAAGTAATGAGAAAAAATATAAGTAAGATACAATGTTTTCCTGAATATTAAATGACAAAAGTTAAATTAAAATCAATGGACATAGGCATATTTTATTCTTTTCTGGATATGCACATTAATTCTATTCTCCAAAAAAGGCTGCGTTTCATGGCGGGGGTGGGGGCGGTATGTGGTGGGTATCAGATTTTCAGATTTTCTCCAGATGACAGAAAGTTAAAAAGTGGCCTACCAAGGCCAAATCCGAAGTGTGAACATGCACCTATGTTAATCATGGAGCATTAACTAGCTGAGTGCCTTTCCCCTTCAACTATAACCACCTGTATTATACTTTCCTAGTATAGAAAGGGAACCGGGGGCTTTTAACATAGAGCTTTCCAGGGACAATTACCTTTAACCCCGTCTGGAAAGAATTTAACAAGAAAACTCTAGCATAATAGTCACAACATGTATGGAACATTTGTATGTTCTAAGCAGCAAATTCAATGCTTCTCACACCTTCCTTGCCCTTTAATGAAGGTTCTCTTGTTATCCCCATTTTACAGATGAGGAAACAGGTTTAGACTGAGCCACCTGGCCAAGGTTGAACTGAGCCTGTATTATACTTTACACAGGAAATAAAGAGAAGGGATGAGAAGGGGCAGAAATGTCAACAGGTCATTGCATTCTTAATACACTGGCTGAATGAATTGTAGCACAGGCCTTCAGTTGGTTGCTTGGCTCCACGGTCTTTGTCTTGAGCTGGTCTGAATCTGTACAAACCTATTAGCCTCCACTCCAGTTCTAAGTGGTGAGGGACCTCATCTCTCCAGCGGAGTGTGCTAAATGGGTGGCCTCTTCCAGGAGAGGCTATGAAACAAGCATATACATGTGCACTCACATTTGCTGCCAAGTTTTTGTTTTGGTCACCTCTACTGCACATTTTAATCTGGAGACGATTACAGTCCATTCTTGGAAGGGATAAAGGGGATTAGCATTCGTGAGGTCAGCTCTGACAGTGTCCCTTTGTGCCTGTGTTCCTGACCTCGATCAACTTCTCCCTGCTCTGTGAATAGCAGGCCCCCTGCTGCACAATCAGCATGCACTTCAGTGAGCTGGACAAAGCAGGGGAGCGAGCCTCCCAGCTCTTTATCTCCAGAGATCGCTGAAGTCAGTCAAATGCCAACTGGATTAGGTTTTACAAATTGGTGGCTGCCCTGCTTTTTTCTGGATGCAAGAAGGAAAGAATACCATTACTACTAACAATATCAAAATAAGTCCAGTGGCAGCTACCACTGATTTAATGCTTCTAAAGTGCTTTGCAAGTAGTGACTCTCATACCCCACAACCACAGTATGAGTTACGCCTGTGTTTTCCAGATGGGGAGACCAGAACCAACAAAGGTTAAGTCACTTGCCCAAGTCACTGGTAAGTGGAGGAGTTGTGATTTGAGTCCCACAGTCCTGTAACTGTGCAGATTCCCCTGTACTGTAATTGTCTTAGTAACATGCTCCAAAATACATTTGACCCAAGCACAGAAGAGACTTTCATTAGTTACAGGTGAGAGTCTCCTGGTTTAGAAAGGCTAGTAGACACCAAAAGAGGTCATCAGGATAACTCTAATATATTTTCCCTAGTCCTTTGCCTGGAAGGAGGGGGGTGGTTTAGGAGCAGCTGCAACTTGTTCTGGATACAGGAGAGCGGCCTAGTGATCTTCTCGGCCACTACTATCCAAGGCTTATGATTCTAGGATTCTGTTTCCCTACTTGGGGATGCAAATGTAGGCTCCTGGGTCACAGTGGGAGTGCTCGAATTTCTTGTGCTAGTGCCTCATTTGAAAAGTTAGCTATTGTTTTCAGCATTTCTTGGAAAAGTTTGGAAAGATGCTGAGACAAGCAAAACAAGCCTCTTAGGACAATAAAATGGATGAGTGTACCCATATTTTTATTTTTTAAAAAAGATATTAAAAACACTTGCAAAACTCCACAAAAATGCTTGCTCACTCCTAAAGTTAGAAGTGCTTAAATTGAATGTTTTCCTTTTTTAACAGTTTGTGAAAAGACAAAGAGCCTCCACTCCCATGTTAACTGTAGCACTATTCTTAATAGCCAAGATACGGAGTCTGCCCAAGTGCCCATCAACGGATGGATGGATAAGAAAATGTGGTACCTATACACAATGGAATATTATAGAGCCCTAAAAAGAGGAAAATGCTGTCATTCAAGACAACATGGATGAACCTAAAGCACATTATGTTAAGTGAAATAAGCCAGGTACAGAGAGACAAATAGCACAGTATTTCACTTATGTGTGGAATCTAAAAATGTTTAAATCCAAAGTAGAGAGTAGTGAGTAGAACAGTGATTACCAGAGGCTGGGGTTAGGGGGTGGATGGGGAAAGGAAAGCCATCTGTCAATGGGTACGAAGTTTCAGTTAGATAGGAGGAATAAGTTTTGGTGTTTTCTTTGTGTGTGTGTCTTTGCTTTTTAGAGACAGGGTCTCACTCTACCTCCTGGGGTGGAGTACAGTGGCACAGTCATAGCTCACTGTAGCTTCAAACACCTTGGGCTCAAGTGTTCTCACTTCAGTCTCCCAAGTACCTAGGACCACAGTTGCATATAGTCTAATGCACCTGCATTTTTTTCTGTGGCGTTTTATTGCACAGTATGGTGACTATGGTGAACAATAATGTATTGTGTATTTCAAAATAGCTAACAGAGGATTTTACATGTTCTCATCACAAAGAAATGGTAAAGATCTGAGGTGATGGATAGGCTAATTAGCCCGATTTGATCATGCCACAATATACATATATCAAAACATCATGTACCCTATGACTATGTACAATTATTATTAGTCAGTTAAAACTAAAACAACAAGAAAGAAAAGACATAGGATCTTCAAGATGCTGTTTGTGCTGCTCTAAGCATATCCCCCTTCTAGAGATAGAGTCAGTGGCTGACAAGTGACACAGCTACTTCCACTAGGCCTAAGTACCTCAAGGGGTGTGTTCAGGGGAGCAAACATTTGCTCCGCTACTGCCTCCCTAAAGTTAACAAACCCTCAAATCCCCTCAACACAGGCCAAGTCAGGGCAGAGCCTTAGATAGTATTGCAGCTCATGGTAACCTCAAGGACAATCTAGTGTATCCCTCGGCTTACAGATGAGGAGGTTGAGGCACAAGAATGTGACTTCTTAAGGTCCCTTGTCTGGTTAGGGGCAGAGCTGAGCCCAGGACTCAGGTGGCTGAAGAACTCTTTTCGCTTTCTGAACTACTGGGAGACATGCTCCTCTTGTACTTGATTTTGATAGTACCGTGCCTGTGACATTTGCCAAGAGGTACAGCTGATCATGTCTTCATGGATGAGGATGGCTCTGAGGATGAAAGGATATATGGATGTAAAGCACCCAGGTGCCCCCACACAAGTGACCAATAAACAATAGCTCCTCAGAACTGCAGAGCTAAGAAAAAGGTGACCGAACACCTAAGCACTGTTAAGGAGCTATTTCATGGAGCTGGCTGAAGGATTAAAGTCATCTGGCCATTTACCCACCTTATATAAATACACAGGCACACGCACATTCATAGACACCACTATGCTTTTGGGAAGGCACGTACCTCACTGTTGGCACTTTCCACAAACGACCCCCCGAACATGGCCGCCATCCACTCACAGCTACAGATCAGCAGCGGCTTGTGGGCACTGATGGCTCCATCGTCCAATTTAAATATCACATCTGCCAAGGGATTGAGGAAACACAACCATGAGCCAGCTTCACGGAGAGCTTCAACCAAGGCTTCTGCTCTCGAATCCACCAACCTGCGTTTCTCTTACTCTCTCTTGAGTGCCTTTACTTATTAATTTTATGTCAACTGCCATCTTTGGGCCTTGACATATCCAGCTCCCACCTAAGGGAGCATGCATTTAACATCATCACATATAAAGTCAGGACAAAAACTTTCTGAACCAGAAAGCAACAGTAGAGAGGGAATATTTCTTCCTCCTTGCTATGCAAAACTTTAAGCATATAAAACAGTGGAAAGAACAGTAGGATAATCGCTCATTTATCCCTTAACATTTTGGCATGTTTGTCTGATGTATATTTTAACTTATAACATTTTACTTATTAATACTCAGAACAGTCTCCTAAATAACCATACCATGATTACACCTAAGAAAAATAAAAATAATTCCCTACTATCATCCACTATATAGTTCCTATTCAAATTTCTCCAATTATTCCTAAATTGTATTTCATAGCTTAGAGAAAAAAAAAAAAAAGAAATAGAATCCAATTGAGACTCCCAGCTTGTATTCAATTACTATGCCTCTCCGGTAAGGAGGGGCTGACTTAATCAACTCTCCCTGAGGCTCACTGTTTAAGCTACTGTAGGTCTGTAACATATTCTTTTCATGAATTTTCAAGACTATTTCTGTACCTCAGTGGCCAGTGTTTGAAGTAAATACCACTCATAAGCTTTAAAACGAATGAACTGAGTCTTTAGTAACCACTGGATAAATATGTAGTACCCTGGCAGAGATTATAAAAGATAAAGACAAAGATAAAGGTATCCAAATAAATAGAAGTCAGGAAGTCAACTTTTTACAGTGGAATACACACACCCACACACCCACCCAGAGGACAATTTCAGAACGAAAACAGTCCAAGTGTAAGACAGTACAAGCATGGGTCAATAACCCATATTGGATGCAGGCCACCAGTGTGCTTAACAATTACGAAAGGGTACTGTGGGCAGCATATGGCATAGTTACCAAAGGCAAAGGAGGGGCAAGAAAACTACAGAAGCGCAGGGCCAAGGAGCATGAGGACAGAAAAGGAAAGAGGACGGAAACAGGTGAGACGCCTTTTGTAGGAAGGTGGAGGTCCACCAAAATTGCCTCAAGGACTTTAGTGGCCTCAGGACTCAACTCAAGATCACTGATTTTTGTCATGGATCAGTGCTTAAGGGTTAGTGGAGAATAGAATTGCTCAGAGGATGGATTCTGAAGGGGAATTGTATGCAATGAGCCCAGTGGAGATCGGTTCAGGGGGTCCCTGATCCAGTCTTGAGGAGCAGTGTGATACCATGGTGGTTTATGGAACAGGTTTTGATACCGACAAAAACATGGGTTCGAATCCTGGCTTTTCCATTTACTGCCGGTGTGATCATGGGCAAATTACCTGATCTCTCTCTCCTTTGGTTTCCCCATCTGCAAAATGGAGACGATCATATTTAACCCTTAAGTCTGAGGAGAATTAAGTTAATGCCTGTAGCTTAGAAAGGTATATGGAAAAAATGAGCACTTATAAATGTTAGCTATAGTCACATCTGGCTAATGTTCAGTGAAACACAAAGGCATTAATGGATCTGCCCCGCGGCGCGCTCACCTGAGAACGTCCCCTTGCTGAGACACTCTTTTATCCGGTTGGCTTTCCTGACGTGAAAGGCTTTTGTAATCTCCTGGTTCATGAAGGCTTCCTTGTTCATGATGTTTTCCACCATCATCCTCAAATCAAACATCTCTAGGACCTCTGCGATCTGAGCCAGGCCCATCAAGTCCTTTTCCTTTTCATCCAGTTGTCCCGTATAAAGAAACTGGAGCAGGGTCCGAAAAGGGCCTGGCTGGACTGAAGAGTCCATCCTGACCACAGTCACGGAGCCCACCCGCTTTGAAATGGGGTTGACTTGCATTTCCCTGTGCATGCCAACAAAGCCCTTACTCCAGCCAGCCAAAGTCTGCGTCTCGGAAACTGCATCCTCAGCTTCCAGCCCCAGAGCCTCCACCAGGCTCTTGTTTGAAGACTTCCACTGCTCTGTCTGAGGTGTCCTAGGGGGGTCTTCCTCCCTTTCCTCCTCTGGGTCAACACTCAAAATCCGCCCCTGGAAATCTCTGCTCTGCTTCTCTTTCTCACAAGCTCCTTCACTCGAACTCGGGGATTCTTCACATTCCATTAAAAACAGATCATAAAATTTGGAAGAAGAGGTAGCAAGGTAAATTCGATGTGCAAAGATGTGCTCCTGGTCCTGAAGGATGAACAGAACGTCGGCACACAGAGGGTTGTCCAGTAAACAGGCAGCTTCATTTGTCCCCGTGGAAGGACACTCTGGAATTTTGATGACCGGTGGAGGGGCTTTTGGAGGTAGGAAGGGTGCCTGAAGTAAAGGTTTCTGGACTTTCTTTAAGTGGGATTTCCAGAACTGCAGGTGCCTGCGGGAAATCAGCGCTGCTCGGATTGCATTGTCAAACACATCCTTGATCCCGAACTGGTCAAACACGCTTGTTTCATAGTATGGTATGCCAAGTTCCTTTGCTACCTCTCGGCCTTTTTCTGGGGGCAAAATATCCCCTCTCTTTATGGGCCTGAAATAGAACATTTTAAAAATTATGATCATCCTTATTTTAGGAAAAAAATAGTAACCAGGACCTATCTAATCACCTAATGGAACTATATGCTGAAAACTCGAGTGAGGCTTTTAGTCTCTGGAAAAATCTGCCACCGCCTCAAGTCCTTCAACTATAAAGGAGTTATGATTGCAGGAAGATATAGTGCTTTCAAATATTTCATAGGTTCAATGCACAGATTTTACACATAATTTATTAAGCTTATCCATAAATATTCCATATTTTTATGTTATTATAAATGGAAATGTTTTCTAAATTTTATTTTCCAATTGTTCATCTCTTGGTTTATACAAATACAATTGATTTTTGTGTATTGACCTTTTATCTCGTTATTTTGCTAAATTGATATATAAATTATGATAGCTTTTTTGTAGATCCCTTAGGACGTTTCATTTACATGACCATGTTTATATGGTCATGTTATACGACCATGTGCCTGAATAGGGAGTTTTACTTCTTTAAAAGAATCCTCTCAGCAGTAACCACAGTAACTGAAGTATCATCCCTTTACTGGCTATTTGATCTTGGGTAAGTTACTAACCTCATTAAATATTACTAACCTCATTAAGTTACTAACCTCATTAAATCTTTCCCACCTGTAAAGGGGAAATAATAATAATAATGAGTACTTATATCTTGAAGGACTATTGAAAGGTTTAAATAATTAGTATGACTATGCTAAGCATAGTATTTAGCCACAGTAAGTGCCTGATAAATGTTAGCTTTTATCATCATTATCACTACCATCTTCATCTCCTTCATCTTCATCAACAGCATCTTATGCTTGAAGTTTACTTTATAACTTTAAAATGCATTCATATACATTTTTAATTTGAGCCTCACAATAGCCCTGTGAGGTACATTCTGAGTAAACTGAGGCAGAAAGGTCAAAAGGTTTGTCTGAGGTCACATTTGCAGGCTGCTGAGAGACCTCTATTAAGCAAGTAGAGCCCAGACTTTCCCACTCCTAGTTAAATGATCCACTTCCTACAGCTCTTCTCTATTGCATTTGTGAATCCTCTTTCAAACCATCCCCTTCTCTTTTCCTCCACTCCCTTCTTCAAGCCTTCATCTTTTGCTTGGACTGGTGCATTAGCCCCTTAACTAATCTTTCTTCACACCCACTCCCCACATTTTAGTCCCCAGTCCTCACTGCTGCAAGAAAAGTCCTTACGTAACACAACTATGACTCGGCAGCAGTTCTGTTTTAACTTCCTTTGATTTCACAAAGTCCCTGGAATAAAGTCCATACCCTTTAGGCTGGCACACAAGGACCATTTACAATCTAATCAAACCCTAGGAGGACAAAGTTTTGGAAACAGTAGACTCAGTACAGTGCTGGGGTTATGGTATAAGCATGGTAAAGGCATAGATGGTTCCAGAACATGGGCAGGAAGTGCTTTGTTGTGACACTCATTACAAACACTTGCTTGATTCTAACACACATTCTTAGGAACTTATCTTCTGATATCAGTATTTAGCCTTCAACACCAAAGGTAATATATAGAACAGGCACTGGTCTTAGGAAGAAAAAGATGATACTGGCGAGAATTTGAATTTGATGACTTGGATGGATAAGAGGGAAAATTAGAGGGTGTTGATAAAGGTGGAAGGGAAGTGCAGGGAAGAAGGTTTAACTTCTAACTTTGCTCCTGTGGGCGTTGTGTTCCTTGTTCTTAAGATGGGCTTGAAATTTACCAACTGATAAAACTCTTCAAGGATTAGCTCAAATACCAACTCCTTCACAAAATCTTCGTAGAACTGCTCTGCAGAAGTCACTGTCTCCTCTACTGTTCTCAACAGCTCTGCGGCTCTCCTCCAGTCCACGATTGTGAGGCCTGATTATCACAAACTACTCTTTTATAAAGAAAGTTGCCGAGGCAGGGCAGTCTCTCATTCACTGTGGTCTTCCTAACCTATATGTGGCTCCTAATATTCAATTTCTAGTCCATGCACTTAAGAACAGAAAGATTGTGGAAACTGAATATAAAGTGTTTTTAGAAATTTAATGCAAAACATACCTAGAACACCAGAAACTGTGTAAACAAAGTACCATTTACTTTTGCTTGCAGAGCATAAAATGTCGTGTCAATATAAAACTTTGTAATAAGCCTATTAGGTAAATATCAAAATAAGGGTTTTTTGGTTGCCGTTTGCTTTTTTTTGAGATGGGCTCTGTCATCTGGGCTGGAGTGCAGTGGTGCAGTCACAGCCTACTGCAGCCTTGTCCTCCCAAGTTCAGGCGATCCTCCCACCTCAGCCTCTCAAGTAGCTGGAACCACAGGTGTGCACCACCAGGCCTGGTTGATGTTTTTAAATTTTTTTTATTTCTATTTTTGTAGAGATGTGGTCTCACTATGTTGCCCAGGCTGGTTTCAAACTCCTGGCCTCAAGCAACCCTCCCACCTGGGTCTCCTCAAATGTTGGGTTTATAGATGTGAGCCACTGTGCCCAGTCTAAAGGAAGGTATTAATATCAAAATTTTTTGGAAAGAAATGCTCTACAGCCAAAAAGCTCAACATAAAAAATAATAATAATAATAAAATAAAATAAAATAAAAAAACATAAAACGTTTTTTATAAAGGGAATTTGAGGGAGCTCATATTTTAAGAAACGTATTTCTCCTTACATGGTTTGGCTGTGTCCCCACCCAAATCTCATCTTGAAATGTAGTTCCCATAATCTCCAAGAGTTATGGGAGGGACCTGGTTAAAGGTAGCTGAATCATGGGGGCAGTTTCCCTCATGCTATTCTCATAATAGTGAGTAAGTTCTCACGAGATTTGATGGTTTTATAAACGGGATCACCCTTTGCTCGGTTCTCATTCTTCTCTCTCCTGCGGCCATGCAAAAAAGGATGTGTTTTCTTCCCTACCACCGTGATTGTAAATTTCCTGAGGCCTCCCCAGCCATGCTGAACTGTGAGTTGATTAAAATTATTTCTTTTATAAATTACCCAGTCTCAGGTATCTCTTTATTAGCAGCATGAGAATAGACTAATACACCCCACCAAAGTCAATATCTGCATTTTAAATATAGTGAAACAAATTCTCCTTCAAGTTGTATTTTACATTTGTGACACTTAAAAATATAACCACTAGAGACATTTAAAAAGTTGTATTTGTTTGTTTTGCAACTATAGGTCCAAATGGTTTTCAAAAAGTGGACGCTGTCATCTTGAGAATGAAATACTGTAACAGGTCAAACTGAGGAATACAAGAAGATGAAAAACACTTCAATACGTGTGTTTATATAAATCTGATGTTCTCTGGGGCCCAGATGCCTCTAAGTGTTAATTAACTTTATTGTAAATGATAATTTCAAGGGCGATATTAGTATGAGTAACCAACATTTTGTCTAATACTTTACACTTTTCAAAGTACTTCTATTCACATCCTTTCATAATTAAAGAATTTCCGTCAAGTGCTGGCCAATTGTTTGACAAAAATGAGTTCTGACACCAGAGATGAGGGTGCCTATTAGAAGGGCTCAGGGCACACCCCTCATGATTCATGGGCTGACTTAAAGCCCAAGGCTGATTGATGAGATCCAGGAGCACCGAAGAGCAGAACGCCAGGCTACACAGACACCTGCTGCCTATAAATCTGAACTTGGCCAGAGCACGGAAACACTGAGTCCCTTGGCTTACCTTGCTAACGGGCGCCTGGCTCGATTAACAGCTTCCAGGTCGGCATAGCGGAGATCGAGCTGGCACCCAACGAGGACAACAGGTGTGCGAGGGCAAAAGTGCTTGATTTCTGGATACCACATGGTTTTCACATGATTTAGGGAATTGGGATTAGCAATCGAAAAACAGAGGACCACAACATCGGACCTAAAAGAAAATCACAGAAGAAGCTTTTATTGCCTTTTAATGTTTTGTTTTTTTCTTTTACCCTTATGGTTCCTCCCAAACCCCATCTTTCTAATGCCATCTCATGTCACAATTAAAAAAAAAAAGACCAGATATTAAAACACATCTTGGAGTCATGCAAACAGCCTGATAAGCCCCCACATTCCAGCACCAACACAGCCTAACAGTTCATTTCCGTATCGCACTGCAGAATGCTGATGCATTGACGTTTCCAATGAAGTTATTTTATGGTAGAGATGGTTACCCAAACTTGCCTCAGTCCTAGAACCACAACATGCTGAACTATTTCTCTTCATCACAAGAAATAGTTTCAAGAGAAAAGAAAATAATACAAACCACCTTTTACCAGTTTAAACAACATAAAGGTGATGATGACTCATCCCAATGAGATAAAGCAAACAGTTTCAACATTACTGAAAATGTAACAAGTATTTGCTGTACAGGGTCAGCAAATACGCAGAAGGATTTCTGCCCTTCTTCCCACTTATGCACACATGTAGACAGCATAGCCACTTATCTGTTTCCGAAAAGAAAAGTCCTGAATTTGCAGGAATTTTGACTCTTTACTAGGTAAGGCAAGAAGGTAATATTTAACATGTAACCAGGCAAGAATTAGATTGATGGCTAACAAGATGAGAAATATTGGAAGCAGATTTCTCAAATGTTACATGAGATACAAAGCAGGTACATGGGGAAAAGAAAAACTGC
Source organism: Saimiri boliviensis (assembly GCF_048565385.1). Classification (NCBI taxonomy): domain Eukaryota; kingdom Metazoa; phylum Chordata; class Mammalia; order Primates; family Cebidae; genus Saimiri; species Saimiri boliviensis. The sequence continues at coordinate 40,591,214 of NC_133460.1, forward strand.
TTTATCATAAATTTTGACATAAGAGTCTTCCACTTTTACATAATAACTTACCATTCTAGAAGACAAATAACTATTTTGCAAAACAGTTGTCCAATTCTGGTGTTTGATAAATAGCTGCTAAAAGGTATCTTTAATAGAAATTATAAACCATCATTCTAGGCTAAAATGTGCTGAATGATGACTTTCAAAACACTGAGGCAAAAGGATATAAAGAACAGGAGAAGTTACGCCCAAGGATTCAAGACTATCTTGTGGCTAAATGCAGAAATAAACTCTTACAATTTCATTAGATGTCAATTTATTGCCTTTATTGTTTATGTAATGAGAAGAATCAAGTCGGTGAATCAAACCACCTTTTTAAATCATTAATGAGCTTTCCCCTCTACATATCAATGAAGACAAACAAATATATGCAAGCAACCATAACATTTCTAAAAATAATCATTTGCAATGCAGAAAACTGCAGGGTGCTTACATTAAATGTAATTCACAAGCTGTGTCTTTAAATTTATATTCAAGAAAAGCTGCACCAGACCACAACAAATAGAGGAGAAAATCCTGAGATGAAAATATTTCCAAATTATAAAAGAGGACCTAGGACTTAAAGTAGATGACTGTATTAATCCGAATGTTTAGAATCATCTTGAATAAAGATATTAAAGATCCTTGGATGCTGGGATAATATAAGTGAAAATATGCATAACTATATAAATGAAAAGGAAACATGTCTTGTCTTTGGGATTCTGATTTACTTAGTGGAATATTCTGTGCTCAGTCTTAGTTACAATCAGCATAAATAACAGTATCCAGTAAAGCCAAGAATGCTTTGAATTTTACATTTTTTATGGGCTGAGTTTTCTATTATGCATAATCCTATTTATATCAGGTATCTGATGAGGCTCTGCTGTAAGCTTCATCCTGATCATAAAATAAAGCCAGCATGAATTTTGGCACAGTGAGAATAGTACGACAATATCCAAAGTTCAAAATGATAGAAAAGGAATTGAAGAAATATATCCAGGACCTAAATGTGTTATAGTATGTATAAAATAGTTCTAATTGGTGCCTTCTATTTCCCTATTAAGGCACATGGCTCTAAGGGAAATCATTCTCGGAGCTTAATTTATATGACAGACATGTAGCTAAATGTCAATTCTGTTCTCGAATTTTATGATACAGCATGTGAGGTTTTGAAATCAGAGCTAGCCTGGTTGTCAAGGTTACCATGATAACACTCATGCTATTGAACACATACTAGTTGCTATCCAGATGACCTGTAAACAAGTACAGACAGGACCTTGCGGGGTGGAAAAACGGGAATCTTGTGATGATAGCAGCACCATGCCATCACATAATACAGGTCCTCAGGGCTCAGCTTCTAACTATGTCACATCAATATCTAAATGCATGAAATGTCATGGGGAAGCTGGAAAAATAATTCAATGTTCTGTAAACATTTCACCTCAAAATGATGATAGTTAAAGAAAAGAGGTTGTGTTCAGAGCAGAACTACCTCTGAAGATAAAATAACAAATTATTGAGTCAAAATTCTATTTGTGTATCAGAATAAAAGTCTTTTTTCCTTTCATATTCACATCTAGGTGCTGTGAGAATCTGTGCTCATTGTTTCACACTAAAAGCAGTTAAAAAATAAGATTTTTTTGGGGCTGGGGGGATGGAGTTTTGCTCTTGTTGCCCAGGCTGTAGTGCAATGGCACATACGATCTCCGCTCATCACAACCTCTGCCTCCCAGGTTCAAGTGATTCTCCTGCCTCAGCGTCCTGAGTAATTGGGATTACAGGCATGTACCACCTTGCCCGGTTAATTTTGTATTTTTAGTAGAGATGGCGTTTCTCTGTGTTGGTCAGGCTGGTCTCGAACTCCTGACTTCAGGTAATTCACCTGCACTGGCCTCCCAAAATGCTGGGATTACAGGAGTGAGCCACCATGCCCTACCCAAGATCATATTTTAAGTACCACATTGCTTAAATGTCTTTTGGTTAAACCTTGTTTATCTAAATACAAACGCATTACGAAAACTTTATATAAAGATTATACAGAATTCTATTCTTAAGATCTGCCATATGAATGTATCTCCCTAAAACCAATTTTAACCAAAAGGCTGAGAATTAGGAATCAATGGACACAATAATAGAGCTATAGAACGATGCTGCTTTGATGCATTCCTTACTAACATTCTTTTCTACTTCCTAATTCTCAACACATCAGTATCCTCTGTGATATAAACACATATACAATCAAGTAACTATTTTCAGAATGCCAATTATTCCCTCTAGATTTTGAGCTTTTTTTTTTTTTTTTTTTTTTTTAAACTAGTCAAAGAAGGCACAAGACCTGCAGCTAAGAATATCTCCAGCTTTAGGCAGAATTCCAAGGAACTAGAGATATTAAATAACTTTTAATCAAAACATTCATTCCCATGTGGAGACTGTTCAATGTCTGACATAAGCTCGTGTTTAAAAAATACCATTCCTCTGAAAGATAAAAAGAAAAAGGCAAGTTCTAGCATTTCTTTTTTTATGGCTCTGTTACATTTTTTAACTTTGAAGAGTCAGTTTAAAAATAATTGGGAGTGGTGAGTGTGATGAGGACATTCTCACATATCAGGCAGTAGGGTTAGTCTAGATATAACCTCAGGGGTCCTGTTTCAGCTGTAAAAAGAACTGAATAGGATTTAAATGGAGTCCTACAGCTATTTGGGGTAGAAAGCATAAGAATTCGAGAATGCAGAGGCAGAGTACAGGGTACATGAGATTGTAAATTCCAGAACCTGAATACTAAGAAGGAGTAGGAAGGGGTTTGGAATGTTTATTGTACTTATTTTTATTAAATATTTTATTTTTCACTGGTCTAACCAGCTTTATTAGAGAAAACCAGAATTACAAAGGACTTAAGGGTATATGGTCTTAGCTGCTTGCCTGTGGAATGTTTATATTTCAGAAAAAAATGACTTCTTCTTTCTAAGGAGAAAATACCAATATGAAAATTTCACTGGGTACTAACACATCAAATAATGTCCATGAAATAATGTTTTGATTAGTCAAGTCAAAAGCAATCTGAAATAAATCGAAATGTTGAAACAATTGGGCATCTTGTTTCATGGAGGAGTGGGAGTGAGTCAGAGAGACCAAGTCATCCAAAAATGCCTGAACTGATAAAGCCAAGCTCAGTTCCATCAGTTTTACTTCATATATTAAACAAACATAAAAAGCGTATTTTTTTTTCGGTTATCTTTCGAGGGGAACACTGGCCAAAGATAGTGCGTCAAAGATTGGCAAGGATATCTGAATAACATAAGGAGTACATGCAGAGTTGGGACCAATCTTTGTTGGAGGATTAAAGAAAAAAATCCAAAAAAAGTGCATCTTACCCACATATCTTGGCCCTAGCTAGACTTTAAACAGCAAAATACCACACATGTTCTCAGAGACTGTCTTTATAATGTCTACAGTCAAATATAGCAGAGTTGGTGGGAAAAGATCGGAGAAGCAATCAGAAGCTAAACCTCTTTTCCAATCTGAAATACCAAATTCACAGAAGTGGACAGAAAAGGGTAGATAATCAGTAACAAACGTTTACTGTTAAATGAATTTTCTTCTAAGTCCTTTCCTGTCACAGCAGTACTCTGTCTTTGTAGTCTGACTTTCCTTTTCTAGTCCCAACTACTTTGCCACTGTCACCCAGCTGAGGAGCTGTGGGTCTTGGGTTTCCTTACCTGGTTAAGTGAAAGAATAATTCCGACATTATCTTTTTATCTAGAAGCTTCAGATCAGGTCAATTTTATGGAAAATGAGAAGGCCAGTGGACTCTATCCAGTTCTCCAGAAAGCTGTGAGTGGGACAGCCAAATGCCCTTCTCAAGTGTGTCTGGGTCCGGCTGGGTCTCTTGCTACACTAACACTGGTGACCAAGAGTGAGCTAATAATTAAATATAATTATTAGAATATAGAATCTGGCTGCTTCTCCGATCTTTTCCCATCAACTCTTCTATATTTGACTGTAGACATTATAAAGATAGTCTCTGAGAACGTGAAGTATTTTGTTGTTCAAAGTCTAGCTAGGGCCAAGATATGTGGGTAAGATGCACTTTTTTGGGGACTTTTTTTTCTTTAAGGTTCCAACTTGGTGCATACATATTTTATATATATATTATATTATATATTACATATATTATAATATATATATACATTTATATAAAATATATATATACATTTATATAAAATATATATAATATATATATATATATATATTATATATAAAATATATATATATGGCTCTGTTGCCCAGGCTAAAGTGAAGTGGCTCAATTTCAGCTCATGGCAACCTCCGCCTCCCGGGTTCAAGCAATTCTCCTGTCTCAGTCTCTTGAGTAATTGGGATTAGAGGTGCCCAACCACGTCTGGCCAATTTTTTGTATTTGTAGTAGAGACGGGGTTTCACCATGGTGGCCAAGCTGGTCTCAAACTCCTGACCTTGTGATCTGCCCACCTCAGCCTCCCAAAGTGCTGGGATTACAGGTGTGAGCCATCACGTCTGACCGCTAATATTTACCTGAGTTCTGCTTGAAGTATCTCCTTTTAATGTACATTTGTACAAATTATTTTGTTCTATGTTAGGATCCCACCTCTTTATATGTCATCACTGACTATTATTACTTATTTTTTAAGGAGGGACTCCCATATCCAGTATATGGGCAGACATTGTGGTTGCATTTTAATGGGATTCTTTTCTTTGTCACTGTGCTTGAGTCCCCCTTTGGTAAAGATTCAAGTAGGAGTGTCTGACCTCCTTCTTTGGGGCTTCAAGCTTCTTTTTCCCTGCTGGTAACTGAGGTAGGTTCTTTATAGAAACATTTTCAAAACCATTCATGTCGACAACATATCTTTCATGCATATAGTCTGACAGAGCTAGGCAAACAGACAGATCAAAACAGCACAAAACAGCTGGGAGCATGGCAGAGAAAAGGAATGTGTAACACGTGGCTTTGGAAAATTTTAGTAGGGGAGCAGCCCAGTGTGTATGAGATGCAGAGGGAGTTGTCAGTGAGGGGGCACATAACCACCAGGAGATGAATGGCTGTGTAAGCTCATACTCATGGAGGATGGAGAGGCCTGTAGGGGAGCGCCTGGCGGGGGATCTGGGGAGAGCAGGGCAGAACCATGCAGCGCCCTGGATGTGAGCAGAGAAATCAAGTCAATACTTTACCAATAGCGTGAGGCTTCTTAAGTACAGATGTTATGTGGGGAAAACTGTCAAAACATCCTGAAATATATCCAGATTTGGGAGTGATTAGCATGTGCAACTATTTTTTTTTCCAAGCCCGTATCTGCATGTTTAGTAGGAAGCAATATTTTAAACCAGTCTTCTACCACCCTCTGAAAGTGGGGCCAAAGCAGTGCATGCTCTTAAGTGCAGGGAAGTCACGTCAACATCCCAGCAATGCCACCAAACCCTAAGATAGATAACATTAGGTTGGTGCAAACGTAATCAGCGTTTTTGCTGTTGAAAGTAATGGCAAAAACCACGATTACGTTTGCACCAACCTAATATTTGAGTCTTAGAAATGGTTGGTTCTACCATCATAGTACAAATATCATTGGGGACAATGGCCCTGCCATTGTTGTGAGTTATCATCCAATGAAATCAGGCCACTTTCCACTCAAAATCTTATTTTCTATACTTGGCAAACCATATTCCCTTAGTGTATTCTTACACCTCACATAATCATCAGAAGTTGAATACACGTGAATTTTGCATGAAGCACAGATACTTTATTAAAAGAAACAGCTTAAACAGTCTCACTTAACTCCTGGTCAACAAATGCAGGAGGCACTGGCATAAATAAGACTAGCTAAACAGAAGAAGGTGAAACTGTGGTAATAAATTCCCTTCCAGCTCCCCCTGGAGTGCACATCCCTCTTTGGCATTCTCTGAAGTTAAACTGCTGAGGAACCTCCTTCCTACATATTTCATTTTTTCTCCTGAGGGCAAGTTGTACACATAAGAAAACTTTAGCATCAGCTACAATGCTATGTGGAAAGTCCCTGGGATTAGCCTCCCCGACCCCTCTGAGACCAAAGTGTGTAAACCAGCAAGACCATTTGACCACGATGACAAAGGGACTCTACCCAGGCTCCTTGGCAATTCTCTTTGAATCGGTCAAGGTGCCAGGAATGGTCAAGTCACTTATCCAATATTATTCATCAACCATCTACTAATTTCTTGCAGAAATAGTAACTGCAAACCTACTGTGTACCAGGCGCTCTTCTAGACACTGGGGACAGAGTGATTAGTAAAAGACACAAACTGCTGTCCTCGTCGCACTTGTTCTCATTATGCTTACATTCTAGTGAAGACTGACAATAAAGAAGAAAAAATATTTAAAACAGGCAGTGCTAAGTGCTAATTAGAAAGTAAAGCAGGGAAAGGGGATGGAGATACTGGGGAGCAAAAGTTGCTGTTGGAACTGAGGTGGCTAGGGAGGGCCTCGCTGAGAAGGTGACATTTTCAGAAGCCCTGGAGGAAAGAAGGGAGCCAATATGGCAGTATCTGGGGGAAGAACTTAGCACAAGAGGAAGCAGCTAGTGCAAAGGCCCGAGGTAGGAGCCTGCCTGCGGTGCCTCCCTGGAGGAAGCGACCATGCCATTCTGCTGGAGCACAGTCGTGAGGGGAAGCTGGAGTTTTTGAGCAGGACGCCATGATATAATTTATGTTTGAGCAGCATCAGTCCCTTGCTCTAACGAGAACTGACTAAACTGGTGGCAAGGTAGGAATGGGGAGAGGACAGGGAGTATCAGGGATAGGGAGCGAAAGGGAGGAAGAAGGAGAGGACCGGTTAAGAGGTAAGAATTCAGCGAGAGAGGATGGCGACTCTGCCGAGCCTGAGAAGGTCCCTTATAGGGGAAGTGGCTGCATTCTCTATACACACGCTGAAGGTATAGCCTGAGGACCAGATGTGGAATGTGAACCAAAAGCGTTCAGAATAGTGCTAAACTTTTTGCCTGAGCTATTTATTCTTGCTTCCCTGTTCTGGGAACTGACACCTTGAGTTCAGCATTGTTAACACTGAATTATCATTGTTTTTGATTGTAGCTGTCATTTCCCCTATAGTGTGAGGTCATTTTCAGGGATTTTGTCCTGTTCCTATTAGTTTCTCTCTCATTGTGTACAACTCAGTGTAAGAGAACAGGCCCTCAAAGAATTTTTATTAAATTAAAAGGCCTTATGGATATCAGAAAGTAAAACCTGCATATGCAAATGTGTCTGCAGACTCAAAGTCTAAAAGAGATGAATTTAGGCTTAAAATAAGTCAGAGAATCATTTGGAGCTTCAGTAAAGAATGAAAACAGAATGTGAGCCATTACAGTTCTTCAGACTATTATTGCTGAAAGACTGCTAGGTTAATATCTCTGGTATATGGCGGAGGTTAACTGGTTATATATTTTAATTATTTGAATTTCTCTAAAAAATCTCTTTACCCCATGTAATTGATAATTTCATAACATCAGAATAATAATGAATGAATGATTTCTTCCAGGAATTATATTATCTCCAGAAGCAATGGAAATGTAAAGAAATGGACAGGTTACTTACAAGATTAATTCCAGGTAAGTTATAACAGAATTAAGGCTTAAGGTAGAGTAGGGAGAGGCTAGGAAGTCTACAGACAGGATGGTCTATTACACAGACCATCTTGCTTTTTAAAAAATACACAAAACAAAGAAATCACTAAAAGGATAGTCAAGATGATACATTAAAAAAAGAATTCACTAAATGCTTTCTGTGTCTGCAATTCAGAACTTCCTCCTTCTGACTTATCCTCTCTAGGCTGGGGACAGAGGCATTTTCGGGGCGGGGGGGTGGAGTGGGATAAAGTGGTGGAATAATTCTGAAAGTCTAATAGTGGCTAATATTAGAAATTACTGGTAGAATTGTTGTTAAGAATCACAAAGAAAAATATCAGTGAAAGTGTTCTATAAAGTGTTAAGTGCCAATTACTGTCAGAAAAATGTAATTATGGGTTCAAAAATCACCAAGAATACATCTTATATGTTGACTTTAATCAGGATGGCAGAACACTTTCATCAAGAGATCTTTTCCTTTTAGATTACCAGCTGTGTTCTTTATTGATATGGAATAACTGAAAGATAGGTAACAGAATTATCCACTGAAGACAGGCAGAATTATTTAATAGTCTCTTTCTTTCTGCCACCTACTTTGAAAGGAAAAACTGTATGGCTGGAATATATTTTTTCATCAGAAAGTTCCAGTATAAACACATCACAAACTGATGTTTTCTCTTCTTTCATCGTGAAAAGTCAACACACTTAGTTGTATTTGACCCGAATTGTCAAGCTTCCTGTTATTAAGCAGTAACGGAAAAAAAGTGAAAGGAACGCAGAACACAAGACGTTAATGTACTGAACAACGCATATATTCCGTATTCTCTTTGCCCATTGCGGTGGCCTCATTAATTGCACTCCTGTGGCCTCTCTTGGGCCCATCAGTGCTTTTCTGGGCTGAGCCACAAAGGAACCAGCCACATGACCGGTGCTTGGGCAGCAGCCAAAATCCTTCCTAGCCCTGGCACATGGGTGAGCCCCAGGCATCAATCAAGCCCTGTTGCTATCTCATTTGGCACTCCGCTTTCCAAGGACAATTTCATCCTGGGGACAAGGCTGGGTCAGGCATAGGAATCCTAGCTCTTCTGCTTTTTTCTTCTGGGTAGAATACAAGATGTACCAGTTCAGAGTGGGAAGGACAGTGTGGGACAGCAGGCTGAGGGTGGCACAGAAGATGGTACATGTATTTTCTGTGCACCAGATGATTTGGCTTCACTGCAATTCTATGCTTGAGTTCTTTAGTACAGAGTCCATAAACTTCCATCACAGATTTAATTATTTGAATTATTTGTATGCATGTAGCCTAATGTGTATCTGTTTGTTTTGGATGATCACATAACAGCAATAATCCACCTTTAATTGTTCTACTTAATGCTCTCATCTTTAGGCAAATGAATTAAAAATCTCTCTATATATAATTATTCTTAAAAATTATTCCTGTAAAGATCTTGAAAATAATACCCAGAGGAGAAACAACCTATGATTGGAAAAGCATTATTATTCATACAAGTAATTCGCTGTTTAAGAATACTCATTCACAAAAGACATTACCAAAAAATTTTTACAAGTCCCCAAACTTGGGGAAAACAAGGGAGGATGTGAGGGTGGAGCTGAGTATAACTCTCTCCTTTTTCTCCTGGCTTTGCAGCTGATCTTTCCATTTGCTAATTCGCTAAGGAGAGGCTAAGCACCAATATTTTCCATCTCCATCGCCTGCAGGTTAAGCCATTGCTTGTTATTCTTATTACAAAAGTGCACATACAAAATTCAACTTAGTAAAATAGTTTGGCATTTGTTATAAGGCTGTTTCCTTGTCGATGCCTTAGAAGATCCTGGAACATATGAGGGAGATTTGTTAACTTATTCAACTAACATTGATCAAGCTCCTATGAGTTACCAGGCCCAGATATTAGGGATAGAGAGTAGAAAGACAAAATCTCTGTTCTAAATATACTAGGATACTAGGATAAGGGGAATGGGCCAAAATTAAGGAGCCAATTTTCCCACAATACAGTTATTGCTACAATAGAGATTTGCAAAGGTGTCCCATGGGAACACAAGGAGACACCTCACCTGGATTCTGAAGGTGACAGAGAGGGTGGGGAGAGTGCAGAGAGAAATTCTAGGAGGATGTGCCACCTGTTCTAATTCTTAGAATATGAGTAGTGATGAGCTAGCTTGAGAATAGGTGGAGTAGGGGCCTGAATTCTAACATAATGCATGTTTGTGGGCCTGGAGGGTACGAAGGACACAGAACTAACAAATACTTTGTTATGTCTGGACCAAGACAAAATGTTGGGAAGGCAGGCTGGGATGCAATCCAGAGAAACAAACAAGAATGGAGTCTCATGCCCATGGTCTATTAACCAACCCCAATGAGAGAACACACCTGATCACTCAGCTCTCCACCTAATTTCCAGTCAGAGTGACTGGGTACAAAATGGTCACATTTATGCTCCCAGAGATTACCATCACGTTCTCCACTTCCAGAATGAACCAGCTACAAAAGACAAAATTGTTACTATTTGATGAAGAAACAGAAAACTTTCACAGAACTTGGTGTTCTCTATTTGGCTATCACAGGGTATCTGGTGAAACGTTTCTTGCTAGACAAAGATATAAACATAACCACAGACTGAGAAACAGGCCCCTGGGTCAGGCTATGAGCCACTGAGTGGGAGGTTCTGCCTCTGAGAAAAGGGAAGCAGCATGATTTTGTTTGAAAATATGACAGTGGTCCATCCTTAGCTTCAGGATTATATAAATATCTCGTTTCTTATATTCAGCTACTAAGGATCTGGTTACATTTTTTTAAGTTCACGTAGTGATTTATGTTTTCAGTGGGAACTAACTTAAAGGTCCATAAATAATTAAAACATACATAGTCTAACATGCAAACGTTTCTTCATGTATCATAGACTACTTTGTCCATATTTATCTTCCTTTTTTTTTCTTTTTTGAGACAGGGTTTTGCTCTGTTGCCCAGACTGGAGTACAGTGGCAGCCCTAGCTCACTGCAGCTTCCACCTCCCATGCTCAGGTGATTCTCTCACTTCGACCTCCTGAGTAGCTGGATTACAGGCATGAGCCACTGCATCTGGCCTATTTCTTTTCTTAAATAATTTGTATTAAGATATAATGGAAATATAACAAATTTGCATATTTGTTGTTTGATTTGATTAATTTTGACATATGTATTCCCCCTGAACCATCATGATCAAAATGACAAACATTTCCATCTCCCCTAAAATTTCCTTATGTTCCTTTGTGACCCATCGTTCCCCTCCATCCTCTTATCTAGGAAACCAGTGATCTACTTTCTGTCACTATAGATTAGGTTGCATTTCCTAGGACATTATAGAAATGGAATCACAGTATGTGCTCTTTTTTGCTTGGCGCCCCTTAGTCAAAAGCTGTCTCTCTACTTGTCAGGGATTCTTTCCTTTTGGCTGAGGCTTGGTAACGAGCATCAGATAATTCCAGGACAATGTTTGCCAAAGTGGGACCAGAAGACCATCTGCCTCAGAGTCATCTAGGTATTGGCTAAAATGGGCTGATTCGCCTCTTCCAGAACTCTTATATCAGAAAGACTGCTCTGTTCAAATAGGCGAGCTAACAGTTTTAACTTAAACTCTTAGGGAACGACTATTTCTGTCCCTTAGTTCAAATTGCTGCTTTTCTTTCATGCCTTTCTACTTCTTCCTATAACCTGAGTAATTTTTAATTCTTTTTGTTATAGCAGCACACTGAACTGAATGTCTTTAGGACACAAGCAGTAATGATTTTCCAAGGCCTCTTGGTACCATATATTTAAAACTGTGGTTTGGATTATTTTTCCATAAAAAGTGCATGCATTACTAAGTTGCTTCCCTTAGCTACTTTGCTATCTATTTATAAAGTCTGCCATTAGGGCCACGACTTGAGTGAAGAAAACAAAGCACTTTCTTCAAGTGCAAAATGTAAGAAGGTACCAAAAAAAACCTCAGCAACCCAGATGAATAATACTTAAAAAAAAATTCTTTTGGCCGGGTGCAGTGACTCACAGCTGTAATCCCAACACTTTGGGAGGCTGAGGCGGGTGGATCACGAGGTCAAGAGATTGAGACCATCCTGGCCAACATGATGAAACCCCGACTCTACTAAAAATACAAAAATCAGCCAGGCATGTTGGTGGGCGCCTGTAATCCCAGCTACTCTGGAGGCTGAGGCATAAGAATCGCTTGAACCCAGAAGGCAGAGATTGTAGTAAGTTGAGATCCTGCCACTGCACTCCAGCCTGGTGACAGAGCGAGACTCCATCTAAAAATAAATAAATAAATTAATTAAGGCCAAAAATCCATGGTGGACAAAATACCAAAATTTTAAATAAAGTCATCGTCAGTAACAATGCCATATTGTGTCTGAGGCAGAAGGAAATAAAAACCAGCAATGGTAATTCTGTCTTTTAAAGATTATTACTGTTTATATTTTATGCCCAAGGTGAGTGACTCCCTCAGTATGCCCTAGTCCTAGCCCTGGTCCATTCCTGGCCCACTTGAAGTTTTACTGTGCAACAGGCTCTTTGCCATCCTAACATCATCATTACAATGTTATTTCTGGCCCAGCCTTTAGAATGTGCTATGAACATTAGGAGCTGACTCAAAATGCTGTATCTACACATATTCACTGATCCTTACTTATTCCCTTGCCATAAAACACAAGCACAGCCAATTGCAGGCAAAGATACAAACACCAGTCACTACGGTCCTGAATTTTTTTAAGGGCCTCAACTGTGCATTGAGAATGTGGTGTGTTCATTCGTGTCTGATTACATGTACCTTCAACATGAAACCAGACACACAGAAACCGTAGCTCTGATTAATGTTATCATTTAAAACATGTACTGTACTTCTCATAGAAACTAACAATGTTTGAGAAAAATCAGTGTGTAAGAATAAACTATATAATAAGTGGATTCCAATAGGACTAAAAAGATGCCCAGAAATTGCTGGGGATAAGAGCAGCTACAGTGGTTCTGAATGTTTTAGTTAAATGATTTGAAGGAAACATGCCAAGATTCCCATTCATTCTCAGAAAGTTTGCTTGGATGTATCATTTTTACTGACAGCAAAAGGACCCATGCTCAGCTACCTATAGATGCATACAAAGAATTAAGTTATTTGCTGTAGATTAAAGAATTTAAGAGGAGCACTGGAACATCAGAGCTGGTAAGCACTGGTCTTCAGGGTCCACATGGGACTGTATAAGATTTAGACTGTGTCAGGAGGAAATTTCAAGTAATGTTATCATCCATCATCATCACCAGCTCTAACAGCAAGGTGGATGGGGAAGATACAGGCTTTGGAGTCAGACAGACTCAAGAGGAAAGTCCAGCTCCACTGTGTTCTGGTTGTCTGACCTTGGCCCTTTTTTGTGCCTGTTTCTCCAATTGTGAAATGAGCCTATTTTGCAGGCTCACCACAAGAATGAAGCAGGACAGGACAAATGCAGCATGTAGTACAGGCCTGGCCCATGGGGCATCCTGATGAAACTGTAGTTGTTGTTAACCGCTGTCAACACCACAGGCTTTATTCAGCGTCTGAAAATTCTCTGACCTGCAGACGGATCAATGAAGGAAATTTTCTAGGGCCAAAAACAACAACAGAATCTGTAATTATTTACATGTGTATGACTAGATAAAAGGGACTGACGTGGGTTGGCTGGTGTCCCCACCCAAATCTCAAACTGTAGCTCCTGTAATACCCATGTGTTACAGGAGGTATCTGGTGGGAGGTAATCAAATCATGAGGGCAGGTCTTTCTCACTCTGTTCTCATGATAGTGAATAAGTATCACAAGATCTGGTGATTTTATAAAGGGCAGTTTCCCTGCACATGCTCTCTTTCTTGCCTGCCTCCATGTAAGATGAGACTTTGTTCCTCCTCTGCCTTCTGCCATGATTATGAGGCCTCCCCAGCCACATGGAACTGTGAGTCTATTAAACCTCTTTTAAGAGGTTTAATAAATTACCTAGTCTTGGATATGTTGCTATTAGCAGTATGAGAACTGCCTAACACAGGGAGTGAGTGGCCAGATTCCTGATCAAGGCAGAGCCCATACTGTTTGCCTACATTTTCAGTGCCAAGTCCCTAAATGTGGACATTTCATTCTTACAAGAGCTCCAGGAGACAACTCTTGAGTTGAGCAACATCTCTTTAAGAAGAGGCGCTTTCCTTGCCAAAGAAGAGCAGCTGACCATAGTCACGGTTACTATGTATGGTTTTGTGCCTGACATTTTAAAAGTTCCAGAAAAGAGCTTCAAAAGTTCATCCAAAAGTGGATATAAAGTAGGTGTTGGGAAAAAGGCCACAAGAGAGCTGGAGTTACTCACTCCCGAGAAGAGAGGGTTGACAGACTTCAAAGTGCAGAGCGTTACCAGCTCATGCTACTCTGTTCCCTTCATCTCCATGGAATAGAAGGGCTCTTATCAATACTTTTTTTGGTGACCTGGGTAACTTCCCTTCCTGGAGACAAGGGGTCAACCAGATGACCTTCTGAAATCTCTTCTAGTTCCAAGTCTTTGCACAAATCCGAAAGGGCAAATAGAAATCCAGGTCACCAATGTAGGATCCCAGTAGGTTGAGGTAGCTTGGCACAGTGGCAAGACTGACAGCCAGGAGCCAGGCGGAGTGGGTTTGAGTCTGCCTCTGAGACTCACTTGCTGGGCAAATTTACAATAGTAAAAGAACTCAACCCTTTACTCAATGGTAGCACCAAAATCATCTCTGCCTCCTACAGTTCCTGAAAAAATTAACTAATCTTGACAAAGCACCTAATGTGTTGACTGGCACACAGTAGGCTGTTGATAAATTAGAGCTATTATTCTAATTTGGCTAAAAAATGGGTAGAATAGTTGCATTTAAATCATGAAGAGAGGCTGGGTACGGTGGCTCAAGCCTGTAATCCCAGCACTTTGGGAGGCCAACGCGGGTGGATCACGAGGTCAAGAGATCGAGACCATCCTGGTCAACATGGTGAAACCCCATCTCTACTAAAAAATACAAAAAATTAGCTGGGCATGGTGGCACATGCCTGTAATCCCAGCTACTCGGGAGGCTGGGGCAGGAGAATTGCCTGAACCCAGGAGGCGGAAGTTGTGGTGAGCCGAGATCGCGCCATTGCACTCCAGCCTGGATAACAAGAGCAAAACTCCATCTCAAAACAAAACAAAAAATCATGAAGAGACCACTAACACTCTGGTTATATAACATTAGGAACACTGCAAATTCAGATTGGCCAACTGCCTACCACTGACAGCCCCTCATCCCACGGAATCCCCTCTGCAAACTAGAGCTTGTCCATGCCAAAGAATGTTTGAGCCACCAACTTATTAATTATAATTACCTTTTGGTATGAAGCAGAGGAAACCAAATGCAAGGTCTAAGACATGTTGGTATAAATCTGGCTTCTCTCACTGTCACCACAAGAATCAAATTAATTATTTAAAAAAGGTTTCAAATACATTTCCAAGTATAGGGAATGCATTTCACATGCCTCAAAGTTTATGTCTGTGTACATCCCACTGAATTGTATTTCTCACTAAGTATAGTAAAAATGTCAGTCACAAAACAGGTGTGCAAAACAAACATTGTCAGAAGCTGTAATTTATGATTCCTCTCCTTCACGAATGATATAAAGGTAAAACTTGAAGTCTTTAAGAAATTAAACAGTTCTTTCACAGCAGGGAAACGTATGGGTCAGAGACCTATACTAAATAAAAGAACTACTTCTCTCAGGTTTTTCCATAAAAATGTAACTTTGGGGCATTATGTCAATGTGATATTTACATATTTAGCTTTTACAGAAAGATGCGGAGTGCAAGAGAGAGGAGCTCTGGTTTTTGTTCTTTAACTAGAGGTGGGGTCTGTGGTAGGACTCCTGGAGGCTATGAGGAATTGGAAAACAGAGGAAATACAAGGTGCAAACGTGCACACAAAGTGAGGTCCCAAGGAGAACGTGGCCGGAAACACGGGTGTGTTCCTGAAGCCCCTGTATGTTGCTCAGAGAATCAAATGCGGCTTGGGGCGAGCACTTCCTGTTTCCAGCAAAGGGATAATGGGTTACAGTTGACAGAACCAAATGTCACCGACAAGGGAGCAGAACAATGCACTTTGAACCGATGCAGTCACAGGAAAGAGCGGCTTACTTTTGTTGGGAGAGAACACACACGCAGGCGTGGCAGGTTGTATTGTAAAATGACTCTAGCTATGTCAGGGAGCTGAACGAGGCCCAGTGTGGATGGACGAAGGCCATTGTGCCATTAAATAAATGCTACACAGGAATCTCACAAGATAATGAAGGAGTCCTTCTATGACCACAGCACCAGCTTTACACTGAGGGCTCATGTTAAAATTCAGTGTTTGAAATGCAAACATTTCATTGTTTTTTTTTTTTTTCTGTTATTTTTCACAGATATTGACAAATTTCATAAATGTCTAGAGGCAACAAACCACGGAGCTGTTGAAATAGTTTCTAGAGTCTAAACCCAAATATTTCCATTAAGTCATCATCAGGCCCATCACTTTCCTGACATCTTTTTAGAAGCAGGGATCTAAAAGTCCTTTGAAATCAGCTGTATTTATCCTTACATTGCCTAAAAGTCGCCATTTTTAAATCAAGCTTCCTCAAAACCATAGATGCTACAAACCTGACTGCCTGGCAGTGACAAGCAGGTTCATTTATAATTGTCATTTTTACATGTAGAACAAATGGACAAAAGAAAAAAGCAAATGGTAACTAATATAACAATAAAGAACATTATAGAAAGAAAAAACCCAGGAGAGTCAAGGAAAAGAAAAGTATCTATGATACAGGATATTAAGTTCAAAAGTCCTTGTTACCAAAAGGACATTAACATCGTGTTTTGCTTCCATATCTCTCTTTCTAAGTCCCCTTGAAAAAAAGTCGTCTAAGTCACAGATTCTTTCAGTGTGTGAAATAATTCCTAGGAATAGGGCAAACTCTTTCAGCGGCTTATTTCGTATTTTAGACCACTTGGATAAATGCCAATAAAAGTCTGTTCAGAGAGCTACTGGGTTGGAGAAATACAAGAACCTTCAGCAATGCTTATCTCGATACTAAGGAGTAATTCATGTGCTTGGAGTGTCTAACTAATAACATCCTGTAAGGTAATCTTTATTATCAAATGATGTTTGATATTAAGAAGAGACGACAAGGCCATGATATCTACATTCTACATTTAAAATGAAATGTGTTCCTTTATAATTAAGCGGTTAAAAAAAAAAAAAAAACTCTGCTAATCCAGATTTTCATAACTATCACCCATTCACTGAGAGAGACTTTAAGTTATGGTGGCAAGGAGAGGTTGCTAAATATTTTAAGGCACACTGACCATGTTCCTACCCATATTAATGTCCTTCTAGGTAAGTTTTCCCATTACTAGAGTTTTTTCTCTTTTTCAGAAAATAAAAAATAGCCATTTTCTCCTTTTTCAGAAAATAAAAAATAGCCAAAACAAAAAAATAGTGTTTCCGTTTATTTTGGAAATTTGTCTTGCGAAGGACTTCAGAGATATTTTTCTTTCTTTTTAAAAATGACCTTCTAATAAAAATAATAGACTTTTAAGATAACATAAAATCCAAAGCAAATAACGTTAGACTCTGCCAATATGGTCATGAAAAGACCAAAGAGTCCTTCTGAAGTAGGGTGACCAAGTGCCAAAATAACTGAAAACATTCTAACAGAAGGCAAGTGAAGAGTTACTCAGAGAACCAGCAATCAAAGCAGCTTGCAGTTGGAGGGTGCTACAGAATCCTCATCTAGAGAACCTTCCAGCTTGACCAGCACTGGTTGTTTTCAACACAGTACTTCCTGAGTGACAGGGCACGTTGCTATTCTTGACATCAGGAAATAATACCACCCTTTTTTTTTTTTTTCTTTTCTTAGACACAGTGCAGAACCCAACACATTTCAAGGCCATGTGATGTGGTTTTTGTTGATTTGTGAACCAGCTGCTGGTTTTGAAAAGGAAATTGTACTCAAGCTCAACCGTGCTGTACTAGTCTTGGTTTACCTGCCATATGCAAAGCGTCTGTCTTTGTGATGATCGCCAAAAGTATCCCAAAGCCTGAGAGAAACACTCACTTCATCAACAACATCCCGAGAACGCTCTAAGACCTGCAGGAGAGAGAGAGAGAGCATCTGTGCTCAGTGTCAATCAGAAGTTCCCTGGGAGAAGCATGTTCAAGTCAACACCCTCAAAGCCCCTCAATTCACTTGCATTTAGTTTCTTTATTCTAACAGGATTTGAGTCTGTTAGAATAAAGTCTCAGTTCTCACTCAGGATACCAGAGCCATAGTCTCCGGTTTGCATTTTGCTTTTTCCTTTTTTTTTTTTGAGATGGAGTTTTGTTCTTGTTGCCCAGGCTGGAGTGCAATGGTGCAATCTTGGCTCACTGCAACCTCTGCCTCCTGAGTTCAAGCAATTCTCCTGCCTCAGCTTCCTGAGTAGCTGGAATTACAGGCATGTGCCACCACGCCTGGCTAGTTTTGTATTTTTAGTAGGGACAGGGTTTCTCCATGTAGGTCAGGCTGGTCTCGAACTCCCGACCTCAGGTGATCCGCCTGCCTCACCCTCCCAAAGTGCTGGGATTACAGGCGTGAGCCACCACGGCTGTTCTGCTTTTGTTTTTGCTTGTGACATTAAAAAGGTTAGTTTTGTTTTGAATCTGGAATGTACCCACACTCCTCCTTTAGACAAAATCAGACTGGCAACCAGCAATGATGTGCCCTAGGGATGCTAAAGACACTCTGTGCATCTTACCTCCTGGCACACGCGGTACTGGTCAATCGCCCACACAGTTGGCACGTGGGTGGCCAGCAGCTGATACTGCGTGAGTGTGGTGTTGCACGCTCTGGCACAGATCAAGCGTGTCTTCCCCACGGCATTGTCACCCACAACCACACACTTGATGGTTTCAACGTTGGGTCTTTCGTAGTCCATGTCAGCGTCCATTTATAAAACTCTGTAAAGAAGAGAGTGAACACCGCAGTAAAGACACCGAAGCTTTCCAGAACAATCGAAGACGTGAGAGGTTCAGGCAGTTTTGCCTTCGTCCAGCCACCTCCTTGGAGGTGCACAAGACAGGCAAGAATGTTTGGAAGTTCATATGAAGCCTAATTGACACTCAAGTTTTCTTTTTATATCTCACACAAGTACAAAAACATGGGACTGTTATTTTGACCCCAAATGGTTTATTCCCGTTACCATGTTATTTTCTCCTTGGTTTTCTCTAAACACAACCTGCCTACTGGAGCTCCATTCAGCCACTGTCGGGACAGCTGGCACACATTTACAGCTCACTGACCACTCATGTTGGCCTGCTAGCAAGTCCGGTCACCTGCAGGGCTAAACTTCAACACTGGGGCAATAGGCAGCCTTGGCAATACTGGCATCTCCTTCATCACAGTATCTCCCATTAGCCACTATCTGTTGTTGAAAAGCAGTTTTCTATAGGTTCAAAATTATCAGGGGACTTAGAGGAGAATCCAAAAGTGCAAGCTGAAAGACCAGCTGACGTCACAGAAGAGTAAACTGTAAGTCTGAATTTAATCAAATTAACTTATATTTATTTATATTAATCAAATTCATTATATATATATATATATATACACACACACATATGTATGTGTGTGTGTGTGTGTGTGTGTGTGTGTGTATTTATATATTTGAGATGGAGTCTCACTCTGTCGCCCAGCCTCGAGTGCAGTGGTGCAATCACCGCCTCCTGGGTTCAAGCGATTCTCCTGCTTCAGCCTTCCAAGTAGCTGTGATTAAAGGTGCCTGCCGCCATACCCTGCTAATTTTTATATTTTTAGTAGCAATGGAGTTTAGCCGTGTTGGCCAGGCTGGTCTCAAACTCCTTACCTCAAGTGATCTGCCCCACCTAGGCTTTCCAAAGTGCTCGGATTACAGGCATGAGCCACCACGCCCAGTCATAAAAAAGATATTCTTAAGAGGGCCCATAATAAAGCAAGATTTTAAAAAATTATCTTCTGTGTTTTCATCAAGAAATCTGGAACATATGGCAAAGAATAATTTTACCAGGAGAGTTACTTTGGAATTGTCTTGAAACCATCAAAGAAGGTTTAAATAGGGTTGCTGATGAGAGGCCAAGAGAAAAAAAAAAGCACCTGCCAGCTTGGGCTTGCCAGGGACAGGACCCTCCACAAACTGGGGTGCAGGGTGCTTACCAGTAGCAGCTGGACACAAGACCAGCCATGTATGATTTTAAGATTTTAATTAATTGTAATTGCCTTTTTGAGGGAGTCTACCATTAAATGAATAAAAACAGATACTACACTTGATCTTACAGAAAAGGCCGACAAGCAATGGAAGTCCATTGTTAAACTGAGAAAGAGTGGGTAAAGGTTAAGGAGTCAGTAATGATTTTAATGGCTATAGTAGAGAAACCATTCAGAGTGGCGCCTAACACATAATTGGGACACAAGTGTTTGTTTAATTCAACTGACGTGAGAAAAATGATAACTTGGACTATGTGAGATTAAGGGCATTGACAGGGATATATAGAAAGAATATTAAGAAGAATTCTTTTTCACAGTTAGGACTATTGGAACATTGATTGTCTCAGAAAGTGAAGGGTATGGAACTGTCGACTGTAATGCCATCACAGGAGGTGTTAAAGCTGAGGCTGGAGAACGATTTGGCAGGAATGGAGTAGAGTGATTCAAGGAACAGATGTGTGCTTAGGTTGGGATTGGATCTGCAATTCCTACACTGTGGAGAGGCTTGAAAGAGTCAGATACCTGTCCACCTGGCAAATACTTATCTCGAACATCCTGAGTGGGGACAGAGTCTTTAAAAATCTTCACTTCTGATGATCAGCCAGGTGTGGTGACTCCGAAAATTGATTTCTTCAAAATTTAGCTTTAAACTTCAAAGGTTTTCTTAGTTACCCATCTAACGGTATAATGTAGCAAAAGCATGAATTTAGTGTTAGACGGGAGGATCCTAAACAAATCCCAGGGAGCACTTGGCACCATCTGGAGACGTAGCTGGTTGTCACTTGGTAGGGAGCTGAGGAGGGAGTTCTACTGCTTCTAGTGAGTAGAAGATTGAGATGCTGCTGCTAAGCATTTGCAATGCACAGGACAACGCCCCACAACAAAGAATTATCCAGCCCCAAGTGATACAGGGCTGAGGTTGTGAAACCCTGCCTTAGAAGGATGTGAGTTTGAATCTCAGCTCCCCCATTTTCCAGTCATTGGACTTTGGGCAAGTGGTTTGTACTTTCTGAGCCTCAGCTTCCTCATCTGCTAAGTGGGAATCATAATAATCCTCATCTCCTAAGGTGGTTGTGAGGATTACGTAAACAGACAAATTAAGTCCTCAGTGCAGTACCTGCCACGCTGATGGTTTCAAAAATTATAATCGTGATGCTGAAGATGAATGCCTTCAGATGACAACAAAATTGAGTCAGGTGAAAGGCCAGAATTAGATGCAAACTCATAAACCTAATAATGACAAAGATCTATAAAAATGATACAATTTGGAAGAATTAACCAAACAGTAACTCACTGAACATTAAAGAACATAGATACAAGATGTGGTGCAACTCATTTTAAGCAAAGAAGATAGAAAAAGTTTTGGGTGTGGAGGAGTCAGAGAGGAGGTCACAGTTAATGAAAAGATAATAGAGTTGGAAAGATGGGTTAAAAATGCTAGTCTGAGGCATTTCTGAATTCCAGAATAAAAATGGTAATACTTAAAACTCTCTGACAAGTTTCTGGTGACATGAGCATGGGGTAGTAGCCTGAATCAGAAAAACAGGTTCTAGTTGGAGTCTCACAACTTTGGAAGTGGAGGTCTATTACTTTAAATGTCCTCAGTGGCAGAAACCCTTACTTTTTTAAGGGTGGATTTTATTTTATTTTTTGATAGATAAATGCCATATAGAGCCAATCCTTAAAATTTGGGAGAATGTTTAGACTTAGTAAAAATGGAGAATAGGACACTAAAATTATAGAACTGGTTTTCTGATTGGCTTGCAAAGTAGCCCTGATAGCAACCCGCAAGAAGGAATCCCCCAAATAAGTTGAGTCATACCGGCACTGATGAAATGGCTTTGTCACTTTCACTGAAGATGGCTTTGAGAGTAACAGAAGCCCTTCTAATTTCGTATTAAGGCTATGATTACCAAAACTATCATTACTTCACTTATTTTTAGACACTGACATGTAGTCCTAAGAAGAATTTCTGTGTCAAAGGTGACAATAACATCCGTGGGTCCTCTCATCCCTACCAGTTTCCTCAAGACCAAAGCGACTGCCAAAGGTGCTGACCCTTGTACAAAAGGGATAATATGTAAGGGAAAACAAAAGGAAGTGCAGAGTGAAATATTCATGGCCCAGATCACTTGCTGCAGATACAAAATTTCCAGGAAACATTCACTGAATTTCCAAATACTGAAAATCTTGAATTTGGAGTAGAGAGATTTCTCTTGTGGTATTCTAAAAAGCATTCTAAGAATGCGAAATCACAGCCAAGGATGGAAACTCATGCTACACTTCCATTGCTGTAAATCATTTGTTCATCTGTTACACATAAACAAAGAAACATTAAATTATGATAGTCATTATAAAAATATGCATTTTATCCTTTCTCCACTTGTTATAGGCTCTAATTTATTCATATCTAGCACTCTGATGGTTGAGCCTACTCTTAGGACCATCTGGATAATGACTGTCTGGTTTCTGATTTTTATTTACCTAGAATGAAAGTAATAAGTATTATTCATTTAACACTGTTAATAAATGTCACTACTATAAATCCTGCTGATTGATGTGGAGACCCCCTCACCTTTAGATACATACCTGAGGAGACAAGGAAGGCAGAAAAGAAAAAGAAAAGCTTTAAAGAAGGGACACTGGTAATCTGCTACCATGGCAGCTCTGTCATCTTACTCAAAACTGACTTGAATATTATTTCATGTTTTCACCAGTACCTGATGAATCCTCTTGCACACTATCCAGAAGTCAGAAGGGACAAGTATGTTTGAAAAACTGACAAGTAAACAAGACCGTGTAGATTGGGAAGTGAAGGACATGGTGGAGCGGTTCTGGTGCCCAGCACTCATAAGGCTGACCTAGAAAAGCGTGGTCATGCTCTTCATGGTCTACATCTGATCTGATCATCTCATACCTGCCCTGCTGTCATTGCCATCATCTCCTGGACTTCCGGCCACTCCTCCACCCACGGTGTTTCTTGGGTCCACAGGATGGTGCAACCCACATCCTAGCCTCACCATTTCTTCTCTCCTTCAGTGCCAGTGGTCTTTATCACATTCTACTTGAGCCATTCATCCTTCTGGACACGTGCTAGGTATTGTCATCCAGAAACATCTTACCTCTGAAATCTCAAATTCCAAAACTCCACTCTCAGAACAAACACTCCTACCTTCACAGCCTGTGCTGGATGAAATAAGGCCATGGCAGCAACTCCCATCAAGAAGTGGAATCTATTTCCCTTCCTCTTGAATTTATGCTAAGCTTGTGACTGCTTGGACCAAAAGAATGCAGTGGAGTTGATGCTGTGTGAGTTCTACAGTCTAGGTCTCCAGAGGCCCTGCTGTTCCACCTTTGTGCTGCTGGAATGCAGCCACAAGACTGCCATGTAAGGAAACTGGCCTAACCCAGCAGGGGATGAGGATTCACACTGAAAAGCACTGACGCAGCCCTGCCAATGGCTGTCACCAAATGCTGGATAATGTGAAGCCATCTTGGACCTTCCAGCTCAGCCAACCCTACAGCTGAATGTAGTTTATGAATGAGCCCAGGTGAAACCAGCAGTGGAATCACCAGGCAAACTTCAGAATCATGAGAAATAATAAACTGTTACTGTTTTAAGCCACCAAGTTTTGGGTTTATGAACCAATAGTCAACAGAACCATACCCATTATACCTTATGAAAATCTCCAGTACCTTCAATCCTCTATTTAAATGTCAGATGATAGGTCCCCTTTGGATGGATGACCTTTTCCATCTAGGGTTGATGGGTCATGCCAACTTTTCTCTTTACAGTCGCCCTTGATTTCTTGCATTGCATGTGTGGTATGCAGAATAATGGCCTCCCTGAATATGTCCATGGAATCCCTGGAACCTGTGAATATGTTCCACTGCATGGCATGGGGGAATTGGGGTTGCAGATAGAATTAAGGTTGCTAGTCAGCTGACCTTAATATAAGGAGATTATCCTGGACTATCTATGTGGGTGCAATGCAATCATAATGGTCCTTTAAACGTGGAAGAGGTAGGCAGGAAGTCAGAATCAGAGAGAAATCTGAAGATGCTATACTGCTGGCTTTGAAGACGGACGAAGGGGCCGGCCACAAGTCAGGTAATGCATGGGACCTATAGAAGCTAGAAAAGATAAGGCAATACATTCTCCCCTAAGACCCCCCAGCTCAGTGAGGCCCATGTCAGACCTCTGATTTTCAGAACAATAATAAAATCAATTTTGTTTTATACTACTAAGTTTTTGATAATTTGTTACAGCAGTAATAGGAAACTAACATAGCACACTTTAGCCACACAAAATGGCTTTCTCGAAATCTCAATGTTGTTTGTTACCTTTATATACAACTTTCCTTCTTGCCAACTCTCCTCCACTCCTTTTCTGCCTGGTAAATTCTATGCATTCTTTAAAACCTTATTCCAATATGCTACTATGGCATCTCTACCATAAAAAAACCTTCCTAACTACCCCTCCATAGCTAGCTTCAGCTACCATAACAAAATACCACAGACTAGGTGGCTTAGCCAACAGAAATTTATTTCTCACAGTTCTGGAGGCTGGAAGTCACAGACCAGGGTGCTGGTGTGGCTGGGTGCTGGTGTGGCTGGGTTCTGGGTTCTGGGTTCTGGTGATGGCTCTCTTCCTGGCTTACAGGCAACTGCCTTCTTATGGTTTCCTCACATGACAGGCGAGACAGAAAGCTCTGGTGTTTCTTCCTCTTCTTAAAAGGGCACTGATCTCATCATGGGGCTCCACCCTCATGGCTTTATCCAAATCTAATTACCTCCCCAACACCCCACCTCCTATTACCATCACATTGGGGTTTAGGGCTTCAGCATATGAATTGGGGGAGGATGCAGACATTCATAGTAGCATTATCTCAGCACCAATACACACATCATTCCCTCTTGCCAACCCTCCTCTATTCCTTGTCTGTCTTGCAAAGTCTAGTCATTCCTTAAAACCTTACTCAGACATCACCTCCTCTGGAAAGCTTTCCTAACTACCCCTCCTCCTCTTAAACTAATTTAGTTTTTTTCTCTGTATCAATAAACTGTCCTAGAAGAAGCAATTACAAACACAAACAAATGTACACACATCCCTACATACATTTTTTCCCCTATATTAGCAAATCATGGAATGGTAGCTTGTGAATGTGTGTGTGTGTGGTTATACCTTCAAAGTGCCCATTTCATACACTTAATGAATCATCGAGTGTTTGTGGGGCATAGCTATTTGCTAAAGTGCTGGGAATATATGCATATACAACACCCCTTTTCTGCAAAGCCTTTCTTGACTATCCCTCTGGTCCCAAAGTCCCCTAATTTAATGGTGACTCTCTCTGAGGGCCACCCATCGGAAACATAGGAACGGAGCCACATGTGACCTTAGTTGCCCTGGCCTCCTCTTCAAATCATTCCCCTTCCTTTGGTGGTACCCCAACCCAACCTTCAGTCTTTGCATTGATGATCTTCATGGTGTTCTGTCCATCTCTTATGAAACAGATTTCCAGGAAGTTCTGTGCATGCCCACTCCCTCACTCACATGATACCTAGAAGACCTTTAGCATTCTGCCCCCATAACTTAATAACTCAGGGCACTGTGGATGATGTATTTGTTGGTTTGGACAGGCGTGCTTCAGTGTAGAGCCACTAATTGATTTCAGGCAAGAGTGCAAGACTCCTCTAACATTAGAAATTCAGAAATTAGGCGAGTGGGCAGGAAGAGAGCTATCATTTGTCTAAGAAACACCATTAGGGGTCTCCTAATTGCTGCGAATCATCCCACCATTGGGATATGCTGCATCTTATCACTTAACGCTGTGTCTCTTGTTATGTTTGCTATTTTTATCAGGGCGTCGTGAGCAGTCTGCTTAGAGACAAAAATTGAAGGCCCATGGAGGGACTTTTGTCCTTTTAGCTCCATTTAGCTGTTCACAGACAGTCTGAATGATGCTATCGCACAGACACTCCATTTTCTTATTCCTTCCAAAAGCATATAACCTGAACTTTAAGAAATAATTTAGTTCAGCCATTAAAAAAGACCAGTGCATCAAATTTTAGTGTATTTGAAGAGTTAGCTCCGAAAGAAAAACTGAGAATTTTATATTATTGACAGGAACAAAAGGTAAATGCTGAGTCGCATAATAACTATAGCTAACAGCCAAGTTTCGACTGTGCAGATTTCATTATCCTGAGCTTTTAATCAGCAGTTGTAGGTAGGTGGGAGCTGTTTCATACATAAAATAAACATCTCAGCTGGAATAAAGAATGGATCCAGAGCCAGGAAAGAGATGCAAGGGCTGGGTTGGACTTCTCTGAATCAAAACTTCACAGAATTACATCTCCAGGATAACACTGCCTTCCACCATTGAAGTCAACAGAATTCATTGTTGAAATCAACATTATTTTTTCAATGGATTGTTTTGATTAAAAAAAGAAAAGATTAAGTAACAGAAATGATGCTGCATAGAAGTCTATGGGTACAAATACCACAGGAACCACCTGCTGATAGGAAAGAAGCACTTTTTACTACATCTGCTCACGATTCTCACCAGGGCCCTGTGACAGTGGAGACCCACGCAAGACAATGCTCTCTATGCTTTTAAAACTCAAGGTCAGTGAGAGAGGTGAACCAAGATTAGAAACTAACCTTCTTTTCTACCTTATGTACTGTTCTTAATAAACATTGCCCTCATTGGAAGAAAAAAAAAAAAAAGAGAAAGAAAAAACTTAATTTATTTTTTGAAAAAATAAATCAAAAATTTAAAAGATGCATGAAAATTCCAGGGCAGATTTCAAAACCACCATAAGTGAACTGTGTGCCAAGTTCAGACACACGGGTCTACTTTCTTCTACGAAGACACCAGGGAGCCTCTCCTTTGCCATTTTTCCTATGTCATTATTTCTGCTCAAATGCCCTTTTTTCAGGCCCTTAACTCATCTGCTGAAATTGTTCTCCGCCTGTGGGACTAAGGCAGTCTTAGTTTAAAAATTATACGCTGAGCACCACGCCTATAAGAATACAGTGAAAAGCAAGCCAGGGGTGATTGACAGTCGGGTGGAAAGAGACAACTAAACAGGTAGACAAATACATCCTCACAAATTTGAGGGGTTCCTTGGATAAAAACCAAAGGATGCTGAGAAAAAATAATGGATGGGAAGCCTAGAGGGCACACTGGGTGACCAGTGTGAAGAGGCCCCACTCCTGCCATCTGGAGAATGAGAAGGGGCCAGTCAAGAGATGGGAGCAGAAACAGGCCTGGAGAGCCTGAGGAAGAGGAAGTGGGGAAGCGGGAAGGCTAGAAAGGTAGGTGGGGGTAGATCATACTCGGACTTTCAGGCCACAGTCAGGAGTTGGGATCTTACTCTAAATGAAGCCACTGAAGTGTTTAAGCAGAAGTGTAATAGGTTCTGATTTGCTTTTTTTTTTTTTTTTTAAGTTTTTTTGCTTTTTGTTTTTGAGTCAAGGCTTGCTCTGTCACCCAGGCTGGAGTGCAGTGACACAACCTCAGTTCACTGAAACCGCCACCTCCGCCTCCCGGGTTCAAGCCATCTTCTCACTTCAGCCCCCTGAGTAGCTGGGACTACAGATATGCACCACTATGCCCGGCTAACTTTTTGTAATTTTTGTAGAGGTGGGGGTCTTAGTATGTTATCCAGGATGGTCTTGAACTCCTGAGCGCGAGCAATCCTCCCATCTTGGCCTCCCAAAGTGCTGGAATTACAGGCCTGATTTGCTTTTTTTGTTTGTTTGTTTTTGAGAGAGTCTTGCTCTGTCACCCAGGCTGGAGTGTAATCGTGCGATAGCTCTCTGCAATCTCTGCCTCCCGGGTTCAAGTGATTCTCCTGCCGCAGCCTCCTGACTGGCTGGGATTACAGGCACCCACCATCATGCCTGGATAATTTTTGTATTTTTGTAGATATGGAGTTTCACCATGTTGGCCAGGCTGGTCTTGAACTCCTGACCTCAGGTGATCCTCCTGCCTCAACCCCCAAAAATGTTGGGATTACAGGCGTAAGCCACTGTGCCCAGCCCTGATTTGCTTTTTAAAGGAATCACCAATATCACTGACACTGCTGTATGTACAGAGAACATGTCTTGGGGGCGGGAGTGCAGTGGCAGAAAGAACGGTGAGGAAACCCTGAGTTCTCCAGGAGAGAAAGGATGGTTCCTCTGACAGGGCAGGAACAGCACAGATGTTGCCAAGTACAGATTCAAGTTACATTTTGGAAGAAGACACACTTCAAACATCCTTTTCACTGTCTCCAAGGGGGTTTATCAAATTCTGATTTGTAATGTTGATTATTATGTTTATAGGCATTCCACTTCTACCCCACTGAGATTATAAATTTTTGGCAACAGAAATTGTTATTCATCTTTAAATCCTCAAATTTTGTCACAGTGCCTGGCCCATAGGCAGCTTTCAAAAAATGTTTGCTGAATTGAATATAAAAATACAGCCATTCCACCTTTCTTAGAAAACCTTCCACCTGGGGCTAGCAGAGAACTTGCATGTGGCTATCTCTGGTGACTGATCATTAAGCCCCGTGACCTTGAAAGCAGCAGTGTGTGGCTAAGCCTGCAGTTAGTGAGAGGAACACCTTGAGGGACATCTGTGTGGCCCATCACAAGAGCAGCATTTGACAGATGGCATTGCACCAAACATTGCTCCCTAGCAGGAGGTGCATCAGTAACCATGGGAACCACCAGAGACCAAGGACTACACCCTTCCGCCAAAGGGGAAGGTGGTGGTGGGGAGGAGAGCCCCAATATGTGCAGGCAGGAAGGGCTTATCAAATTCTCCTAAGATTTAGGATTGGATTGCATCTAGAAAAACAAATGACTGCTCATTTTTTTGTTGTTGTTCTAGTTTCTAGAGACAATGTATAAATCTTAGTAATATTTACATATAAGGGTCTCATAAAGTTCTCATCAACTTTTAGACTTACACATCCTAATTCAAGGAATTCTCAACTCTTTTTGGTGAGTCACCACTTGGCTGGAAAAGAAAGGGAAAAGGAGGCAAATGTATCCACTCCATATGGATAACGACTTAAACTAATATGAAAGCGGGTCTTGAATAAAGGAGTTCAGTCTATGCCCCAAAGAGCCACATCACAAAATGCAATTAGCTGGACTTCCAGGCAAGATGGCGACGAAGGCACTGGTGCCTTGAACCCTCCCCTACCATCATCTCACTGGAAGTAGCCTTAGTCTGTGCAGATAGCAGACTCTATAACACTACCAGAAGCTAGGGGTAAAAAGCAACCACATACCAGAAAATGGAAGGATTTCTGCCAGATTCATTTCTGTGGAGCCAAGTGAGAAAGTCACCGATGACCAGCAGACTGCCACGTCCACAAGGAAAAGAACTGGCCCAGGAAGTAAGCTGACGTTCTTCGCCACAGATGCCCATCACCTGGAGTAGTGAGAGCCAGCCTGACTTGGGACAAGGGGAAAAAAGAAGGGTGGAAAAGGTGGGTTTCCCAGCGGCCCCAAGAGGAGACCAGCCTGCTGCTGTCAGCACAGAGTAACCCTGCTGCCTGTCCCTTGCTGAGAATGGACGAGGTACAGAGAACAAAGCATGGAAAAGACTCTCTGTTCAGTTTTTGCTTCCTCCAGCCCACTCCGCCAGGCCCTTTCAGTGTTGAACCTATGACAGAACTGATTGATCTTGTAGGGTTAATGCAAGAGGGAGTCAGGTGAGGGGGTGCTGCCTTTTAAGAATGAACATTAGTGTAACTTCCATGGTCGCATTCCTTACGGTTGTCCTTAATTCACCCTCAAAGTTTCTCTCAACTCATATCATACCAAGTAGCTTTGCTTGTCCACTCTGAAACTGGGTGATTTCCTCGAATGCTATCATAGAGCCCTACCTTCATCTTTGACAGAGCCTATGGTTATCCAAGCATTTGGAATATACTTCAGTTCTTGGCCTTTGTGAACCCTTTTATGCATGGATAGTGTAAACAGAGACCATTCAATATATGATCTATTAAAAACATTGAAGCATAGACACATACAAGCAATTACCTAAAGGTACAGAAGAAAGGTGCTCCACTTAAACGAACATGCTATATAAAATGGCAGAAGAAAAACTTTAAAAATCTGATTCATGTGCTTAATCACGTAAACGAAGATAATGTACATTTATAAACTAATAGCAGATGAAATTACAAGTGGGTAATAGGACAAGATAAAGAAAGACCATGTATAAATGAAATACAAGGTCACTAAATTGAAAGCCGTACTGGCAACAGTACACAGTAGACTTGAAAATGTAGTAAAAATTAATTAGTGAGCTACAGGTCAAGCACAAGAAGTTCTCTCTAAACACAGAAGTAAAGACAATCTTTCTCTGTCTTTACCGATGATTGACGGAAGATAATAAAGAGATGGTCAAAATGCAATCTCCTGAATATTATTTGATATGGTTTGGTTGTGTTTCCACCCAAATCTCATCTTGAGTTGTAGCTCCACTCATTCCCACGTACTGTCGGAGGGACCCAGCGGGAGATCATTGGATCGTGGGCCGCTTACCCCACACTGCTCTCGGGATAGTGAGTAAGTCTCACGAGATCTCATGAGTTTATAAGGGGTTTCTGCTTTCACTTGGATCTCATTTTGTTTCTTGTCTGCCTTTCGCCTTCAACCATGATAGTGAGGCCTCCTCAGTCATGTGGAACGTGAGTCCTTTAAATCTCTTTTTCTCTACGAATTATCCAGTCTTGGATATGTCTTTATCAGCTGTGTGAAAACAGACTAATATAGTATGTGTTCCTGAAGAGCTAAGGAGCAAAGTGTGATTTAAAAGAACAAAATGTTCCCATTACACAAAAGAGGAAGGAGCAGGGAAAATCAAGGAGGAGAAGGAGAAGGAGGAGAAAAACAAAGGAAGACTCCAAAGCTACGTATTTTTTTCAGTAAAATGTTTACATATCAATGACAAACAAATTGTATAAGAATCCCATTAAATCTTATCAAAATATCTTCTAAATGGACACAAACCCTCTCCATAAATAATGATATGAATGACTACAAATTTCACCAAGACATTATTTGAAGATGATTTTTAAAACACATACAAAGCCTTAAAGATGGAAAAAGGTATCCATGCAAATAGACCCCCACCTACAAAAAAGAGCAGAATTACTTATATCTATCTCAGATAAAATAGATTTCAAGATAAAGACTGTAAAAAGAGACAAAGAAAGTCATTATATAATGATAAAGGGGTCAACTAAGCAAGAGGATATAGCCATTGTTAATATATATGTACATAACACTGGAGTACCCAGATATATAAAGCAAATATTATTAGAGCTAAAGAGAGAGAGACCCTGATATAGTAACAGCCAGGGACTTCAATACCCCATTTTCAGCATTGGAAAGACCATCTAGACAGAATATCAAGAAAGAAACATCAGACTTAATCTGTACTATAGACCAAATGGACCTAACAGACATTTACAGAACATTTTAACAGTTGCACATAAAACATTACCAAGGGTAGGCCATATGTTAGGCCACAAAACAAGTCTCAAAAAATTTTTAAAAAATCATATTCAGTATCTTTTCTGACCATAATGGGATAAAACCAGAAATCAATAACAAGAGAAACTTTGGAAACTATATGAACATATGGAAAGTATGCTCTTTGATGCAGTTTGGGTATTTGTTCCTGACCCAATCTCATGTTAAATTGTAATTCCCAATGTGAGTTGAGGCTTGGTGGGAAGTGTTTAGATTATGGGCGTAGATCACTCATGAATGGCTTGAACCATCTTCCTGGTGATAAGTGAACTATTGCTCTGAGTTCAAACAAGATCTGGTCATTTAAAAGTGTGTGGCTCCTCCCTCACCCCATACTCTCTCTTGCTCCTGCTCTGGCCATGTGGCATTCCTGCTCTCCTCTCACCTTCCACCATGATTATAAACTTCCTGAGGCCTCCCTAGAAGCTGAGGAGATGCCAGCACCAAATGCTTCATGTAAAGACTGCCAAACCATGAGCCAATTAAAGCTCTTTTCTTTATAAACTACCCAGTCTCAGATATTTCTTTATAGCAATGCAAGAAAAACTAATATGCTCCCGAATGACCATTGAGTCAATCAAAAAATTAAAAAGGAAATTAAAAAACTTATTGAAATAAATGAAATTGCATACACAACATTCTAAAACCTATGGGATACTGCACAAACAGTACTCAGAGGAAAGTTTATTGCAATAAATGCCTACATCAAAAAAGTAGAAAAGCCTCAAATAAACAACCTTATAATATATCTTGAAGAACTAGAAAAGTAAGAGCAAACTAAACCTAAAATTAGTAGAAGAATTCATAAAGATCAGAGCAGAAATAAAATGAAATTGAGATAAAAATAGAAAAGATTAACAAAAGGAAAAGTTGATTTTTTGAAAAGATAAATAAAATAGACCTTTAGCCAGACTAAGAAAAAAAAAAGATCCAAATAAATAAAATCAGATATAAAAAAAGAGATGTTACAACTGATACTGCAGAAATTCAAAGAATCATTAGAGAGCATTATGTATAACTATATGCCAATGAACTGTAAAACCCAGTAGAAACGGACAAATTCCTAGACACATGCAACCTACCAAGATTGAGTCATGAAGAAATACAAAACCTGAATAGGCCACTAACAAGTAACAAGATAGAAGAAGCAGTAATAAAAAGTCTCCCATCAAATAAATGGTCAGGACATGGCTGGGTGTGGTGGCTCATGCCTGTAATCCCAGCACTTTGTGGGGCTGAAGTGGGCAGATCACTAGAGGTCAGGAGCTCAAGATCAGCTGGACCAACGTGGTGAAACCCCATCCCTCATCTCTACCAAAAAAATTACAAAAATTAGCCAGGCATGGTGACACATGTAATTCCAGCTATATGGGAGACTGAGGAAGGAGAATCGCCCGAACCTGGAAGACAGAGGCTGCAGTAAATCCTGTTGTTTGAAACAACATGGATGGAACTGGAGGATGTTATGTTAAATGAAATAAACCAGCCACAAAAAGATAAATATTTCATGTTCTCACTCATATGTGGAAACTAAAAATAATTTGAGCTTGTGGAGATAGATAATAAAATAGAATGATGGTTACCAGAGGCTGGAAAGGTTGGTGGGGAGGGAGGCAGAAAGGGGATGGTTAGTGGGCATAAAAATAACAGTTACACAGAAGGAGTAAGATCTAGTGTTTGGTAGCACAATACGGCACCTACAGTAAATTAACAATAATTTATTGTATGTTTCAAAATAACTAAGAGGGAATTGGAATGTTTCTAACATAAAAAAATTATAAATGCTTGTGGTTATACATAACCCAGTGTATTAGTCTGTTCTCACATTGCTATAAAGAATTGAGAATGGGTAATTTGTAAAGGAAAGAGGTTTAACCGACTCACAGTTCTACAGGCAGTACAGGAAGCATGGCTGGGGAGGCCTCAGGAAACTTACAATCATGGTGGAGGGTGAAGGGGAAGCAAGCATGTCTTCACATGGTGGCAGGAGAGAGAGAGAGAAGGGGTAAGTGTTACACACTTTTAAAATAAACAGGTTTTGTGAGAACACCATCATGAGAACAGCAAGGGGAAAGTTTGCCCCCATGATTCAATCACCTCCCACCAGGCCTCTCCTTCAACAAGTAGGAATGACAATTCGATATGAGATTTGGGTGGGGACACAGAGCCAAATCATATCACCCAATTACCCTGATGTGATTATTACACATCGTATGTTTGTAGCAAAATATCACATGTACCCCATAAAATATGTACAACTAATATGTATCCATAATAATTAAAAATTAAAAATAAAAAAACAGATTCTTGAAAGAGAAGGGACATAATAATATTATGTGAAAGCAACATAAAGCTGCTTTAAATATCAAAGACTAGGTCAAAAACCTAAGTTCCCTGAAGGAAACTGCTCTAAGATACTAGACAAAACACTGAGAGATAATTGAAAATTGAATACTAAAAACAAACAAAAAGCATTGAAGCTTTGAAAAGCTATGGAAATCAAAACGAATAAAAAATGTAAGATCATCCTGCATAGTTATTTTGAATTTGGTTACAAAATTGTATAGGAAAATTATCTGCCAAAGATGATCTAGAAGGTTAAAAAGGCCAATTCATAATAGAAGTAACATGAAGCTTCATAGGCCAAAAGGCATATAATAAAAGGAATAAACCTTTTAAAGTATAAGGAGAGATTCACAACAATAACAAATATATGGGACAAAAATCAGAATAAATCAATGTCAGATTAAGAAAGTGAAAATAAACAGCTACATGCAGGATCTGAATAACAAATACTAAGGTGAAATTAACAAATATCCCACATTTTTTAAACCTATAAAAAGTTTTCTTTCAAGTGTTCTTGGCACATTTAAAAAGCTGACCATAAGGCTCCAAATCCCCCAAAGCATAAATTGTTTTCAATTAAATTCTCGAGCCACAAAGAAATAAAGGAAACAGTTGAAAGGAAAAGCTCTACAACGTGAACAACAAAAAAATCTCAACCCTTGCAAATTTAGAAACTACTTTCTGATATATTCATCTAAGGCAATAATTTTATAAATTGGGAAATGTTTTAAAAGCAAATATATTTACCACATCTTTAAGAAAAAAATGAAAACAACCTATGACAAGTGAGGGAATTATTAAAACACTTGCTAAGTGATTTTAGGCAATTTCATCTTTCAGAGCCTCTATGTTCTTATCTGTAAACTGGGGATAATTGTCTCCTTCCATGGGTTGTTGTGAAAATTATACTAGATAATGTTTGTAAAATACTTAATCTCTGTACTTGGCATCAAGAGAACATCAGTAAGTCTTACCTATTAAGATTGTCATGGAAGTCATGTTTATGAGTTTGCAATAATCCAGAGAAATGCTGACATCGAGGGGAAAGCATGGAATACTAATATGAAATGCATTTGACTGAAACAACAGTAAATAAGTATGTGTAACCCAAATAAAATTGGGCCTCATGCACTCACATGAAGCACTGTCTTAGCACAGTGACACAGGAGAAAGAAGCAGAAACTGACTTTTCTTAGAAAGCTGTGAACCATGTAGCCGCTTATAAACTAAGAGGTGTGGCTTACCTAACCTATTATGCATCTTACAGTGAACTTCCTAAGCTTGGAAATGTTTCCCTCTGGAGTCCCCGCTTTCATGGCAACTGCTCAAATCTGCCATTCTGCCTCTCGGGACCTAGGATGTTTTCCCTTCGGGTTCTTCTTCATCATCCCTTCTTACAGGGCTAGCCATCATTCTCTTCTTGTCGCATTTGCACTCCCATCCCTTACTCCCCTCCGACAAATAAACAAATCTTTCTTGGGACCTGCCCTCTTTCAAGGGGGTTGGGTTGGTTTTAATATGTGACTATTTAAAATTTAATAACTGTATCTCTGTCATGTAACAGGAAGCAACATCCATGTCTTCCCTCTGCAACAACAATACATGAAAAACAAAACAAACTGGAAGAAAATACACTAGAAAGCAGCAGTAATTGTTGCTGGACAATAAGGCTGTAACTTATTCCTGCCATTTTCTACTTTTCTTTAGATTCCAAATTTTCTACAATGCACGTCTTACTTTTTAAAAAAATGTGAGATAAAATCCACATGCTATACAACTCATTCTATTAAAGTATACAGTTCAGTGGTGTTTATGATATTCACAAGGTTGTGTAACCATTGCTGCTAATTCCAGAATATTTTCATTATCCCCCAGAGAAATCTTGTACCCACTAGCAATCATTCTCTATTCTCCTTCTCCCCAGCTCTGGCAAACATGAATCTACTTTCTGTCTTTACAGATTTTCCTATTCTGGACACTTCATATAAATGGAATTATGCAATATGTGGCCTATTGTGTCTGTCTTCCTTCACTTAGTGTAGTATTTTCAATTTTATCCATATTATAGTGCCTTTCAGTACTCCATTACTTTTTATGGCTGAATAATATTCTTAGACATATTACTTTTATAATGAGAAAGATATGTTTTCACTTTTTAAAAAACTAATGGGTATATAAGCATAACCCTTGATTGTTACTTCTACTGAGTATACTTATACGACTCAATAATAATACATGATTTTTGATAACACACAAATTGTTTTTCAAAACCATATGTATATATAAAGCACAGATATCCTGCTAAACCTGTTTCTTTCTCTGGCTCAAGCTCTCATATTAAAAAAAAAAAAAACCACAGGAATCAAAATGATGTTTTTCTGAATATCAGACACAGAATTGAACCATATAAAAAGACACCTGTGGATATTCAGGACAAACACATACAATTCTATCTCCAACAGAAGATGAAAAATTCTTGGCTTTTAAATCTTGAGCATTCAAAGGGAATACTTATGGTAACTAAAATGAGCAATTTTTTAAAAATCGGAAATGGAGTACATGAAATATTCTGTGGCAATCAATTGTAGTTAAAGATATTCTAAGCTCAGAGCAATATAGCATAATTCAGCTTTATGTTCATTAAGAAGAAAGTAGTTCCTAATTTGTTGGTATGCATGTCATGTATGTATTGTGTACCTGAAAATCACAAACACATAAATATTGATGCACATTCAGTGCCCAAATTTAACGTTGTAATCTTTACTTGGAAAGGCAGACTTCTACACATTTTCAGTGACAAGAGAGACATCTTGATGGAAGCTAACAGTAGCTAGCTCATATAAAGTAATGGTTCAGGTAAACATAGAATTCAGTAAATGAAGTACTTGCCCTGGACCTAAAATATGAGGTGTTTCAAACACACTGAGGGTGGAGTGGGGTGGTCACCAGAAGCAGGGCACTGGTGGTGTACTGGTTCTTGATCTAGATGCCAGTTACATAGGTATGCTCAGTTTGCAAAAAGTCATCAAGCTGTACATTTGTGATCTGTATACATTTCTCAATGTGGTATACTTCAGTGCTTTCTTAAAGGAAAAGAAGAAAGAAAGAAAAGAAAGAAGGAAGGAAGGGAAGGAAAGAGAAGGAAGGGAAGAAGGAAAGGAAGGAAGGAAAGAAAAAGAAAGAAAAGAAAGAGAGAAAGAAAGAAAGAAGAAACGCTACACATTAATTTTGGAGGCTCCATTGTCCTCAGGTGGGTGGGGCTTAAGGGCTGGATAGGGAAGCTTTGTCAAGAATTAATAATCAAAATATTGGTCAAGTCTTTAGAAATGGCAAAGTCCTAAGTGCTTATCTGAGAAAGCTAACATTAAGGCTGTAGACTATGGGTGTTTAAAAACCCATGCTTACAAAGAAAAGTCTCCACAGCACTCTGTAGTGGAGCACTTTCAAGTTACTCATTGAAAGCATTATCTAAAGATGTCACCAGGTTAGCTTCTGAAGCAGCAGCATGACCACCTGCTGTGAAATCTTCAGATAGAATGACAATCAAGCGACTGTATGTAATCATTTATGAGACTATCATATGCTTGTTAGGACTAGGCTCTGCTTTAATTCAGGCAAAAAAAGAAACTTTTTTTAGATTTTCACAGCAACGTTAGACCATAAATACAAAAATCCTGGTGGAAAATTAACCGGACTTCTTAAGATCTCTTATTTTATTTGAAGTTATTGGCTAATAACAATGAATGGTTTCTAGCTAGTATTTTTCAGGACATGTTCCTATACCTTACAACTTTAAATAGAAATCATTACATGAAAAATTGTCCAATTTTAAAAATCAGGATGAAGCACTGTTTGTGGAAGTGGAAAATGATACCAGTCTGGAGCGCAACTAGAAATTTTAAGTCAAAAGATTTTAAAATGCCATAACATTCATCCAACTATAAGGTTTTATTCCTGAAAAATAATAAATGTATAGAAAAAGATTTTGTTTAAAGAATGTTCATCATATCATTATTTGTGGAAACAAAATATTGAAAATAACTTTAGAAGTCCAAACACAGGAGATGGGTTAAAGAAAAACGAATATGTATCCATTAAAAATGTGTTATAGGAGTACATTTATTGTTATATTAAGATGTTCATGATAAATCTTTAAATTAAAAACGATTACAATATTTACAGAATGACACCATTCCTTAAAAATTATCTGCCTACATATACACCATGGAATACTATGCAGCCATAAAAAAGAATGAGTTCATGTCCTTTTCAGATGAATCTGGAAACCATCTTTCTCAGCAAACTGACACAAGAGCAGAAAACCAAACACCGTATGTTCCACTCATAAGTGGATGTTGAACAAAGAGAACACATGGACACAGGGAGGGGAACATCACACGCTGGGGTCTGCTGGGGTGTGGGGGGCTAGGGGAGGGATAGCAGGCGGTGGGGAAATTAGAGAGGGATAACATTAGGAGAAATACCTAATGTAGGTGATGAGGAGATGGAGGGAGCAAACTACCATGGCATGTGTATACCGATGTAACAATCCTACAAGATCTGCACATGTACCCCAGAACTTAAAGTAAAATTTAAAAAAATTAGGTGCCTAAATACACACAAAAAGATTGAGATAGAAATATGCTAAAATACCAATGTCAACATATTTTATAGGACAGGATAATAATTCATTTTATTTTTTCATTTTTCTTATCTATATATTCTATCTCTTATATAGTGAACATGTGTTTTTTGTGAAACAAAGAAGTTTACAAAAAAGAGGTCAAGGAGGTAGGAAAATCAGGGAATAAAATACCTCTGCATGTGAGAAAATATTCTTCCTTCATTATGTGAAATTAATATCTACTGTTGACCTTCTCTCTGTATACCTTAAGAACTTTATGTGAAGTGACTTTCATATGGTAGGGAACAGTCTTGCTGCTCCTGGAAACTTCTTTTCAATCCTGAGCAGAAATCCCACTCATCAACATATCATCTTGGACTTCCTGGTTATTCAGCTCCCTTTACTTATATCGAATGGACTAATACCTCAAAAGGCCAACCCACAAAAACTACATAGCTCTTCAGCCTAGAACAATGAAACAAGGACACACCAGCTGAATGCTAGGTGTACGAACAAGATCATGGGAAACATTCTCTAATCTTTCCAGATCAAGTCACGAGACTTTGAGAAATTTCAGTAATCATGACAGAATAGAGTCCTTGGTTTACTTCAAATACATAGAGTTTAAAGAATATTAGAATCTGATTTTAAGGGTTTGTTGCTGACTTTTGTTTGATACACACAAAGGGAAACAAGTTCTCTTACTTGAAGCCTCTTTCCAGGAGCCTTAATGATCAGCTGCCAAATTTAGCCTTTGGCTCCATGTCCACTGTCTATTATTCTCCCATGCTTACTGAAGTGAGGCCAAATCTCATCCCTATTTAGAGAAAGCAAATGCAGGTATCTTGATGAAAGAGAAAGCTGGTGAGCTTGTATTGTAAAGAGCCAGGAGAACATATTCTAATGAATGGAAGCACATGGGCTTTGTGGCTTATGGTATTAAAAGTATATCCACATGAAAGGATCAATGGCCTTGGGCATGCTGTATGAGAAATAGGAGGGGAAAATGTAGAGAAGGCAGTTGAGATTGGCTGCTCATTAGAATCACTGGGGAATTTTTTTTTTTTTTTTGAGACGGAGTTTCGCTCTTGTTACCCAGGCTGGAGTGCAATGGCGCGATCTTGGCTCACCACAACCTCCGCCTCCTGGGTTCAGGCAATTCTTCTGCCTCAGCCTCCTGAGTAGCTGGGATTACAGGCATGTGCCACCATGCCCAGCTAATTTTTTTTTTATTTTTAGTGGAGATGGGGGTTTCACCATGTTGCCCAGGATAGTCTCAATCTCTTGACCTCGTGATCCACCCGCCTCTGCCTCCAAAGTGCTGGGATTACAGGCTTGAGCCACTGCGCCCGGCTCACTGGGGGATTTGTTTTGTTTTGCATACTGCTATCTGTACAAGAATGTTCTTGGCAGCACTATGCAAAACAGCCAACAACTGGAAAGAACCCATCAATAGTAGAATGGATAAAAACTAATAAATCGAGGCCTATTTATACAATGGAATATTACACACTACTAAAAATGAATGAACTACTGCTACAAATGTTATGGATGAATTTCACAAACATAACATTGAAACCAGGCACAAAAGAGTACATAG
Organism: Saimiri boliviensis; assembly: GCF_048565385.1. NCBI lineage: Eukaryota > Metazoa > Chordata > Mammalia > Primates > Cebidae > Saimiri > Saimiri boliviensis. Next base: position 40,631,274 of record NC_133460.1, read on the forward strand.
GATATGATTTCATTTATATAAAGTCCAAAAGCAGGCAAAACTAATCTATGGTATTAGAAGTCAAGATAAGGGTTACATTGATTGGGTAGTGGCTGGATAGAGGCATAAGAAGGGCTTCTGGGTGTGGTAATGTTCTGTTTTTGTATTTAGATGCTGGTTATGTGAGTGTGTTCAATTTACGAAAATTTTTTGTTCTATACTTATAATTTGTTTAGTTTTTAAAATACAAGATAGACTTCAATAAAAACGTTTTTAGTTCATATTCCTGGGCCCTAACTTGGATCTACTAAAATTGTAGGCTGTGAGTTCTTTGAGGTATTCCAGTGTAAAGCAGGGCTGGGAATCACTATACCAGATGATCTATATCCAGTGGTGTGCAGAAGCCAGCCCCACTAGCCCACAAGAACCATTTGTTAAATTTGTAGGAATTTTGCAAGCCCATTAGTGCCAGTATTAAAAATTAAATTATATAAACTTACAATTAAATAAATCATACTAAAAACAAAGATAATTAGTATCCAAAACGCATTATTATTTCTAGTTATTTCTCTTTATTTACTATTATCTATATTTTGAAGCTATTTATGCCAATTTTATCTATATGGCGAAAGCATAATATAATGATGTGATACTGCATCATCCTAACTCTGTTCTCAGCCACATCAGTAGCTTGAAATTAGACACGGTGGGAGTATTTACACCACAGAAGTCAGCAGCCACTACCAGTCAATTTATTGTTACTACCAAGCAACAATAAAGCACTTGCTTTATTGTTCTAGATCTAAAAAACTAAAGTATTAAACTTAAAAGTGTGCTATATGTGTAGGTGTTACACTCTGAATAGTACATTTGAAAAATATTCTTTTAATATTAAACATTATCATCCCGTTCAGCAGGATGATATGAAGGAAGTCATTCATATCACTGATGAATGAGTAGAGTTCTGATGTATGTCTTTGCTGTTTCACTTTTGTCTTAATGATTATGCTAATAAAGGAAAATATCTGTATATAGGAACTGCATCCCTTAATCAACTACAACATAGGTTGGCCTATGGATAGCAGAGTTCTGCAAAAAACAACAAAAGCATTCTGTGAGACTCAGCTGGCCATATGGAATTTATAATAACAAGTATTATGGAGTTTATTATTATTTGTAAACTGTGTGCTACACATTCTTTACGTTACTAAAATCTATGTCAATTGTGTATGTACATACATACATTTTATTTTTTCCAGACGAGCTGGATGATTTACCAGGTCACAACTATCTACATCCCTCCTATGTTTAAGATTCCATGGCTCTCTATTATCATTTAAGAAACAAGCAAATAAAATAAGGTGGTCTAATTATGACCTAGTAAGCATGACTTTCAGATGTAATAACAACTATTCTTTAGAACCTCATGACTCAAAGTGTGGTCCCCAGATCAGCAACATTGGCATCAGTGGGGAGCTTGTTAGAAATGCATAATCTCAGGCCCCAATTCAGAATTCCTAAATCAGAATCTTTAACAAGATGCTCATCCTTGCTGTATGTACATGAAAGTTTGAGCACTGCTTTAAAAGCAATTAATTCCTTGGTAAAAATAAAAACATCTATATAATCAATTTGAGATTAGTAATGAGGTTAAGGACAATATAGCAACTGGTGATTTCTAAGCACCTAGCCCCAGTTCAGCCACTTCATAGCACTGGGAAGGACATGTAATTGCTACTTCTCAGTCTGAAGAAAAGGACATCCATCTTGCAATATGCAATTACCAAATACTAAAAGAGAAATTGCACCACCAGGACAATAAAGTCTATTCTACGCCATTTGGATTATTACTAAAAAAGGAAAAACAGGTTCAAGTATCAAAAAAAAAGTATATCAAAGCAGTAGCTTTCCTCCACATATGTGATGAATTGGATGTGTGGCCAAGGACTTGGTTCTAAAAGTCCAAGGCAAGGCAGCAAGTGTCACATGACAAAATGCGGCAGCTGGGGAGAGGAGCGCACAAAACGCTTCCCAGAGATATCATTTAGGCCAGGGTAGTTATCAAGTGCTGCAGGTGAAATGGGGAAGCTGTAGTGTTTACACTTTTCCTATCAATCTATCAGTCAGCAACACGTGACAAAAAGAAAAGCCAGGAGCAGCATACCTCAAACACTCCATACTACAGTGAATTGCAATGAAAGTAGCAAAGTCTCACATTTCAAAATTGAAAGCAATAATTTTCTACTGGCAATGATATTCTCCAGAAATAGTTCTTAGTTATATGGCTGGAAATAGTTGCTTTGAGATGCAAAGTTCTATGTAGAAAACACCTTAGATACTTAGGAACAGTGTCTGGAAGAAAATGAGAGCCACGAATCTGCAGGAGAAGCTTGGTATTAGTTTGTAGCAGGAACTAAGGCAATAAAGTAATTCAGTGTAAGTAAACTTTGGCAACCTTAGAGTGTGAAGAAAACAAATGTAATGTAGACTGGGCCACTGGAACGTAGAGAGACCACTGGACCTGTTGTATTCAAGAAAAAAAGTTTCTATAGCCATTCCTTGCAATATCAGAATTCAAATGACTCCAGTAAATTCAGAGACAAAATGATACAACTGCCCTAATATGTTAAAATACTTTCTTTCGAGATACTCTAGGCAGGATAAGAGAGCTAACCCTTATTGAGCACCTACTATGTGCTTTACATGTATGAGGATTTTATCACATCTTCAGTTGGGGGAGGGGATACTGTCCTGATTTTACAGTTGAGGAAAATAAGGTCATATTTCACCTAAGTTGCATAGTTAATGAAAAGCCAGAGTTTGGTCAAAATGAAAAAGCACCAAACAGATCACTTAACAAAGACAGCTTGGAAGGGTTCATGTAACAAAGACAGCTTAGAAGGGTGTTACGTTCTCAGCAAGAGAAAAACTATTTATCTCAGCACCACTGAAGATAAGTGAGATTTCTCCTAGTACCCACTGTATCTTTACACCACTGGAATTCTCTTATCACCATTTCTGGATGTACCTTGGGTTTCAGATGTGTATCATACTTGCTAGTTGTATTTCAGGCTATGTTGGAAGATTTAGAAGATTTGGCACTTTTCAGGCAGTGTTATGTAATGGAACTGGGCTCTGGCTGGGACTTGGAAGCCTGGGTCCAGTTCAGGCTGTGCCACTTACTAACTAAGAGGGTAGTCAAGTTACGTTGCTTCTCTAGGTGCCAGTGTTTTCCATCCCCATGAGGTTGGGCTAAGTATCCTTAATAAGGACACTCCTGGCTCCATGATTCAACTCTCTTTGACTCAACTGTTTAAGATTGTGACGACATCAAAATACATTTAAAATGACCTAAAGAGTCAGCCAACTTATCTACGCAAAAATGTGTGTAGTTCAAATTTAAATATAAAAACTTAGAAAGTAAAAACAAACCCAGAAGAATAACTCCAAACTCCAACATCTGCAAAAATTAACAAGGAATGAAATGCTTTAAAGTGTTTTTGGGGGGAGTTTGTTAAGAGCAAATATATTTTCAAGTTCTTAGACAGCATTGGGTGAAAATCCAAGCTCTGTTTCCTAGTATTTCCTTAACATCTCTGAGTTCTGTTTCTTGCCTTTGTAAAATTGGAATTGATAATGAATATTAGCGGTAATTTAGTTAAGCGTCCAGCATCTAGTAGGGGTATAAATGCTAGTTTATTGCTATCGCGGCGGTCATTAGGGGTTTGGTCTACGTTTGGGTAACAATTCAAAAGAAATTTCTCCACAGAGAGATGGAGCCTGAGATCATAAACTCATTAATGCTGGGAACTTGCCATTAACCTGTGTCTATGCAATAAATACACTCAGGTGCAGAGTAGAGACATGTAATTGCTTTCTTCCAGACCTATTGGCATCTCTTTCTCCGTGAAACTTGCTAATCTGTTTCTTAGTGGATAAAGCCTGATCAGAGACACGCTGATGTGAAGTATCCGAAGACAGAAGTGTCCTGGGACATCTGGGAAGAGGGGCAGTCATACTCACACATCACTTTTTGTGTCTTTTTGCAAATTTTCCAATTTCTGCCTTTTGGGCACAAGGAACAAAAGGAAGCCAAAAAAGGAAGGAAGTGGCGTCCATTTGTTTCCAAACTAAAAATAAAAATATTCTGATGCTAACAGATAACTAATCTGTAAAGATCCCATGCATTGGAGTGACTGCTTCTTGACCCTTCCCCCAAAAGCTTTGCCTTTCCTTCTCCTCTGTCCTGCTGCCCACACTCTCCCACATCCTGCCCTTGTCTACACTCACTTTTTGAGACTCATTTTTCCCTCCCTTTCCGAGTTTTGTTTTGGTGCTGTGATGTTGGTGGGAAGCCTGGCAGAGATGAGAAGAGAAACACAAGAACCACATTCAAATCACCTGTGCTCTTTCAGCCTTAATACGTGAAGCCAGAGGGGAACTTTGAATGGCCTGTTTTATAAAAGGAAGGCCAAGAAAAGGTTTTAAACATTTCTCTGTTTTCTACAGGTATGTTTCTTAGCAAAAAGTGGCAACATTTCAAATGTTTCCAGCCTTTTTAAAAGAGGTAAGTTATGCATACTAACCAAAGCTTTATGAAGTTCAAAAGAGAAAACAAATCATTGCTAAATGATTATTATTAGCAAGACCATGCTAATTCCTAGATCTCTTTTGTTCATAACATTATATGATTCAAAGTATAATTTTAGTGCTTTAATTATAGTTTTATCATTGCTATACTGATATTTTTATTATATACCATTATCACAACTAATCATATGTCAGTTGATGGGGTCTTGGCCTGTAATGGGATCTTCCCAATAATAATAGTGCTGTTACAGAATGTGACCTATTTTGCAATGATTCACTATATAACAACTTACACAGGACAGACGTGTTACTGGAAAGCTTATAACATCCCTTTAAATGCTTTAAAAAATCTTCACTAATTAAGATTTTAGAGCTATTAGCTTGAGTGGGGGTTATCAGTACATTAAAAAGGATGATATCATAAGGTTTGCTTTAATAATTTGTTCCCCATTTCATTTTTTATTGCCCCTTTATATAAAATTCACAAAGAAGGATTAACAACTGTTACAAATTACTCTATAAAAAGAAGGAGGAGAGAAGGGAAGTGGGGAAACAGAAGAGAGAGAAGGTTGTCAGTTTAGGCAAAAAAGGAAAGAGTCTTGCTTAATATTTGTTTGTTATCAGGACTTTGGTTAGGAATTATCTATTATATATCCAAATCCATCTACGTGGTACCTTTCAGATAAAATGAGGTTCCAGGGAAAATCCAGTACTTTTAAATGTCATGCCAAATGATTATGGTTTCTCAAAGATGCTGTGCAGATTCAAACAGCTCACGGTTTTAGGTTACAATGCTTTGAAGCAATAACATCTTTGAGTTTGATGTACTGCGATTTAGCGGTTCTGGATGACTACATAATCTCTCCCTGTTGGGTTGAAATCCTACATTCTGTCCTTTCCTAAACTCTCACCGATTAATCATCTATCCAGACAAAAAAAATGTGCTTGGAATTATTTTTTCATGCATATATATATGGAATTGCAAAGTAATTCCACAGAGTGGAAAATGCTGAACTTCTCATAAATGTACCATTGATCCCCAATTCAGCCTTCTGGCAAGTATAATCTTGATTTATTCTCTATTGTTGTATACCTGAATGTTTAATATCTTGCCTTTTAAATCTTCTGTAAAATCCTCAAGACGAGAGACCCCACAATAAAAACTTTCTTATATCTTTGATGGTGTCATGCCAGGAAGTACACATGATACTTATAATTTCACTATTTTACTGAAGAGAATAGAATTTATTATTTGGTAACAGCTGGGCCATTGAGTGTTATTATGTGCGCTAGTAATTACCAAGTTACCTTAGGCAAGTTGCTTAACCTTCTCTGTCTTCCGTTTCTCTACTGGAAAACAATTTTTCAACTAGAGAGTTTAGGTCTTAGGGTAAGACAAAAACTTTTTTTAAACATCCTATTTGGGCCATTTAATAGAAGAATTGAACATATTATCTAATGTTTCTAAACTTCCAAGTCCTCACTTGTAGTTTGGGATTCAAGACAATGGTTTCACCTCCCAGAGATTTTTTTTTTTCTTTCTGAAGCAGAATAAGAATATTAATACAAAGAATGCAGCACATTACGTGAAACTTGATATATGCTCAATAAGTCAATTATTGAGTGCTAAGTTTCTTCTAGCACCAGAGTGCTAAGATTAGAAATAAAACCTCAATTATCAAGCATCCAGATCCCCAGTATCCTCAACTGTGGCACCATTCTGATGCCTAAAGTGAAAAAATAAAAAGTCGTATAAAGGACAAACCGGTTTGAGGCCCATATTTGTACCATTGTACTCACAGAGTAAAGCAATAATTTTAACAATAATTGAACTTGTGGCATTCATAACTGAGTATATAAAAGAGTCAAAGACAACATTTTAAAGACAAATGATTAAGAAACCTGTTCTGAAATGCATGCTCAGAATTAGACACAGGATGTCACCGACCTGTAGTCATTGGTTTGCACAAAGACACTGACCTGGCTTGCTGGAAGTGAAGAAATGAACACTCTGCTCACTGCTGGACTTACCTACATGAAAGAGAGAAATGCTTTATAAATTCTACTGCCTGCCACGAGTACATGGGGAGCCACTAAAATTTTCAACATACGTTGTTTTCTTTTCTTCCCCCCGGAAAAGGGAAGAATCTGCTTTACTTTTGCAAAGTGCCAGTGTTAAAGTGGCATTTCTTTGGGTCAAATACATCCTGAAATAGCTAGGTTAACATTTTGCTGCATTTGTGAAAATATATTTTTGAGCACTTGGGCACGATACCAAAAAAAAAAAAAAAAGACAACCCAAAAAACATGTAGCCCCAAACTGACAGATAACAATGAAAATCCTTAAAGGCATTTGAAAATACGGAAGTCACGGATGTGGGCATCCTATTCAAAACAGCATTTTTAGACAATATAATCACAATTAAAAGACCAAAGAATTTTGCTTTTTCCTGTTGTATTTTTATAGCTTAAAATTTGTATTATTGAGCCAATAACCCCAAACTGTTACATGTGTTTCTATTTCCACCTGTGTGATTACACAGCCCTATGCACTTAACTACGCTTCCTTCAAATTCTGGGAAAACAGAATTTTTTCTGTAGTAGTAGGCAAAATTAGTATATTGATTATGATAGTCTTGCTTCCTAATGATTTTCCAAAGCCTTCTGCACTAGGATCAACTTGTTAAACCTTTTTCCCATTAATATGTCCAAATATGATCCAGGAATCTCAGAGGAAACCAGGTTTACTATAATAATTTGCTGCTCACTCCACCTGTGGAGCAATATGCAGACATTATTTATACAGAAAAGAGCTTCTGTTTATTTTCTAGCAACGAGTGACTCTCATAAGCGTCTACAAAGTTACTGGAAATGAAATGTAGTTCCAAATTTCTAAAAAGGGTTTGTAAACAAACTTATCAGAGTATGTTTTAAAAAGTCTAAGGCTTGCTAAGACTAAACAAACACAGCCTATTGACTATTTACTATCTGCTGCTCTTCAGAGGACTTACACAAAGATGAAACCACTGATAACAGTATTTTTTATTTCTGTTTAGAGTATGTTAGTGTAGAACGTACACCACAGCGGCAGTTGGAGGTGGGGGAGCCCCAAACCAGTGAAACTTCAAGTTGAGCATCTGGCTGGAGTTAAACAAGGCTCAGTGAACAGCACAGGATGGGGAGGTTCAAAGTCAGGGCAACTCTTCTGTTTTTAACTTCCTAGATTTTCCTAGACCTGGGTGCCCCTGTGTATATATCAACCTTCATGCATTTTTGCCCCCAGCAAATGTGTACAGTCAGCTCCAAAGGCACAGCTTGTGTGCTGACTTGCAAAGCCAAGTCAAAACCCTGTGCTTGGCGTTCCCTTCTAACTTTCTGGCTTGTCCAAGTCTAAATATTGACATTGCTCTTCGGTTGAGATGTTTGATACTGCTGGGAATGGAAACGGTGCAGCTAACAGTAGGATCTAATGATATATTTTTACATAGTTGTGCCTGCCTTCCAATTCTTTTCTTGGGGAAGGGGACCGGATTCTTTTGTCTGCACATCTCCCCTTGGTTGCTTTCCCCGAAAGCTGAGCACACACAGGCAAGGTGTTCTGCAAGCCCCTCATGGCAGCTCCTCCTGTTGTCACAGCAACCCACAACAGACTCCATAGACACGGGGTTGCGGGGGAGGGGAAGGGAGCGCCAAACTGTGGTCTGGCCAGTCAACTCTCAAGAGGGTGCAAGCGCCAAAGGGGCTAGCGTATTCCCCTGTTCGGGTCCTCGGGTCCCCGCCCAGCACCCCCACTGGCCTTCGAAGGGGAAGCGCCTTCTCATCGGCGCGGCACCACCCCCTCCCTGGCGCAGCCAGCCTGCTAAGGGTGCCTGTTGTACGTTTCCTCAGCTCCAAGTTAGGGGTGCGGCTGTGCGGGCACTCCTAGAAATCTCTTGTGCTCGCCTCTGATGGGAGGGTTCCCCGCCTCGCGGAGAGGCGAGGGCGGACCCCCTAAGGGCTCGGTCCCACAACTCTGTCTCGGGGCGCTGCTGGCCGCGTGGCACAGCCCGGGGCCCCCAGTTGCCACCCGCTGGGGCCGGGGCGATGGGGGCTCCGCGGCGGCTGCTCGGAGAAGTTTCACAGCATAGAGCACTCACGACACAGAACCTACCCTGAAGCCGAGCGAGACGCGAGCTCTCTCCGCCTTCAAGGGCCGGGGGGAGCGGGGAGTGGGGCCCCGGCCACTCAGCAGCAGCCACGGCTGCGCGCGGTCGCGAGTGTGCGGGGCCCCTGCGCGGGGCGCGCCGCCCGCCGCCCAACTTTGCACAAAGGCAGCATGGCACTGCCTCGCCCTGCCGCCTCGCCCGGCGCCGCGGCCGCTCTTCCCAGTCCGGGGCCAGAGGGGCTCGCCCCTTTCCACCCGCAGCCCTCCCCTTCGCCTGCCCCCACCCCGCTCCCAGGCGGGGCAGCCGGGCGGAACGGAGCACCCGGCACCTCGCTCCGCCGCCGTGGCGGCCGCCGCTCGCGCTGTGACGTTAGCAGCCTTCGCGGCTATTTATATCCACGCGATTGGATTTCATTCATGAAACCGGGGCCTGGTGTGTCTGTGCTCTGGGACACGGGTGGCGGAGCCGCCTCGGCTCTACGCAGACCCGACGGGCCCGGGCGAGGCGGCGGAACGCCCGGGACAGACCCGCGCAGAGCAGGGGCGACCCCGGCCCCTTCCCCGCGCTGCCGGGAGGGGAGGGTCTGGGCCGTCTGCGCCCGCGTACCCCATCCCCAACATCCCACCCGCTCCGGTGCATCGGCTGGCCCTTTGTCCCAGGCTCTGGAAAAGTAGGTTGGGCCACTAACCGGCTGGGCAGCATGGCTTTCTTCCCCCTAGGAGCTGACCGGCCGCGGACTCCGAGGGAGGACATTGGCTTTTGTTTCAAAACCGAGCCCAGCTGCTGACTAAGGGCTGCGTTAGCCCAGCCTCCTCCTCCCTGGGCGGCTGCACGTGCTGGCTGGCTCGCCCCCGCTGGGTTACCTTCCTCTGAGACTTGGCCGGAGGGGTCCTCGCAGGGGGCGTTAGGGACGTACAGCTGACCCCGACCCGGGTACAGCTGTGATTTATAACCTCCTGCAGACGGCTGAGTGGGGAGGTGAAATTGACTTGGAAGACCAAGACAGCCCATCCCTCCTCACAGAAACTCCTCTCTCTTCCGGGCTAACCTTGAGTTCTGAAGACAGAACCAGGGGTAGTTTTCATGCATTCGCATAAATGCTTATAGAGTGACTACAGGCTGCCAGGTGCCTTGCCAAGCTCTAAGGAGGTGATAGTGAAAGCAATCAACAGGATCCCTGACCTCAGGGAGCTTTCAGTCAGCCTGCTAAAATTAGTATGCCTTAACAAAACTCATCACTCCCAGCCTGTAAAGAGACCACTGGGGAATAAAGACACGACTGTGTTCAGCTACCCTGAGGAACATATTCATTTAATAAACCTTTAAGGAGTAAGCTGTGTGTGTCGAGCCGGGGATGCAAAGATGGAAACAATGTCATTCTTGGCCTTACCAGTTCTCAGGTAATATTTTCCTGAGATACTGAAGGACTGGGAAAAAGAGAGTCCATCCTATTGTAAGGGCTAGTTTTTGGCTTATCCCCCCCCCCCCAAAACAGGATGTGTGAAAAAATTCTAAAAGCAAACACATTTCTTGGTCCCTCAGTTTTTTCTAGGAGACCATCTTTAGTTTCCTGATGAATTACCCTCCACCCAAGATTCCCAGATGAATTCCAGTCCAGTGGTATTTCTACTCTTTCTCATTTGCTTATAGCCTCTTGAAGACAAAGGTTTGCCTGGTGCTCCCTGAATCCCGCGGAGACCCCAGGACATAGGGAAATCTAATGTTTTTATGAGGAAAGGTAAGACCAGCAACCTCCTTTGTTTAAGCCACTCTCATTGCAGTATCTTTGAAAATGGAGTTACCAAGGCCCTAGTCTTGGATACCAGAAAGAGAGGGTAGTGAAAAGTCAAGTACAGGTGTCTACTCCAAGAACACATCCAAGAGGCGGGTGATCATTTACTTGGCATAAAACTGACTTCCCTTAGTCTCTTGCAAAATGACTCCATTTTGAAAGGCTTAATCAAAATACATTATTTTCGGGTACAAATTTCTTGGGAAAAGTTAATTAACCCTGTTCACTCCTAGCAATCAGTCCTCTTCATTGCAAGCCATTTTTCTTCAAACTGCCCTGACAGCTAAGAAATAGGGTAGAAACTCAAAAGAAATGGGAATCAAGATGTATCTCGGCCCTCACATGAGGTGGGCACGGAGCTGGGAGGCTTAAAACACATTTTCTCATGTAATCCCCACAACAACTGATGCGGTAGATGCTATTATTATCCTAATTATTTTACAGATAAGGTAACAGGCATGGAGAAGTTACTTTTTCTGAGGTCTTGACAGTTGTATTTGCACCTGGGGTGGTCTGTGGCAAAGTCTTATTTTATCATTAACCTGCTTTTTAACAGCTTGCCTTTCCTCAGTTTCTTCTATTTTCTATTTTCTCAGTTCTAAATTAAAAAGAGTTCAGTGTCATGCTTCTGTTAAATAATAGGCAGAGGCCTATAACAGAAAGACACACAAAGACCCCAGCTGGCAGCGCACCCTTCAGCTCTTGGCCCACACCCCCAGGGCACACAGAGGCTGGCAGGCTTCCAAAAGATGCTTCTTCTAAAGGGGATAAAGAACAGTCAACTACCTTGGAATTACCTAGTTGAATGGGTAAATCTGAGGGAAACTGGAAGAACTTTCAAGAAAATGAGTTGGTATCAACAGTAATCCAGATATAGCAGAGGAAAATTCATTGTTCTGGAAAGTCCTTCCGAAGAAGGTCAGTGATCAGAGAAAGACGTTCCCACATGGTGATATGCAGCACCAAACTTTACGTATAAAACCTCAGACTGTGGAAAAGTTGGAGAAAATGCAGCAAGTTGTGCAGACTGTATTTTGTTAATAGGAAAGGGGAGAAAATGAATCACAGCAAATAACCTCTGTAATCACTGCTGTGAGTGTATCCCTGCTCTCGTTATTTCCATGAAATGATCCATTTTTGTATATTAAAATCATTGCTTGCTAATAAAATTAGTACCATTCCCTTTTAAGTCAACATAAAAATTGGTACCTAAGTGGAATTAAACCGACATTGTATCTTTAAACACTTTCATGTTTCTATTGCACAAAGGCGATCTTGAAACTTTTGACCAGCTTTTATGGCAAATATTTTATCAAAGTCATAGGATTAAAAAAATCCCACAGTTTAGACACACAATTTTTCCATTATCACAAAAGAATCCTCTCATACTACCTCTTTATATTTGCACCCCCAGCCCTCAACCATTAATCTGCTCTCCATCTCTAGAGTTTTTTCATTGTGAGACTGTTACATTAATGGGAATATAAGTACGTAATGTTTTGAGGTTGACTTTTTTTTTTTAACTAAGCATAATGCTCCTGAGTTTCATCCAGGATATTGAACATATCAGTAGTTCATTCCTTATTATTGCTGAGTAAATTTTGATTGCACAGATGTACCAGAGTTTGTCCATTCACCCACTGCAGGATATTTGAGTAGTTTCTATTATTTTGCTATTAATATTATGAAAAACACTTCCGTAAACATTTGTTTAGGGGTTTTGTGTGAGCATAAGTTTTTATTTCTGTGGGATGACTACTGAAGAATGCAATTGCTGGGTCACATGCTAAATAAAAAAACCGCTTAACCATTTTCCAGAGTGACTGCACTATTCGCGTTTCCACCAGTAATGTATGAGAGATCTACACATCCTCACAAATAATAATAGCGTTTGGTATTATTATTATATTTTACAAAGTTTCACTTGTCGTAACAGTTGCGTAGAGACAACTCATTGTAGTTTTAATTCACATTCCCCCTAATGAATAATAATGTTGAATATATTTTCGCCAGCTTTTTGCCATTCTTATCTCCTCTTTGCTGAAATATCTGCTCAAGTCTTTGCCTATTTTATAATTGGATTGTCTGTCTTTTTGCTGTTGAGTTTTTAAGAGTTTTCAAAAATACATTCTGGGGTGGTAGAATTTTCAAATTGCAAATTAAGTGCTACTACCCCAAGGGAACTCTATTTTCAACTCAAATGCTATTGCTCAACATTTATATTGCCGTCAATTTTATCAAGAACATTCTTAGGTAAGAGAAGTACTTACCAAAAACTCCTATAGAGAGGGTCTTTTCAGGTTTGTTCTATAAGACTGCATTTCAGTGGTCGGTAAGAAACAGGCAGAACCTAGCCATGTGCAGCCAAGGCTGAGCCTTGTGCACAGGTGCAGATGCCTCCTGGGGTCAACCCAGCTGGACACGGCAGTGGCTTTGTCCAAATAGGCCTAACCTAAGAAGAGAGCTTCGGGCTGTCCATCTCTCTGCTCCGGATGCAGCATGTGATGCTGTCATTGGCTATTTAAAAGAAATTATCCTGGATGATGAATTCCAGGTGTTATAGAGAAATTTCAGGGACTACTACTAATAGGGATTTGAAGCATGGTAGAGAATAAGCTTATGTATGGCCCTATTTTAGAGAGTAAGTGTTTGGTAGAAAGGTATATGGAGAAACAGTTGTTAGAGTGGATTCTTGCAGGTAAGCCAGTGGCTTTAATATCACCTAACAACTTTTGGGCACCCTAAAGAGGAAGAGGCTGGTGACGTTATTTATGCTGTTCATGGTTATGGATTTTCTGACTTTTAAGGAAATCTGGACTACACTGCTTGGGCTCTGGCCTTAAGCAGTGGTTTCAGTGGCAGCTTTCTTGTACAAATCATTTTACATGTTAGCTTCTAGCAATGGGACCAGTCTGGACAGCATGGGCCTAATGGGCTGTTGGGCTCCAGCTAGTGATGACAAACTGTTCTGAGGCTCTTCATTAATGCTAAGTATTGACGGGTCATAAAGAAAATGACTTGACCTCCTGGGACCTCTGTTTCTCCTGAAATACCTTATTGTGTTTAGTCACTCTAGTATTCCTGCTAAAATAGATGCTTCTGAGTCAGACTCATCTCAGACAAGATGATATCCAGTCTTCCATCTAGAGTCCCTTCCCCAGCTTTCATGTCATGGATATGTCAACATCATGACATAACCTACCATCACTAATCCTTTCTGTCCCACATACCACAGGCTGTCTCTTTTTTTCTTTTATCTTTTTTCTTTTTTCTTTTTGAGACGGAGTTTTTCTCTTGTTGCCCAGGCTGGAGTGCAATGGCGTGATCTCGGCTCATTGCAACCTGCGTCTCCCAGGTTCATGCAATTCTCCTGCCTCAGCCTCCTGAGTAGCTGGGATTATAGGCATGCACCACCACGCCTGACTAATTTTGTATTTTTAGTAGAGACAGGGTTTCTCCATGTTGGTCAGGCTGGTCTTGAACTCCCTACCTCAGGTGATCCGCCTGCCTCAGCCTCCCAAAGTGCTGGGATTACAGGCGTGAGCCAACACGCCTGGCCCACAGGCTGTCTTTGAATGAACCTGTGTGTTCACAGCTTTTGCACTTGGGTAAAAAGTGAAAAACGCTTCAGCCTGAATGGCCCAGCTCTGCAGGATTTTGATGAGAATTATCTCAGGGAATTAGCTCAGTTATTATTCAGACCAACTCTTCAGATCTCTAAAGCTCCTATTTTCTTCCCACCATTATGAGGGAAATCAGAGCCAGTTTTGGTTGTGGGAATCAACTAAAAAGTGATGTCTTTTCCCTAAACTCTACAGGTGGAAATTAACTCTTAGCTTTGTAGTCCAGTTATGATTGCTGGTAGTGATGTGGTTTCCAGGAGAAGCTTCTTTTTCTTTAAAGCATAATTTTGGAAACAAATTTATAGATAAATACTGAGGCTAACATACTGGATTTTCTTCTCGGCATTTCCTATTTAAAGACAGAAGCATTAGATACTGTGCACTTTTCATTGTTAGTTCCAGGAAGGCAGTGTCTTTTCTATTGCAGTTTCCCTTTTACTGGGCACCAATGAAATGTACGGCTATGTGCTGAAAACAGATCAAAAGGTATCCTGTCCTCATGGCATGTTAAATTATTTGTGTAGGTTTGCCTAAAGTCCTTGCTGTGTGGATCCATTCATTTGGTTTTCTGTTGTGGTAGGGCGAGTTTGGTAAAAATGCGATTTTGCAAATTCTGCAACTCTAACTGCATTCTTTCTGTCAAAATTTCTCCTACCAAGATGGTGTTCAACTGGTCTAGCTCCTCATGCATAAGAGGAGGTAGCAAACAGTTTTTATGGTCATCTGTCTGGCTTTTTTTAGGCATGGCATAGCAAATTGGAAGGCACGTATGTCACAACTCTAGAAAAGAAAAACAAAACAGTTTAATGTAGAATGTGTATCTTTGACTTTTTTAAAAGCAAAAATATGATTTTGTACTGAAAAAAACTGCATTTGAAAGAGAAATTTATTTCATGAACTACATTCTTAATATTACAAAAGGTGTTAATGCTAGATTTCAATATTACCTAATTAAAAATAAATTACATTTACGTGTCATAGCATGTTTAAGGCTATTTTGCCTGATAACCTGTCTCATATAACTGTTTCTCTTTATGAAACAAGTTTAAAAAACCAAAACCAAAACGCAGATTAAAGGGATCAGAGGGTAGCAGAAAGAGAAAGAAAACCGAGTTGTATCTTGGCCATCTCACTAACTAGGATGTAATTCTGTGCTACTTCCTTAACCTGCTGCACTGCAATGCTCCATATATCAAAAGGGGACAAGAATAATAACTTTCCAAAAAGTTTTCAAGAGAACTAAATGAAACGGAAAACGTTTTTTAAGATGTAAAGCTCTATACCTACTCATAAGTGTAAAAATGGGCTCATTATGAAGACACTTAAAAAGTGCTGTGCAGCATAGGGTATCGTTTGATGTGGGAGTGCCAAAGATTAATAATATAGGAACTGTATCATTCCCCTAACTCCTTCCTCTCCAAATGTTGGCTATAAGTACTATACATAATAGCTTCCATCAAATTCTATGAGGTAGAAAGTTTAGTGTTTGAAGTTTGAATGTTTCGCTCTGCCATTGAGTTATAACTGCTGTGTTTTCTCCCGTCTGTAGAAGTTAGTTAAACTACATGAAGAAACTAGGAAAATAAGTGGACTACGAATACATACCCACACACCCTATTTCAGAAAAATAATTTCCCCCATGTTCATGTCGCATGTTCCCGCTTACCAGGCATCTGTCACATACACGTCATTTGATCTTTATGACAACCTTAAGAATCATTCCAAATGTGGGAGATGGGGAAAAGACATTTCCCAGAGGGTGACTTGCTCTCTGTTAGCAGAGAAGGAACCAGAATTCTGACTAATACAAAATTCTAACGCTGATACTCCGACTCTGTGGAAGTAAATCTTTCGAAGTAATTTAGCATCTAGTACACTAACTTGTATGTAGATACCATTCAAAAGGAATACAAGTGTTTTAGAAACACCAGTGTCTTGGAAGGCGACCTACCAGGCAGTCCCTGGAAAGAAGCCGAATTGTGAAGCTTTTCTTACTTGGCACCACTATTCCTTTCATAATGGTTCCTAATCTAAAAGCAAAGATGTTCTCACTTCTTGCGCTGGTCTCAGTAATATCGTTCTCTATGCACACAGTTTCAGAGCCTCCTTAGCCTGTAAACATTTATTCTTACTTTAATATTTTACATCACCTAAATTTATCACTTGGTAAACTCCCCTGTATGGTCAAGTAGTTAACTGTATCACATGTAGGTGCATAAGCCATTAAACACTTCAGGATCAACATTGAAGGTGCACAACTGCTTAGCTTGTAAACATAAGCCGATGACTCCAGGGATCAGGGACTAAGGCTCACATCCTGTCACGGCATCAATCTTAGAGGAACCCAAAGATTTGGTGAGAGGCACGGAAGCTTCGTTGCTTTTCCCATCCCACGGTGCTTTGAATGGCACTTTGGGCAGGAAAGTCCATAGTAAAGGGTTGTAATTAATGGTAAATAATAACACTTATACAAGGCACCTCACTTGTAATTTCTTCTAATTGCTTATATATAAAGACCAGTTATATGATTTATGACAAAGCTGAAATTTTAAAGGAAAACTGTCTTTTAAGGTTTTACTTGTTCTGCTGTGATCACTGTCAACATTGATCACCCATGAAAAGGCACTTTGAGATTATAAAAAATGTTTCACAAAGATTACAGTGTCATAAACAGGTACGGGACTAATGTGCATAATAATAAACACCAAGATCACCACCTGTCATTTTAATCTGTAATCATACTAATTAGCATTTAGTAAGTACTCACTATATGTTGGGCAGGGAGCCAAATGCTTTTGTGCTCACTCTTATTAACCCCTCACAATGACTTAATGAAGAAGGCACCACTATTATCTCCATTTTACAGATGAGGAAGCCGAGGATCAAAAAGAGCAAGTCACTTACCACAGGTCAAATACTTAGAAAGTATTATTTATCTTAAAGTAGGTACTATTGACAGAGAAAGATTCTGCTTTCACATAATTAGCATTTCATATTTACCCTTCCTTGTTCATTCAAAGTATTGCTCATTACAATGCATGACAATGCCCTGTGTACTTGAAAGGCTAATGGGCCACAGCTCATCTTAAATTCTGTTATCAAATTCGGGTAAACTACCTTAGTATTTTATACATCCAAAATTTCATGTGGATTAAAGGTTGAGTAGAGTTGAAGAGAACTAATCTCTATGAGGTGACAACTTCAGGATTCTCAGGGTCCTTGACAAGCAGGCAACACCTGCAGATCAGGTGTCTATGAGCTATGAGTATATCCATATGTATCCGGGAGGAATAATCTATGAGCTATATGCCCTCACAACCACCCATCCAAAAATAAAAACAATTTGTGAGAAAACACACAACGTCATCTTTAGTTCATTCCTTGCTATTTCCTTAACAAATTAAACTATTGCTCCACTTTCTGACGAAACAAGCAGGATACTACAGCGATTACACCTTGTGCCAGCAAGGTCAGGTTGATGAGATAAAATGGGAAAGTGATGTGGAACAAGATACAGCCCATTTCAACAGATGGAAACATACAGCCCATTTCAACATGATAAAATCTGATTTAAGCATATGGGCAACATGGGTAAGGTTAGCCTCCTCGTGAGTGTATTGTTTGTTCTCAACCACTCAAGTAGAGAATAAATATTTCTCGATGTTTAAATATCCATATGTATCCAGGGGGGAATAAGCTATACACACAATACCCCAGGAGTTCCCAAGTGAGGCTTCTTTCTTCTTAATTCTTGGCCAATCCTGTACCCTTGCTGAAGTCCCTAGTTCTCTCAGGCTTTTCTCTGAAGTTACATGGCACCCGAAGAAACAGTGGCATTTGTATGGGATGGATACCAAATGAGACACTCATAGGGAACAAAAATAGTACCTAAGTTACTTTTAATCGTTTTCAATACCTCAATCCAAACAATTCCTTTTTTTAATAACAGAGTTGATATGCCATGTACTGTGAAAATAAGGAGTTCTGATTTCGATAGAAAGAAATTGATCACACTTGTTGCTCTTATGAGCATTATTTATACTGTAATTACAGTATACAGTATACTGTTATTACAAGAATAATAGTATATTATTTATACTGTAATATTTCTGGATTTGATGTTTCTTCTCAATAAAACAGTTGAGGTGGCTAATGATGAGAAAAGGCATATACATCCTGAACAATAGTTTATAAATAGAAACACAATGACAAACAAAAAACCCTTTGAAATTCACTTGAAGTTTATACCTTTTCATACTACACATTAATGAGACTGAGCTATTGGGAGATAGTAAAATGATCTGTTAAAAGAAACTTTAAGTTATATCCAGTATAATTTTAAACTTTAAATTTATTTAAACTGTATTCCATGTTATTGTGGCTTAATCAATTAAAGCAGTAATCTTGACTAATTATAACCATTACCTTTTCTTTTTTCCTTTTTGAGACAGAGTCTCTATCTGTTGTCCAGTATGGAGTACAGTGGTGTGATCTCTGCTCACTGCAACCTCCGCCTTCTGAATTCCAGCAATTCTCCTGTCTCAGCCTCCCAAGTAGCTGGGACTACAGGTGCCCGCCACCATGCCCAGCTAATTTTTGTATTTTTAGGAGAGACGGGACTTCACCATATTGGTCAGGCTGATCTCAAACTCCTGACCTCAGGTGATCCACCCACCTTGGCCTCCCAAAGTGCTGGGATTACAAGCATGAGCCACCGCACCTGGCCACCATTACCTTTTTTAAAAGTGTCTGTTAGTGTGTGTGTGTGCACGTGTGTGTGCGTGCTTGTGCGTGCATGTGTAGTTTTATTTATTTATTTATTTAACTCTACAAATATAGTGAACATTAGCCTGGTGAAAATCCAAATCATTGGCTTGAAGGTAGAAAAGGCCTCAAGCCTGTCAGTTATCAGCTCCTTGTGGGAGAATTTCCTTGGGCAAATCAAGTCACTTCTCTGAGTTCAGTTTCCTCATCTGTAATATGAAAGTGCTCTGAGTGGAGTGAAAGAGTTTATGGCAGAGTAGAGTACCAGGGTTATTACACTAATCATGTTGCAATTATTATAAAAATACAGAAGATGTAGCAGTCTCAAAAAAGGCCTTAGACTTTATTTTGTAAATATTTAAAATCATATTCAATGAGCACTGAATGAATTCTTTCCATGTTCTTCTTATTAAATTAAACTGACAGTTTTATTACTTACTCACTGATGGCTCTCATTTGGCTTGGGTATAGGGTTGCCAGATAAAATAGAGGACACTCAATTACATTCAAATGTCCTATGCATAACTTATACCAAGAGATTATTTAGTTTGTTTAAAATTTAAATATCAGTGGTGTCATGTATTTTTATGTGTTAAATCTGGCAACCTACTTAAAAAAAGGGAGGAGAAAGAGGAGAAAAATTCGATGAGAGGAAGTTTACAAAATCATTTTTGAAATTATCCAAATAGTGAATTTAATAAATAAAAGGAGATTAAGTTGGTCAAGTAGCAGTTCCCAAAGTATGTTCTGTTATATTAGCCCTGAGTGAAACTATTACAAAGAAAGGGGAATAGTCTTTTATTTTTTAACATAGCCAGCCAAGTTTGGGAAATAGTTCATATTTTATTCTCTTCTTAAAGAAAATTATAATTTTTTAATAAGACTTCTCAGGGCATTTATATCTGAAACTAAACTCATGCCTGTAATCCCAGCACTTTGGGAGGCTGACGTGGGTGGATCACGAAGTCAAGATATCGAGACCATCCTGGCCAACATGATGAAACCCCATCTCTACTAAAAATACAAAAAAATTAGCTGGGAATGGTGACACCTGCCTGTAGTCCCAGCTACTCAGGTGGCTGAGGCAGGAGAGTTGCTTGAACCCAGGAGGCGCAGGATGCAATGAGCTGAGATCGCGCCACTGAACTCCAGCTTGGCGACAGAGCGAGACTCCATCTCAAAGAAAAACAATTATGCATTTATAAGAGGGAAATAGTCCACCTTGAGCTGCCCATACTTATTTGACAAGGGAACTGTTTTAAAATATCGCAAATCAATTCACGTGTTAACTGAACATGCTTTGCGAACATGAGATTAAATAACAAAAAAGCACTGTACAGACATGGATCAATCACACCCAGCAACACAAGAATGCTCTTTCTGATTGAGCAGGGTAATTATTCAAGGAATATCTGTCCTGAGCTATCCCAAATCATAGAGCGTTGCCAGCTATCATTACATAGCACAAATACTTCTATTTAAATTGCCAGTCTACTGTGTACTAGCAATGCTGATTATAAAACAGAGTAATTAGGGTAGCAGAGAGGCAGCTGACTCAGTGTAAGCAAGCATTCCCCTAGTCTAAATTTGTGGTCTACAACATGTCAGTTACAGATACTCAGAAGGATCCAGAGTTTGAATGCAAGTGAAACAGGAACCTGTATGTACATCAAACTTGTTTACAACTTGAAAAAAGAACATACCACTATCTTGAAAACTAAGGATGTGCTATCATGATTGATGAAGTATTTTTCATTTAAGCTCTTTGTTACATTTATGATGACTTTTACTTATTAAATTTCTTGCTCAACACATTGAACTACTATCATGTTGTATTCTGCAAAATTATTATAGTGGGCCTCTTTTGTTCATAGTCTGGTAATATGGTCATGCATCCCCTAACAGGGATAGATTCTGAGATACATGTCCTTAGGCAATTTCATCATTGTGCAAACATCATACAGTGTGTTTACACAAACCTAGATGGCATAGCCGACTACACACCTAGGCTATATGGCATAGCCCATTGCTTCTAGGCTACAGACCTGTACAGCATATTACTGGATTGAATCCTGTAGGCAATTGTAATACAATAATCAGTATTTGTGTATCTAAACATAGAAAAGGTACAGTAAAAAAGGTACAGAACAAAATATTTTAAAAATGGCACGCCCGTATAGTACACTTAGTAGGAGTGGAACTTGTAAGACTGGAAGTTGTTCTGCGTGACTCAGTGAGTAAATAGTGGGTGAATGTGAAGGCCTAGGACATTACTATACATTCCCGTAAATTTTATAAGCGCTGTACTCTGAGGCTACACTATAAGACAATATTTTTCTTTCCTCATTAATAAATTACTCTTAGGTTACTATAACTTTTTTATCCTGTAAACTTAATTTTTTAAAGATCTTTTGGCTATTTTGTAATAACATTTGGCTCAAAATACAAACGCACTGTGTAGCTGTACAAAAATATTTTCTTTATATCCTTATTGTATAAGCTTTTTTATTTTTGAAGTGTTTTATTTTCATTGTTTTACCTTTCAAATTTTTTTCGTTAAAATCTAGGACACAAACACACCCATTAGCCTAGGCTTACACAGGATCAGGATCATCAGTATCACTGTCTTTCACCTCCGCATTTTGTCCCACTGGAAAATGTGATTATAAAACAACAGAATAATTAGGGTAGCAGAGAGGCAGCTGACTCAGTATTAGAAAGCATTCCCTTAGTCTAAATTTGTGGTCTACAACGTGTCAGTTACAGATACTCAGAAGAGTTCAGAGTTTGACTGCAAGGGAAACAGGAACCCGTATGTGCATCAAACTTGTCTACAGCTTGAAAAAAGAACCTATCACTATCTTGAAAACTAAGGATGTGCTATCATGATGGATGAATTATTTTTCATTTAAAGATTTTGTCATATTTATAACAATTTTGTTTTCTGGGGCAATAGCATGCATGGAGCTGTCCTCTCCTCTGATAAAATGCCTTCTTCTGAAATACTTCCTCGAAGAAGTATGAGCCTAAAGCTGTTTGACAGTTAACTTAAAAGATATATAAACAGGAGTATACTCTAAAATAATGACAAAAAGTGTAGTACAAACATAAACCAGTAATATAGTCACTTGTTATCATTATCACATACTATGTGCTGTAAATAGTTGTATTAATATGTTCTATACTTTTATACGACTGGCAGCATAGAGGTTTGTTTACAGCATCATCATCATCATAGAGTCATGTGTGCGGGTGGCTATAATGTCACTAGGCAATAAGAATTTTTCAGCTCTATTATAATGTTAAGGGACTACCGTTATATGTGCTGTTCATAGTTGATTGAAACGTCATTAGTGGTGCAGGACTGTCATTTTCTGAGGGACTTAAACGGTTCCCAAACAATTTGGTGCAGGCACCAATGCCTTAGGATGAACACAAATTCTCCTCTTCTCCCAGACCCAAAACCCACCAAACTGAATCAAATGCTCAAATGATACTGAAAGTGCTAAAAGGCACATCCAAGTGAGTAAGTAGAGGTAAAAGAAAAAAAACACAGAAGGTTTTTGGATCATCTGGAAATGTAACAACCTGCTTCTGAATAACTGAGGGTATTCATGATCACTTGTCCACTGGTAATGATATTTACTGAATGCTCACTCCATAGCCGACACACTGTTCAGTGCTTTTCCTGCTGTATCGCACTCACCATTCCCACCATACAGACAGGAAAGCTGAGGTATGGCGAGGTTAGTCACCTGTGCAATACTACATCTCTAGAAAGGGGAGCTCTAGGATTAAAACTGGAAGTCTAAATGAAATTCATATCCACAACCACAATACAGTGTTACTGAAGAGTGGAATGACTTACTGTGCAGACACCACTTGTGAGTGTCTGTCAGAACAGATACAGACCCCAGTTAAGCTCATTAAAAAGTCAGTAATTGGGTCCTTGGGACAGTGGTGAAAGGACACAGTACACAAAACAGTTAATGCCAAACTAAAGGAGGCAGAAAAGTCAAGCACTTCTATTGCCACAAAATCATAAGGAACTTCAGTTGAACCCATTTTTATATGCATAAGGTTGGAGCCTGAAAAAATTTAGTTTTGAGCATAGCATGTTATAAAGAAAACTAATGGGATTCTAAATTTTCTGAAAATATGTCCAGTATGAAAATGTTAAACTTTCATTTCTTTAGAAACCCAAACTTCTGAGCCAGCCGCCTTGCAAAAGGAACTCAACCAATTTTTATTGTTTAAGAGGTTTGGGACTTTAATACTGCACAGTTCAGAGAAGTTAAAATTTTTCTTTTTTATTTGAAGAGTAAGAGGAAATGGATCTATAAGGCAAAACTTGGAATTAAAACATCATATCGATATAGATTTCCAAAACATTTTTTTTTTCTGGAAAATCTCACAAAATATCAACCATCAGCCACATTTTCAACAGAGAGGACAGAGTAGAAATTTTTTGGTGTTTTGTTGTTTTATTTGTTTGTTTGTTTGCTTGTTTGTTTGAAAAGGGGTCTCACTCCATCACCCAGGCTGGATTGCAGAGGCACGATCATGTTTCACTGCCTTTACTGCCTGGGATGAGATGATCCTCCCACCTCAGTCTCCCAAGTAGCTGGGACTACAGGTGTGCACCACCATGCCCAGTCAATTTTTGTATTTTTAGTAGTGATGGGGTTCCACCACATTGCCCAGGCTGGTCTCCAACTTTTGGGCTCAAGTGACCCTCCTGCCTAGGCCTCCCAGAGTGCTGGGATTACAAGCGTGAGGCACTGTGCCTGGACCAGAGTAGGAGATTTAAATAAAAATGACTTCATTTTTGTAATTAATATGGTGGTGTCTTCATTGTGATAAACTGTTATGTTGGTGGTCTCCAATTAAGTCCTGCTTTCCAGTATATACAAGGGATAGTATATCAGGACCAAGTGGTCAGGAATGCAAAGTTGGCTCAACATTCAAAAATCAGCCGTAAGTCACCACATTAGTACAATAGAAAACCATATGTTCATCTCAACAGATACAAATAAACAATTGATAGAATGTAACACCCATCTGTGATTAGAAAAACACAAGACATGCTCTTATCATCTGAGTGTTTAAAGCAAGGGAAAGGCATGGCCAGATATTTGCTGTTTAGACTGAGAGGCTCTTTATGAAACAGTCACAGTTGTTGATCTAGGAAAAGGGACCTATAGTATGACACTCTCTGGGAAAAGTTTCCAGGGATGTGGGAGAAGGCAAAATCCAGATATCCAACTCCACATTTGAGGAACAATGCGAAATATTGATTGCCAAGTGAGCAATAGATTTACTCCAGATCACTTAAAAAGCTATGTGGACAAGAAAGGTTGCAGACAAGTAAGGAAGTAAGGACTCAGACACACAGTCCCTTACAAATGTGATTGCTCTACACGTCACAGGCAGCAGTGCTAATGGATATTGCTTACATATCTCCCAGCCTGGCAGCTATAGGCTGAAATAAAAATAAAGCAAACAAACAAAAAGTTGAACATCTCAGTCCTATAGTGATGGCTCTGGCAATACAAATTACAGGCAGGAGTCAGAAAACCCAAGTGCTAGTTTTGTCTCTGCCACTTTCCAGCTATGTGCACTTCGGAAAGACATTTTATCTCTCTGGGCCTGTTTCTGCATCTAAAAAATAACTAGCTGGGACTTGGAATGAATCAGAACTCGGAGTCAATCCTGGCTCTGTTCTTTACCATTTAAGTGATCTGTGCCTCAGTTTCCACATCTGTATATAGGAAAGAAACCTTGAAGTGTTTCTTTGAAGATTAAATAAGATTATGTAAATGAAACACTTAACATATTCACTGCACGTATTATACACACAATAACAGCAGATGTGTTAATGTTAAGAATGAGCTATTAAGCTCTAAAATGCCACAATAATAAACGGTAGGCTGGAAATACTAATTTGTTCTGACATGGAGATTGGTAGGTGTTGTAGAAAGCTTTGAAATTCTGTGTATCCTGCCTATCATCACAGGTGGTACTGTAAGAAGCTTTATAATTTTAGCAGAGAGGAAAACAGAAGGGTAGACATTCTTGTATGATTTAATCTTGGTAATGTACCAATGATTTCATTACCATGTGCAAAAAGCTATGATGACATTTCTTATACTCTGATAAGTACTAAGTGAAAAATCTAATTAAATGATGCTTCCATGGAATTTCCATAGAATGTAATTAATGTGACAACCAGAACCCCCTATTGATTATGCCGGTGAATTTAATCAAATCGTATGTTTACGTAAATAATACAACAGTCTGACGTCTAGTCAGACGTGGTTCTTGCCAGTTGTAAATAAACTACTCACACGAACAAAATACCTCCTTAGAGAGCTAGAAATTTAATAATCTGTATTTGTAACATAACATATTGTACAAAATAAATGACTGTTTTATCTAAAAGTCATATTCATAGTATCCGTCTGAGAGTCTGAACTATTTGGTTGGATAGAATATTAATACTGGAAATATTCATGAGTGGGGTTTAAGTTATATTCTTCTTGGATCATGTCCCCACCATATATGCGGTACTTTCTTATTTACGGGTGATCATAATCCAAGTCGTAAAGAACTTGGAATGATTACTATTAGATTGCATTGTCTGTAACCTCTTTGGCTACCCTGGCAGCTACCCCTACTGGCTTGCACCCTTTGATGTCAATGGGTGCTGCCTCTTAGAAGCTACGCCATCGCTTACCACTGCTAATATCCATGAGCTTGTTATTACTGCTTCGGGAAGATATTTTGTCACCATCTTGTCCACAGGGCTGACAGTAGGATTGTGGTCATTGTCAAACTCTTCCCTTCTAAAGCTCTTCTTTATTTTTTCATTGACTTGGGGTTGGTGGGGGTAGGGGTGGTAAGTATGGGGATTCACTAATTCTATCTGCTCTGAACTCAGAGAGTCAACTGCGCTTTACCCAGGCCCTCTTTTTCTTCTAGCTCTTGAACCAACTGAAAGAAAGGGGCGGGGCTGTCATTCTCAAAGGATCCTGGAGCTTCCCAGGTGACTTCAGCTGGTCTTTTGTTGATGTTCAAGAGGCACTGTGGCATGCCATGCAAATTACACTCAAAACAGAGCCCACATCAATGTCCTTGTGAACACACAGGAAATCCTGTATTCAATAAAAACATACTATGAGACACAGTACACTCAGAGCTGGACACACTTGAATTAGAACACTGGCTCACTGCTTACTAGCAGTACAGTTCTGGATGTGTTATGTGACTTTGCGTAGGCTCCGCTTTCTCCTTTCCAAAAGCAGGGCAAATAATACTGGTGCATTAAGTATATTGCCTCTCATACAATAATAGCACCATTGTGAATATTTCACCTCAACGTATAAGTAAGCTGCCTTGGACAATAAAATGAATACAGTGATGTAGTAAATACAGCCTCATAAGACTGTCACATGGATCTAGATTCCGAGTGAAAGCTTGTCTGAGAACCAGCTTAACAATTTTCAAACTATGTGACCTTGAGAAACTCCCCAATCTCTCAAATTCTTGGAGATGTGTGAAATAGACTTCACCATACCCACCTAGGATCACTGTGAAATTCAAATGCATTGCTGTATATATAAAAGTGCTTTTACTAGCTATGCCTTTTAAGGAAGATAACTTATTTTTCTATGACTATGTTATTGCAATGCTATTAATGTCTTGGTCATTTATAACTCTTTTTTTTTTTTTTTTTTTTTTTTGAGATAGAGTTTCCCTCTGTCACTCAGGCTGGAGTGCAATGGGGTGATCTTGGCTTATGGCAATCTCTGCCTCCTGGGTTCAAGCGATTCTCCTGCTTCTGCCTGTTGAGTAGTTGGGATTACAGGCATGCACCACCATGCCCAGATGCTTTTCTTATTTTTAGTAAAGATGGGGTTTCATCATGTTGGCCAGGCTGGTCTCGAACTACTGAGCTTAATTGAGCTGCCTGCCTCAGCTTCCCAAAGTGCTGGAATTATAGGCATATGCCACCGAGCCTGGCTCATTTATAATGTTTTTAAAGGAACTGGCCATGTTTTTGTACCTGAGATCCAATGATAGGACCATTGTAAGTGGAAATTTTCATAATGAGCCACAAATAAGAAAATATTTACACATTATAAAAGTTCACATGCAGTTAGCAGTCAGTAATTCTTTGTTGGAACTAAAATTTTAAAAATCTAGTTGTCA
Source organism: Saimiri boliviensis (assembly GCF_048565385.1). Lineage (NCBI taxonomy): Eukaryota > Metazoa > Chordata > Mammalia > Primates > Cebidae > Saimiri > Saimiri boliviensis. The sequence goes on from NC_133460.1 coordinate 40,658,378, forward strand.
GTGACCTCCAATATATAACTCTTCTCAACAGAAAAAGAGACACTTTCCTACAAGAGATAATATATCAAAATATGCCAATGACGTGTTTTCCTCTTAAATACAAATACACAGACATGACGGGAAGGAAGAATGATCATTTAACAGAAACCATTTACAGGTTTGTCTCAAATTGTAAATGCAATATAATGTCAAGAGTATTTATAAAGTCCAAATTGGATCTTATGTATAAAGTATGCTCTTTATACAAAACGGTATTTTTTTTTTTTTTTTTTTTTTTTGCTTTTTAGGGAAATTTCCACCCCTCAGGAAGAAGCAAATTATATAGTATTTTTTTCTGTATAAAATAATTTTCTACGTCTTTATCATAATTCTGTTTTCCTCTAAAGAAGTTTTCCATTTAAGAAGTATTTAAAGCTTCTGTCCTTTGGCAAACTTTTGAAGCAATTTACCACAACCTTGGAAAAAACAGCTGGCCCAGTCAATTTCGGGGAAGTAAAAATAGTTTTTTAAAATGTTATGATTTCTGGTCCCATCGCAACAATTTTGTCTTCTTTCTGAGTCAGTCCTGGTTCCTCACGCATAACCTGTACACTGACAATACTGTGATTCTGCTACTTAAACTCTTCAAAGCAGTGCCACATAAAATATCTACCAGTTTCAATGTATGTCATTCCTAATCTAGAGTTAGAATATCATAAATAATCACCAGTCATGTTGTTAGGACCGAAAATCTGTTTTCTAACACCTAAATAGTCTTGATTGTAATACAGACCATGGCTACAGATGTGATGGCAGAATTCTCCCAAGAAGTATTGCAAATATGTATAATTTGCAACCCAAGCAATCTGCATAAATAAGTGATCACATAAACAAACCAAACCATTTGGTTTGACCAAAAATTATGGCAGGAATGTTCTCAAAGCCACTCATTGCTGTATGAAGAGTCAGTTTTCATGGCCCTCTGTTCCATACAGAAACCTGAATGGCTCAGCAAATATTGACTGAATTATAATTTTGACATCATTAATCTTTTTCTTTGCATACTTGAGGTTTGTATCTTGCTCCCAATTTCAGATGATGAAAGTGAATTTAATTAGCAAATATCCTGACTGGAATAAAGAGATCCTGAAAGATAAATTCACAGATATTATAAGAGGCTTTTAGGACAACCTTGGAAAAAGGCTCCTTTGAAGTTGTGCCCTTTGCATAAAAATGTCTCTCAGAAAAATAAAATATCTAGACAGCCATTAACAACAGATGCAGGCTCTTCCTTTGTCTATCAGGGAAGCTTCCTTTAAAACATAAAGTCATGTGTTACACCGGAACAGGAAAAATATTTCAGATCTGTGATCCTCCAAAAGACATTCAAAACATTTGTAAAGGGAGCAATGGTTTTTGTGTCATGTTGCTACCAAGATTCACAAGTTGGATACCTTCCTGTGTCATCCTTCCTTCTATCTGTTATCAAGTAATTTAGTATCACCATCCAAATCATAAGTTCCCCAAAGTATTTTCTTTGTTCCACGCATTACCAACAATAGCATCTACTAATGGTTCTTAAACCATTAGGTAACTCTTGAATAAATGAAGATTAGTAGGCATTCGGTAATACTTATGCGTTGTTTCAAAATGAATTTCCAACTGAAGGGGGAAAAAAACCTTGATTTGGTTGCCTTGACACATCTTGACGCCTTTCCCCACTGTCTGACGACATTCCCTACCCACAAATTCATGAAAAATGCACAAAAAGACCCACTAGGGTAGATGTACGTTGCTAAGGCAGGCAATACACACAAACATAAAATCAAATCTTGCAATGAGTTTTTTCTTTTCCATCTTTGTAAACATATAGTGCATGCAATGTTATTTTCTAATATAGCGGTTTTGCTAGTTAGTACTTAGAAATAAACATGTCACTGCCAATTTGCTCACAGATGACAGATTTGTGAGGTGAAACAGCAAAGAGGCTGGACGGAAGGTTGGTGCCAGAGAGGATACAACCGATTACGAACCTTCTCCTGGGTTTTGGGCCACAGCTGCCCTCTAGGGGACACATGGAGAATAAGCAAAGTCTCTCAAGCTAAAAGTTGGAGACCCTGGGAAATCATCTTGTCCTTTCAACTTCTCTTAAGGAAGACAATTTTAAAAGTAATTAAAATTACTTCAAGGATAGCTGCATAACCCTAAAAAAGCTTTACAAGGCATATTTTTCTAAGGCCACCTGCTTTAGAGTCCCTCTTGGCAGATAGAAATTTCTTTGTCTCTCCTAATTTTCCTGCAGCATTTTAAACATGTCATTTCTTGTTCTATTAGAAAACAGCTACTTACTATGACTAATGTGTTAGTCATTGTTTATGCTTTCAGCTTTTCGTTTTCAATGCCCCAGAAACCAGAAACTCCAGCTCTTTTAGTCTCTCTTAATAAAGTTAGTTCGTACAGAGGAAAATATGCAAACATTTCAAATTGTTACTTATTTCTGGGAAGAGAAGCTTCAATAATTTCAAGTGAAGAGCAAAGATCCACTTGTGATTCTTACAGGGTGGATTAAACTTCAACCTTCTTTATAAAAATTAGGGATAATATCTAATGTAATCCTGCTTTATAGGCAGAAATTAATCTGCATTTTCATTCCTAAGGTCTTAAAGAAGAATTTAAATGAGTAATACTAAAATGAAGTCTCTGGAAATAAATCCTCTGCCTTTGGGAGAGAATTTCACAACTTTCGGGCGACACTGTGGAAGACTAAGTAACTTATAAGACATCTATTTGTTCAACCATTTGACATTGGCTGAGTATACCATTACTTATCAGATACTATGTTAGGGGTTGTACATATACGAAGAAACTGCCATTCAGTAGAGAAGATAAATATTGTAGCAGCACGTTTTGCCATATATTAAATTTCATTTTATTCAATAAGTATTATTGAAATGCTTAGGTTTTATGGATATTATATACTAAACTTCTAGTACCTTGAGAATAGAGAATTTATTTTGCTCATCTCTGCCTCACTAATATCTTGGATGACTTAGTTTTTTAAAGTCTCTTAATAGTCCTTTAAGTGGACTATTAATAAGTCCTTAGTTTATAGATGAAAAAAATGCTTCAGCAATTTACAAGCCAGCATGTAGTAGATTTAAACTCAACTGTGTTTGTATTGTTGGCATCATGATTCTTCCCTGCTTGTGTGCCTAGCATGGTGCCTGGCATGTAGTAGGTGTTCAATAAGTATCTGCAAGAGGATTAATTGGTGTGCCTTTAGTGAGTAATGTGCTCTCTGCTCCTAAGATGGTATTTCATGTGCCTCCACGTTTGGCACAAAATAGGTCTTCAATAATTAATAATTGAATGAATAAATGAATGCAGATTTCTTGACAGTCTTCAAGATTTTTCCATTACCTTAATTCTCATGGTATATCCATAGTGGTGGGATAAAGTCATAAGACTAAACGAGACAAGTGTTTTTATGATGTAATCTCTAATCATCTGTCCTGGAATTCATTTTCTGCTAACCTCAGGACATCTGATAGGCCATTGTCTTGCCTTGTTGGCAATTTCATTGTTCAAAAATTTGAGGAAATAAAGAGAGGAACAGATAGTTTTTAAAAAAATCAAATTCTAACTCATCAGGGGGAAGTGGTTGGCCATGCGGAAGTAACAGGAATCTTACAGACAATAAATATGTAGTTTTAAAAACTGTGGTAGAGATAGAGCTGAAAAAATCAGACAAACATGGCAAATTTATGAGGATATATTTTTTTAAAGCTCAAAGAACAAACTAGAAGAATTCTACAGCATAAAAATTTGAAAGGAATAACATCTTGAAAAGATTGAGATGTTTGCAAAAATTCTAAACATTCCAAAAAAAACTTTTAATATTAGTTTTCTCCGATGTTAGGATTATCAATAATTTCTTTTCAAGTTTATCTGTCTATATTTTTAGCTGTCTACAAAGTGACTTTTCAGGTGATTAAAGCAATTCTGATCATATTCTAAAAAAAAAGTCACTTTAAAATAAGCAAGCTCTACCATGTAGTTGCATATAATTTTGAAGTGAAAGAAAGCTGGAAGCCAGGCGTGGTAGCTCACCTCTGTGATCCCAGTGCTTTGGGAGGCAAAGGTGGGAGGATTACTTGAGATCAGGAGTTTGAGATCACCTTGGGCAACATAGCCAGACCCTATCTCTAATTGAAAATAAATAAATAAATAAAATAAAAAAGTAAAAAATAAAGTTGAAAACTATTATGAAGAAACTATTACAGAAGTTATGTAATCTTTCTAGTTTCTGTGTATCTCTGTTTTACATAATCTTTAAACCATCTATTTTGTTTCATTCATGGAGCACGTTTATTGAGAAATTTCTATATAGCAGCACTGCCTCAGGCACTGGGGACGCAGGTGTGAGGCAGACAAAGTTTTGGGGAGAAATATAAATGAACCAGGCACATCTTTAATTCCAGTTAACAGTGGTGCTTTAGGGAAAGTAAAGCAGGCCGGGGCTGAGGGAGCGATGCAGTCTGGTTGTTTCGGACACCGTGGTCAGGGAGCCCTCTTGGAGGGGGCGCTGACTCTAGGTCAGAGGCCTGAATGGTATGCACTGGCCTTGTGAAAATCCAGGTAAAGAGTAGCAGTCCGGGCAAGAGAATAGCAAGTAAAAAGGAAAATTCTCAAATGATCTAAGACCAATTAGAAAAAAATTCAGAATACATATAAGTTTTTTATTGTTTGCATTTTTTTTAATTGCATTTTAGGTTTTGGGGTACATGTGAAGAACGTGCAAGATTGTTGCATAGGTACACACATGGCAGTGTGGTTTGCTGCCTTCCTTCCCCTCACCTGTATCTGTCATTTCTCCCTGCGCTGCTCAGGCTGGGGTGCAGTGGCCCTGTCTCAGCTCACTGCAATGTCTGCCTCCTGTGTTTAAGTGAGGCCTCAGCCTCCAAAGTGGCTGGGATTACATGTGCGAGTCACTGCGTCCAACCTTTGTTTACTTTTTAAGTTCAAAGAACACATTGTTCCCCCAAAAGACAGACCTGCAGCTCAGAGAGGATGGCAGTCCTGATGGATGAGAAAAAGAACAGAGCTGTAAGATTTTTTTTCTTTTTGTTGCTTATGTCAAGGAGAGAATGATGTTTGGAAGGGAAATGATAGACTACTATTGCAGAGAGGGAAGAGAAGATTAATAAAGAGAGCTTAAGAGTATATCTTGCATTCTAAATGTCTTCAAGGGTGAGAGCTGTGTCCATGTGTATCCACTTTTTCATTCCTTAGAAATGACTACAACCCCAGGGCAAAGAGACAATGCTGGTGTTTCTATAGTTACTTTGATTAATCCAAATAAATTACCAGAATTTTATTGCAATGTGAGATTTAGTCATCATTACCCTTTTACTTATGTTCAGAAGTTGTTCCACCCAAAATGCCCGTGTCCTGGCTGAAGTTTACTTAAGGAGGCTGATAAAGGGAGAAGCTCCATTACGCTAGTGGAAAAGGGTTCTGGTCCTCGGAGAATTTAGCTCCGGAAGGAAGGAAGGGAGTGGAGGGATTGCAGTCCTATAAGGACAGAGGGACTGAATTGGAAACTTCCCAGTTGACTCCACTTCCCCAAACCCTGCTCCACCTTCCCCTTGTTTCCTCCAGTGCCCCGTGCTTTTCTCCTGTCTCTCCACCAACCAATTCAAACGTAGCTCGATCTGCATCTCTACGGGAAAGTTGGTGCTCAGTGTGTCTCCGGAGAGATGTAAATGATCTTTCTGGGAACCCAGAGAACGTCTTTTAAAACCTCAGGGAGATGACTTGGAAGGATGGTAAGTGGGCGTGGCAGCTGGTCAGCTGTAGGAGTATTCCTTTGTTCAATTCAAAATTCAAATGTAGTGTGTAAATGAATTTTGTTTCCAGACATATATAATTCCCAGTTCGATGTTTTAAAACAGGAGTATGAGTACTAAAATAACAAGTTTTGAGTGTTTTAATTCTTAAAAATAGCAGTACCTCTTATGTTGTAGACACAAGGCTGGGTGCTAGGGACAATGAGTAAGCTGAGGCCCCTCCTATCAATGAAACCTACTGAGCCTTTGCTAGGAGCTGCAGAAAGCAGGAGAGGTATACACAAGCAAAGGATTGTTGAATGTGGATCTGATTTTCAAAATGGGGAGGAAAATCGTTTCTCAAAACCTATGATTCAGTGAGCCTCAAATCAACCATGGTGAGACTGACAGCTGGGCACCAAATGAGTCACTAAGGAACAGATATTTTAGATGAACATCATCTCTTTTCCCTGAAAGGGTTACCTGGTTAACCAGCGGCAGTTATTAGTGTATCTGGATTTCTACAGGATATTTGCCAAAGCATCACATCATCCTTGTGGCTAAAATGAAAAAACATGAGTGGGACATCAGGGGTGTTGGCACCTTGCTGAACGGTTACAGCTAGAGGATGGCAATAGATGGCGGTCTAGAGGGACATTTCTAATGCTGATGCCTCTGGTCTTGTTACTGTCAATATTTTTAAAATTTGAATAAATAGAAAGTATAAGTATGCTAGTTAAATTTACAGATGATGCAAGGTTACGATTTCACTTAGTGAATAAGTGAGATGACAGAATTAGAATACACTCTGCATTCCAAATGAAAATAAAATTGAAGTTGAGATGGAACGAATTTAATGAGGTAACATTAATGGAAATAGATGTGAGGTCTCCTATGGAGGTCCAAACAAACAGAAAACCCAAACCCAACTATGCAGATACGGGGTGGGACATATATAACTTGGCTTAGATATTTGAGAAGCACGTAGGAATTTCAGGTGTCTTTCAGATACAGCAGCCACAAAAGCAACTTCGGTGTTAAGAGAAAAACAGTGCTCAGAATGAGCTGTTGCTAATTGTGTTTTATCCTGTTTTTGCAATATCCTGGGTTTGCAAAACATTAAAAATCAGAGTATGTTCAGAGGAATGTGAGTAGGGTGCTAAAGGAAGGAAAACAGAAGAAACAGTGAAGCATTGGAAAGGAGCTTGCCAGGGCATCAAAGAGGAAGTCAACAGTTCATTAGCCCCAAAGGTTACATCTGGGACCAGTAAGAGGAATTTATAAAGAGACGCATTACGGCTCAATTAGGATTTTCTATCAATCAGAACAGCCTGAATTTGGGAGGTCAAGAGATTCCTATTGTCTGTGTGTTTTAGTGTCACTTCAGTTGTCAGAAGAGTTTAGGCTCATCATTTATGACCTTTGAGGTCCCCTTCAATCTTGAGAGTCTTCAGTTCTAGAGCTGTTTACTAGGCATTTATTGCATCATAATATGACTTAGCTTTTTGGATCACTTTTAGGCTATACTTTTAGTATTTAAAAAATAGAATAATAATACCTTGGATGATAATGGAATTTAAGGCTTATAATCCCTTCCCCCATTTTCAGGTGGGCACCCAGGAGAAGACTACAAAACTTCAAACATCAACCCATTTCAGTTCTGATGTCAGCAAGGAAAGAACTGGCAAATGGAGCCAACTGTTTGATTGACACATAGAAGGCCAACTAGGTAAAATCATTACTTAAAGACTGGATTTCCAGTGTACTCTCCAACTGTATCTGGCCAGGGCATCATCCAATGCTATGGAGGAAGCTTGTCATTTAGCAAAATGTCATAGTGATCACTGATTGTTTGCCTGTAATAGTAAATAGCAGCCTTTCTGTCAATGCTATAATAATAATAATAATAATAATAATAATAAAAACATAGGTTGTTGGTGGTTACAAGTCTATTCCAATTTTCTTATATTAAAAATACTTCCTTATTTTGAATACAGTGGGGCTTCAGTGATTTGAGTGGTAGTCACAGCTTATATTCAGCATAACTAAATCCTACTTTCTTCAGGTATGTAAACTCATTATTCCACCCATAAGTCATGTATTTATTCAAGAGACAGGAATATTAATGATAACATGCATTTTCCTTTTTAGTTCCTTAGATCAAATATTTACTGATCCATATAATTCAGATCTGTATTGAATATTAATTCTGTATTTCATGGATCTTGGTAATTGTATTAAGTTCAATGCTGCACATTTGCCTGATGAACTAATGAATTTTTGATAAAAATAGTTCACCATGAAACTTTGGAATCATTTTGGACAGTAGCATAATTATTTTTGCATTTATAGTAAGCACAATAGAAAAGTTACCAAACAACCTAAGAGTTAAATACTTTTTAATAATACTGTGTTCAGAAAACAGCTTACATAGCTATTTTTCTGCTTGCTTTATGTTTATATTTGTGTCACTATACAAATAGGGCTTTTACAGTCCAAGATTAATGCTATGGTTTTCTATGTTCATTCTATATCATCTAAATTGCAGTTGGAATGAATAACAAAAAATAATCAACTGAATGCTAAACAACTCCTTGTAAAAATATTCATGGAGAGTCAAAGTCAGTCATCCCAGAATATATGCATAACTCACCATTTTCATTTTGGTAAAACTTCAGAGAACTTTTGTCATGATTCAATGAAAATAATACATATAAAGCTTTGTCACAGATTAGCTCAGGGTAGCTAGTTTTTATGGAACACTCTTATCATCATCATTATCATTACTAAGGTAATTAATGATAATAACATTAGCACCTGAATTTGAGTAAGTATATTATCCATCTGATATATGAGAGGTCTATTTTTTCACTTTATATTTGTAGAAATCATTTCTAAAATTTTCTACTGGTTCCAAAATAGCTGAAAAAGAAACCTTATAGCCAAGGTAATCCTAAAAGAAACTATCATCAAAGTGAACAGACAACCTACAGAATGGGAGAAAATTCTTGCAATCTATCCATCTGACAAGGGCTAATATCCAGAATCTACAAGGAACTTAAACAAATTTACAAAAAAATAAATAAATAAATAAAAACCCTGGAACAAAGCTGAAAGCATCATGCTACCTAATCTTAAACTACACTACAAGGCTATGGTACCCAAAACAGCATGGTACTGGTACCAAACGAGATATATAGAACACTGGAACAGAACAAAGGTCTCAGCAATAATGCCACACATCTACAACCATCTGATCTTTGACAAACCTGACAAAAACAAGCAATGGGGAAAGGATTTCCTATTTAATAAATGCTGTTAGGAAAACTGGCTAGCCATATGCAGAAAACTGAAACTGGACCACTTCCTTACATCTTGTATAAAAATTAACTCAAGATGGATTAAAGGCTTAAATGTAAAACCTAAAATCATAAAAACCTTGAAGAAAACCTAGGCAATACCATCTAGGACATAGGCATGGGCAAAGACTTCATGATTAAAACACCCAAAACAATGACAACGACAGTCAAAATTGACGAATGGTATCTAATTAAACTAAAGAGCTTCTGCACAGCAAAAGAAACTATCATCAAAGGGAACAGGCAAACTACAGAATGGGAGAACATTTTTGTAATCTATCCATCTGACAAAGAGCTAATATCCAGAATCTACAAGGAACTTAAACAAATTTACATGAAAAAAAAAACAACCCCATTAAAAAGTGGGCAAAGGATATGAACAGACACTTCTCAAAGACATTTATGCAGCCAATAAACTTATTTACAAAAGCTCATCACCACTGGTCATTAGAGAAATGCAAATCAAAACCCACAATGAGATATCATCTCATGCCAGTTAGAATGGCGATCATTAAAAAGTCAGCAAACAACAGATTCTGGAGATGATATGGAGAAACAGGAACACTTTTACACTGTTGGTGGGAGTGTAAATTAGTTCAACCATTGTAGAAGACAGTGTGGTGATTCCTTAAGGATCTAGAACCAAAATACCCTTTGACCCAGCAATCCCATTACTGGGTAGACAGCCAAAGGATTATAAAGCATTCTATTATAAAGACACATGCACATGTATGTTTATTGCAGCACAGTTCACAATAGCAAAGACTTGGAAGCATCAATGATAGCCTGGATAAAGAAAATGTGGCACACATACACCATGGAATACTATGCAGCCATAAAAAGGATGAGTTCATGTCCTTTGCAGGGACGTGGATGAAGCTGGAAACAATCATTATCAGCAAAGTAACACAGGAACAGAAAACCAAACACCACATGCTCTCACTCATAAGTGGGAGTTGAACAATGAGAACACTGGACACAGGGAGGGAAACATCACACAAAGGAGCCTGTTGAGGGGTAGGGGGCTAGGGGAGGGATAGCATTAGGAGAAATACTTAATGTAGATGACAGGTTGATGGGTGCAGCAAACCACCATGGCACGTGTATACCTATGTAATCTGCACATTCTGCACATGTATCCCAGAAACGAAAGTATATTTTTTAAAAAAGAAAAACTAATAATCTAATTGTTGTGCTTCTAAGTATGATCATTGGCTTAGAACACAATACCATTAGTGATAGATTAAATGGCAAGCTCAAGAACTGCTTAATCTAACTACTGCTTAATCTTCACCAGACAGCCTTGTCAAATGCAATTTGTTCTATGGCAACCCTGCTTGGAAGGTAGCCTCACTTGTAGGCAAAATATCCACTGATGTTAACAAAACTTCCCTTTTAAATAGAAACAACTGCAGCATCGAAAGCAAGAATGATTTTAGGTTGAAAAAAAATGGCACTCATGAATCCTTAAACCATGGCTATAGAAGTCAATATTTCTAATGCCAGGCAATAAAGGCCAAAGCCAAGGAATGATTGCATATCATTATATAGTATGTGTTAATTTTTTGTTTATGATTTTCTCTGAATTTAAGGATTCAATATGGTCTGCCTCAAATATAAAGGTAAGCAATTGTTAAGAAAATTACTTCCGAGAAAACAAACAGAGTCTTTCCTCTATTAAAAGGTTATCATCTGTTAAACACTCTCATGTCTCAGGGCAGATAAGTTTAGTGTTTAGAGAAAATGAGATGTCACAAGCTGAGATTATTACAAAATCACAGAGCTAGGAGGTCATCAGGGGGTCATTTAGTTTATCTTTCTGTCTGCATTCAGAACAGCATCCAGGAGAGAAAATTGTCCATCTTCTTCTTTAAAATTTTCAGCATAAACTCTATTTGAGCTTTCTCTGAGGCAGCCTTTTTTTTTTTTTAATTTTAATTAGTAATTCATTTCTGAAAGAATTCTGAAAAAAGTAATTTAGGAATTACATCATAGAAATATCAAACTAAAATGAGGAGGGCAACACTCTTGAGTTTCATATTCAAAAGAAGCAACACAGACGTCTGAGATAAGGTCATCAGTAACGCAGAGGGCCCGTGAAGCAATGCTAGACTAGAAGAAACCTGGAGGCCTGGGATAATGGGAAAAGAACATGGATTCAAACCGAGCATTACAAGGATGAAAAATCAAGAATAAGCAAAGTAATTTAGTACTACGTTACTTGCAGATGAGAACATACGGGCCATTTTGGGGCTGACTTGAGTTATATGTTAGGAAGAATTTCTTCAAAGTGAGGAAAGACATGAACCACTGACATGAGCTCCTGATGTAGGTGATACAATTTTATCTTTGATGATGATTTTTTTCTCAAAGTAAAGGTTCTAATGTTTGAGCTAGTCTAGGCAAAATAGTTTACCTGAAGATGGAAGAATGACCTTATTAAATTAAATAGAAATGACTGAATAAATGCCATTGGGTGTCTGTTAATCTTTAGGATAAAAAAATTAATCATCAGAATTTTCTATCTTCATAACATGAAGTAGAATACTTCTAATACCTAATGTGTGTGGTCCAAATCTAAAATATTTCACCCGTGCATCACTAAGTTTAAAATCAGTTAAGAGTGTTGTCACCCCTCTTTCTAGCAGTTTCAAATAAATGTATTTAAAACTGTTTTTAAATTAGTTATATGTAAATAATATAAATATATACTTGGAAACAAAACAATATTTCAATTGACAAAATGTAATAATGGAAACCGGGTTCAGGACTAATGACACACCCCAACTAAATCAAGAGATATGAATAGACATGAAAGACAACTATGAATCTGACTCATAAAATTACTATAGTTGCTTTCAAATTCCGAGATAAGGAGAATACAAGGAATACTTAAATTTACTATGAAAAAAATATCTTTGTGTTGCCCTTCATTTTAAAATCAGACTCCAAAAAATATACTTAGCTAAATGATTAGACAAGGTTTTCCCACCTATCTACAGAGATTGGGAAGCTCGTACAGAACACTCATCTCTTGGGTGTGGGATTTGGGTTTAGACTCTTTTAGAAGAAGTAACCAATAGGATCAGGATTTGTTCTCTAGCAGCTGAAGGACACTCATCTGTTTCTCCTAGTCAGGGCATGTTATTAGTAGTTGATTCTAAGTGAAGACACAAGTTTAGTCGAAAGGACATCTGTCAGAACTGAGTTTTAATGTCATCTCTAATTACTTACTGGTTGAATGAACCAGCAGAAGAGATTTTATTTCTCTGAGGATAGTGGTAAACTGACTGTAATTTCTTATAAACGTTAGTTCTCTTTTCCAGGGGGTAGAGAAGGCATCATGATGGCATGTATGCGGATGACTATATTTTTTTTTATAAGCAAATGTCTCTTGATCCAGAAATGGAATTTCTACCTCTGTATGTGGGGTTGAAAGCTATATGATCTTAAAATGACCTTACTGATAACATCCACATTAATTAGAATGCTTTTTTATAGCAGCATGCCAATATACCAATTTACAATAAAATATATCCGTCAAGCTAATGAGCTATATTGACTGATTTCTATATTTTTCCCTAAAGGTATAGCTATAGATATAAATCCAAGTATATGGGAAGGAGAATCATAATCAATGAACTGGTTACCAAGAAAGTCTGGGTTCAGAAATAACCAGGGGAATTCGTTGGAAGTGTAAATGGCTGGTGTTTTTAGGCCATGACAACATAATGCATTTTTCTCTCACCAGGGACACATTTGCTACATGGTCCAGAGACTTGTATTCCTGGCCCAGAATCTTCTTATCCTATCAGTTGCTGGAAAGACACTGCCTGCATTTGCCCTTTTGAATCTCCCTTTTCTGTAATTGCACTAGCAAATAAAAAAAAATTCTAATGGATAAGCACGTTCACTCATTAGAGTTTTTAAGTGATGTGTAGACTAAATGCTGAACTTTTAAGCTTAAATGCTACTTATTAGCTTGCATGGAAAAACTAGGCAATAACTGATGACTTTATATGGAAGCAAGATGGAGTTTAAGTAACATTCTCTGTGTGCCGATCTGAAAAATCGTGAATACCTCGATATATATAAATTATCTCTGAAAAGGAATACAGCGTTTTCACTTAGCATGAACAAAATGATTTTTTAGTGTTTCCATATAAGCATCTCTTAAAAATGTTTCATTTTGGCAAAAGCTAACAGAATAATATACAAAGATGACAGTCAATGAAAACAGAAATGCTGTAATAATAGGTTCTGAGATTACAAAACCGAGAACCTGGGAATCAAGCCCAGTCCAACATTGACAATAATGGGATGCTCGCTTGCACCTCGTGATCTGTTAAGGGGATGATGGAAAATGAGGAAGTGGAAGGGAGGAGTCTTATCTGGTTTTCTGCCCAGTCAATTCATTGTTGCACTAGAAAGTGAATAAATTCACAGTTCTCCTGTAAGGCTGGGTAAGGACATGAAATTCTCAGGGGGAAAGGATATATCCAATTTAGAAGCTGCAATATGGGTCACATAAATGTAAATGGAAATAATAAATGTCATCAAAAAAGTCTTGGACTAGGAAAAGTCCTGGGGTACTAGATACTGCGACAGTGGCACATAAGGAAAGCAGTAACAACACTTCCTTAGGATATTTTATCAGCTGGAAAGGTTTTTTTAAAAGGATAAAATTTATGTACTTCATATATTTAATTTGTGCTCAAATATTGGAAATGATTCTTTTGAATATATATGTATGTTTTTTTTTTCTGTTTTTATCACAGAAAGATGGCTGAAATTTCCCTATTTATAGACATATAGTAAAAGCCTTCATTATATAAAAATAATCCACAGTGCCCATTCAAAGGTCAAGTGTATCTAACTCTGAGTTAGGAAACTATACACTGAAGTACAGACCCATCTTGTTCCTTGTATAGCCAGTCTCTACGCAAGAAGTCTGAAATGAATATTTCAGTGACATTCCTCTGCAGTAATACCCCTTGTGTTAAAGGTTCAGTTTTTAAAACCTCTATGTCCCGATTAAGCAGATATTGTCCAGTAGACCCAATAGGAAATCACACATTTAAAAATATTACTTGATAATATGTTGTCTTTTTGGTAGATCTAATGTAATGAGTTTTATATTTCACTATGTATAAAATGTTTTATAATAAAAATATTTCCTTTAAATTCATATCAGAGCATGTTCTGGATTTGTAAATACTTCTTGGTTTCAAAAATACATTTTAAATTTGAAAGAGAATTTCTGGATTTAGAAAGAGTTTAATATCTAACACATAAAATGTGTTTTAAATCATCTGCCTTTGACAGCTCAGCTAACAAGCCAATCTTTAGACTTTATCAGAAACTTTTGAATGTGGAATTAGGGCAGGGACACCTTGCAATAAATTTTTTAAAATCTTAGCTTCATTGGCTAAATTTAAGAGTCTTGAGATGTGTAAATGAAGGAGAATTATATATTATAAATTATCATGGAAAGAAGGCACATTTCTAATTAAACAAAATTTGACTTAGAATAAAACGACTGAAACTTCTGGTGCTTTTTCCTCTCTAAATTGTAGGATTAGAGTAGTAGAATGATATTAGAAGGGTATTAGCTGAGTCAGTGCTTAGGGAGCATTTTGAGAATCTTGGCCTTTAAGTACTATACACTTTGAAAGAAGCAATTTTACTTATAGCTCAATATAATATAATGCACTATGGCGAAATAATGCCAATGACAGCTTCAGGGGGTGTTGCCCTTTTAATGAAACCTTAACATGCCACTTACGTATGGTTAGTTATGCTCCTTCATACAAGCAGCTCGGACAACTATTTTACTGATGCAAAAATTAATAAAGAAAACAGGCCAGGCGTGGTGGCTCATGCCTGTAATCCCAGCACTTTGGGAAGCTGAGGCGGGTGGATCATGAGGCCAGGAGTTCGAGACCAGCCTGGCCAATATGGTGAAACCCCATCTCTACTAAAAATACAAGCCAAGTGTGGTGGTGTGCACCTGAGGTCCTAGCTACTCAGGAGGCTGAGGCAGTAGAATGGCTTGAACTCGGGAAGTGGAAGTTGCAGTGAGCTGAGATCATGCCACTGCACTACAGCCTGGGAGACAGCACAAGACTCTGTCTCAAAAAAATGAAAACTAAAGAAAGAAATGAAGGCAGAAAGCGAAAGAAGAGAGAGACCAAAAAAGATGTCTCACAATCACAAGCCATTCCACAGGCAGAGGCAAATGATAAGATTTGTTTTCTTTGCTCTCACCAAATGTAATTATAAACACTCGGTTCTTTATTTTGCCATTAATATTGTAAATTCTGTAAATCTCAATACATCTTTTCTGTCCCATCCCCAGGTGGCACGTGACCATTTTATAGAAGGACCATTTCTCACCCGCATGAACCAAGAGGGTGAGAAAGGGACGGTTGATTTAAATTCCCTAACTCAGAATTTACTATGGATTTAAAATCTCTGGCTTAATGTTGCATTAACTACTGGTGGCTCCTTTACTGCCTTTAAAACATGCATATATAATTGGAAACTGTAATGCTTTGCGGGTAAAATAAATACCAACTCACACTAAAATAAATACTCTGCATGATGAAGTTCATGTAGACATAAATTAATAATTTACCCATTAACCAGTATGCACAGGAAAGAAATAGATCACTTATTAAAGGTTGCCTCATCTGTAAAATGAGAAAATAAAATGCTGATATATTTTATAGTGCTGCTGTGAGGAAAATGTATAAAATTATTGCTAAGCAGTTTATAAACCATAAAATGCAGTATGAACATTAAATTAATAATATTTGTACTAATTCAGATTCAACACCCTCTGCATTAAATATATCTTTTTGCCTGTTGAAGCATACACAAAACCGAGTTGAGGCTTTTTATATAATTTTTAATAGTGTCTTCGGAATTCTGCAAAGCATCACAGAAGTTATTGGACATGTTAAAACAACTTTTCAGTGACTTATTCCCACCATTTCTAAGACAAAGTTCCTGGCTGTTCATATCTCCAACCGCATATTTAAGGTCTTCTCCCAAAGGGCTTTATGTCTCCACTTGCATAGACATAGTAGCAACAAAGGGAGCACGGGTTTGAATTTCTCTATCAAATGGAAGTTATTCAGCTGCTTTGGGCTTTGCTTTAGTCTCCATTATAGACTGAGATAGAGAATAAATGCTAAGCTGGGAGTGAGAGTGGGTGTGTTGGGTCTCTGCATATTGCATCAAAATGATCTGCAGTGTAAACCCGTGCTGAGGCAGCAGCATGGCTGTGAGTCAGCAGGGTCCCAAGGCTATCAAGCTGCTCAAAATGTTACTGGCTCTAGAGATAAATCAAGCTTTTGTTTCTCAGCTCCCGTCCAGAAATGCCTTTCAAGGGCACAAGAGAGAGCTGAGCAACGTAGAACATAGTTCCTTTCTTCTTCTACTTCTTCTTTTTTTTAATAGAGTCTTTTTATTTTGAAGATCTATTTGTATAAAACCTGTAATCCACTCAGCACATTTTTAACATTGTCAATGTTCCTTTGATAAGCAATGATGAAACGTATCAGACGTTCCTCCACTCACTTCCTTTTATAGAGGCCATTCATATAGAAATACCTCCTCTTTCTCTATGAAATGATAAATGGCTGGCTGGAGATGTCTGAAACACTGCCAAATCTCCCCCTATGTATCATGTGTCACCAGCAATAATAAACAGCGACTAATCTTTGGTTGTGAATCATATTTATGTCTTTCTTGTCATCGGTAGGTAGGTATTTTCTTGAACCAGGTTTAAAGTTCTAATATTTATACTAGGAACATGTGTGCTAGGAAAAATGTACCTAGGTTCAAAGGAAACTAATCCTCACTTGTTTTTTCATTTAATTATTTATGGAGCTTGCCATTTTCATCTGTGTTTACCTCCTTTTGCCTCAGGATTTACCCCTGAGCTTTTTGATCAGTAAGCTAATTTATCCCAGTAAATTTACCATTTTGGTGACGACAAGTGTCCTTGCCCAATAGGAAAAATAATAAGGAAAGGAATATGGCTAAAATGCAAACTTACCTAGTTAAAGCTTATCAACGGTCAAAAGAAAATACAATGAAACCATGCTCTCCATTTCATAAATCTAGATGTGGGTAAGGGAATCAAAGTTTTCCTAAACAAACTATAATAAAGGCAGAGCACCAGAATATACAAGCACTGTATTGACGAATGGCAGATTAAGGCTCTGAGGGAAAAGAAATGAGATGAAAAAGGGTGCAATTCGACTTCAATTCAATTTAACTAATACCAGACACTGGAGTGCATGGTTGAGATACACCAGTGAAAGTCAACAACCATCGTTGCCTGCACGCAGCTTATGTTTTAGAGGAGGGAGAAAGACTGTAACAATGAGTAAATTACATCATTTATCAGAAGTTGGCAAGTATCACGATGAGAAATAAATCAGAAAAGGGAACTAGAAAGTCTGGGAAGAGACTGCATTTTTAGAAGGGTAGTTAGTGAAGCTCTTATTGAGCAGGTGAGATTTAAACAGACTTCAAGGAGGCAAGAGAGCAAGTTGTGGATGTGTGACTGAAGAAAAGTGTCCCAGACAAAGGAAACAGCAAGTGTAAAGGTCCTGGGGTGGAAACATACTATGTGTTCTGGCAGAGTGGCTGGAGTAGAGTAGAATAGGAGAGGGAGGAGCAGGAAAGAAGTGAGGTCAGAGAGGTCCCTGCTGGCTGACTCTGCGTGAAACCGGGAGCCAAGAGGATTTTAAGTCAAGGAGCAAAATGATACAATGTATACTTTATTGAAAATAGAGTGTAGGAGGCAAGGGTGGAAGCAAAGTGATCAGTTAAATTCATTAAAATTAACAGTTCAACTCTCCTCTTTGCATTACCTTAATGAATATGAGCAAGACATTAATGATGGGTGATAGTTTAAAATTAAATGCAATATATTAAAGTTGTAACTACGCAAAGCTAAAATAGGCTGGAAGAGAGAATTCAATACAAAATCAATAAATGTCCACAGCACCAATTGGTAAGTTGAACACATTTTTGACTAAGGTTATGAACATACAATTAAAAAAATGATTAAACTTTGAGAACTTCAAGCATCACATGCTAAGGAATAGATTAAAAATGTCCCTCCTTAACATTGTCTTCATTGTGGAATTAAACAAGTGTCTATTATGACACTGAGATGCTCTTATTAGGTACCTATCAGTCCTTTAATTACTGAGAGTTGGAAGTTGGTGAGACGAGCAGCGAAGCAGAAAGCATGCCACCAAGATAAATGAAGGGACCCAGAGTTTGGATTAATTGTAAATGTTTTTATTTCCAAACTTAGAACATCTGAACGATGGGAACACACACAAAAAGTGGGGTCTTCTTGGGGAATAAAGCAAAAGGAGAAATCTAAACATTGATGAAAGGTAAATTTAGAATTTAGCCTTATACTCAACCTTCCTGGCAGTAGTGATGATTAGGTTTTGAAACAGAGCTCTTTCCCGTCTTTCCCGAGCTGTTTAAGTTCAGAACAAATTGGGACTGACAAAGTGTCAAATTTCACAGTAGGAGTGCCCATTCAAAGAGCCACTTCCCTCTCTGAAGTAGGTTACTAAATTCACCTAGGGAAATTTCTAATGGTTTATAATTAGGTGGCTAATTAAAAAGTGGATTATCAACTATATTAAAATATGCTAGAAAGATGTGTACATTATTCATTCTTTAATTTTGGAAATCTGCCATTTCCTTGAAAATATCCTTATTGAGAAATTCCATGTGTACCGCATAAGTTTTCTTTTTTCTTCAGAAATGAATTTTTTTGAAGTCAGTCTAAGATTTTTGTTTATCGAGGTAATGAATGTAATTTCAGGTTTCTCTGTCAGTTAAAAGTACCTAACGTCATAGTTATCATTATTTCAATGAGAAGAGAAGGCTATGATTAGAACTCCAAGGCAATGCAAGGTCCCCAGAATTACTTTAAAGTCAAAATAATAAAGAGGATGAACATAATAACTGTTTTCATTTACTCACTTCTCATATATGCCAAACGCTTTGTGCCTCAATTCTCTCAAGAACCCTGCGAGGTAAATTTATGCCTATTAAACAGATGAAGAAACTGAGTGCAGAGAAATTAGGTAAATTATCCAAGGTCACACAGCTTGAAGTTTGAACAGCTAAAATGTAAACTCATGTCTGACCTCAAAACTCTTGCATTAAGCAAGATTTTTCCCCATTAAAAGAGTTTAGCATCAAGTCAAAACTATTTTGATGCATTCAACTGGTTTTGAAATTGATAATATCCATGTATTATATAAGTGATTAATCAGGATCTTATATTAACCAGAACATATTTCTGAGCTATTTGTCCAAATATTAGCTTATTTTATAAAGCAAAATATGATCATCAGGGACTCCTGATGCATTGCTAACAGCAGAAGTTAAAAAGTTAACAGTCATTTGGTACTGTAAGTTACTTTTTATTTGTCTTTTTCTATTTCTTCCAATTTCTGAGAAGGTGAAATAACTAATTTCTGAGAAATTAAATGGAGGCCCATGAACTTTGGTATAATCATATCCATGGGCTTTCTAGACTAGTCAAGTTTTAAGCGGGTCACTCTACTCCTAAAGGCACCTATATATTGGCCACTTCAAGTAGATAACTTAGCAGATAGTCAGGACTAACCGTACAGGGATGGGCTCACTGAACTGCGGATAGTACTCAGCACTGATGCCATTTGGGTGAAACAGAATTCCTTCTCAAACGACAACAATAACAATATAATTCTACTATCTTTTTGAGGGCGTATTGTGTATCAGGCATTGTGCTCATTGCATATATTACTTCACATTACTCCAGGGTTTCTCAACCTTGATACCATTGATTTTATTGGGCCAGATAACTCTTTGTTGTTGAGGGCTGTCCTGTGCACATAGGCATGCTTGGCAAGCATCCCTTGCCTCCCTGGATACCAGTAGCACACTAACCCCCTCCAATCGTTACAGCCAAAATTATCTCCAGTCATTACCAAATGTCTCCTGGCAGGCAAAATCTCCTCCTATTGAGAACCTCTGTCTTACCTCCTCCACGACTCTAGGAGGTTGCTATCATTAGATTAGTATTTCTAATGAGGAAATTGCCGCCTCCAGAGACTTACGTAGAATGCCTGAGGTCTCACAGATAGTAAGTTACAGAGCTAGAATGCATGTAGACTGCCTCACTCTTGAACACAGTTACATTTTTGAGGTTGACATTCACATGTGAATTTCATGTGAATTTCATCTGCCCTCTTTCCCCTTGTTTTACTCCTTCTCTTGTGTATCTTACGGCGGGCGCAGAGCCGTGGGACGGAAAGGCGGTGCACATGACACACGGCACAGAACTTACATTGTTCCGTGGTCTTTTATCCGACAGGTTAATTCCACTTTAACTGTAATTCTGTAAACTAATGAAAAAAAATTACAAGTGCTAGATGATCTATTCTCAGCATTCTTGAATCTGTCTGATTTAATTCTAACCAATTAGCATGCCATTATGGAGGAATATTATGTTGGGAATCAATATTAAGCTAAATACTAATATTTTATTCAGTATTAAAAATTTATACAACTGGTAATACAAGTGTTTCAACCCTACTTTCTCTAAATGAGAAGTAATGCTTCCTTAGGGTGATTCGAGTGAAAATGATATCTTCTTAGGAGAATATTGGTATTACACTTTACATAGATCATTGCTTAAATGAATCAATAACATTTAACTGAATGAAATTTGCTTATTTTATTATAAGACGTATGAGTTTTTCAGGGTATCAAAAATTGTTTTTCTTTTTATAGTTATAATGTAATCCCATGTTAAGATGAGAACAAAAGCACATTATTATCCAATATTGTTCTGTAAAAAGAATAAAATGTGTCGTGTTTATCCTGATTTTAGAATATCATTTCTTTCTTTCTTTCTTTTTTCATCTTGGATACTTTACTCTTTATTGATTCGGACATAATACTAGGCTGGAATTTTTGAACCTAAATGTATTCAGATTTTGCATTTTACATCTTCTTTGCAAAGAGAAATAGGCCTAGATGCACTCTAAGACACCTAAAGACTGAACTCGATGAGCATGTAATAACCACCTAAAGATAGTTTAGTAAGGCATGATTTCAAAACTAGATTTTAAACCTGCTTTCCAAATTGTGCCCCTGGGTGCCTGTCCCAATGTCTGGCCTTGCTGTGCTCCATGACCTGGACCCTGACGAGCTTCCAGGTCCTGCCCTTCTTCTGGCCTGTCCCTCTGTTTCTTCTACCTTCTAATTTCAGTATCTTTTTCAAGCTTCCAAGGTAGGGTGGCAACGAAAGATTTCCATAGTTTGGATCTAATGAAGACATTTACAATTTTTGTCGCTTATGTATTTTAATTCCCAACTTCTTGGTCAAATATTTGACAACTACCTGAAAACTATGCCATTTAAAACCTCTCTAACTTTCTGAATTATTGTACTCTGTTCCTCAGTATTAAAATTGGAAAAGTTTTGCTCCATATTTTTGCTCCAATTGAATAGGCAAGATCAATTGAATATGCACGTACCTTGAAAAGGGTGCTTGTAATTCTAAAGGCATATTAGAAGTTAAAAACTGCCATGCATAATCAAACAAAAAAAAACTGAATAAATTAAGTGAAACATTAGAGATTGGAAGTCTGTTTGGTATGGTAATCACCATTACAAACGGGAAAATTTAAACTAAAAAATAACATTTAATGGATTGACTTTTCTAAAATATTGATAGGATTTTATTAATAAGTGTTTTATGCATATAGTTATTCTGAATGTTCCTTTAAAAATGAAAGATTACTGTCTTAATGAGAGATATTATTACATGAATGTATTTGAATCTGGCTTATAAAACATAGGGCTTGAGAATTTGAAATGTGTGCATAAAATGCAAATAGATTTAATTAACTGAAAACCCATAAGACAGAACTTCTTCAAATAAGCAATTACTTTGGGGACTAATAGTGTAAATAGGATCCTGGTTCATTAGCACAAATACCCATATGAGAGAAGGATCAGCAAATTTTATTCTTTAAGTCATTTATGCACACATGGTAATATCTCATTAATTTGGGGCTTCAGTAAATTTAAAATCTTCTGATAATTTGTTCATGAGCTGGGTGGATGTTTACCTTTGCTTTGTAAATACTTTATTTATAGGTGGATAATAAATGGTGTTTTAAACATTTATTTTCAGTCTTATGTACACTTTTTAGACACAGAATAAATAATTTTCAAGGAACCTCAGGCACTTTACAAGTTCCTGCATACATCCAATCTATATGCTAATAACAAAATGTTCATATGATTTATTATAACAGGTCTCCTTAAGGACTTCTACTTTATAATGTTTTGTTGAAGTTAGTATATGTGGTTACAGGTAATAAAAGCCACATTTGTTTAAGAGTTATCTATAATTCAGCCTTCCCACAAATTCAGATATCCCCACATCTTAATTCATTGGCATAAATGAAATTTTACAATGTTCACAGCTACACACAGAGGGTTTTTCTTTTAAGTATGCATTGGAACATATAAACATATGAAGAAAACTAAGACACAATGAAGAGTGAAAATAAATAATTTTAAGGGTGGACAAAGAAGGGTAAACTGTTCATTTCAAATAATTTTACATTTTTTAGGCACAAATACTCTGGGGACAAAAATCTCAATATTGTGGACCTTTTTTCAAAAGCTGATTTTACTCACGTGGGATGACTCTCTTTCTAATAAGACTTCTAATTAAAGGCATTCAGTGCCCAGGCCAAAAAGGGTGGATGCTCCAAGTTAAGACATCTGGGAGAAAGAGAAACGCCACGCATAGCAATCTGGTCATTTCTAAATCCTCCTTGTATATGGCCATGACTTTTCAGAGTCCACATGTCAATTTCCTGTACAAAACACTATGCACTGAAGAATTTCAAGTGTGTATAAAATGGGTAGAAGAGTTATGTTATTTTAGTAATCAAACCTCATATATAGGTCCAAATGACTCAAATTCTAAACCAGATAAAACATATTTAACTAGAATTTATAAAACCCATAACTGAACTAAAAAAATGAAATATTTCTACTTTTTGTGAAACATTCTGAAGACAATCTAGATATTATTCATAAGCCATGCCATCTTTACACAGACGCTTTTCCATTTCTTTGTTAAATATTATGAGAAAAAGGAAAGCCAACTCTGTCACCTAAATTAGTAGTTACTCACCATATGAAGGGGGAAAATAAACTTCAATTCCATTTTCATAACTCAGTCAAGAATGCTTGATGAAGAGGCCTTTTCATGTGCTTCTTGATTATTATAAAACCTAGGAAAGAGATACAAGTATGGAATGTTTCATTATCAAGAAGTAAACCACTCAAACAATATTAGTTTCTCATGTCAGTGATTATTTCTCATGAGAATGAGAACTACGCCAGCCAACTACATGCCATTTACAAATCTCCCTGCTGCTTACAAAAGTTAGAGCAAAGAAGGCTGGAAAGACTATTGCCTTCGAAGACAGAATATCTGAGGTCAAAGCTCACTCATAGTTTTCAGCTGAGTGAACTTTTAGTCCTTAACTTCCTGGAGACGCTGCCCTCCTCTCCCAGGTGGAAGTAATAATACCAGTTACTCAGTAGGACTGTTTTGACAGTCAAACGAGATAATGTTTGGAAAGGAATTTAGTTAACAGTAAGATTATTTATTTATGCCCTGACTTTCTTTTTACCTTGGGGATTTGAGGCATCTTCCAAGAAATTAATAAAATATAAATTTTATATATATGTATATATGCCATATATACTGGTCAACACAGTCGAAGTGATTGAAGTTATAATTTGGATTTGAATTTCTTGGTAATTTAGGTGAAAACAAAGTCCTATTCTTAGGAGAAACCATGTAAGTCCTACTCTTAGGAGAAAATACATCACTTCCTCCAACAAAGCCAAATATTTTATCCTCCTAATAAAAAATTCATTGAGAAATTTTTCATATAAAACTTGATATAGAGACATTGAGATAAATGGACTATTTTATGAGTAGGACTGACTACCTAATATAAAAACTGAAGGGCAAAACTGTACTTTTGCTTGGAGGTAGTTATTATTTCTATGAAACCTGTCTTATTCCTGGAAACAAACTGAAGCTTGAATCAGGAAAATCTTAAATCTAAACTCAGTAACTCCCAATTAGCAAATCATCCAGCTCTCCTCCCTTTCTGCGCCTCTCTAACAAAGACACAAGCAGCTTCTTTACAAAGTCATTTTCTCAACAGTGAGAAGGACTTTCTGAAGGAGATCCTTGATGGCAGGTGGTTCCAGGCCAGTGGCTGCTTGTTAATGAGTAAGGGCAGTGTGGACCCAGATGTGAGATAGAACAGACAGCTGTGCAGCCCATTTCGTGGGGCCACTCCGTGGGGAAAGGAAGAGAAAGAGAAAAGGCATAACCTAGTGATTATATCAGTGAAACAAATCACAGCATGAGGCCTCTTCCTTGAAATCCACATCTTTTTCTCAGTTTCCCTGTAACCTCAATTCCCACGTCAAGAAACTCCCCTGAATTTTCTTCTTTTGGCTCCTCTTCTTCTGCCTTCCTTCAACGTGGGCCTTCCACAAGGTTCTCAGCATTTTCATTCACATCTATAGCTTAAATCATAACTTTTTAGAAGCTTTCGTGGACTAGATCTTCGTCTGCATCCTCTTCTGAATTTGCTTTTTCCCCCCTGTTCCTTAAAACCAGTGGCACTACCACTCTCCCTTGTTCAAAACACTTGGCATCATCTTCATTCTCTTACTCCCCACAACACACATATCCAATGATTAGACGATGGCCACCTTGCATACAAAAAGCCCTATTTCCCATTGACATGTCCAAAGTCATTGCCATAATTCAGAAACTCATCCACCGTCTTCCACCTCCTCTCTAGGCAATGACCTCTCATCGAATGTACTCCTGCTTCCTTCCAATCTCCATCATTTCGCAGGTTTCCAAGTGCTTCTAGTCTTTTTCTTAAACTTCATACTTCTCCCCTTGCTTGAAAACATCTAACAGCTCTTAAACAGATCTCTACAGATAAAAGTTTTCAGCACAGCTTTCCAAGATCTGAGATCAATACGTTTACCACTTCCGGCATAACCTCTCTAGTCATACCAAACCATCTCCCTCACTATCGAACCCTCCCCACCCGCTAACCCCTGCCAGAAGTTGTTTCCTGCCTCTGAGACCTTGGTTAGTAGCTTTCTGCTGTCTGAAATACTCAACTTTTAACACACAGTTTTATTTATTTATTTCGAGGAACTTAGATTTTCTTTTTTAAAAAATATAATTTCAAATTTCCTTTAATATTCAAGGGATACATACGTGTGCAATTTTGTTACATAGATATAATGTGTGATGCTGAATTATTGTGTTACCCAGATAATGAGCATAGTACCCGATAGGCGGTTGTCCAACCCGTGCCCCTCCCCAGCATCCAGTAGTCCCCAGTGTCTTTTGTTCTCATCTTTATGTCCATGTGTACCCAACGTTTAGCTCCCACTCATAAGTGAGAATATGCTGTATTTGGTTTACTATTTCTGTGATAATTCACTTAGGATGATGGCCTCCAGTTGCATTCACGTTGCCGCAAAGGACATGATTTTGTTATTTTTTTATGACTGTGAAGTATTCCACGGTGCATGTACACCACATTTTCACTATGCAATCCACCACTGATGGGAACCTAGGTTGATTCCATGTCTTCGCTATTGTGAACAGTGATGTGATGAACGCTTAAATTAATACCAAGTTTAAATACCACCTCCTTCAAGGTTCTTCCTGAATCCTCGGTTAAGAATTCATTGTACCCTCCTCTTCTACAAACCAAGAATCATTAATTGGGACTCCTACGAAAGTCGCATTTATAGTACTCTGGCTTTATTCTGGATAGCACACGCCCAGCAGTACCTTTGCTATCAGGAAGTTTATAATCTAGCTAGGGAAATCTTTTTTTATTCACATTTCCAACTTCCATGGGGTAATATTCAATGCTCTAAAAATAATAGGAGATTAAAGGATATTTTTCATTCAAATAGCACTGTGATAGGCTCTGAACACAGGCTTAAGGACACCATTTTGGAAAACATTTTTTAATACCAAGTGACAACAACCAGACTGTCTGATCTGAGAAACAAAAAGAATGAAAAGAGAAAATGAGCGTGAGAGAAAACAGTAGAGGCTGATGTGTTATTTTTCTCTTTCTTAAAACACAAACTTGACCATTTTCTAAAAATCAAGGAAGTATTTACATCTGAGGAAAAATGTTGCATTTAATATATCAGATTGCAAAATGCATTTGAGATTATAACATGAATTTGTTTTATGGCATATCTTATGGTATATCTTCCACGAGGGATGGAAAACGTCTTCCTGGTGCCTGTCCTAATACCTGGTACATATAAGATAGATTGATATTTGTTGAATGAATAAATGTTTACTCAGCCTTATCTCTCTCCAGCTGCCCCCTAATCTCTCACTTCCTCTTCATGGGCAAACTACTGCAAATAATCACAGATGCTCACCTTTATTCTCTTACCTCCCAATGGCAGCTCACAGCAGTTCAATCTAACTTCTGCCTTATCACCTTGTTCCCTATGCTGAGACAGTGACATCCACTCCATCCCTACTCTGGGTGGGGCTCAAACTTCATTGCTGAAGCAGGAGCAGGAAGGGAAATTGAGGTTGCAGTTCATGGAAATCCTCAAGCATGTGCTGTGTGACATCTCAGGCTCCCCCTCTCCCCCGCACAGCAATGCAAGCAGGTGAGAGAGGTGAGCCATCGTGGCTTTGTGACATTTGTCATATTTGCCCTGGCCATAGGAGCACCACTGGCGGGAGAAACAGGTGGGGCTGTGCTCGTACAAAATTCAGGCATGCAGGTTCAATCTTTTCTCTCTGATTCAGACCTCAGAACCTCAGACTGTTCTATGCTCAAACTCCATCCTAGCTTCCCTCTCTTTCTAGTGGTTACCAATAGGCCAATGATTTTTCTATCTTGCCTGCTCCTCAATCATCTTTTTGAGACAGAGGCAAGTCATGAACATGTAAAATACTCTCAAACAGGCATGATGACAGACAGAACCAGTTACTGCCCATATTTCCTGTACATATCACTTAGCAATTTCTCGTTATTTTAATTCCAAAATAATTCCCTCCTGACCAGTAGTCTCCATCCGTGCTCAATAAAACACACATTTCTCAATCTTCTTCTTTCACCTCAGCTGATCATTGCTACTTTCCTAGAACCGTTGCTCCTCTGCACCCCCGCGACCCAGGAATCCCTGGGTTTCACTCTGCTCCTTTTGCTTTTCTTTCTTTCATCCTCTGTGGGCTCATCTTTCACTACTGAGCCGCTATGGGTTTGATTTTCTCCAGGCATTTTGGTCTCAGTGTTCTCTTCTACCACTCGCTTCATTATCTTTCTCTAAGCAGTCATATCTGTCTCCAGATCTATGAATGTCAAGAAGAGTCAGAAGTTTATATCTTTGACAAACGCCACACCCACAATCCAATGTCTGTCTGCTGTCTCCTGTGATGTCTCGAGACATTGCAAACTCAGCACGTCCAACACTTAACTTAGCATCTGTGCTCACACACATGTTCCTCCTCCAGTGTTCCCTGACACTTCCTCATGGGGTGCACATAAATATCACAGAAGGTGGCCTGTCAGTTTTACCTCTTACATGTCTCTCGAATCCATTCACCTTTCGGAAGTCACTAACACCTCATCCTTCTCCTCTAGGCCAGGGTATCACTATCTCTCTACTGAAATCTTTCATTGATCTGCACACTTTTGCCCTTTGCCAACCCATATTCCACATGGTAGCCAGAAATATATTTTCAAAATGTAAAATTCATGATGTAACTAACTACAGCACTCTCCCTCCCCACAAAAAACAAAAACAACGAAAACCCTCAATGTTTTCACTGGTCATAGGATAAAGGCATATTTCTTAATATAGCTAAAAAGGCTTCCACAGGGATGGACCTGAAGACATCTCCAGACTTAAGCAGTTCACTCCTCTTCTATAGTCCAGACATTGTGGCCTTCCCTCAGTCTTTTTTTTTGAGATGGAGTCTTGCTCTGTCGCCCAGGCTGGAGTACAGTGGCATAATCTCGGCTCACCGCAAACTCCGTCTCCCGGTTCAAGCAATTCTCCTGCCTCAGCCTCCCAAGTAGCTGGGGTTACAGGCACATGCCACCATGCCTGGCTAATTTTTGAATTTTTTTAGTAGAGATGGCAGTGTCACCATGCTGGCCAGGCTGGTCTCAAACTCCTGACCTTGTGATCTGCCTGCCTCGGCCTCCCAAAGTGCTGGGATTACAGGCATGAGCCACTGCACCTGGCCTTCACTCAGTCTTTCATTCTGCCTGTTCTGTCTCCTGCTAGAGAACTTCCCCATGTAGCATGCCTTCTGCCTGTGTGCCCGGTCTAGTGGACGCCTGTGCATCATTTGGATATCATTTCACAGAACCTTGTATCTCTCTTTTGTAGCACTTAAAACAGTTTCAATTTCATATTCATGTGTATCATTCTTTTACTGTCTGTCTTCCCCTCCTAGTCCATAGGCCAAATGGAGGCAGGGAGTATCTGATGCAATTCAGTGACTAACACATAGCAGGTTATCATTAAAGACAACTTTTTTGAAAGTATGAGTGTGTGAAATGAGTATGAAAATAAACACAGACATAAGTTCAGTGAGAAGAACGTGCCCCTGGCCTGGCGTTTAAAAATCCTGAGTTGGATTTTCAAATGCCAGGCCAGGGATACATTTTGCACAGAACTGGGGTGAGTCACGAGAGCACTGAGCACTTTGAATGGATGTGAGAAATGAAAGTAGAAAGATTTCCTCTCTCATTCAGGCTTAGTAGTGGGTGAATGGGAATGATTAGGATTTTTGAATAAAAAATTTCACCTGGGCAGGTGCAACTGGTTTTATCATAGAAGATACGTGCTAAGATACGAAGGTAGTATTTTCCAATCCTATTATCTTGATTTTGACTATTGTATGTATTGAATGAAAGTCATTGCAAGGGGAGGAAAGGAGGACAAGGACTACAGACATGCTGGGGACACAAAGACAGAAGAGATTTCGAAAATGCCCGAGTGTCTGGATTGTAGACACTCTGCTAGTAGATATGCCTTTTTATATCTTAGCTTCTAAAATCCATGTCATCAAATGCAATATAATTGTCTCTGCTTCCATATGGTGACAGAATTCTAGCAACTGTATCAGGATCTCAATAAATAGGCGACACTCAAATGTTGCACAAGATATTTTCCCTCAGTCACATTTTTCTCATGCCCTCAAATCATGAAACACAAATTTTGTAAATTAGAATAGTATCAGTTATGAATGCACTTTTGCAATTATGAGAGTAAAAACACTCCACATTGAAATAAGAAATGCCATCTGATTTTGATCTAACACAAATGGGAAAAACACATTCCATTTAAGAATGACAAATAAAGCTGTCAATGTGATCCATTTATAGCCCCTCAGAGAATGCCAGAAATCCACATAATGTTCTAGCAAGCTAGTTATTGTATTTGTTCTCTCCAAGAGAGAAGGTGTAGAAGTCCCAGATAGACTCCTAGCCAAGGAAACTAAGGTTAGCAGGAATAACTTGCTTTAGTCAATATCCTAGGTGTATGCCTCTCTGAGTTTCAGGCATTTTATTAAATAGTGTGCAACAATGGAAATGGTGGGCTGATGAAGGGGAAGTGTCTCTCTGCTTGGTTAGGTAAAAAGAGGGGTTGTAAGAAAATGGAGAAAACCCATCATCTTCATTGCACCAGCTCCATCTCTCCTTACTGGTCTCCTTCCAAAGGTCTACTGCTGACAAAAATTACGATAAGTCATAAAACATTAATTATAAACATCCAGAGTGCTAGTCATTTTAAAGCATTTTTTAATGGGTTATTTCAGGCTCAGCTACAAGGGCACATGCCAAAAACAAAACACTAGAAATATATCTCTTTATTCCTTATTACAATACTCAGGCTTTCTTCTTTTAAGAGGCAGTTTCTGTTATAAATATATACGTATATTCATGTATAAGTATATATAAAATATGACCCTCTGCAAGGCGTAACTGGTTTTTTTTTCTCCTTTGCATTGGCTGCTAAAAAACTGAGAACAAAATTTGTTACTACCTTCTAGCAAGAGTGTTGAATTTCATGGCATAAATTTTGAGTATGAATCTCTCTCATGGCTCTATCTTATGTTCTTAGCCTTATTTTTTCCTTTGACTCATTTTTTTTTACTTATTTGAAATATATTTTATATTGCTGTACAGTATATATTTTTATTAGCCTTTCTCTGTAAGTTCTAAATCCTTTCCAGCATATAAATAAAATATATAACATTTATAGGTAGTCTCTTTTTTTTTCCTATGGAGAGTTGCAAAATTCTCCAAAGGCAACATGTAATTGATTACTGTAAACGTATGAGAATTAAAATTTATGAGAATTCATTTGTAGTAATTAATTTTTTGGTGATATTTAGCTCAACAGTGCAATTAGATTTTCTTAATATTTGTATACACACTTTTAGAGCTGAGGTTCTTAGCCTGAGATCTATGAATTTAAATTATATGCAAAAAATTGTGTATGTAAATTTTCATTAAGGACGAGTTTCAAAATTTTAATCCAATTTAGAAAGGTAAATGTGACTCAAAAGATTAAAAAATTGCTGCTATGCATTAGGATATCACTGAAAAACCTGATCTTATCTTTATTAATTCAACAAATTGACAAAATATTTGTTGGGTATCTGTAAAATGTCTGGCACTATAATAGATCCTGGGAAGACAACAGAAAACATGTAGGCTTGACCTCTGACCTCAGGGTACTTCTAGTCCAGTAAGGATGAGGGTAAACAATAATTTTAAAAAGGCACAATCACATGGTAATATATTACAATAAATAAAACAAAGTGATGTAATAGAAAGTGAGTGAGATTAGGTGGTCAGGGAGGACTTCCCTGAGGAGGTGACATCTTATCTGTGCCAAGCACAATCTGAGGGAACACTATTCCAGAGAAAGGAGACAGCTAATGCAAAGACCCTGTGGGAGATACAGGCTTGTGAAAGTGATAGCACTTCCAGAAAATACAAGATCTCCAAGTTCACATTTTTAATGCTTCAGTCTTGAAATAGCTGCACGATCTTTCCCTTCTCTTCCTTTTTTAAAAGTTAGATTTGCTAATGTGAGGCAAAGATATCCTCGGGGAAAAAAATGCAATGCATTTTATTATACATTAAATTCATTCAATAAACGGTTGAGTCTACTACCTTTAAGGCACTGTGGGAAATGCTCTCTGGGTGCTTAGCACAAACCAAATAAAAAATAACTGTCATACATGTAACCATAATGTACCTTAAACCTATCCTGTATTGTTACATCTCATAAGTTTATGAACCAAGTAAATTCTAGGGCCCAGTCACTTTAATACACAAGAAACCCAAGGCTCTTTAGAAAGGCACCAATCACCCTGTTACAGATGAACACAGATAAGTTAAAAAAAAGAAACACATAATGAAAATTTTGGCTAAAAATTCTTTCACATTTTCCCAAGCCATAAAGTAACATTGTACTCTATGGCTTGGAAAATTTTGCTCTAAACAACCCTGGCTGCATGCATCAATACATTAAGCTGTGACTAAAGATCATAAATAGCTCCCACATTATTAGATGCTTTCCTGAACTAAATTCTTTATGAGTATATTAAAGAAAATAATATACCAACAAGATGACTATATTGCTTTGGTTACAAAAGTCCATGCTGAGAAATTCTTACTTACTGGCAAATGCTTACTATGTACCAGGCAACTTACTGAGGACTCAAGGCACCTACCCTTTGAGGCAGGGATATGACTATTTTTATTTTACCTATAGGAAGAAACAGGTTTAGAGAAGCAAAATGACTGGCCTGGGTCACAAAGTTCTTTGGAGGAGCTACCAGGGATTGGAACGAAACTAAGCAGTCTTACTCCAGAGCACCCAAGACATCATTTCCAACATTAAGGGTCAGCTTTATCACCTACTCGAGGGAAACCTAGCTGCTTTGTGAATTATAATAACCTCATCATCTCTTCCTGTTTAAAAGGCTTTGGGGAACAGCAATCATATGCCAATTAATTTAAATATTGGCCAGAAAAGATGGCAAACATGCTATTAAAAGTAACATATACAATTTTAAAATGTTTATTTGGATCAGAGTAAATTATTTGAATTATCCATAATATTCCCTCTTAGAAATAATGAAGGGTTGAATGTACTTATGTTAAAAATCCACAGCATTTTGCTGGCTTGTTTCTGCCCTTATTGTTTTTTGTTAATGCAATTTCAACTTGGGAAAGGGAGATTTTAAAGCTATATACAAATCCAGAAATCAATCATTTTCTTCTTTTTTTCACTTCCCCCAAAATAAAAATTAAATCAGGTTCAAGCAGGTTGCTGAGACTTCTCTCTCGAACAGTATTAGGGGCAGCAGGAGCATATCGTAGTACTTGTGCATCAAGAATTGAATATTTATGCAGTATCACGCACTGTGCTAAGCACGAAACAACTTCATTTTATCCTCACAACAATCTCATTAGTAGCTTCTATTATTTTTCCCAATTCACAGCTCAGGAGATGGCGACTCACAGAAGTTGCCCACTGGTACCAGGCTGATTCCCTGCAGAGCTTGAGCTTCCTAGGATTTTCCTTTATTCTTTCCTTTTGTTTGATCACGTTCTCCCCCCGACACATCAATGAGGACACTTTATTTTTCAGCATGGGCAGTCTAAACCCTTTAGAACTCAAGGTTGTTCACAATCCAGGTTTTTTTTTTTTTTTTTTTTTTTTTCTTTTAACCTGCCCAAGCTAATTTCTCAATATTCTGCACTCAGTACCCTCAAGGCCTAAGGGAGTCTGCCTCTTCTCAAAGCTTCAGATGTCTTCCCACACACAATCCAGCTAAATTCTACTGCTCTTTAAGACCTAGTTCAACTATACTTTTCACAGTCACTTTCCAGACCTTTCCAGTCCAGAGGAAATAGCCTGAGGAGCTTGCCACCACTGTAGATGACCTGATGTACCCGAGAGCTTCAGCAGCACAGAACCCATGGAATGCTAATGCAAGGCCTGTTGGAATGTGCCATGCGGGCGTTTTCCTTAGGAGCACGTCCAGAGCTTTTATCAGTTTATTTAAGCTTAACAACCACCACTCAGCACCCTCACTTCTGGAAACTAATGTCACTGAACACTAATGTTCTCTGAGCAGGAATGCCAGATTTAGCAAATAAAAATATATGAGAGACACAATTTTACTAAAACACGATTTGTTGTGTACTTGAAATTCAGATTTAACTAGGCATCCTGTATTTGATTTGCAAACTTATCCTGAATGTTTTGTGGTTATTAATCTTATCTCTCAACTGTACAGAATGTAAGCATCTGGAGAACAAGAGACTTCACTGTTTCCCCACAAAACTTGACACTCAACTCTTATTGCTGCTTACTGATTTATTTTTGTGGTCTAATAGAAACATTTTTGAACATGTTTGATTTGGGTCCAATATCAAGTCTAGTAGCCTCATCATACTTACATATACACATACACACACACACACACACACAGACACACACAGACACACACAGACACACAGACACAAACACACATACATACACACACATATACACACATACATACACACATACAGCTTTTGCTACGAGGAAACAAATGTCATCATACCTAATAAACAATTTTGATCACCTCTGCTATTTGCTGGATTCAAACACATTGAGTTCCTCCCAAAATAACTTAAAAAAATATACTCTTAGGAAGAATCTGGGGAAATTAAAAACATACCAAAATTGTTATTGGATCTCAAGCTGAGATTGTCAGACCATTTGATTGAGAAATCATCAAAGGTATTTGTTAAAGTGCAGTTGCCTGGGTGCAATCTCAAACCTATTAATTCAGAACTGTGCAGAATGGCTCCAAGCAATTTGTGACTTTAAAAAGCCTTCCAGATGATTTTTCTGCCCTTTCAACTTTAAGAACTGTTTGTTTATGAAATGTAATACTTTAGCAAGGATTGCTGTCTATGTTAAAGAAGAAAAGTTATCATTTTAGTGCTTAAAGAGAAGCCCCCAACATTTTGAGGTTCATACTAGCGATCATCTTTTTTTTTTTTTTTTTGAGACAGAGTTTCGCTCTTGTTACCCAGGCTGGAGTGCAATGGCGCGATCTCGGCTCACCGCAACCTCCGCCTCCTGGGTTCAGGCAATTCTCCTGCCTCAGCCTCCCGAGTAGCTGGGATTACAGGCATGTGCCACCATGCCCAGCTAATTTTTTGTATTTCTTTTTTAGTAGAGACGGGGTTTCACTATGTTGACCGGGATGGTCTCGATCTCTCGACCTTGTGATCCACCCGCCTCGGCCTCCCAAAGTGCTGGGATTACAGGCTTGAGCCACCGCGCCCGGCCTAGCGATCATCTTTTAAATGTATCTTGAATCTATCACATCAGTGTTAAATGCTCAGCACTGTAAATTTTCCATTTAGACTGTCGATCATTTAAAAAGAATTGGTAAACTAATGATAGGTATTAAAAGGCTGTTTGATGGATCATTAAAATAGTAAATGTACCACTGAAGTTTATAGAGACCGGAAGATATTTAAAAATAGACTATACCTAGTAAGA
Source organism: Saimiri boliviensis (assembly GCF_048565385.1). Taxonomy (NCBI): domain Eukaryota; kingdom Metazoa; phylum Chordata; class Mammalia; order Primates; family Cebidae; genus Saimiri; species Saimiri boliviensis. Next base: position 40,693,311 of record NC_133460.1, read on the forward strand.
TGTTTGAATGTGGCTACTCAGGATTGGTGTGGGGAACCTAAGGCTCTTTTTAATTTCTGAAAGAAAGGATCATTGTCCAAACTCTTTATTCCTGTTGACTGGTTGGTCCTCATTATTTTTGATCTCTGAGTGAAAGGAATGCTGATTTATAAGTCAGAAGGCCTCGGTTCTATAGTTTAGGGTCTGTTTTGGGGGGCTTCAGTTTGCTCATCAATAAAACAATGGCTTAGACTATTAGCTGATCTCTAAAATACTGTCTAGACATAAATTTCTATGATCATTCCGAGCTTCAATTTCTCTGCTGTTAATATGGGGTTGTACTAGGTGCAGTGTGTCCATTCGTCCTGTGTGTCTAAGGGCAGCCCTGTCATCTCCATTACAGTACTCAGATCTCCATTCATAATTCGGGCGCACCCTCTCTAACACTGTAAGATCAATGATGCTTCATTTAGGCTTTCCCGAGGAAGGGACACTATATTAGCCATTCACACATGTCTTTTATAAGAGAGAATTATTTATTCAAACATGCTTACAGGCCAAACAACTATGTGCCATTCATCACTGTGCTAGGCCCTGGGAAGACAGTCATGAAAAAAGTCAGAAGAAAGAGTTCTGGCCTATGCAGTGTCCATTCTGATGGGAAGGTAGGGAGTGATGGAGAAGATAAAAACAACAATCATATTAAAATATAAATAAGAGACTCCAGTTTGTAACCGGCTCTGTGAGAGATACTGAGGGCTGAGATGGAGAAGAACAGAAGGGCGTGCAGAGGAAACCGCCTGGAGGAAGTGCGATTTACTCAGACCTACAGGAAGGAAAGAAGAAAAATGGGAAGGAAGCGGGGTGGAGAAAGGGAAAGGGAGAGCATATTCTGGGATCCCGTGGGAGAAATAGCTTATGTGCTTGGCATTCAAATTCCTGGAATAGTCTCTGCTATCTCTGAGAGATAATTTAATACAAAACTAGTGAAAGGAAGCCAGAGGCCCAGAGGGTTTAAAGGACTTCTCTGAGGTCAAATGGCTAATGAACAGAAGAACTCTTCCACACTTCAGTCCAGAATGTGAACTTTTCTTAGAGACTGCAAGGCAGCAGGAAGCAGGGGACTGTGTTGGTTGAAATCCTGGCTTTTCGATTCATAAACTGCTCATCCTTGGGCATGAGAGCTTCTCTGAGCCTCAGTTTTCTTTTCTGTGAAACACAGACAACGTCTACCTCACTGGATTATTACAAGAATTTAATGAGATACTGTGGCACAGTGCCTAGCATATCACAGCTGCTTCAGAAATGCAAGCTCTTGTATTTTTCACCTAGTGCACTTTCCCCTGTACCAACTTGTTGTCAAGTCAAAACAAAGTAGAGCAGAGGGTAAGTTACTCAGCTAAAGGAGGAGCGTCGGCAGAGGGAAGGTTGTAGAATACTGGAATGGAGCCTATTTAGCAACTGCCCATCCAAATCCTAGTGGAGGAAATGGAAAGGCCACTAAAGCGGACAAGTGTCAAAAAAAAAAAAAAAAAAAATCCCCAATTTTGCTCACAGCTTAATCTACTAGTGGTGAATACAGAGCTGTCTACGTAAAACAAACAAAAAAAGATCGCCTGTATCAGTATTTACACTTAAACGTAGCCTGTAAGAAATGGGTTTTACTCTAGGATCGCACTAAACAGAAGAATGACACACTTTGTTATTCAAAACATGCTAAGAGAAAAATGTTAATATGCCACTAAATCAACTGGGAACGAACCACTTATCTGCAGGATATTAAAATGATAGCTGGTGTTAAGGATGCTTCAAAACCAAGCTCATGATATTGGAAGAATCAATAATTAATCCAAGTACTATACAGCTTTTCTCCATTGTCTATGAACAAAACCACAGGTTGAATTCAACCTTAAAATACCCAGAGGCATATTTCATGGATTAAACTGGAGAGCTATCAGTCTGCTCCACAAAACCTCCATGCCCTCCCTGTTGGGGAATGTTTATGGTTCAGACACACACGAACCAGGGCTGACTATTTCTTTGTTTCAGAAGTTCACTGGGTCCCTCTTCTTGCAACCAGAAGGTAAGTGCCATTTCCTATGCAGCTTTTTGAAATGCTTACTTTTATGATTTTTCGCTGTTGCTGCTTTATGGGAGAAATTTTATTTCAAAGTTGCATAGGATGTGAATTAAACTCATTATTCTGCTGCAAACTCATTGTTTAATTGACAGGAAACACGCATCTAAATCATCTTCTATGCATGGCAGAAGCAGCTACATAAATTTAACAATGGGTGGATTATTACTACTTAGCATATTTATAGAATTTTAGATTCAGGAAGCATTTTACAAATCTTTTATTAGTTAATCCTTACAGTTCCGAGTGCATCTGACAGGTGGTAAACAATGCTTTGAGGTTTAAATTGCCAATACCTCAAAACTTTAATGGGGAAAAAGAAATCTATGGCCTTCCTCCTTGCTCCCAAATGTGCCTAGGGCACATTTTTGATGCCTTTTTCTTCTCACCAGAGACTGACTAGAGGCCCAAGAAGCAGAGCTGCAGACACCTGAAACACTAGTAATAAAAGATATATACATATATATATATTGGGTTTTGTCCCAGGTCAGGTGGCCAAAGCCAGGGGAGACCTTCTCACCAAGAGCAAGATGATGTGACGGGATTCTCAGCACAGATACCTCCCAGTAATACAGTGCATAAAAAGGTACATAAAAAAGCAGTCAATTTCCCTAAAACTGTAAGGTAAACTTAGTTTCCAATTCAGATTCTAACAATGTCACACCCGCTGGACTCACTATTTGAGTGATATCACCAGTGAATTACTTCTCTTAAAAATACATGCATGTATATTGAAAAATAAAACCCAGTTTAAACTAAAAGAATGTATATCTTCATTTTTTTTTTAATTCCCAAGTTTTCAAAACCAAGCTCCCTTGAATACCAATTCAAACTTTGTATGAGTGCTCCAAAATACCCCATCTCCAGACACCAGAAGGTGTTGCATAGCAGGGCAAAGAAAGCCTCAATAAACCCAAGTCTAATTCTTCACCCAAACCTTTTTACAGCCCGGGGCCTTCACAGCTAACAAACCAAGAAAAATCAATCCCGCATCACCTTTGGGCCGGGTGTGAGGAGCCGCAGATGCTGCGCCTACTTTCAGAAGACCCCAGTGTGGCACGTCCAGACCACATTCTTGTTTCTTCTGACTGACAGTGACTTTATCCCTCTAATCCCTCCGGCCACCCGCCTCCGCCAGTGTGTGTGTGTGTGTGTGTGTGTGTGTGCGCGCGCGCGCGCGTCTGCTGAGGGACGCCTAGGTAGGAGGGTGCTGAAGACACCCGAAGTATTCTGGAAGCAAGCACCCTTGGGCCCTGTGCCTTGTCAGAGCAGCTGGGCTAGCCGTCAGGAGGTCAGGGAAAGGTAACCAGGTCACCCTCCTTTCAGGGGTGCAAAGGGATGCACTAAGCTCTCGCGTCCCCCTGAGTCTGAGGATGTGGGGGCTGCGGGTGGGCAGAGAGACCCCCCCACCCTGCCCACCGTAATCCCGCCCACCCTGCGCGGCTCCTCCCGGGCGCACTCCCGCCCGCCCCGCCCCGCGCGCCGCCCGCGCGCCGCCCGCGCTACCTGGGGACGCTGGAGGCTCGGCGGCGGCTCTGGGTCCCGCCGGGCGGCCGAGGCTGGCGCGGGCTTTGTAAAGCCGCGGGGACGGCGCCGACCCCGCCCGCCCCGCCTCCCCCGCCCGCATCCTGGGCCGCCGTCCGCGCTCCGACACCTCGCTCCCCGCCCTGCTGCCGCCGCCCTGCGGGGCGGGGACTGCGGGTCCCTCCCCATCCTCGCGGCCTGTGGGACAGTCCTGCGGGCGGGGCCCCCACGCCTAGGCGGGTCCCGGGAGCCCTGGACGGCCTCCCTCCGCCCCCCGGGGCTGTCACCCGCTGGCGCGTGGCGGCCGTGCCGGGACTCCGGTCTTGGGACCCGGCCCCTGTGTCCCCAGTGCCTACGGCCTGGCCCTTCTACTCACAGGGCCGGACGGGTCGCCCCTCCTGGGGGCCTCCCCAGCACCCACCTCTGGGGTTCGCGGGGGCGCCAGCGGGGGCATCTCCAGCAAAAGGACGCCAAGTCCGCGGAAAGTTTCTGGCAGTGTCAAGGGTCAGCCTTTTCTTATAGGGACGTTCTTTAGCCAAGTGATGGAGACTCAGAGATTCCATCAGCAGGTTCTGCTGACATCACAAACCACACATGGCTTGGTGTCCTGTCATGTCGTTTACACAAAGACTCTCCATCCTTACTACAGCCTTCTTCTGCACGTTCACCTTTGGAGGCCCCAGGCTAGTGACATTTCAGCGAAAGGGTGTAAGAAACTTAATTTTTAAATCAACAATTAATATTAGAAACCCGCACGTTTATACGTTTGCTGTGCACCAAGCTCTAAGTGTGGTCACCTTTGAATAGTTCAGACCTTCCAATGGTCAAGATGATCCAGGTCAGTCACTATCTGCCACTTCCTCATCTCCAGAACTTTTGGTCTCTTTACTCTTCTTTTTCATTTTCCCTTTGATGTGAAGGAGAGGTGAAAATAAGATGCAGCAAGATCAGTTTGAAGAGCTTTTAACAGCTGTTGTAAAACTTTATGGGAGAGGCACTCTGGAATCATTGAAAATTACCTGTACACCTTACTGCAGTTTTACCTTTTTTTTTTTTTGCTTGAGCTTGCATAATGAAGGGCTAGAGGTAGCTATTATTTTTAGCAGAAATAATGCTTTTCTAAGAATTAAGTAGATTTAAAAATTATGATATAGCTAGGATGTTAGATCAGGGTAAAACTCTATTGACAGAAGACTGAACCAAACGAGCTGATAGTATAAGAGATCTAGCAACTCTTTGGAGTAGTAAAATTGGTTTTGTCTTGGAGTTTGGACAATACAAACAGATATTTTGAATTTTGGGAGGCGAAGGATGGTGGATCACTAGAGGCCAGGAGTTCGAGATCAGCCTGGCCATCTTGGGGAAACCCCATATCTATTAAAAATATGGAAATTAGCTTGGCATGGTCATGTGCCAGTGGCTGTAGTCCCAGCTCTTCTGGAGGCACCTTGAACCCAGGAGGGATATTTGTATTATTTAGGAGCTTTATTGTCCTAGTTGCCATTTAATGAATTATTTCCTTTTCAATATCTCTATTTCCTTCAACTGATTCTGTTTCTAATAAGATATAATTTCAAGATTGCTCAAAGCTTTGGACATCTATTCTTTTCTTCTTCTTCTTCTTCTTTTTTTTTTTTTTCTTTAATGTTTTAGTGATAAGGTCTCACTGGGTGGCGCAGGCTGGACTGTAGTGGCACTATCATAGGTCACTATAACCTTGAACTTCCACCCTCAAGCCATTCACCTTGACTATCCAAAGTGCTGGAATTACATGTACGAGTCACCACACCTGGTCTCATTCATTCCTTTTTTTTTCTTTTTCTTTTTCTTTTTTTAAATTTTATTTATTTATTTTTTTTGATGGAGTCTTGCTCTGTTGTCCAGGCTGGAGTGCAGTGACGTGATCTCAACTCACTGCAACCTCCACCACCTCCCACATTCAAATGATTCTCCTGTCTCAGCCTCCCAAGTAGCTGGGATTACAGGTGCACACTGCAATGTCCAGTTAATTTTTTGTATTTTTCAGTAGAGACGGGATTTCACCGTGTTGCCCAGGCTGGTCTCGAACTCCTGACCTCAGGTGACCCACCCACCTCGGCCTCCCAAAGTGCTGGGATTACAGGCGTGAGCTACTGCACCCGGCCCCTAGAATTATTCCAAGCCAGCAAAGATTTTTGATGTTGTTGTTATTCTTTCTTTCATATCCCATATCTAATCCATTAGAAAATCCTGATACCACCATCTTCTGAAGGTATTTCATATCCCAAGCCCACTCTTCCAAACTAGCATTGTTCACTTGGATTTGCAAAAATGCCTCTAAACTTGTCTTTCTGCTCATAGTCTTGCCCGTATGGTCTGTTATCCAGATAGCATTTAAAGTGACACCTTTTGAAAGTGTATATAATAATTCACGTCAATCCTCTGCTCAAAAAACAAACAAACAAACAAACAAACAACCCTCAAGGGCTTTCTACTGCTCTCAGAATACAATACAACATGGCCCTGTCTGTCAACGCCTTGCCTGCTTGCCACCTCAGCTCTCTCACCTCCTTCTGTACCACTGTCCTCTCCCACATCTTGTCACAGACTCTCTGGCTTTCTTTTGCTCTTTAGACCTCATTCTTCTGTCTCTTGACCTTTGAGCTAGAACTCTTCCTGTAAATATTTAGAGTCTTGCTCCTCAGTTACATCAGATGTCTACTCTCATGTCTGCCATTGGAGAGGCAGTCCCTCAGCACCCATTCTACAAACAGCCCCCTTTCTCAACACCCTCATTCTTTGTCTCCTTAATTTACTTTAGTTTTCCTTTTAATAACATGCATGTATGCAGTTTGCTGTTCTCCCGCTACAGTGAGAACAGCAACTTGGTTACAGTGCCAGGAACATAGAAAGCATTCAATAAATATTTGTTGAAAGCAAGCATATAAATTATATTATATAATGAAGGTCTGCATTCCCACAAGATTCATGTGTTGAAACCCTAATCCCTGAATATGATTGTATTTAGAGATAGGGCCTTTAAGGAAGCAGCTGGGCCCTGATCTGAAGTATTTGTGTCCTTATCAGAAGAGACATCAGGAGCACTCACTCCCTCTTTTCATATGCATACACAGAGGAAAGGCAGTGTGAGCCCATACTGGGAAGGTGGCCATCTGCAAGCCAGAAAGGGAGCCTGAACTGAATCAGCTGGCACCTTGATCTTGGACTTTCCAACCTCCAGAACTGTGAGAAACCAATTTATCTCATGTAAGCCACTCAGTGTAGATATTTTGTTATGGCCAGCCCAAGCAGACTAAGACAAATTAGACAGAATATAGTACAAAAGAAACAAGGAGTTTAGATAGAATCTACACTCACACAGTGTCACGAGTCATTTCAGGAACACTTGTGCAATTGAATGGTGTAATGGTATGACCTTTAACCAGTAAATAACCCTTTGCAACACCTCTCAGAATAATTGAGGCTTCAAGAATACGCTTATCTTAACCTGAGAGTACAATAAATGCTCAAGATGAACGAATACCTTTTACAGCTTTTTTGTTATTTTCTCTAAAGTCATGAATGGTTGAGGCTCAGAGGAGAAAGAATTATCTAGTTACTATAGGGAAAAAAACGCTTTATGAAAGTTTCCTACTGATCACAATGAAGGAGTCACATGCAGCTGGGTGCCTAGAACATGGCCATGACCTGTTGCTATTCAAGCAAAATATCAAATGTTTCCAATAACAGCTTCAGCTACCTACCACAACTGTTTATATTCTTGGTCTCCAAAGTAGGCCATGAGAAATAAATACTAGAGCTTCCACTTATATTTTTTATTAAAAAAGAAACAGCCTCTGCAAATGTGCAATAAACAGATTGAAATTGCTGCCCTCATTTGCCCAGAGGTCAGCTGGTCTCTTTTTCTCCCTTTCAGAGGTGTCCTGAGGAAATATCGGGAGATTCACAGCATAGAGGGGCTAACACGTGGTCTCTACAATTCTTTCATTTCCACTGTGTTGCCTCTTATTGATGTTTATGTGTGTTCGCTTAAGGAACTGAAGAGTCTGTTATCCAGTTTTAACCAAGGAAAAGTATCAGAATGGAAAAGTGGCTCACAAGGATTTCTGCAGAGAAGACAGTACTGGTAATACAAGTTTAAGCAACAACAGGAAATCAGTGGAGCTGACACATTTCCTACTGTATTCTTAGCCTAATAGGAGAGGTTAGCAACACTGATGATCTTTCTAATTCAGACTTTAAAGAAATCAGCTCCTCCCTTCCATCGAGATACAGATTTACATTTACTTTTATTAATGATGAACCTTGCCTTTAATATATATATAGTATTTTTTTGTTGTTAAAAACATTTATTCTGATACATTCTATCATAAATTAGTACAAGTTCCGCTCTGCTACAGATTCATCTGTGATGAGCCTTGTGCCATCCAACTGGTGACTGAACGATGTTCCATCTCTTGAGATGTAGGCCAACGATAATTTGAAACGTGGCAAGCAAGATATTAATAAATACGATATGTTTCATCATTAAGTGATTTTTCAATTTTATGTGTGTGTGTTTTATAATGTACAATGGTGGGTATAATAAATAAGCAATCTTATTAACAAGTTAACAAATGAATAAATATTGAGACATACAATGAATATTTCTAACTAATGCAGTGCATTTTCAGATAAGTTTGGAAACCACTGATTTACATATACGGAGGTAAAATAGTTTTTTTAGAACATAAAACCCTAGTCTGGAAGGAGAAGAACAAATAAATCCAACTTTGTGTGTGTGTGTGTGTGTGTGAGACAGAGTCTCACTTTGTTTACCAGGCGAGAGTGTGGTGGTGTGACAGCTCACTGCAACTGCCTCCCAGGTTCAAGAGATTCTCATGCCTCAGCCTCCCGAGCAGCTGGGACAACAGGCACAGCTAATTTTTGCATTTTTAGTAGAGACAGGGTTTCATCATGTTGGCGAGGCTGGTCTTGAACTCCTGGCCTCAAGTGATCTGCCTACCTTAGCCTTCCAAAGTGCTAGGATTACAGATGTAAGCCACCATGCCCGGCCCAAATGCAACTTCTTAATTACAGAATGTCTACTAAGGGTATGGATTATTCAGCAACTTTCTATATTTTTCTTCTCTCCTATGCCTTTTAATCATTTCTCAATTTCAAGAAAACTGAGAAGAAAGTTTGTTAATTTACCATGATATTTGGAGAGAAGATTTAATTTACCAAATAAAAGAAGTTTGAGATTCTACTTAGGGGTTTTCAGTTTTGAATTCCTACAGATGATAATATGACTTGAGATTCACTCATCTGCTTTAAATTTATTGATTTTTCTCTTACAGTGGAATGTACCCATAGGACTTGAGATGTGAAGTAATATTCAAACATGGTCAAATTCTTCTCACATGTAAGAAAGGTTTGTCCTACTTTTTAAAAAAACTGCCTTCCTCCCACTCTAAAATTTTACATGTTCATTGGCAGCATCAATTGATACATTTTTATATTCAGCCAGATATATTGTGTAACAATTGATACAATATTTTAATTAGGACTGTCTAGTTCTAGTTTCTTAGCTAGGTATCATCACATCCTAAAATGTTGAGGTTGATGGGATCCTTGGCTACCATTCATTGTGTGAATGAAGATGCTGCGTTCCGAGATGCCTAAGGGCCTGCTTATGGTGAAACCACTAGATCCTGGCAGAACTGAGACTGGACACCAAGCCTTTCCCATTCTGTGTATTTTCTACCGCAACATGCTGCTGCAGAGTAAGCTTGATGAGAATCTTGTTTTTCATCTCAAGTATGAGTTAGAGAAGAGTAGGATGCCTTCGGCTATGCCTCATTGTGCTCACACACCCTGACCCATGGTGCCTATGAAGGAAGAGGGATCTCCTAGATATTTGTTTATTTTATAAAGGATAAAAAATAAGAGAAGACCTTATAGATTATTTTATTTTTCTCTTTGGGGTCCTAGAAATTAACTTACTGCTAAGACACTGCCAGCTACTATTTTCTCAATCAGAACTTTGACTTTTATAAAAAAAACATTATTTTGGTAAGATGGTCCTAGTGAAAAAAAGTAGTAATAAAATTATCAGTAAGACATAGGCAGGAGACATACTTTAGTTGGTAGGGATTATTGGTTACTGCTTAGCAATAATACCTAATTATTTGGTAGAAAATTTTTAAGGAGAGTGAACAGAAATCTAATTTACCGAGATACTTAAAATAGGACTAAATTAAATAGTGAAGAGTGTATTGTAGAGATAATCTAGTTGCCACGATGGCCTTTCCATAGTTACAGCTTTTATTGTTCTCAAAATGTGTGTGTTCTTTACTCTTTTATGAAAAAATAAAGATTTTCTTTTTCCCAGGGGCATGAAGTTATCCTGCAATTTAGTTGTTAAAATACACTGAATATTTTTTCTTTGTTACTTCTAGGACACTCATATTTATTCTGGAAGTCACCTTAGTTCCTGTGTTTTCCCTCTGCATTTGAATTTCTGGTTCCAGACTCCGGATTTTAAGCTTGTTAGTTATTTCTCATGATATTCCTCATAATGTTAATATGAGATTTTTATGCCCTGGATTAAAGAAAAAATTGTCAAGATTTGGTTGTAGTCTTACCTTTTTAACTTTGATACTTTTTTTTCTCTCAACCTTGGAAGCTGCAATAGGGTGGGATATATTTGAAAGGAATTTGGAAATTTATTTGTAGTTGTTACAAAGGTGACTTGTAAATTCTATAACGAAATTCCCATGGATTGTGCAAAAGATTCATTTCATTTTCTTATTAACAAAGTCTCAGGGTTTAAAAAAATACGTATTTTTACAGCACTATGCCTTCTGGGTTTTATTACAAAAGAAAACATTGAATAGTAAAATGACATCTCTGTAAAGTCTGTCCAGATGGGTTTTTGTACATCTGGGCACCATCTTTTTTCCTTCCATAAAAGAAGATAAGTCTTTGATTATAAGGATTCTGTCGGTTTTGCTTTCTCAAAATGCAGTGCCTAATAAATTATTTTATGGTTGTAATGTATTCATTTTCCACCTGTAACAAGCTTTGTGAGTAGAAACTGTAGACCCTGGAATTTATTGCAGGGGTTACCTGGAATTCTGGAACCATTATGTTAGAATGCCAATATGAGAACAAGTATTTGACCTTGAGAGGATATCCAAGCCTGAAGGGATGACACCCATAGATATTAATATCATTAAATATTAGTAAATTAAAAATCTGATCCTTCATCTCCCATATATTCCGTTATTTCATGGGATAGATGTGATTGCTGAGTGTACAAAAAATCTATTTGTTTTTAGGCTTTTTGTGTTTTTGTCTTTTTACCTTATGCTTTTATATGTTTCTTGCCCCTCTCTCCATTATTAAAAAGGATGCATTACCTATTTAAAAAAATTATGTTATAATTATGTCACTTCCCTCCTTAAAATGAGGCTCCCATTACACCTAGAATTAAGTTCTCTTAGCATAGGTGGCAAGCTGATAGGACCGGCTCTAACTCTACCTACCTCTCTTATCACTAAGTTTGTTGATAGTAGATGACTCTTTATTTCTTGAAGACAGCTTGCTCATTCTTGACCTTGCATCTGTAAACTTGTAATTCCCTCTGTCTGGAATGTTCAGAGCCCAAAATATCAAATGACTGGTTCCTTCTCAAAGCTCCTTTCCTCCCCACCCATCTAATGTGGCCACGTACCTCTCCAACCTTTCCATATCACTTTAACCTATTTTTAAATGCCAATTTTGAAAATGGTATTATTTATTTATTTACATGTTATGACATAATGTCCATTAAAATGCAATTGCCATGAAATTAGAGACCCTGTCTACATGTTCACATCTGTATAATCATTATTTAGCACAGAACCTAGAACATAGAAGGGGTGCTTGGTAAATACATATTTTTAATGAGAATATGGCTGCAGGGTTGATTATAAGTAGTAATTAAAAGTATGGAATTAAGATCTGTGATCAAATCCTGGTCTTTTGCTGTTGAATTTTTCTCAAGTTTCTTCATTGCTTCAATCACTAATTAAATGGTAAATATACTCATCAATCAGGCCTACGGTGGATATTGTTTTGAGGTGATATATATTAAGTGCTCAGCACATGCCTAGCATATAGCAATTGCTCACTAGATAGTAGCTATAATAGTGTTTCTTCAAAACAGAAGCAGAACAAGATGGGCTGCAGGGCATGTACACACAGAATCCTGAGGCATATCAGAGCTTAAAAACCAGGGAGCAAATTCTTTTTGTTCAAGTTCAAAAGTGCAAACATTCAAAGTTCAGAATTTGGGTAGAGTAGGTGAGAGCAAGAAGCATGGATAAAGGAAAGCGAGAACGCTGAAGACATTGTTTGCTGGTGGGATTAAAGGGCCCTGAGTCCATTTTTATTGGCAGATTGCACATGAGTAGCTCTATTTGGCTTAAAACTCTAGAAGCAAGGCTAGAAACTGTTTCTTTACAGGTAAAACTTATATTACTTTGTTAATTTTTGAAACTATTTTGGATATCTATCTTGTTCTAAATAAAAAAGAAGAACCTAATTTGATTATTCTGTGATGTAAACTATCCTCTTTTATTTGCATATGATTCTTCTCAATTTTATACTGAAAGTTAGTGACGAGATAAACCTTATTTGATCACTTGATGGTAGTTAGTTCTAAGTTATATAGGCACAGTACTTAGGGCTATAGTGAAATAATGGGCAAAAAAAGTCTTTCTGAAAACAGTTTGGTCTTTGATGGCCTAACAAATAAAAAATAGAAACAGGGAACAACAGTGTAGTTATAAGAAAAAACATCGAAACTTGGTTAGAATTCCTTACATGCATTTATGACTTTGCTTTGCCATATTGAATTACATATAGATAGAGGGGTCAGGGCCAAACAAAATATCTCCAGGGCTTGGGTCTCCAAAGGCTTTAATCCAGTCCTCTCTAGACACATTTTTACAAAACAGATTTGAAGATTTTAGATCTCAAATCTCAGGTCCCAGTTGTAAATTTTTAGTCTTCAACCCTAAATAACTCTTCCTCAAATGAAAACAAACAAAACCAAATACCCACACAAGCAAGTCTTTTCTGGAAAGGGGGCATGTGTTGCGGGGAGGGATGTTTAAATTTTCTGTTTCTAATTTTTTAAAGGACTCTGCAAAGTAAATTTGAAGAATTAAAACATTTAAAAAATTATATTCTAATTTCTGGTGTCATTTTACAGTAGTTCCATTCAATATTCTTTTTATATGCATTTCTTTAATAGTCTAGTAATAACAAGCAGAGTATCTGAGCAATTACCAGTTATTTGGGGCCTACATGTTTTTGAAGTTAGTTGCAGTCAGGATAGATTAGGTTATTATGAGGTAACAAACAACCCCAATCTCTCAATGCCTTTGCACAATAAAAGTTAATTTCCTCCTCAGGCAGACTCAGGGGATTTGAGTGATTCTTCAGTTGTCTTCCACAGGGTGACTTGGCAATTGAAGGGGTCTTTCGATTCTGTTGCTCTGTAATCTCAAAATCTCAATTCAAGACTTCAGTGGTTGTTACAATAAAGAAAGGGGACTAGACGGGCCTTTTCACTTTTTCAGCCCTGCTCACATTTCACTGGGCAGAACTAGACCCTGTGCTCCTGCCTAACTGCAAGTCCCCTGGGAAATGATGTTTTCCATGTGCTGTGGAAATATATAGGTTAGCTATGTTTATCATCCCCCACATTAATTTTTTTTTAAGTAAAGGATTTAGCTCAGAGCTGAAAATTATTCAGAAAGGCGTCTTGACATGCTTATAAATGTATAACTAGTACAACTGGATTATTGGCCACCTGAGGATAATTGACAGTCTAAGGAACATGCAAGGATTGCACTAAAGAAAACACATTCTTATGGCAGATTTGACACAGCCAAGTACATTTTCATAATGTCATTAGATTTATGTTCTTCAGCTTCCTTCAGAAAATTGTTTTTTGCTATTTTGTCTAACCTCTCCACTTTGGCAATGGCCTCTACAAGAGTAGATTTAAGTTATTCTAGTCTGTGACGTAGACTTGCAATGCTATGCTGAACTCAGACTATGTCATCAAAAAGCCCAGCCAAACTATTAGTTTGTCTTATGAAATTATTTTTATTACAAAAAGGAATTTTATATGATTCATCTTTATAGTTAATATTAGGTAGAAAAATAACTAGAATATTGCCATTTCCCTTATTTTACCTTTTTGTGTTGGTATATTTCTAATTTGGGTCTTATAATGGGATCTCTGAGCTCAGGTAAGGAATTTTGTACATAGAATTTTGTATTGTAAGCATCACTGTTTTACACAACTTTTTCAACCATGACCAAAGGGTTCACAACATGACCAGTGGTTAATTTTAGTGAATTATTTAACAAGTTAATTATCTACAATTTCCTCAGAACATGTGGTCCTTCCTTAGGTCAATTATTCATTTCACATTTCTTAACTACATGGCTTATGGTAAAGAAAGATACGTGAAGTTTATTTTTTCCCAGCATATACAAAAATAATGGTATATATTTCATAAAAAAAGTGATGATTCGATATATATGTATCACTAAATAATTATCACAATGAATATAATTAACACATCTTTCACCTCAGAGTTACTTTGTTTTTTTTTTTTTTTTTGAGAACACTTAAGATCTACTATATTCTCAAATTTCAAATATACAGTATGGCATTATTAATCATAGTCATCATGCTGTATATTAGATTCCCCAAACTTACTCAACTGAAAACATGAACCCTTTGACCAGCGTCTCCCAGTTTCTCCCTCTTCCCAGCCCTTGGCAACCATCATTCTATTCTCTGCTTTTGTGAATTTGACTTCTTGAAATTCCACACATAAATGAGATCATATATTACTTGTCTTTTTGTATCTGGCTTATTTCACTCAGGATAATGTCCTCTAGTTCATCTATGTTGTCAAAAATGGCAGGATTTCCTTCCTTTTTTTGTGGTAGAATGATATTGTGTTGTATATACATTTCACATGTTCTTCATTCATTCATCTGTCAATGAACACGTATGTTGTTGCCATTTCTTGGCCGTTGTGAATAATGCTGCAATGAACATGGGAATGCAGACATCTTTTTGAGATACTGATTTTATTTATTTTGAACATATGCCCAAAAGTAGGATTGCTGGATCAAATGGTAGTTGTGTTTTAAATTTTTTGAGGAACCTCAATACCATTTTCCTTAATGGCTATACTAACTTACGTGTAAATGTCCAACAGACCATGAAAAGTTCCTCAAAATCACTGATCACCAACCCAAACTTAGTAGCTTTACAATAATATACCAAGGAAGTATAGACAATGATGTAAATTCTTGTTGTTGCAGTTTTAAAAATTGTTGTTACAGAATCCCTGAAAAATGACATATTACCTCTTCCTCTCCGGGTTACCTTGTTTCCAATTATTATGAAGATGACTACCATTTATCGAACATGTTCTTTTTTCCTAGCATTGTGTTAAGTGCTTCAATGACATCATCTAAACAGTACAATTATGTCTATTTATGGATGAGAAAAATGTATCTAAGTCTATGTATCTGGTAGGGGGAAAACTAGCATTTCACCCAGCTGTTTGTCCTATAGCCCACCAGTTCATAACCATTTGTGTCATCCCTGTTCTCCTTCATCTTCCATTTCTTTTAAAAAGCAATGCAGCCCTTAAAAATGTACTCCTGTAAAATCACCCTTGTACATAAGTATCATTTTTGTTTCAATTGAATAGAAGTTTTAAAAGATGGTTTGGCAAACCAGAAATGTAATAGTGTCGTATGTCTCAGAAGTCTTGGGTGTACAGAATTCTAAGTGAAAAGCTGAGGTGTTGATATGTCTACTGGATTTTTACATAATAAAAATCAGCTAATAAATATTTAACATTTTAAAAGTCTAGCTGCTGTGAAAGAGATGTCCGTTTTATTATTTTCATAATAAAAACCAAATAAACAAAACAGTCTAAAAGATGAGCTCTTTGAAGGCATATTCCATACAATATGTCTCCTAGGGTCTTGAATATGATAAATCTTCAGTAAGTTTTTAATATATGATGGGAACAGTGGTTTTGAAATAGACCGTAATGTGTTGTTTTACTCCAAAGTCTATTTGGGTGAAATTCTCATATTCTCAAGTTACTTTATTTGATTCCCAGTGTAAATATTTAAACTTTTAAATTTTCATGAAACAAAATTAAAGCAAGAGGTATTTTGGCTACATGTCAGATAGTTTTGGTTTCAGATAGTGAAACAGGAAGTATTCCTGCATTGTAAGCTATCTTTATTAAGATAATATATTAGTCATATTTTCTAAAAGGCTCATAGGTTTTTAAATTTTCAGAGAGAAAATGGTTTTATACTTATTTTATGTGCATAATCCTCATGAATATGATACTAATTGGACTACAGCAAATGGAAAATAATAAAGGAAACAATGAATATCAGATTTGTATATTTGCTTCTTTACAAAAATCAATTCCTAAAATGGATGGAATATAATTTGGTACTATCAAAATCTTTGTGGTTAAATTTACTTTTAATCATTTTGCTTTATTATCTTTGGTGGCTAGAAAACCTTTGATTAATCTCTGTGAAAAGAAATTAAACTTTAAACCTTACACACTAAAAAGAAAACGCTTCCAAGGTACATAGTGAATAAGCTTATTAACGCTAAAATTAATCAGTCAACACTAGCAAATTCATGGTTAGAAAACTATGCTGATAATTATATAATACTTATATTATGCTCCTATTTGATTTACTCTGTTTGCTAATTTCTCAGTAATAATAATTCATTATATTTTTGATAGCCTATAATTTCTATTGCAAAGATTTCAATTTGCACTCTTTACATACTTTTGGTTTTATGACAGAATTTTAAAATGATATGCAAACTTGAGTGTAGAGAAATAATTATGCAGATACAAGAATTACGATAGATAATTTCCAAAATAAGCAAATTCATCTTCACCCTCAAAGCACAATAACATGGAATGGAATGGTATGGGTTTCATTTCTACCTCTATCACTTATTAGTTTAAATATTTGTGTAATTATTTAACCTATCTAAACCTTAGTTTTCTTATCCGTAAAATAAGGGTAATTGAAACTTCTACTTCCTAGCTTCCTTGTGAACATTAATGAAGTATAAGCTACCTTAATGCGTTTAGTGCTGACAAAGTGTCTGACACATGGCAAGAACTCAATACATCTTAGCTATCATTTTTATTAACATGTCAGTAATTTTTGAGGAGTAAAATTTCATTTGGTTATTTTGAAGTTTATGTAGACATAAATATGTCCATGTTGATTATGAGGGACCTGATAGAACAAATATTAAATACATTGAGGATGTTTCTAACAGTTGTGGTTTATTGGTAGCATTTATAACAGTAATATAAAATACTGCTCACAATAATGAAGATCCTCATGAACAAATCATATTTGTAATAATGAGTCTAATTACAATGGATTAATAGCATAATTAGAATTGTGATAACTATTTAAAAAGTGAGTTAGAAAATATTAACATTATATATGTGTTAATATAGATTGTTTATGCCAGTATGGAATTGCAAATGTGTGAAAGTTAGGAGATAGCACTCAAGGAATTTATGTTGCCTGAAAAAAGAATTGCATGTAGGAAAAACAACCCTCAACCAGAGAAATAGACGTGCCTGAAAATAAAAAGACATTTTCTTAAAGAAAATGTCCTGGAATCACATGGTAAGTCAAGAGAGGGCAGGACATCCCACTGGGAGTCAATATTGTGGTATTCTTTCATAGCATGCAGAGTACTGGACTATTAACATTTGACAAAGACTCTATTGAAGCAACACAGAGATAATTTGCATGCAAGTCAGGAGAAATGCTTATGCCACAACACTGCATTTTATATAAAACGAAATTATGAAAATACCATTTTATTAAGACCGTTTTTTGGAATCACAACTGAAATTTCTTCCTTTTTTTCCTCCTTTTTCTTGAGACAGAGTCTTGTTCTGTCTCTCAGGCTAGAGTGCAGTAGCATGGGCTGGGCTCACTGCAACCTCTGCCTTCCTGGTTCAAGCAATTCTCCTGCCTCAGCCTCCTGAGTAGCTGGGATTCCAGGTGCCTGCCACCACGCCGAGCTAATTTTTGTATTTTTAGTAGACAGGGTTTCACCATGTTGGCCAGGCTGGTCTTGAACTCCTGACCTCAGGTGATCCACTCGCCTAGGACTCCCAAAGTGCTGGGATTATAGGGGTGAGCCACTGCGCTTGACCGCAACTGAAATCTCCGTGCTTCCTCTGTTCTGTGAGATCTTATTGGATACGTTCATTATGAACTGACCATATACGAAGGAAAAATAAAGTAACCAGGAATGAGTGATTTCTTTACAGAGATAAAAATTTGAGATTAATAATGAGTGAAAGGGTAACAAGTCAGAATTTTATCATCACTAATAACTTGTTCCAAACCTTTTTCCCTGAAAAAAATAATACTTTGTTATAATTGCATCAATTATTTTATTTGACCACTATTTTAAACTCAATCAGTTAAAATTGGTAGAAGACTTCATAAGTGCTATGAATAGGTATGGAACTGTAGGATGAATCAGGCACACAGACCTTGTTTTCAAAAAGCTTATGGTCAGAAGGAATGTTAAGAGTATGTGATTAGGCAGGAAGAGATCAAGCTCTAAGAGATGTACTGTGAAGTCCATTATGCTATAAACTGGCAAAATGATATGTAAGTGCTAGTTCTTCTGATAAGATTCAAGATAATGATCTGTGGGCTATTTACAGAGATAATGTAAACTCATACACTTAAGCTCTTCTTACTGTTATGTTGTAGCAATCATTCCTTTATTCATCCATATATCAAACATTTATAGAATATCTGCTCTGCCAGGCATGGAGCCTATAAAACTGAGTTAACCTTCCATGGGGTTCATAGTGTAGTAAGAAAGACATCACACTTTATTGTAGTTTATTTCCTTGTCTCAGTGCTAGGATTGAAATACAAACCAGGAGTTTAGGGGCAAATGGGCCGTAAGTTTAGGGTACAAGCATAATAATTGTTAGGTTTGGCTTAAAAATGATCAATTTAGAAATACGGAGATTTAAATCTTAGGGATCATAAAATTGACCTTCTTCATTTTACACAAGACAAAGTGTTTAGAGAAGATAAATGATTTGCTCAAGGTCACATGGGTTATGGGCAACTGAACCGACAGTCGGATCCGCCTCTGGCTCGTTCAGTTCCCATTCATTCCTCTTCTGATCAAGCCCATTACCTCAGGAGGGTTAATATTTAATATAAATGTTTTATGTAGAATTTGAGCCAAAGAAAACATGCTTAAATGGCTATTTTAAAGGAAAATAAATTAGTGATATGAGCTGCTTAATAGTAGGTACCGAATTAGAAATAGACTTACTCTGCAAAGACCAACAAAGGAATTAGTGCAACTCTATAAAGATATTGTCTTACAAATTAGAGAGTCATCGATATTCTACATGACTCTGATGTGAATGCAGAGAGACATTTTGTAGAATATTAAAAAATGTAAAAGCTGGGGGCAGTTTTATAAATCCAATGGGAAGATTTCCATGCCGAGTCAGAGGCGAATACAAATGGAATTGCTTTTTCACATTACAATTCCTTGTGATACGGCTAAAGTAGGCTCTTAATAAATTAAGGCAGTCTTCTCTGTCTACTTTTTTCTTCTTTTGCCATACAGGAATCTGTAGACCTATATTCAACAGCTGATAGAAAAATAATATTAGAACTGTAGAATAGTTACTATGATAGCACAGTCTGGAAGCATGGTATCTTCTCTGTCATCGAGTAGCTATTGACTTAGGACAGGTTACTAAATCTCACTGGGCCTTAGTTTCCTCATTTATAATGTGAAATATGTAATATAAAACTACTTAAGGCTTCTTCCAGCCTAAAAACTCGATGTTTTTGCAGTAGATATTTGCTTCATCAAAACGTACCCCCACAAATGGTTAGCTGAGCTCTGTGTTCTACTTAATAGGCATTGGTAAATAAAGTTGCTGATAGCTAAGAATAGAAAGAAAAATGATAGCTCAGTCATTTTAATGAGAATGCTGTAAGCATATGCAATGGTTTATTATTAAACCATTCCACTAGTGGAGAAATTGGAAAAATCACAATAAAAATTTTCAATTTTCCATTTCAGTAACTTTATTGAATTGCCAAGGCATATAACAACAGCCAAAGTTGATACATTAAATGTGGATGTTTAAGAACAAAGTTAATATGTAATATTATTGTTTCTCATTTTAGTCCTTTTCTGCCAACCCCCTCCAAAATTAAATAAATCTTTCTTACTTATTGCTAAAAGTGTCTTACTATTTCTGATAGTTTGAATATTTTTTCAGTTAATTCTTTATTCTTATGTAAAGCTTGTAAATCACAATGGATTTCTATTTCTTTACTGCCAAGTATAATACAATGTCAATATTCCCTTCCTTTCCAGAGTCTGTCTTATGGTTTCTATTTTCAGTTTATGATCCTTGCATCTATATTTGGTAAAAGTCTGCTTATGTTTTTCAAATCTGATGTAAGGCAATCTTTTAACAAAATGTTTCTGAGTGGAACCTAAAGCAATCTGAATTATTATAATTTTAGATATGTACTTCCCAAGAAAGCAATATAATTTTTTTTTCAAGGACAGAGTTGCTATTTGGTTTCAAGTGTTGTTACATTTTATGTACTCACACTATATTTAATAATATTCTCATCTTTTTCTTTGACTATCAGGAACTGCCTGCCTCCTGACCCAGATTCTCTCTTTCTGCTTCCATGCCAGAACATAGGCAATTTCTTCTGGGCTCTAGGTGCTGTTCGCTGCATCTACTGTCGGCCTTTATTGTGACCACTAGGGGTCTTTGGCTTTGCTAAACAATTTTTAACAATTTTTTAGAAACAAAAAATTTTTTGTTTTTGTTCTAACAATTAATTAGAAAGAGCAATTTTGCTATGACATTACACAAAGAGCTTATTATACCTATGTTCCTTTACCTTAAAAATTCTCAATAAATAAGTATGATCCACAAGGGCACATGATCATTACTACTTAAGGATGATCACTGATGGCCTGAATTTTTTGCTAGAGAGGAGATTGTCAGGCTTTGGTGGCTGAGATCTCCGGAATCTCAGCCCTATTCTTGTCCTTTCTGAGGTTTGGTTGCTCATCCTCTTTAATTCTACAAGAAACTCTCGGATTCTTCTAATTTTCGGCTTAAATTATGCATTTTCTCTTTCGTGCTTGCAGCCCAAGAATGCTTGCTGTCTTTGTCAGTGTGGGCTGCTGTAACGAGTTACCATAGAATGGCTGGTTTAGACAATAAGCATTTATTTCTTACAGTTCGGGAGGCTGGAAGTCTGCGATCAGGGAGCCAGGATGGTTGGGTTCTGATAAGGATCCTCTTCCTAGCTTGTAGATAGCTATTCTGTCCTTTATCTTATGAGTTCACTAATCCCAGCATGATGCTTCACCTTCCCAAGGCCCTGCCCTCAAATAATGGCACTGGGGAATGGGGACTCAGCATATGAATTTTGGAGGAACACAAACGTGGTCCATAACAAATACGTACGATACCTTGCTATATTATTTTGCTCTATTTGTATAACAGAATAACACATTACCTATACTAAAATAATACACATGAATTCCATTGTTATTAACTGCAAATGCTGGGAGGAAGGAATTTGACTTCTTCCCATTCTATCTCTTTAGTCAATGATAGCAGAATCAATATCTCATTTGTTCCTAGGTTCTGATGTCAGCTGAAGAGAGAAATGGTGTCTTTCAGAGTGTCCTCAGCTTACCTTTCTGTCTGGAGAGTGCTTACTCAATTCAAAAGTGAAGGGTTTTTGAGAGAAGAAGACCCAATTTTCCTATTTTGCTATTCCAGTGGTTTTTGGCAAGCCAGGACACCCGCTCGTCATTTCTGACACTGATCTAGTGGCCATGTTTGCCTTAGCTGAGCCAGGAACTGCACCTGTGCAGACTCTTTGTTGGGCCAGTCGAGTCTCTGCTCATTTACTAGGAAACTTCTCTTTCTCTTCTGAGTTTTCCAATATCTGATTTATACATGGATTTCTCCTATAAAATGATGACAGTGTGGATTTTGATTTGACTTTTCTCCAAGATGATGCCGCTGAAATTATCCTTCTTATTTTATTATTATTTCTATAAAGTCATGTATTTAACTGGACCCTTTCTAACTACACAAATTATCTATATCTGTGGAGTCTTCACTGCTCCTTCACCAAGAAACCTTACACCACAATGGAGCATAGTGGTTATACTATGTAATTTTGAAACTTATAACATATAAAAATATATCTGTGGTTTAAAAAATAAATTCAAGGTCCTTTTCTGATGTGAAATTATGTGTGTGAAGATGCACTATAGAAAGTAAAATAAAAAAGCCAACCAAAAAACCCGAGTATGGGGTGGGGCTGAAACTCCATGTGTTTGATACTTCTCTTATTTTCTGTGGCAGCTTTGAGAGCTACTCTATTCCCACCCCAATACTTGGGGTTACCTAGAGCACAGTTTGCAAACTACTCATCTCAATATTGTTCACTTAACATTTAACCATTTACTATCCTTAAATATTTCTCACAGTGCAACCATATTATTATATTTTGCATGGTTATTTAACTTTCCAAGTATATATATTGACTTCCAACTAGGTTGTAATTTTCTTGAGAGTAGAAACACTATCTTGTATCTCAGAAAGGAGCCAAATAAAAATCCAGATAAACAAAAATAGTACTCATCTGGTGAATATGGCACTCCAGCAATAATTATTAATTGATTGTTGATTCTGTCTGGTTTTAGACTCAGAAGAGGAAACCATTCAGGAACATGGACATGAATAGGCAGTAAGTCTAAGTAGCACAATCAGGTGGTAAGTTGGGCTCTTGCTCTGAAAGCTCAAGATATGGATCCTAGGCTGCTGGCATTCTTACAGAAGAATGCCATCAGGCAGTGATTCAGAAAACACTGTGTACTTTTTACTAACGGCAATATTTACTTGATATAACTGAACTGATCGGCGTATAAAAGACTCAGGATATGACTCTACTTATTCCAAGTGTGATTCTGATGTGAGCAAAGCCTCAAACCACAAGTGGAATTGATATCAGATGCTGTCCTTATCCTTTCATAGAACACTGTTTACTACCCAAGAAATCAGAAAAGATATGGGAAACTAAGTTCTCTTATCAGAACTAGCAATGTGACTCATTACATGAGAATGAATGGGCAGTATTATGAGTAACACTTCAATAGTCAGCTTAGGAGTGTTATTTATCCAACATACACTATCTGAAGATGGTTGTGTTTTTCAATATGTTTTATAAGCAGAAACCACTTATTTCTCTCAATGTGAACTAATTGTTTTATAAAGGAAGGATAAACATATAACATATGCTATAGGATGAAGCTTCTTTAATATCTATTGTAAAGCTCTAACTTGTTATTTTTAAAAAGTTAAAACTAGCTTGAACAAAGATCATATTGGAAATATTTAGTGGGAAGTGCTCATATAGCAATCTATAGTAAAAAGTAGTATATTCTTCTACTATATAGAGTAGAAAGTAGTATATTCTTTACTACTTTCAGTACTATACAATATAGTATATTCTTTTTACTATAGAAAGAATATAATAGACATATTCTTTCTATTATATTTAGTATAATGTGATTATATAGTGATCTCCTGTTGCTTATAAAAGTGCCTTCAATTTTTGAAAGCCTAGGTAGTACAAAGAACTGGTATCATTATAGAGGAATTACACACTGCTGGCCTTTTGACAAAAGTGTCCAGGCAGAATTTTTGAATCCAATTTTTGTTATTAATAATATAAGGTATGCACACATGCTCATCTTCTGAAGAGTGCCTCCACATGTGTGATCTTATTTCCTTTTACAAATACTCTGTGCAGTAAAAATGAGCAGAAATGGCTGTGATCCTTTTACCGCTTGAGCAGCTGAAGAACAAAGAAGTGGTTATTTGCCACAGTCACAAATGGATTGGGTTGAAATGAAGATCTCTGGTCTCCTAGCCCCATGCTCTATTCATGAGCCATGGAGTCTCAGTCTTGCTTCCCCGCTGGCATCATGGATGTGAGAATGAGACACACTTTATGGATAATCACGGATCACAGTTCTAGAGATTTTCATAGGACATGTGTATGTGTGTTGGAGGGGATGATATTTAAAAGGGGATGTCTCAGAATTTTGGTGGGGTTACTGAGTCTGGTTTTAAAAACCTCTAAGAAATCCCCTACTCTTTTAAAATCATAGTAGCATTAATGCATTTTCTGTGCTTTTCCCAAGTCTTTCCTTCTATACCTCCTAAGTTTTTCCCTGGGAGTCCGGAAATCTTTTTACTTTGGAAGCTAAAATGCTTCCTCGTTAGACTTACTTTTTATAAAATATATGTTGGCTGTTTCATTTATACAGTGAGCCCTTTGCCATATTGATTATTTTGGGTTTGCTTCGAAGCCAACCTGATGTCCAGTGAAACCCAACCTCTCTCTCCTGACAGATTGTGACCTGGCTTCTGTACATTTCCCTACACCCTTGAAAGAGCACAGTGTGCTCCTCTCCTTTCTGCTTACTCCCTGAATCCTGGCTGAATCAGCCAAATATTTTCCATGCTAACAATAGTAATGAGTATGAGGTAGCCCTGTCTTCCTGGGGAGGTGGTCCAAGAATAAAGGAGAGGTGGAGAGAATGTGTCTCTGTCCATTGCTGGGACAATGCAGTATCATTTTCTCCTCCTTGTGAGATACCGAGACACCAAAGGGATACGACTGAGTTTCCAAAGAATGTACGAAAGCATGATCATAGCTGTGATGTGAAGCAGTCTGGGATGGGGAGAGTGGGTGTCTTAGTCCATCTGGGCTGCTGTAACAAAATGCCATAGAATGGGTGACTTATAAACAAAAGAAATGTATTTTTCTCAGTTCTGGAGGATGAGAAGTCCAAGATCAAGTTGCTGGCAGATTCTGTGTCTAGTGATGGCTTGATTCCTGGTTTATAGATGGCTGCCTTCTCACCTAGTCATCACATAGCAGAAGCAGCAAGGAAGCCCTCTGGGGTTTCTTTTACAAGGGCATTAATCCCATTCTTGAAGCTTCCACTGTTATGACTTAATCACCTTCCAAAGGCTTTGCCTCTTAATACCATCATATTGTGGGTTAGCCTTTCAACATATGAAGTTTGGGGGAACATAATATAAACATTAAGTCTATAGCAGTAGGCAATGGGGGTTTCATATTCATTACTCCCTCACCCCCAACTTAAAGGGAAAAAACTATTTGTCACTATCAGAAACATGATAGAGTCGAGTTACAGATGTTAGTCGAAGGTCTACCAAAGAAGTGAGATTAATGACTAACAAACAGGATGTGCTGATGGTGTGTCAGGCGGTGTGTGGAAATCTTTGCACTCATTATTTATTTAATCCTTATGAAAACCTGTGAAATAGGTCATTATTTACAGGTGAGGAAACAGAGGCTCAGAAAGGTAGAGTAAAAGGCTTACAGTTACACAGCTTGTAGGTGAAAGGCAGATTTTCATACATGTTTTCTGATCCCCCACTCCCCATATTCAGCAATCCATTACTAGGGCCCCCAAAATGGAGATGCTCCATAGCATAAAGCACATCAGGTTATCTGCCTTTGTGAGACTGCTCTGCCATCAGGGCAGCCAACTATCCTGGTTAGCCTGGGATCGTCCCAGTTTTACCATTGAATGTCTCACACTCTAGGAAACCTCTCCTTTCCAGGCAAACTGAAACAACTGGTCACCAATGCTGCTGGTGCAAATCTAGGTCTCCTTTGGGCATGGAAAAACCTGTCACCACTATGTCCAAGGGATCGATGCCTCGCTTGTCATGTTATCTCTGTGAAGCCCAAACCAGAAGGAGTCAGTGGTACAGAGGAACCCAAGACCTTTTGGAGTGTATTTTTCAGCCCTCTTTGGTGTCCATGAGGATATAAACAGCACAGAAAAATGGCTCCAGGCTGGGTGTGGTGGCTCACGCCTGTAATCTCAACACTTTAAGAGGCTGAGACTTGTGGATCACCTGAGGGCAAGAGTTCAAGACTAGCTTGGCCACAACATGGTGAAACCTCATCTCTACTACAAATAAAAAAAAAATTAGCTGGGTGTGGTGGTGTACACCTGTAATCCCAGCTACTTGGGAGGCTGAGGCAGGAGAATCACTTGGACACAGGACGCAGAGTTTGAAGTGAGCTGAGATTGCACCACTGCACTCCAGCCTGGAAGACAGAGTGAGACTCTGTCAAAAAAAAAAAAAAAAAAAAAAAAAAAAAAAAAAAAAAAAAAAAAAAAGCTCCAGGGTGGAGGAGACTTCACTTGGAGAGGTGGAGAGGAGTCTGAGGGAGGCTTTCCAAGCTCTCCTTATTTTCCTCTCTCCTCTTTCGTGGTATATATTACCCACTTCTCTTTCAATCTGTATGTTCCTTTTGAGGAAAGATTCACTTTTTAACAGCTATCTCTTTGGTAATATAGGTGAATCCTACTATAACAACCTCAGAATCTAGAGAAACAGTGTGTTATGTAAGAGACTAACTCTGGACACGATTAATTTTCTACTAGGAGAGTCTTTAGCGAGGGGAGAAAAAAGTACCTGCATTCTTGCCATCAGTAATGCCAGTTGCCAGTGTCATAAGCACAGGTTTAAACTGATGGAAGCTTTGCATTTTACATGTGTTTTACATCTGTTCTTTTCCTTCGTATCGTTCACCTCATGCATTCTAATTGCACTTTATTTATAGTTTGAGCTCCTTCCTACTAGGCTCTAAACTCCTCAAGGGTAGACACCATAATTATTTTTCTCTATTATTTTTTATGCATTAAATACAAAGGATGACATATGGTGTGCCTTCAATAAATATTTCTTGAATGAATAAATAAATCCTGTATCAGAAAAAGGATAGCATTTAACTTAATTTCCACTTTTTAAGCTTACCTCATA
This sequence comes from Saimiri boliviensis, assembly GCF_048565385.1. Classification (NCBI taxonomy): domain Eukaryota; kingdom Metazoa; phylum Chordata; class Mammalia; order Primates; family Cebidae; genus Saimiri; species Saimiri boliviensis. The sequence goes on from NC_133460.1 coordinate 40,720,029, forward strand.
CAAAGCAACAAGGAAAGAACTTATAAAGTGTGAGTCTAAGCCAGGCGTCCCCAAACTTTTTACACAGGGGGCCAGTTCACTGTCCCTCAGACCGTTGGAGGGTCGCCACATACTCTCACTGACCACCAATGAAAGAGGTGTCCCTTCCTGAAGTGCGGCAGGGGGCTGGATAAATGGCCTCAGGGGGTCGCATGCGGCCTGCGGGCCGTAGTTTGGGGACGCCTGGTCTAAGCTGTTTTCCAGTATGTACAAAACAACTAAAATTTATTTAGTGTATATTATGTGCCACACACATAAGTACAAAATACACACACTCAAGCACAAAAGACACACACTCACATGTAAACTCATTGAATTCTCAGTTTCATGAATTAAAAAAAGCAGGGAGAGATTAAATCATTTGCCAAATGTTAAGTGATCTGAAGATATTACTGATCAGTGAGTGATCTGAAATTATTACTGATAAGACCTTAAGCATGGGAAACCCAACTTCAATTTTCCAAGCACTATGGACAGCTGCCCTGCCTACTCACTTTGTGGCTGACTTTATGAGTGTGACCCAACAAAATGACTCAGGGCCATGCACCAGCTTCCTCATGAGGCCAATGCTCAAAATGGATAGGTCAGCAGGTACCCTTTTCCATCCCCAAAGGGCCCTACAAATATGCTTATATAATGCAATTTGTTATTCTCTCATTAAAGAGAAGTTTATTTTTGGCCCAGATAAAATTGATTTTGGCATTCATTTATTCTGATATTAGTCTTTTAGGAAAAGGTGTTTATGCTACTACAGAAAGCATCCAAAGGCATAGACTTGTTGGCAGTGGAAGAAAAAGGAAAGATTGAAGCCGTTAAAAGAAGGAAAAAGGAAATGAGGTTGCTCAGATGGGATTATTATAAAGGATCATGTGATTAGGACTTGAAATTGGAAGTATATTATATCTAAAAACAAAATTATGCTGAAAAGATCAAATAAGATGTGAGCTAACAGCTCCGAGTCACTCTGGTTCAGATCTTTTCTGGGCTTTAGTTACCTGGGGTCCTGGTTTTCTGTGAAGCTGATTAGACATCCTAGCTTTGAAATCATGGGTCCCCCAGAGACCATATGGCTGATGCTGTCCCAGGGACTCTTGTAGCAAATCTCGAACTTGCCTCTTCCACAGTTACAAACAGCCTAAGTGACACAGCTAAGTGATGTATACATCTATTAAAAAATCCCATATGTCAAATTTTGGCCACTGATTGCTGTAATAACAATATTAGTGAGTTATTCCACTTGATATATTGAAAAGAATCTTAAATACAGCAAAGGGTGAGCAAGGCAAAAAATACGTAAAATCAATTAAATCAGTATAATCTGATATTATATATTTTATTTAGTGTATATTTAAATCAGTATAATATAAACTCCATAGGAAGCACTGAAATTTTGATTACTGGTATTGAAGTATACATAAAGCATGACATAATATACTTAGTTCTTAACAGAGTAAATATTCCTTAAAATGGTAGTATGAAGAGCAAAATAAAAATCAGTTACCCAAAACTTTCCCCAAATCTTAAAAATCAGCTGAATCTCACCCAATACTAATTGCTGTAAACTTGCAAATAGTTAAGAGAAAAACATTGTTAATGAATTGATTAATCTGGTGAATTGACTCTTTGTTTAATTGATTTTTCACCAAAATGATTTTTTTTTAAAACGAGCTCAGTTCCCAAAAGGACTCCTTTCCCAAGCTGCCGTCTGAAACATGTCATGTATCATCTCAAATGGGCATTGAACTGCTAAAATGGTCTGGTGTTACCCACCCCAGGAGAGGCTTAGATGTGTTTCCTTTTAGCCGTGCTGACAATCATTCTTCCCTGAGAGGCCCTATTAAGACATGGTGGGGGCTTTCTTCCTTATTGTCTGCAATACCACATTCCAGGATTTTCTTAGATGTACTTTATCCCTTGGATGCCCTTTCTTCTTCCCAAACTTTGCTTCATTTTTCATATTCTTTCTTGTCTAAATCTCAGTAAATTTGTTTATATTTCCTCCTCATCCTAGGCCTATGACCTCATTGAATTTCCACCCATCCTTTCAACTAATATCTTCCCACTCTATGCTCCATTGGCCACCATTCAAGCTATTTACTATTTTATTTCTCTCTGTATCTTCTTATGTCTTGAAGATGTTGTCTAATATTTATTATTCTATTAACTATTACATTATCAACCAACTTCATTTGGCATCCAACATTTCACTCCCCTCCACTGAAATGGTTCTCAGGATCATCAATGATTTCTTAATTTCCAAACTCTGTGACCTTTCATTGGTTCACATCCCTAAAGCCATTTGCGCAACGTTTGAATCTTCTTCTTTGTTTTTCTTTTGACATAATTCTCGTAAAGTTCACTTACTTTCTGCCTGGCTGTTCTTTCTTTTGCTCAACTTTCTTCCATAGCTCTCTTTAAAGAGCTGTAGCGCTCTACACAAATGTAAGTGGAATTGCTGTCATTTATTTATTGATGTTTAAATTCAAACCAGGGACTGGTGGTTTGTTTTCCATATCAAGAAGAGTATACACACCTTCACAAGCAACAAGCAGGTTACTCAGAATTCTATATAGAATACCCTTTCTTAGACCTTGGTTACTTTGGCAGACGTAGAAATGGAAGCAGAAGTAACTATGCAATGGCATCAGGGACACCATGGGCCATGGGATCAGAGAAGCCACAGAGAAGTCATTGAATTCTAAGCCTGACCTTAGGAGAACAGATTTAGCCAGAGGTGCCAGTGCTGACAGCAACATGAGAAGGCAAACTCAGATTCCTGAATTTCTATGTGTTGTGGTATGAATTGTGCCCCAAACCCCAACCACAATTCATAATGTTGAAGTTCCAATGCTCAGTAACTCAGAATGTAACTGTATTTTGGAGATAAGATCCTTGAAGAGGTCATTGAGTTAAAATGAGAATGTTACAGTGGGGCTCTAACACAACCAGATGGGTGTCCTTTTAAGAACAGAGTAGGATGCGCATAGAGACACCAGGGATGTGGGTACACGAAAGGGTGACCACGCTAGGAGGCAGAAGGAGGGCAGCCATCCACAAGCCGAGCGGAGACCACAAGAGAAACCAAACCCACCAATGCCTTGATCTTGGATTTTCAGCTTCCAGAACTGTGAAAAATAAATTCCTGTTGTTTAAGCCACCCAGTCTGAGATATTCTATTATCACAATCCTAATAAACAAATATGCTAAATTCCTGGATAATCAGTTTGGCACCTCAAAGCTGAGTGGTTTGTTGGTAGAGGGATCGTACCCTAATCAGGTTTTCCTGTTTGCAGTAAGTAAAATTCTTCTTTATAAATATTTTTCCCTAATCAGAAGGTTGGAATTTGCTACATTTCCAAAAGAGTGAAGTAATCCTCCTCAATATGCCACTTGCTTTTTTAGACAGAAAGACTACTAGCTATGTGTGACCTTCACATAAAGAGAATTGCTTGTGACGGTGATCTAGCAAATATCAAAATTTGCCTCAGCAAAGAGCTAAAAAGTAAAGCAAAACAAAAAGCCCTTGATATTTGAAGAGCTTGTGTCCCTTACTCCAGAAAAAAAATTGCTGCAATTCAAACAAGTTTTCCGCATCAGGCTCTGTGTTAGCTTCAGCAGAGGATATATACTCACTTGGAACAGGGCTTTAAATTGGTTTCATGACAAAGGCTATAAATTTTACTAGGTGACTCAAATTATTCATGAGAGAGAGGAGATCTTGATTTATGCTCTAGTTTTGTGTAAATTTCATCTTTGTAAAGTAAATCACTTTTCCCATTGACTCACATTACAACTTGAGAGACTCTTTATCTTCTTTTCTGAGTAATCTCCTATTGACAAAGGTTTTTTGCACTTCTGTGCAAGCATTTAATGACCTAAAAGCAAATCCTTAAATGAAGCATAGCTATTTGCAATAACTGCAAGAGAACCACATATTCATCCAACAAACGTAACAAACACTGAATGCTGGCTATCTGGCAGGGGCTGCGGATTCAGAGATGCTGACTTCCTGTCATCAAGATGCTTACTGTCTTTCGTAGATTGAAAAAATCTTTTGAGAAGCAAATAATCAGCCCCCACATGCAAGAGCTCTGTAATATACATATATTGGATGGTCTTAAAAACGGAATTATATAATTGTCAAAAATAAACAAGGCTGAATATTATTCAATGTGCTAAGTATAGATATTTATCAGCAATAGCCATTATAACAAGGAAAAGTACCTAGCCTGAACTGAACTCAACTTCAAGTTGTACAGAGATGACTTGGCATTCTTAAGGAAGAGTGAGGAAGTAGGGAGGGATGTGAAAAATTATAAAGAGCAGGATGGGGTTGGTGCATTTCCTTTGGGCTCGGTAATTGTAGTTTATCCAAGTTATGGTCCTTTCCCTCCTTCTCCACGCCAGAGACTTGGGAGACAGGACTTGTGTCTACAGTGTGGTTGGAAAAACAGTAAATGCTTTGGGCAGTCTTGAGTTTTCTCAGGCAGGCACGTTAAGCAGGGCTAGGGGCATCCCTAGAGTCATTAAGGGATGTGGCCTTGAGCTGTTAGAATGATATTAGAGTGTGTTCAAGTCTTTATTGGCCATGGTTGAAGCTTAGTTCAGAAGATCGCTCAGAGGAGCCTGGCTGAAGTTTGGTCAAGGAGAGAATCTTTGTTAAACACTATAAAGAATTTCCTCATTGTTTCCTCAGATCCAGTCTAGAATACATCACTAAAATTGATGTCATATTTATCACCAGCATTTCCATGATCATTTTATTGCTTTGGAAGCACAGGGATTCTTAGCCAGGAATCAAATACTTCAAAAGTTGGGCACAATGGCTCACACCTGTCATCTCAGCACTTTGGGAGGCCAAACTGGGTGGATCATGAGGTCAGGAGATCGAGACCATCCTGGCCAACATGGTGACACCCTGTCTCTACTGAAAATACAAAAATTAGCTGGGTGTAGCAGCACCTGCCTGTAATTCCAGCTACTTGGGAGGGTGAGGCAAGAGAATTGCTTGAAACCAGGAGGCAAAGGTTGCAGTGAGCTGAGTTCGTGCCACTGCATTCCAGCCTGGCGACAGAACTAGACTTTGTCTCAAAAAAAAAAAAAAAAAAAAGCTATATTACCTAAAATTGATGTAATATCAAATGTGTATGTGTACATGTAGATTTTTCTGGTAAGAGAGTTCATTACTTTCGTCAAATTTGCAAAAGAATCTGTGACACTAAAAATAATTCTTTTAGGCTGGGCACAGTGGCTCATACTTGTAATCCTAGTATTTTGGGAGGCCAAGGCAGGAGGATCACTTTAGGCCAGGAGTTCAAGACTAGCCTGCACAACAGAGTGAAAACCTGTCTTTACAAAATATTTAATACAAAGGGTTTAAAAATATTATTTATTGTCTTGGTCCAACATCCACAGATAATATTTCTAAGAATCCAGCTTTACTACAAACAATTTTGAGAAAATGAACTACAGCTATTTGAGAGAATTTATTTCTATACAAGAAGCATTTATTGAACACTTAACATGTTCATTGCATTTCACTAGGCCTTGTAAGGTCAATATGCAATCTTGGGATAGAGCTGAAGAAGCCATAGCATTAAAAAAAAATTAAATAGAGATGGGGTCTCACTATGTTGCCCAGGCTAGTCTCGAATTCCCAGGCTCAAGTGATTCTCCCACCTGGACCTTCCGAAGTGCTAGGATTACCAGTGTGAGCCACTGTGCCTGGCTGGTAGCATTTTCTAAACAAGGGAAGGGGTGTGGGGTGGGTAAGGCTAGTTGACTGGAATAGCATCGGGATGGACAGTTGCCATGAACAGCTAATAGTTCTATTAGAAACTATATAACATTTGTGCATAAAATCTCATTAAACATCAATGGCAAGTTACGTAAAGGAATTTTAAAAATATTGTGCTGGCCTATAAGCAGTAAGTAAGTTATTGACTTGAAATGGTTTATTGCATGGAAAGCATTACTAACACAGAGTGTTTTCCATTTTCTATTCATGTTTTTCCTCATTATTTCTCTCGGGCTAATACTGTTTGGACACAATGAACACATTAACAGTACCCACCCTTGAATGCTCTTTAGAAAACACAAAGTATTTATTGATTCTTTATGGGTTTTTATACCTAATTAAAGCTGGTTAGAATCAACAACCTTAACAACAATGTGTTGTATTCTCCCTGCTGCTAAAAAACAGCAGGAAAACATTTTTTAAGCAACAGAGTCATGCTGCAAGTTAGAAGTAAATGAGCACTTTCCAACAATAAGATCTGCAAAATTACTGCATTTATATCCTTTCCTTAATCCCTATTATGAAGATCACACAATGAAGAATATCTCTGTATAATGAAGGCTGTTGCTAACTCAAACACGATAGCACAAAGCAGGATGCCATCTGTTAGAATAATGTTGGAACCTCTAATTTTACAATTGTTGGGAGCCCATCATTACTTTTCTATTTATTTAAAATATGTATTCAAAAACCTAATGCTTCAAGCTTCATAATAAGGCTTTGGTGATAAGTTCTATAAAAACATGTCACTATACTTTCTCTGTGCTTGTCAGGCAATGTCTTTTACAAATGAACAAAGGAAACCTCTAATATTGAATCCAAGACATTTGGAACTCAAAAAAACCCAGATTGACAAAAACAGTCTATCAATTTTATTTATTGTGAGTTCTGGTACATGGAGTGGATGATTGGACTCCAGTATAGGAGTGGTGGATGTTGTAGCATCCTGGTTTTGATTCTTCAAGCTATGTGAGCACTCTCACCCTGGGTCATTCTCAGGCATCTTGTGTCCCCAAAGGCACAGCAGACAGGCAGGAGTTCAGCTATATCAGAGAAACTGGATGAAGAATATCAACAATCCAGGGGGCTTGTCATACTGTTGAGTATAGCTGCTGGCTAACAGAAGCCACAGGAAGCTGATTTGTCAGCTGTCTGAAGGGAAAAGTTCATTGTTTTGTTTTCGTTTTTTATTATACTTTAAGTTCTGGGGTAGATGTGCAATACATGCAGGATTGTGACATAGGTATACATGTGCCATGGTGGTTTGCTGCATCTATCACCCCGTCATCTACATTAGGTATTTCTCCTAATGTCATCCCTCTCCAATGCCCCCACTCCTTACTATTTCTCCCCTAGACCCCCAACCCCCAACAGGCCCCAGTGTGTGATGTTCCCCTCCCTGTGTCCATATGTTCTGATTGTTCAGCACCCACTTATGAGTGAGAACATGTGGTGTTTGGTTTTCTGTTCTTGTGTCAGTTTGCTGAAAATAATGGTTTCCAGCTTCATCCGTGTCCCTGGAAAGGATATGAATGCATCCTTTTTTTATGGCTGCATAGTATTCCATGGTATATATATGCCACATTATTTTTTTATCCAGTGTCTCGTTGATGGGCATTTGGGTTGGTTCCAAGTCTTTGCTATTGTAAACACTGCTGCAATAAGCATGCATGTGCATGTCTCTTTATAATAGAATGATATTGTTTTTGTTTTTCGAGAAGAGGTGTCACTATGTTGCCCAGGCTGGACTGCAGTGGTGTGATCACAGCTCACTACAGCCTTGACCTCCCCAGGATCAGGTAATCCTCCCACCTCAGCTTTTATATTTTTAGTAGAGAATGGGTTTTGCCATGTTGCCCAGCTGGTCTCAAACTCCCGGGCTCAAATGATCCATCCGCCTCAGCCTCCCAAAGTGCTAGGCTTACAGATGTGAGCCACTGTGTCCAGCCTGAAGGGAGACTTTATAAAAGCTCAGTTCTGCTTGGCCATTTGGCTTAAATATATTTTAGCTATGAACAGACGTTGAGGTCAGAGACAGAAGAAGGAGAGGGCATCCATTCTTTGGCAAACAACCTCAGACTCATGATCACACTGCTCTTGAGGGGAGTAGGATTGAGATTAGAATCCAGGTTCCCTGGATTCTCAGTCCATTATTTTTGCCCCTTGGTGTTATGGTGCCTAATTGCAGATGCCATTCTGTGTGTTCACTTCTGAACAGATCTACACCACTTCAGAGTTTCTTGCCTTTTTCTAAAGAGCTCCAACAGTGGGGTTCTCCAAGGCACCCATACTACCACCAGTTTGACCATTTGATTTTTATTTTTGTTATTTATTTATTTATTTATTTATTTATAATTTTTTGATGTGGAGTTTTGCTCTTGTTGCCCAGGCTGGAATGCAGTGATATGATCTTGGCTCACTGCAACCTCTGCTATTTGGTTTAAAGCGATTCTCCTGCCACAGCCTCCTGAACAGCTGGAATTACAGGTGTGTGCTACTACGCCAGGCTCATTTTTTGTATTTTTAGTAGAGATGGGATTTCACCACATTGGCCAGGCTGGTCTCGAGCTCCTGATCTTGTGATCTGCCGCCTCAGTCCCCTAAAGTGCCTGGATTACAGGCGTGAGCCGCCAGGCCTGGCCTCGATTTTTATACCAACTGTCTCTTCCCCTTCTCCTCCAAATTTATTTATCACTCCTCCTCCACTTTTCTTTCCTCATATTTCCTTCCCCTATTCACAAGAAATGGGTAACGTAAGGTGGAAGAAGAGCTCAACGTATCATTTTTAATTTCTTTCTTCTCTTTCTCAAGTTCTAGGGATAAAGACTTCAGAGGAAGTCATGCAAACTTACAGACTCTCCCTCTTGGCGACAATGATGACTCCCTATAGATCACTGCCTGGTCCTCACGCTTTGCCTCTCTGTTTGAGACCACTCAGCAGAGGTGCAGATAATTTAACTGATGATCGTTAGCCATTTCCTTTTTTGGCCAGTCAGCTGAATTCCTCTCTATTTTAGGGGCAAGTTACAACTTAAAGAAATCAACAACATCACCTGACAACACCTAAAAGAAATGTATTTTGTACAAACAGTGCATTTCCTTATACTCTGAGGCTTTCTTCTTGCAAAGGCTGTTTATCTATCACAGCTCAGAGGGTTGCGCAGTTGAATTTCCTAACGTGACAGCTGGATATTCCAATATACAGATGTCCTGGGAGCCAGCGCAGTGGCAGAATGAGGGGAGCTGGTCCAGGGGATGCATAGTGATCACCAGTAAATACCCTTCCCAGGTGCTCGGGTGGCTTGGGTGCTGTGTAGTCTACCACTCTCTCAGCAGAGCTGCTTCCAACTCGGGAATATTGTCAACAATTCTGAACTGCACATTTTGAGGTGGTGAAATATTACAGTAAACGTGTGATTTTTATTTTTCTAATATTCCTTGCGTCCCTGCTGCTGTCTGTGTCTTCTCTTCCTTACTCAGCCACATCGGTTCCTGTTGCTCATTTGGCATTCCTGGCTTCATAAATATAAATTTTATGGTTTACTTCCTTGACTCTATCTTAAATGCTTCCCACTCTGTCAGTTTCCCATGCATTTTTGAGCTACAGCCAGTTTTCTTTAACAAGCTGTACGTTCTTTCACAGTCTGTTAAAAACCGCTATTTCTTTACTGCTGTCCTATAGACTCCTATCAATATTTCAAACCTTGTGATCACCAAGTTGCCCAAGAATAGCATCTGCAGTTAAATTAACAGGGACAAAATTACCAGATCTATCAATCTTTATGCTTCACGATGTAAGGAGGTCATTAACTGAGGTCAGGAGAAACTTTTCCCTGACAGCGAGCTCCTTCAGAATTAGTGCATTATGGGAACATTTACAAATTAGTCTCATTATATTTAGGGGCATCTGGTGTGAACCCCTTGTCACAATCATGATTCTGGGAAGGCAATTAACAGGTTCTTGTGAATTCTCAGTAACCTCCAGCCTAATTTAAAAAAAGAAATTTGGATGAATTTCAGCTATTTTATCCAAAAAGACTCCCCCTCTCATGATTGTCAATCCAGCAGCCAAGAAGTCCATCATGAATTGTGGTTCCTGCTGTAATTGTATAAGTAGTGTCAGTTAACACAAGATGACAATGCCATTACTTAACTTTTCATCACATATATCCTACACTTTCCAACTTCCTCTTGGTCACAGAGTCACAAAACAGAAATAGAAGAGACAACAGGGGTCCCCTTCTCTAGCATTTTCCAAAGCCCATTCTGCGGAACACCACTTCTGTGTAATGCTATAAGGTGTGATGGTGCGGGGCAAAGATTTGTGGTCACATCATGGGGTTCAGCTAATTTAAATCAAGTGACTTTTCTTTCCTACCTGACTTTTCAGAAACCATAGGATGTCAATGCCTTCTGAGTGTCTCCCAGAGAAGGAGATGATATGCAGACTTCTTCATATGTATTTAAACACGGAATTCTTTCGTCAATTTCTATGCTTTGTAGCAGGTACTTTTGTAAATGCTGATCCAGTTGCACCCCTTCATTTTGCAGCTGAAGACTCAGCAGAGGGGCAGAGGCTCAGGTAAGACACCAATACACGGCAGAGGTAGCCCCGGGGGTCTTGTCCCCTGATTTCTGGCCCAGGGTTCCCATTGCTTTACTCTGTGCATACAGAGCGAATCTACAGAGGCCTCTCATAGTGAGGTGACTCACATCACCGATTCATGTTTATGGAGCTTCTTCCTGCAGCTTGGCTTCTTCCAGGTCTAGCAGGGGCCACCATGGGCTGGCCACAGGCACTCCCAGTCCGTGTTGAAGGATCCACTGAGCTATGCGTAGGATTAGCAGTCTTCTCATTCTGCCTACAACTGAGAAGGTTTCTGGTGGATAGGGTTCTTAATGCTAAACTGGTGGAATCTAGGGCAAACCAGGACTGGTTAGTCACCCCCACTATGCTGCTCTCCCAGTATCTTGAGGGGTCACTCTGCTGAACGACTTCCTATTGCTTCCTCAACCCCCTAGATCTTCTCTTCACCTTTCTCTACCCTGTTCTGTTTCCCCAAAAGGGACCCCTTGCCCTTTGGATTCCAGATGAGCTGGATCATGGGTGGTCTTTTTAGGGAGAGGTGAAGGTATTTATTCTCCTGCTTCCTCCTTGCCACTGCTGCCATAAGCTGTCTGCGTCCCTCTTCTGAAGGCCACAACTCCCCGTAGATGGTCATCTTCATGCAGCTACCTCCCACAGCTAATTATCCTGGATTCTAGTTCTGGTAACCATTGGTTCCTCTTGTCTTTTCATTTCTAGGGATGTCTTTTCATTTCTAGGGCTGGTAATAGCCTCCCATTATTGCTAGGCCTGTAATGCTGCAATATCCCTTAGATTCTGCCCACAATTTTATAAACAATTTCTTTATTCAATTCTCTTCAAATTACCCAGTTTGATTGTCCCATCTGTTCTCTGTCTGTCCCCTGGCTGAGACAGTCACTGGTTGATCAATGTCACTTAGGGAATAAACTGGCTTTTGCCTAGGCAAAGTGATGGCATGGCTTTGGAGGATGCTGTGAGAGCAAACAGATCTTTCACTTGAGGACACTTTTCTTCCTCATGCTGGGTGGGAAGCCAGGTAAAGGAAGCTCTGATCTTAGACAAGGCCTGCATTGCCAATAATCAGTGGCAGTAATTTCTGCCCAACACAACTCTTTGGATGAGCAGCTATTCCATTTGGAAGCTCAGATAAGATAATTATGTGATCATGCTTTCCAGAGTAAGACTTCTTACTCTTACCTTCATTCTGAGGTTGATGGAAATAGCTGGGGACCTAATTGCCAGTACAGTTCCAAACTTTTAGATGGGCTTTATATAAAAATTAGAATTGGAGGCAGAAACATGCATCTGTAGGCAGCACAAGAAGATAGGGGCTGCAAGCCTGGCTCCCCTCCAGCCCAGCCTTGTTACTTGCAGGTTTGAATTTACCAGTTGCTTGGTGCATGTCCAGGCGGCATTTGGCATTTGATGCTGGGTACTGTAATGTGACTATTGCCACTTGCAGAAAGATAGATATCTAAAAAATCTTGAGATTGAATTCAGCTTCACGGAATATGCTATAGGCATGTTTTCTAAATAACCCTGATCCAGAACCTCATTTCCTGAACTGAAATCTGAACATAGCTTCAGTTTAGCGTGATAGTTGCCTCAAGTAGGTGATCCATCTAGATGCTCTAGAGAGTTTTTTAATATTCATTCATTCATTCATTCATTCATTCATTCATTCAATGTAAATGGACTCCTATTATGAGCCAGGTACTGTGCTCAGTGCTGGGATAATGCAGTGAGCAAGGCAAGCGGTGGATCTGTGGAAAGAATATTCTGCCAGGTCTGGTGGCTCACACCTGTAATCCCAGCACTCCTAAGGTGGGAGGATTCCTTGAGTTCAGGAGTTCGAGGCCAGACTGGGCAATACAGTGAGAGCCCCTGTCTCTACCAAAAAAAAAAAAAGTTTTTAAAAAATTAGCCAGGAGTGGTGGTGTGCACTTGCAATCTCAGCTACTCAGGAGGCTGAGGTTGGAGGATTGCTTGAGCCAGGGAGGTCGAAGCTGCAGTGAGCCATGATCACACCACTGTTCTGCAGCCTGAATAACAGAGTGAGACCCTGTTTCAAGAAAACAATTTTTTTTTTTTAAAAGAATACTCTAGTGCAGGAGTCTGAGAGAAACAGACTAATGTAAAAAATAATTACAAATTATGGTGTATTTTATGTGAAAGGTACAAGTAAGGAACAGAGAGAGAGAATGACAGGGAAGAGATGCTTAACTTTAGATAGGGTACAGGGAATGCCTCCTAAGAAGGTGGCACTTAGGCTCAGAAGGAAAAGATGAGAAGGTGCTAGCAGGGAAGGATTCTGCAGGCAAAGAGACCCTGTGCAAAATCACCAGGCTGGCAAGAGCCTCTAAGGGAATTGAAGGACTGGGAAACAGAAGGGTGTCTGGAGAATGAACAGCAAATAAATACCTGGGTTTGGATCATGGCTCTGGCACTTACTCTGTGATCCTGGGCAAGTCCCTTAACTTCTCAGTGCTCAATTTCCTCTTTTGTATAATGGGGATAAGAATAGTATTGACTATTCTTAATATTAACTGAGTTTATTAATGTTTGCAGAGTCTTTAAGACTTTTTATACAGTAAGTACTCTCATTACATAGCCAGTGGTGTTAATATAGGTTGCAAAGAGAGAGACAGAGAGATACACAAGCCCAGACTGTGTATTGGACTTCAGAGAAATCAGTCACAGGTAAGAAATTTAAAAAGATATAATATAATAAAACATCTTTTTTTCAAGGCACATCACAAACTAATGCCCGATGATGGAATGTGTAGTGCATAAATTACTGATTTATTTTAAAGACAAATGATGTCTTTCAGGTGGTCTTCCAAATTCATCAGATGTTTATATAGGCAAATAGGGCCCTCTTTGACCCCCTTAGCCATCCCTTCCCCAATAATTTACTCTGATATATAGAGAGAGCATTTTTTTTTCCTCAAGGACATTTGAAAGTACAGAAGTGTGCGATACTATTGATTATTTTAGTAAGTGTACCATGCCTGTCATTTAATCCTGCTTTTGTACCTCATCAGAATTTAAAACTATTTTTAGTTCCACATGGGCATAATTGTATATGATCTAAAAAAATCTAAAATGCCTCCCATAGCTTGTACAACAGTAGAGTTCATTGCAAGCATTTTATATAGGTTCTTTAGGAATGCCACTTGTTAGTATATTTTACTTTCTAATTTTTCCCATATTTTGAAGGGAAAAAAACCACACATCATTTTCATATATGTCTCTACTTAAAAAACTGAAATACAAGGTGGTGAGGGAGACAGAAAGATAGAAAAAATGTCCTCAAGCCATATCTTCAAAAATCTGCTCTAGAGAGAAGAAGAACCAGAATAAATATTTTGGTGAAAATTAGAATGTGGTTGCACACCAGAAGTTTTCCAAAGCCCTTCATTTCTTTTGGTATGCTTTCCGCACACAGTTCTAAAAAAGTTATTCTTCCCACTGCAAAATTACCTCTTTGGAATAGACTTTAGAATTGGTATATATTCAGGCAGCCTGCCCGTTCCTAATTCAGAACTTGGGATGAATAGTTTCAAATATTGAATATGACACTCTTCCCAGTCTTGGCCAAGAGAAATCATACACTAAGGGCCTTGACCAGAAAAGCCAATTGGAATAAATAGAGTTGAAACATGCCTTTTACTGTCTTTCATTTCGAAAGTGCACATTTAACAATAGATTTTAGAGATACTGTGTGTTTTTGGGACTCGGTGACTGCGATTCTCAGTAGGCTTTAGAAGAGTAGGGAAGGAAGGGAATGTAAGATTAAATAACATGTTGGATATTGAGCTTTGACAAGCTTCTTAACCTTTGTACACAGACAACCATGAAGCAAGGCAGTAGTTGGCTGAGTAGAACCCAATGACTATAAATAGTATTCTTTGATGTTTTCTAATCTTCTTACCCTGCTCCTTACTTGCTCATTCTACCCTGCTCTTGTTTTTCTGTTGTTTACAGTGTTCTATCAAGTGAGAGATAAACCAGTGGCCATCAGAGGCAGAAAAATATATTTTAAAAACTTTAACCTAGGTTTATCTCACATTCTTGAACTCAGAGAAGAGGGAGTCATATAAAGTTCACAGCTATCGAATCATTCGTAAGTTAAAATATTTTTAATGTCCCATAAGTGATTCTAATGATCAAGTGAGTAAAACTGTAGAGTGTTAAAAAGTATTTTATCTTAGGGTGACCAATCATCCCGATTTGCTTGAGACTGAGGAGTTTCCTGGGACATGGGCCTTCAGGGTTGAAACCAGGATAACTGGGACAGTTAGTCAGCCTAATAACACCATGATGTCGTAAGTCTTTTCTTTCTTCCTTCCCGCTCCTGGTCTTTCTCCCCAAAGCTGCCATTTGCCTTAGCTCTATATCTGTTAGGATGGTGGCATTCTCTGCAGATGCTTAATTCTTTCCCCTCAGGCATCCAGAGCTCTCTGCCTTTTATGTCAGTGGAATTTGAGAATAAGTACACTTAACATTTCTCATGGCAGCTTCACATGCCTTGTAGCCTTTGATCTTCACAACAATTCCGAGAAGCGGCAAAGGCAGGTATAGCCCCACTTGACCCATGGGAAAACAGGAGCTCAGAGAGGTTGCAGGTTACTTCCTGGGGTGACACAGCACGACTTGACCCTACATCTCCTTAACACGAAGCGCAGTGGTCCTTTCAGTTCACAGTGCTGAGGCTTCCAGATTTTTGTGACAGGGACAGCTGGGGAATAGTCTTAGGGTAAGAGTCTGAGCTATTCCTGGGGCTGGTAAATTGGATAGTGGAAAAGAACATTAGCTTGGAAGCCATGAGATTTGGGGTGTGCTCCTGAGCTGTGGCCTTGTGAGCATAGTGTTACTGGACAAGTCATCATCCGTCTGGGTCTCATCTCCTTCACAAAAAAAATGCTCAAGTTGGGGTAGGTGAACCTAAGATCCCTTCTTGTTCTAAATTCCATCCTATCTTCTCTTCATCCATGCCTGCTTTTGGATCTCCTTGCAAATCGTTTTAAGGTACTTTACCTAGACATAAAGAGGGAGAAAAGCAGGAAACTCTTTGCTGGCTAGCAGACAGACTGGCAGGGTTAATGGTATAAATCAGGCCCACTGAGCACCTCCTAAGTATTCCAGAACGCCGCCTTTCTTTTTCTATTTTTTTATTTTATTTTTTATTTTTTTGAGACGAAGTCTTGTCACCCAGGTGGGAGTGCAGTGGCACAATCTCAGCTCACTGCAACCTCCACCTCCTGGGTTCAAGCAATTCTTCTGCCTCAGCCTCCCGAGTAGCTGGGATTACAGACGCCTGCCACCACGCTTGGGTAATTTTTGTATTTTTAGTAGAGATGGGGTTTCCCCATGTTGGCCAGGCTGGTCTCGAACTCGTTACCTCAGTTGATCCGCCTGCCTCGGCCTCCCAAAGTCCTGGGATTACAGGCGTGAGACACTGTGCCTGGCCCAGAACGCCACCTTTTAAAGGATAACTCTGATAGGAGGTTTTAGCTAAATGATTTCTCAATGGTACCACTCGTCTTGGAGCCAAATGTGTGGAGGCAGTAGAGGGAAAAAGAAACAAAAAACGTGGACACACGATCCAGAAGAGCAGCTGCCTTCAGAAGACGTGATAGTTCCATGTCTTCGAGGTCAAAGTTGCAAACTGCAAATTCAGGCTAGATATTCTGCTTAGAATATAAGGTCCAAATTCTAAGCAAACTGGAGTTTGTGTGTGCTCCTCAGAGCTAAACAGATATCCACTGAGAAGCAAATGCGCCTTCCAGTGCATTCCCTGCAATCTCTGTCACTCCATGGCAAAAGGTTATCTTAAGGACGTACTTGTCTGTAATAGGGTGCTGTACTAGATTTTTGGAGTCCTTTGTAAGTTTGGGATCCCAGATCTGTGCACTAGTGCTAGGGTGATGCTTAAGAATTTTCCAAAATAGTTTGCAGAACTCTAGAAAAAGAAACTGGGAAAAATTGCCCTCTTACCTTCATTCTGACACAACAGTAAAGAAAGCAGGGTGGTAACTCAGGGAAGGAGATGCTAAAGCTCCCTTGAACCTCATATACAGTCTTTAGCACAATCTAATTGCTTCCAAAAAGAAGCCTTGGAAGTATGCTCACACCTAGAATTGAGCAGCATTCATTTATTGAGGAGTGGTCATGTGCTTCTGGGCTGGGTACTTTCTCCAGATTCTCTAACTGAACCCTCACGACAACCCAATGGGCAGGTACTTTCATGGCCTTTTTACAACTGAAGAAACAGAGACTTAGAATGTCAACATTATGGAGTTTGAGATCTTACAGGATATAAGTGGTAGTACTGAGATGACTCAAACCCAGGCTTCTTTGTTTCTTTTTTTTTTTTTTTTTTCTGGTGTAGCTGTAGAGTACCACAAATCATTGTAATATCTGAAATATTTTCACTCCCCCAAGAACCAATCATGCCCAAATTGAGAGTGCATGGACTCAACTTTGCCCAGGTCTGTCTCTGCATGGGGTTCACCATGACACCCTGAGCCTGACAGCTGCCCCAACCATGGCCTAGGCTCTTCCCTCACTCACCTCACCTAACTAGCCTGGGTAGTTGCTGTACAGAGCCAGAAGGCTGAGGCTTGGACACCCCCAGGTTTTCCCCACTCCATGTACCCTGCAGGGGTATCTGGAAGAAAGGCCACTGGGTAAACTAGCAAATAAATCCCTGTAGGCCTCAGGGAGGACCAAATTCCCAGCCCCACAGCTGGGCTCGGTCCCTGTGTGGAAGTTATTGAATCTTTTCCTATGAGCCCATTCTTTGAATGCTTACTGTGCTGATCGATCCACAGGCTTGCCCCCTACAAGTTGCACAGTGACCCTGAGTGGGCAGAATTTTCTTTTTTTTTTTTTTTTTCCTCTTCTGTCTCCATCCCCTTTCCTAAACCCTTTCTTTTTCTTCTGGTTGCATGCAATGTCTGTTTCCCCATTTTGGGGGGATCCCCCTGAGAACTAGAGAAATCACTGACCTCTTTCCCACCCTGGGACTTACAGAATCGGCCCTGTCAGGCTTCTATGACTCAAGACTCCCGACTCCTTGCAGAGAACTGAGAAACTCACTATGGGATTGTCTATCTGTTTTTTTTTTTTTTTTTTTAAAAAAAGAATAAAGAAGAGGAAGAAAGAGAAAGAGGAAGAAGGAGAGAGAATGGGGGTATTACTTTATTGCCCGGGCTAGAATGCAGTCTAAATATGGGTATGCCTATAATTGTCCTTAATAATGGAGACATGAAAGAAAATGAGGGAAGAGAATAGCAAACAAGGAGCCAACCAAGATTTCTTTTAAACTTCTAAGTTGATATGATGTGGTACTGATAAGAGTGTATATCTTGTATATTTAAAGTGGAGAGTTCTATAAATGTTAATTACATTTATTTGTTCCAGATCTGAGTTCAAGTCCTGAATATCGTTGTTAATTTTCTGTCTCATTGATCTGTCTAATATTAATGTTGAAGTCTCCCACTATTATTATGTGGGAGTCTAAGTCTCTTTATAAGTCTTGTATGTCTGCGTATTCCTGTATTGGGTGCGTATATATTTAGGATCTTTAGCTCTTCTTGTTGTTGCATTGATCCTTTTATCATTATATAATGTCCTTCTTTGCTTCTTTTGATCTTTGTTGCTTAATTGTAACTTCTGCTTTTTATTTATTTATTTTAGCTCTCTGGTTGGTAAATCTTTCTCCATCCCTTGTTTGGAGTCTTTGTGTATCCTCGAATGTGAGATGGATCTGGATGCAGCATACTGATGGGTTTTAGTTTTTTATTCAAATTGCCTGTCTTTGGATTGGGGGATTTAGTCAATTTAAATTTAGAATTAATAATAATATATGTGAGTTTAATACTGCCATTAGCTGGCTATTTTGTCCATTAGTTGATGTAAATTCTTCATTATATTGATGCTCTTTTTGATAATTTTTTTAGAAAGGCTGATACTGTTTGTTCCTTTCATATGTGTAGTGGTTCTTTCAGAAGCTCTTGTAAAGCAGGCCTGGTGGTGATGAAATCTCTGAGTGCTTGCTTATTCACAAAAAACTTTATTTTTCCTTCACATGTGAAGCTTAGTTTGGCTGGATGTGAAATTCTGGGTTGAAAGTTCTTTTCTTTAAGGATGTTGAATATTGGCCCCCACTCTCTTCTGGCTTGTAGGGTTTCTGCTGAGAGATCTGCTGTAAGTCTGATAGGCTTCCCTTTGTGGGTAACCTGACCTTTCTCTCTGGCTGCCCTTAGTATTTTCTCCTTCATTTCAACCCTGGTGAATCTGACGATTATGTGCCTTGGAGTTGCTCTTCTTGAGGAATATCTCTGTGGTGTTCTCTGTATTACCTGGAGTTGAATATTTTCCTGCCTTACTAGGCTGGGAAAATTTTCCTGAATAATGTCCTGAAGCGTATTTTCCAGCTTGGATTCATTCTCTTCGTCACATTCAGGTACACCTATCAAGCGTAGATTAGGTCTTTTCACATAGTCCCATATTTCTTGTAGACTTTGCTCGTTCCTTTGTATCCTTTTTTCTCTAATCTTGTCTCCTTGTTTTATTTCATTGAGTTGGTCTTCGACCTCTGATATCCTTTCTTCTGCTTGATCAATTCGGCTGTTAAAACTTGTGCATACTTCACGAAGTTCTCGTATTGTGTTTTTCAGCTCCATCAATTCACTTATATTCCTCTCTAAATTGTGTATTCTTGTTAACATTTCGTCAAATCTTTTTTCAAAGTTCTTAGTTGCTTTAGATTGGGTTAAAACAAGTTCTTTTAATTCACAGAAGTTTCTCATTATCCACATTTTGAAGCCTGCTTCTGTAATTGGAACACACTCGTTCTCCATCAAGCCTTGTTCCGTTGCTGATGAGGAACTGTGATCCCCCGCTGAGGGAGAGGCGTTCTGATCTTGGGCATTCTCAGCCTTTTTTGGCCGCTTTCCTCCCTTCGTTATAAATTTATCCATCTGTGGTCTTTGAATTCACCGTCTTTGTAATTAGGTTTCTGAGTGGACGTCCAACTTACTGATTCTCAGCGCCGAAATCTGAGCAACCCACTGCACCGACCAAATCAGTGGCGTTAAGATTGATGGTGCTTTTCCGACTCTGCACCAAGAACCCTCGCTCCAAGGCGCCGGCAAAACCGCCTCGCCGGTCACAAGAGTCGCGCTGGCGACCCGTGGGGCTCCTCCGCTGGGAATCTCTTGGTAAGTGAGCAACAAGAATTCATGTGAAGGTGTGGCGTCCTCTCATTCTTTGCGCTTTCAGTGGGAGCTACAATCCCGAGCTGTTAGTGATCAGCCATCTTGGATCTCTCTCCCAGGCTTCTTTGTTTCTCGGATCTGCACCCATCAGTTGTCTCTTTAAGGCCATCCCACAACACAGATGAAGAAGCTTGCTATGGCATAGAGCAAGTGTGATAGATAACACTCATGTCCAATAATTAAGAGGAGACGAAGGAGAAAGGGGACTGAGAGTTTCTTCCTTCCTTTCTAAAAATGAACAGGGTTGTAATAATTGTGTCACCTGAGGTCAAATGTACTTCCCCAATTTGTCAAGTATTTGATGGTGATGATTGTATTTTTCCAAACTCGCTTCTCCTTCTGTGAGCCACTGAGCAATAAAGAACAGGCCAGGAAAAGAATGGCAAAGATCTCACCCATTTGCTGGGAAGTCTTTTTTCTGTACTCTGTGTACTTTGGGTGAAGATAAGACAGGGGAGCCATAGGGAAAGAGCCCTGGATCTAAGGGGTGACGATGGGAGCTTCAATCTCCACTTCTCTTCCATGTTGGACAGGGCCCTCAATGGCTCTGAGCTTTAGTTTCTTCTTCTGTATAATGATTATCACAATTTTATATATGGAAAGAGTCATGAAGATTAAATGAGATAATATATATGAGAGTTTCTAAAGCAATGCTTACTTCCCTGTAAATACCTTATGCAGTCTAAATGATTCTTCTGGTAAAGGCTGTGTTACAAGTGTTAAGTGTTTAACGGCCCAGTAAAGACAAACCTCCCAAGTCTGCTCCCACCCAAAGGTTTCTGGGCTTACTTTTCCTGCCTCCTGGACCATTCTTCTCTCAGATCTCTGTAGAGCTGCCATGACTTATCAGCCAGGTCTCAGCTTAAATGTCACCTGGTGAAAGATCTATTCTGACTGTCCTATCTAAAGAAAAATACTCTGGCACTATTTCATATTTCATAATCTTCACAGCATTGCTATCTAAAATTAATTATTTACTTGCTTGCTTATTCTTTTCCCTTTCCATTCGAGGGCAAACTCTTTAAGAGAGAGGGCTTGCCTGTTTCACTTGCTGCTAAGCAGCAGAGGCCTAGATCAGGGCTGTCTAATAGCAGAAGAATCATTAAAAACAGTAAAGAGAGCAAGGAAAATGCATTTTGATGACACACTTTGTCTAATCTTATATATCTCAAATAATAGCATATCCACATGTCATCAATATAAAATTATAGAGATATTGTGCATTCTTTTAAAAAATACTGACTCCTTGCAGTCTGATGTATATTTGACACAGCACATCTCAATGGTAACAAGTGTGTCATGGCTGCAGCACTGAGCAATGCAGGCCTGGAAAATTGGCATGCCCAGGGTTAGATTTGGTTGGGACCTTGCTTGTGTGAATTGCTCTAAATCTTTGGTTTTCAAATCAAGAAATTAGAACTTCAGAGATTATTCCCATCTTCCCTTCCAATATAGATGAGAAAACCTTATCCAGAAAGAGGCAACACTAGTTTCTACATTGTCTTATGGAATGTAGGCGGCCCCATAGAAGGTGGCAGAGCCAGGACTGGGACTCATGTCCTTTCTCATTCTAAATTGAATGCTCTTTTCAGATACTCATGCTGAGATAGAGATTTAAAGAAATCCTCTGTGATATATACTGCATCATTTTATTTCTGAATATACCAAATGATTGTATACAGCTTCTTGACATATTTGGTCATAACTGCCAGAGTTTGGCATCAAAAAAATGATCAAATTTTAGTTCCCACTGTTATGAGAAGTCTTTATTCATACCTTGTTTAATTAAGTCTTTTAATCTAGATTACTCTAAGAACTTTTTTTTTTTTTTTTTTTTTTTTTTTTTTGAGATGAAGTTTTACTCTTTTGCCCAGTCTGGAGTGCAATGGCGCAATCTTGGCTCACCACAACCTCCACCTCCTGGGTTCAAGTGATTCTCCTGCCTGAGCCTCCTGAGTAGCTGGGATTACAGCCATGTGTCACCATGCCCAGATAATTTTGTAGTTTTAGTAGGGATGGGTTTTTACCATGTTGGTCAGGCTGGTCTTGAGCTCTCGTCCTCAGGTGATCCACCCATCTCGGCCTCCCAATGTGCTGAGACTACAAACTTGAGCCGCCCTGCCTGGCCCACTCTGAGGGCTTCTTAAGAACTTAAGCTAAAAGCTTTAAAAACCAAACTGTTCATTTTCTTTCTAGGATTGTATATACGAAGATGTTAAGAATTCAAATGTCACCCACACACCTGTAGACCACGTGGCTACCTTATTCACATTCCTTCCTCTCTTGAATCACTGGGAAGAAGGCAAGCAGCTGCTTGTGAGGTAGAATAAGATTGATTAATGGTGTCTATAGGAAATCAGCTCAAGACAATTAATTTTTACAGCACCAGCCCGGTACTTTCAAGCATTCTATTATAAGATTATGCATTGTTAATTGATACTGCTGGGCATTAGGAACAAAGACCAGTTTGCCAAAAAAAAAAAAAAAAAAAAAAAAAAAAGAAAGACAGGACACAGCTCTATTGCATATTCATATTGACTTTCTACTTAATAATCCAGTGGAGAAGGGAAATCAGAACTGTGGTCTATCAAACACATTACAGATGAGGAATTATTGCCCCTTTCCTTTCATTGTTAAGCTATGAACATCAGGAATTGTAGTCTAAGATAATGAGTTGTCACTTCTGCCAATGGAAACACGGTGCATATTCTTTCAGTCTTCCACTTTTGAACCTCTAGGGGCAAACAACACAGTGCCTGGGTTGCTGTGTATGTTCTGATTTAATTCTCTTTTGGTCTCTATTTGCATCTTCAGAGCATCGGAGGGCATGGAATTACTGCCACCTTTTCTGTGCGGTGTCTGGGGAAGGGGGCTGGAGAGAGACTTCCACAGTAGATACCCACATTTCCAAGGACTCACTAAAATGTATTACAGAAAGTATCAAGTTGAATGTGGATCCTAAGAATGAGAATTTTCTTGGCTTAGAGAAACATGATTCTTTGTTATTCTTTTTGAGTTGAAGTAGTTATGTTTTCCAATATTACCCACTGGCTTGCTGCTCTATTCTTTTGCAAGAAAGATTGTCACCCTCATAAATGCATGCTCATGGTCTCTATAATAATGTAACTGAGAGAATAAAGAAATGTGATGTTTTCTAGAAATTTGCTGTATAAAGCCACAACAAAAGAATCCTATTCATTAAATCTTTTTTTAAATAAAAAATTATATTTTATTGCTACCATTCTACAAAATAAGAAAACAAGGTATAGAGAAATTATTAACTGTGCTCTTTTTTCCCTTCTTTTAAACAAGATTTTTATGAAGCATTTTTTATTTTATTTTTATAGATTCAGGGGGTATATGTGCAGGTTTGTTACATGGATATATTGCTTAATGGTGAGGCTTGGGCTTCTAGTGTGCCCATCACCCAAATACTTCACTTTAATAGTTTCAGTAAACCAGAAAAAAATGTATCTCTTAACAACGGAGAAAGTAGTTTAAAATCCTGAATGTTTTTGCTGAACTAAAATGTCTCTATTTTGAGTTTGGCATTTCAGCTTAGCTGCTTTAAATTTCAAGCTTCATTTTTACATTTTAAACTTATTAATAGATCATCTTTCATTAAGTCTTTATTTGAAAGGAGCCCTGTAGTTTTAGTAAGACTGGAAATAAGGGCTGAAGATGGTTGAGAAACTTAACGGAGAAGAATCAGCTCCAGATAGCCACCAATTTACTTATTTTTATTTATATAAATTTACGGAGTACAATTGCAATTTTGTTACATGCATAGATTGTGTAGTGATCAACTCAAAGCTTTTAGGATACCATCACCCGAATAACATACGGGGTACTCAATAATTTCTTATCATCCACCCCCTCCCACCTCCTTACCCTTTCTAGTTGCCATTGTCTGTCATTCCCCTCTCTGTATCCCTGAAACCCGTCAGTTTAGAGTGTGCTTAGTCAGAGGTGCTTTGGGGTGGAGTTAAGGCTTTATTTAGGCCATGGAGTCTAGTAGACAGGGGCTAGCCATGTAATCTAAAACAGAAGTCTTACTCTCTTCAATCTCAGCCTTTTCATTTGTAAAATATGGTCACTTTAGATCCTATCTCAAATTGCTACAGTGAGATTAAGTGATAAAATACATGTAAAACTTCTGTTAATGCTTTAAATGTTCAATAAACATTGATGAATGTCATCATTACTGTAATTTTCTTTGAGTAAAAGTGTCTTTTTTTTTTTTGAAACAGGGTCTCACTCTGTGGCCTAGGCTGGAACACAGTCGTATGATTATAGTTCGCTGTAACCTCCAATTCCTGGGCTCAAGTGATTATCCTACCTCAGCCTCCTGAGTAAATAGGACTACATTCACTTGCCACCACACTCGGCTAATTTTTAAGTTTTTCATAGAGACAGAGCCTTGTTATGTGGCCCAAGCTGGTCTCCAAATCCTGGGCTCAAACAATCCTCCCACCTTGGCTTCCCTAAGCACTAGTGTTACAGGTGTGAGCCATTGCACCTGGCCTTTAGTTCCTTTATCCCAGAGTAAAGCAATTGATGTCTGTGTACTGAAATAACTGGGTATTTTTGACATATTACTTGGTAATGTAGGCCTTTTTCCATTCTCTTAACTGGATTTATTTTTAGTACTCACATATATGAGTTTTGAATGTACACAATATTTGAAAATAATAAAGCCATCTTTAAAATAATTTAACGTATGGCCTTGAACTGACCGCTTGACTTTTTTCTCCTGAATTTCTGAGATTTTTTTAAGAGGCTGTAGCAATTCTACGTCATCCCAGAATGACAGCCCTAATATAATTGCAATATAAGGGTCAGGGCAGGATGTTACATATTTGTTGTTTCCTGCAGGAGCAGTCTAAGATTCTCTCTGCACAGTACCATGACAATGAGTTTGAAAGAGAAAAATTTAGTTAATCAGGCAGTTGTTTTAGCTACATGAAGCCAAACAACGAGTTTCAATCTTATTTTCTTCTGCTTCATTGCATTGATAAGATTCAATCCATACTTCTGACATCATGTGTGTGACCTAAATCACATTCTTTTACGTTCTGGAAATGGCTTTAATTGAGTACTTAATGGAGTATTTGCTCTATTTGAAAGACCTTCCTTTGCACATGTGTGTGAGGAGAATTGTAATCCAGCGATTATGTTGCTGGGAGAGACTCTGCTTCAGTTGGTGCTGGTGCTTTAAAATATTTTTCCTGTGGTTGAATGGGGGAGTGGGTGGTGATTTTAAGATGGGCTTGCCTGAAGTAATTTCACAGCAATGACAGATGACTTTGATGA
Organism: Saimiri boliviensis; assembly: GCF_048565385.1. NCBI lineage: Eukaryota > Metazoa > Chordata > Mammalia > Primates > Cebidae > Saimiri > Saimiri boliviensis. The sequence goes on from NC_133460.1 coordinate 40,745,053, forward strand.
AGGCTGTTTGTATGTATTTTCTTATTTTAAGTACGACCCAGATCTACCCATGACTAGTTGCTACAGATTGTGTTAGATAAGAATGACTGTTATGAAACAAAATAGAGTCTACTTAATCTAAGAGTTTAAAAGTAGAGACTCCTAGTAAGTTGCTTCATGATTCTACACGTCTGTTTTCTTGTTAGTAAAGTATTTTTGTTTGTTTATTAGAAAGAAACAAAGCAAATCTGTATGTGGAAAATCCTTAGCCCAGTGATGGGCATACTATGAATATATAATAAGCAGTAACTATTTTTATTTTTTTTGTGCTCCTACCTATGACCTCAGCATGGTAGAACACACACATAAATCTTATTTGCTGACGAATGTGCCCTACTCATCAAAACTTTTAAAAAAGCCTTTCATTCAAAGGGAAATGGAAGCTGCTAAACAGGATCACTTTTCAATTAAAAAAATGCTCATCTGCCCTTCTTGTGTGAGCGATTTTGGTTCCAAGAAGAATCTACATGAACCTTCTGATCGCATGTGAAAGAACAAATAAGAAAGGCTCGTGGAGATGGGCTGAGGGGTGACGCTGCAGTTTCACTCCCCACTTCCCCAGGACTTGGTGGCGATGACAAATGGCAACTCAAAGCAGTTTTCCAAAGGCTTCTTTAAAACAAGCCAAACAGTTCTTGTTTGCATTGGCTGTTTACTGTCATTCTTACATGAAAAGAAAGAAATGTTTGGCAAGAGCACACTTCAACAGGCTGCCAAAAGGGAGCTTCCAAGAGTCAATGTGTCACTGGGCAGTCGTTCAATCCACCAGGGGAATATCATTTAAACTCAGCTTGAACAGGCCCATTTCTCCACAAACCACATGTCTGATAACAGCTATTGAGGTTCACACATGGGTTTCAGATGCATTCACACCTTTATAATTGTTTTAACTTTTTATTTCAAAATCATCTCCGACTTAAAGAAAATTTGCAAAAAATAGCATAGAGCTCCTATTATCTTTTTCCACCAAAATGCTGTATATAATCATGGACAATTGCACTCCTGTTAATTCGATACCTATCATAGAATTTGCAATATTGTTGTTAATACAATTCCTCATTCTTTTCAAAATCCAACGTGTGGGTGGAATGAACATTTTCTTCATATTTATGAATGAAGAAATTGAGGCACAGGTCATAGATCCAGCGAGGGCTGGATTGGAACTGGATTTAGTATAGCTGATTCCCAACCTAGATGTAAAAATAAATGTGTTTAGTGTAGAAGAAATCATTTAAGTGCGTGCACACACACACACACACACACACACACACATACTATGTGAATCGTTTTGATTATTAGTTCACTAATAAAATAGCTCTCCCCTCCCGCATATTTATTCCACCCTTGCTAGCCCAAATATCTCTAGAACCTATTGCCTGCTTCAAGTACCACTAATGTTCCCTAGAATTCAGATGTTCCCCATCCCTTACTCGTGTTTTTGCAAAAATAAATTTCTTATTTACCTTCCTTACTCCACACTGTTGCCAGAGTGTCTTTTTTACCTAAGCCACAGATCTAATTACATCATTCTTTTGTTTAAACTCCTTCAATAAGCTCATGTGTATTGTCCACTCATTTCCAAGTACCAAACAGGACATTCACATTCATCATCTCCTTTAATCCACAAGTCCACACTATAAAGTAGGTGTTATGTCGTTTCCTTGGTTTGAGAAGTTTATGGGTTGAGATTATGCGGTAGCTAAACGGCAGAGCCAAGAGCTGAACTTAGGACTCTAGAGACATCGATCACCCAGTCTGACCATTGCCTGCAGGATAAAATTCAGATTCCTGAGCCAGTCCGCTAAGATGCAGGCTGGACTTTAGCTCATCTTTACTGTAACTTGGTTCCTTGTATCCTTTGCTTGTGTACACCAAACTTCTTGCTCTACCTCATTGTTTTTTCATGCTACCATGACTGTTCAAATATAGGACTTCTCTCTCTGCCTAAAATGACTGTCTCTGTTTTTGCTATTTGGCAAGACCTACTTGAGATTCACAGTGGTGCCCCGGGGTAGGGAGGGCAGTGTGGCGGGAATGCTCCACCTTGGGGCATTCTGTAGAGACTGCAAGTAGTAAATGCAGTCTGTAGAAAGTTAATATCAAAATTGAGTAAAATCATCTGCTTCTTATTAGCATCAGGTACCAGCAATTGAAAGAATGTCAATGACAAAAGACTCCCCTCTATGGGAAGTGTCAGATATCCCTGCCTAGGTGACCCTCCTGCGGATCACTGTCTCGTGGTTTCTACCATGTTTACTATGGGATCTCCATTTAGATCTGCTGTCAGATTATGTTCCAACTACTTTACTGTCTCTTCCTCACTCAGACCATGTGTTCTTAAGTCCAGTGACAATGTCTTGGACACCTTTGTGTTCTTGGTGCTGAGCACAAGGCCCAGAGTAGGTGTGTTTCTAAACGAGTTTTAAAAAAAATCCCCAAATTCCCATTATATCCTTCCTTGGAAGTACTTCTTACTAATAATGAATGTGTACACCTTTGTGTTCTGAAGGAATTTTGTGGACAAGTATCTAGTATTTAAAAATTATGTAATGACACATTATAACCAGTGATTTCAAAATTGTACGCAGCAACTTTTAAAGACAAAACCTGGATAGTCTAAAGAATCTAGGGGCCTTTAGTTGAGTAACATCAAAGAGCCATATTCTGTGGATCTCCTGATAATATTATAACAATAATATGCACTAGCTTTAAAGCTCAAGAGACGAGGCCAAGCTCTGGCTCTGCCGCATGCATCACGCACAGTGACCATGGACAACTTTTTATTACCTAGAACTTAATTTTCTCCTGTAAATAATAAGTCCTGTGCAAAATACATATGCAAACAGGGATGGGGTTTAGCAAAGTGTCTGGTACATAATAGTACTGTTGATGGCCAAAACTTGAAATTTTGCCCTAATTATTAGTATTTCAGAAGTTTCCATAACAGAGTTATTTTAGAAACATAAAGTCATTTAATCAGTTTATATGAGTTGTAAAACATAAAAGTTTTCATGAGATGATGGAGTAAAAGATCACCTCACAATGGAGAATTTTCCATAGGCATTACCTTGATTTTAGTACACTGCAATGTCAACTTTGCAGTAGATTGACATGATTGTATGTTGAGGAGAGAATTTCTATGTTGACAAGGGTTTAAAACATTATACATTTACTAAAATTACTACCTTGTTTCGATTAAACTTAAGGTTTATTTGAAATGTCCATAGTAGAAGCTCTATTATCTAATGTGATTGCCATTGGCAGATAAATTTGTCAGTAAATCGAAAAGTGATTCTTGAAAACAATACATACATATTTTAAGTATTTATGTTATTTGTCAATTTCCTGGTGAAGAGTCAATGCCTTTCCTTTGAGTGTAGGTTCACTGATTGGAATGCTCACTCGTCTTTCTTGTATGAATTAAACCCCAAGTGCATTGTTTATTGTTTCTATTAGTTTCTGTGTATTAAAAGCAGAGCTAGAAAGTAAAGACCACCGTGAAGCTGTCTGAAAGCACAATCTAATTTCTTACAAAAATGTCCCACTCTTTTATGAATATCTCACACATATCTTATTGATTAATTTTCTTTCAGACTTGCTTTTCTTAACTCTTTCTAAAGTACTCAACTAGGTTTTTATAGAAACCAAAGTCTCTCACTCCACATTTGTATTTCCTCCGTCTGTGTGTATTTAACTGTGTAATTTTAATAATAAACTAGCATAAACTGACTTGAGAAAAATGTAAGCAACTCATCGTAAGCATAAAACCTGTGTTTAGACTTTCCAGAAAATAATCTACTAACTGTAATTATTCATCGTAACATCAGTCAAATGTCTTAAAGAGAAAACAGAGACCATGGCTTAGTCAGGTGTACTAGTTAGGAGCATTGGGAGTGTCAGCTGGACTCAATTTTGAGAGCTTAGCTCCCCTCTCTGAACTGGATTTTGCTAATTAGAAATGCCATGAGATTCAGAGATTTCGACCCTTAAAATGTTTTAAACTTTTATAACCCTGTTGTAAGACTATTTCAAGGCAATTCAATTTAAGATGTTGCTTAGTGTTTGAATTTTATCTTTTGCCAAGCAATTTGTCTTTTTATTAGGGCACATGGATTAGAGAAGATCCATGTGCCCTGATAAAAATACTAGCTTGATTTTAAAGAAGGAATTGGACAATCGTATCCTGAGGAAACAGTATCTGCCAAACACTTGCTGGGGAAAAACACCAATAATGTCCTAATGCTCAGCTGAACATTCACACCCCCAAATCCTTCCTGAGCAGCCAAGCTTTAAGAATACTTCCTGACACTTTTACCTAATTTGATATCAAACATTTTAATGCAACTCACAGAGAACTGATCTTTTGTCAGCTCACGTAAGTCTCTTTTGGCCTCCGATTAATAAAAATATTTTCTTAAATAGAAACAATTCAATGTTCTTTGTTTAGGCTGAAATCCCATATTTCAAAGGATTATGAAATAAATGTGTTTGCTATAGGGTAGATGAAAAGAAGATCTGACATTTGGAAATCTTGATATAATTGATCTGATAAATTCTTAACTCCTGCTGACGTCGATGAGAGAGAAGGGTATGTGTAAAGAGCCAGAGGTCACGTTTGAAGTATTTGAAGTTTGAAAATGTTGCCAAGAGGCTTATCTAAACCTTACTGAAGCCACTCATTTGTTGAGCCATTTGGCTGAGAAAGATGAAAATTTGCACGACTCTCTATAATGCAATTGGTTAGGTTAGACTGATGTAAGTTTACAGATTTTTTTTTTTCCCTTTGTAGCATTTTAAAATCTGGGAAATTTTACAGTTCAAGAGTGAAACAGAGGTTGATACTAGGCTTGTATTATTGCATGATAGCAAATGGCTGGAGCTAAGCAGCAACTGCCCTTATATAGGATCCTTGCCCTTTAATACCCTACGGTTTCCTCACTCCCATCCTTAACAAGTGCCCTTCATTTTTGTTACCTCCTGACAAATTACCCATAAGCAGATGAATTTGCAATTCTTCTCATGGACTTTAACTTTTTTTTTTTTTGATATGAGTCTTGCATATAAAGATATACTTATCTAGAAGGCTTAGGTGGTTCTTCCAGTGTGATGAATTGTTCCTCTGCTCTCTGCATGAACACTTTCAGGCTGTAGTGTTGTACCTTAATCTACTGCAAACACTCAAAGCAGAAAGTGCTTCCCCCTGACAGTAAGAATCCCAGTTTAGACAGATTTAAGAATTTACAGCTTTAATGTAGACGTGACATCTTGCAAATACATCTTCAGATGAATATCTCCCTAAACCCAAGGGCGTATGTGGTCATTTACCTTTTGAGTGCCCTGCACATTCCTGGGTTTCCTGATTTTTCAGATGACATGCAACTTGCTTGTGTTTTCCTGGTGATGGTACTGAAATATGAAGGGGAGTCCAGAATTAACTCACAGTTTTTGTCCTGGTTTCCTGAAATGTCTGAACAGGTTGCCCTTGACCAATGTCCTTGTCACTAAGACTTGTTGATGGTGCTTCCCCAGTGATTTGGTGTAAGGAGCAGCAGGGTTGGAGATCATCCCGGAAGGAGAGGGCATCTGAGGACAAAGACAGACTAAAGATAGTGGGGAGGTTGGAGAAAGTGCGGCAAGTAGGATTAGGCCAGGGATGCCACAGGAAAGGTACAGCTAAGGACGACTAGAGTGGAAGTAAAGCTAGAAATGAGTGGAAACTGAAAAGAACGAAGAGTTTTCTTGTCTGTTTTTACATTCACTGCCAAGGTTGGGCATTCACTTCTACTAGGTATGAAATGCATGAACCAATCTTCATACCTGGGATTACAGGGGAGACTGAAGAGAAAAAAATGATTTCTAAGGAAATAGACCTGCATTTCCAGTTACTTAGAACCCTTCACACATATTTAAAGTTTTATTTTTGGTCATTAGCAAATGCAACGATAAATTGGCTAATAAGAGTCTTATACTTAAGTGGCTTCTTAATCCTTAAATTCTCTTAGTCTGCAGACCAGTGGGTCTATGGGAGACGCCAGTATTAGCAAAGGTATTTCTTGTCACCTATTTACAGCACTCTTTCTGGGAACCCTGATTAATACATATGACAAAACTACTTGAAAAGGAATCTGTGCGTGAAAGAGGGTGGGGAAGTGGGCTGTGGTCTGACTGGAGGAAGCAGAGCTTATATGGCTAAATAGCTCACTTTTAAAATCCTGATAGAAATAAAATGTTTTTCTTAATATTATTGTTTGGCTGTTTTCCCGGGTAAGTGCATGAACCATCCATCTTTGACCTTGACTCTAAAATATGAATTTTTATCTTGCAGGAATGTAGGGGGTTACAGATCATAGGTTACAGATCATGGGTTACAGATCATAGGTTGTTTGAGGTGAAAAAAACTTAGAGATCTGCTAGTCCGATCCTTAATTTTATGGATGAAAAAATGTATTCCAGTCTCTGTCATATTTAAATAACTCTGAATACATTGGAACATATGAGGTGATATATCTGTTTTAATTCATTTTTTTTGGAGAGGGAACTTCTGGGGAGCCTTCTTTGCTCATGCTCCAGTCTGAATTCGTGCTTTCTGAGGCTCAGTACAGGGGTCATTCTGGGACTTTATTACCATCCTAGGACTCGCTTTGCCTCTCCCTTATGTGGGATCTTGAGTTTCCCTGTTTCTATGTCTTTCTCTTTTTTGGTTTATACATTCCTTTAGGTGGAGAACATTATTCTGCATCTTTTAGAGTAGGGAAGCATAGATGATAAAGGTTTGAGGTTTTCCAGGCTTCAAAAGTCTTTATCCCCACACTTATTGATAACTTGGCTAGGTGTATGTCAAGATTAGTCTGTCCTCATGCTGCTAATAGAGACATACCCAAGACTGGGTAATTTCTAAAGGAAAGAAGTTTAGTTGACTCACAGTTCCACATGGCTGGGAAGGCCTCACAATCATGGAGGAAGGTGAAAGCCACATCTTACATACTGGCAGGCAAGAGAGAGCTTGTGTAAGGGAACTCCCCTTTATAAAACCATCAGATCTCCTGAGACGTATTCACTACCACAAGAACAGCAAGGGAAAAACCTACCCCCATGCTTCAATTACCTCCCACCAAGTCTCCCCCATGACGCATGGGAATTATGGAAGCTACAATTCAAGATGAGATTTGGGTGGAGACACAGCAAAACCATGTCAATGTCTTAGTCCATTTGTGTGACTATAAAGGCATACCCGAGGCCAAGTAATTTATAAATAAAAGAGGTTTATTTGGCTCATGGTTCTGCAGGCTGTACAGGAAGTGCAGTGCCAGCATCTGTTTCTGGTGAGGCACTCAGGCTGCTTCCACTCATGGCAGCTGTGTGCAGAGATCACATGGCAAGAATGGAAGCAAAAGGATGGAGGACAGGCCAGGCTCTTTCTAACAAGCAGCTCTCCTGGGAACTAATAGGGTGAGAATGTGCTCATTTCAGCAACAGTGGCACCAGGACACTCATGAGGGATCCTCCTGCGTGACCCCACACACTTTCCATTAGGCCCCATCTCCAACACTGGGGATCAAATTTCAACACGAGGTGTGATGGGGGCAAACACACCATATCCAAACCATAGCAGTACAAAATTTTGCTCCTTGAATTTTGAAGACACCATGTCTTTGGGTTTTAGCTTCTAGTGTTGGCATTAAGATGTCTGATGCCAATTTATCTCCTGATTCCTTCTAGATGACATTTTTTTTCATTCCAGAAGTTTTTATTGCTTGTGTACTGGTGATGGCACTTCAATTGGTCTTTTTCATGGTACTGGGTGTAAGGTTAGTCCAATAAATCTGGAAGCTTTTGCCTTTTAGTTTTAGGAATTTGGTTTAAATTATTAATTTGATAATTTTCTGCCTTCTATTTTTTTTTCCTGTGGTCTTTCTTTCAGTTTCAATATCTGCTCTTATCTCTAACACTATAATGATAATTTTCTAAGTTTTCTCATGATAATATTTTTGTATCTTTTCATCTTTGATGGTCATTTTTAATGTATTTTTCCACCCTCTTTTTATGTTAGAGAATTTTTTTATTTACTTGGCAATTCTAATTTTTCTCTTACCGGTAAGGAAGGAGGAACTAAAAATGTTTTAAAATTTATGAGCTAGGATGAAACTTCTGAACTGCTAGCTTCATGTGTTTATAATTCTTTTAATTCTTTTTTTTTTCTTTTTGAAATGGAGTTTCACTCCATTGCCCAGGCTGGAGTGCAGTGGTGGGATCTCAGCTCACTGCAACCTCTGCCTCCTGAGTTCAAGTGATTCTCCTGTCTCGGCCTCCCGAGTAGCTGGGACTACAGGCGTGTGCCACCACGCCCGACTAATTTTTTATTTTTGGTAGAGATGGGGATTCACCATGTTAGATAGGATGGTCTCTATCTCCTGACCTCATGGCCTCCCAAAGTGCTGAGATTACAGGCTCGAGCCACTGCGACTGGCCTATAATTCTTCGTAATAGATTTGGGGAGAAAAATGAAAGGAAATGCCCATGTTCAATCCATAATGTTTAGCCGGATGTTCTGGCTGGTATACTATAAACTACCTGCAAAATTGCTAGAGCCTAATAAAGCTTTGGTGCTCGTCTTCCAACTTGCCTCCCTTTACCAACATCCTCTCTCTCTCTCCTTCCTTATCTATCTGTGTGCATTCTTTCTACTATATTCAGTACATTTTTAAAAAATATCTTTCTCAAGCAATTTGGAAAAAAAGTGGTATGGAATACAATTAGTTAAAAAAAATTAGATATAAGACTGGGCACGGTGGCTCACACCTATAATCCTAGCACTTTGGGAGGCCGAGGCAGGTGGATTGCCTGAGCTCAGGAGTTCAAGACCAGCCTGGGCAACACAGTGAAACCCCAACCCTACTAAATTAAAAAAAAATTAGTGGGGCATGGCAGCAGGCGTCTGTAATCCCAGCTACCCAGGAGGCTGAGACAGGAGAATCATTTGAACCCGGGAGGCAGAAGTTGCAGTGAGCCAAGATTGCACCACTGCACTTCAGCCTGGGCGACAGAGTGAGACTCCGTCTTAAAAAAAAAAAAATCATAACTAACAATATTTCCCTAAGGCCAGAGCTTTAGGTTTGGTTGATATCATCAAATATCAGGTAACTTCCATTTAATTCAAGAAAAAGGTATTGAGCTCTCATTCTTAGCACTGCACATAATTACCACTGAAAAAGAAGTAAACAAATAAAAAATAAAATTACACTCTATCTCACAAGACTTACATGCCATTATAGTCATGCATCATTTAATGATGAGATTACATTCAGATAAATGCATCCTTAGGCAATTTCATCATTGTGTGGACATCATAGAGAGTACTTACACAAACCTAGACAGTGAAGAGGTTATTACTCAGCTAGGCAATATGGTATAGCCTGTTGCTCTCAGACTATAAAACCACACAGCATTTACTGTACTGAATATTGCAGATAATTGTAACACCATGGTAAGTATTTGTGTAGGTAAACATATCTAAACAAAGAAAAGGTATCCTAAAAATATGATGTAAAAGATTAAAAAAATGGTACACCTACACATGACACATACCTTGAGTGGAGTTTGTAGGATGGAAGTTGCTCTGGGTCAGTGAGTGAGTGGTGAGTGAGAAAGAAGGCTTAGGACATGACCGTGCACTGCTGTAGACTTTATAACCACTGCATACTTAGTCTACCCTACATTTATACAAACTTTTCTTTCTTTAATTATAAGTTAATCTTAGTTACTGTAACTTGTTTTTATTTTATAAACTTTTAAATTTTGTTACACTTTTTGACTCTTTTGTAATAGCATTTGACCTAGAACACAAACACATTGTACAGCTGCACAAAAACATTTTCTTTATAATCTTGTTCTATGAGCTTTTCTGTATTTTAAAAATTATTTATTTGTTTTTTAACTTTTTAAACATTTTTGTTAAAAACTAAGACACAAATCCACACATTAGCCTAGGGCTACCCAGGTCAGGATTGTTGATATCACTGTCTTCCACGTCCACATCTTGCCCGGCTGGAAGGTCTTCAGGGACAATAACATGCATGGAGCTGTCATCTTCTATGATAACAATGCCTTCTTCTGGAATATCTCGAGAACCTGCCTGAGGCTGGTTTACAGCGAACTTTTTTTTTTTTTTTTTAAGTTGAAGGAATACACTCTAAGATAATCATTAAAAAGTCTAGCAAATACATAAACCAGCAACATATTGGTTGGTTATCATTATCAATTATTATGTACTAAGCATAATTGTATGTGTTAAACTAACACAGGGACAGAAAACCAAACACTGCATGTTCTCACTCATAAGTGGGAGTTGAACAATGAGAAAACATAGACACAGGGAGGGAAATATCACACACAGGGGCCTGTCGGGGGATTGGGGGGCTAGAGGAGGGAGAGCATTAAAACCTACATCTACCGGGCTGCGGTGGCTCAAGCCTGTAATCCCAGCACTTTGGGAGGCCGAGGCGGGTGGATCATGAGGTCGAGAGATCGAGACCATCCTGGTCAACATGGTGAAACCCCGTCTCTACTAAAAATACAAAAAATTAGCTGGGCATGGTGGCGCGTGCCTGTAATTCCAGCTACTCAGGAGGCTGAGGCAGGAGAATTGCTTGAACCCAGGAGGCGGAGGTTGCGGTGAGCTGAGATCGCGCCATTGCACTCCAGCCTGGGTAACAAGAGCGAAACTCCGTCTCAAAAACAAAACAAAACAATAACAACAACAACAACAACAACAAAAACAAAAAACAAAAACAAACAAACAAAAAACCCTACATCTAGGCTTAAAACCAAGATGATGGGTTGATAGGTGCAGCAAACCACCGTGGTACATGTATACTTATGCAACAAACCTACACGTTCTGCACTTGTATCCTGGAACCTAAAGTAAAATAAAATTAAAGAAAAGGTTGTTTGTGCCAGACTTTGTAGGACTGGCATTCAGTTTTGTTCACAAATGCATGAGTAATTTTTTGCTCTATGATGATGTGAGGGCAACTATGATATCAATAGACAATACGAATCTTTCAGCTTCATTACAATCTTATGGAACCCTCATTGAATACACAGTCTGTCATTAGCCAAAACACTGTTAATCAGCGCACGACTCTACTTTCTGCCTGAATCATGACCTTGGACCTGCTATTGCTCATTCCATTATTTTAATGGGAACACTGAATTAGCTCGCATAAACATCAAATTAATTAAGGTCCTCAAAAGTTTAAAATTGGAATTTTATCTAAGCTTTTTTCCTGTGATCATTGTATGACTTCTGAAAACACTCACCCTATGTTGAACTTCTTCTCTCTATTGCCTCAAACTGCCTTGTACCACGTTTTCCCTAGCAGGTGTGCCATATGGGTTTGTGGTTGATGATGCTGACAGTAAAACTTTGGTCAATATGACTATAATCTCTTAGATTTTGATAGAAACATCAATGCCTCACTTAAACTTGGCAGGTAGGGAACAGACAAAACGATCCCACTATAATTGTCACATGTGGAGAAGGAGATTCGGAGGTTAGGATCAGGTCCAGGAAAAGGGAGCAGGGCAGTACTTGCACCTTCTTGTTATTTCTCAGAAAAACGTTTTCCATGTTTCCCCAGTGAATTACTGGGACAAATAACAGAAGCAGTGATTGACTGACTCAAAGTCAGATCTTTCATTTTTCATTCCCTCATCAAGATTGCCCCACATTGAGTATTTTATAACCTCTTACCTGCTGGCACTGGATGGAGTAGACCCTGAATTTTCTGACCACAGCTCTGTTTCTGAAATGTCATGTTAAATACAGAAAGGAGAATGTAGTATTTCTTCTAAGAAATGGCAATTTGAATGAAAGTCTGCCTGTACATGATGCCAATTAAAGATCTATGTATATATGGTGACTATAGTTAATAATAATTTACTGTAATCTTGAAGGTAGATTTTAAGAGTTTTTACCACAAAAAATAGTTGATATGTGAGGTAATGCATATATCAATTAGCTCAGTTTAGCCATTTCACCATGTACACACATTTCAGAACACATATTATATATGATAATTGTATACAATTTTTCAAAGTTTCTTTTTTACTTTTTGAGACAAGTTCTTGCTCTGTCACCCAAGCTGGAGTGCAGTGGCATGAACACAGCTCACTGCAGCCTCGATCTCCTGGGCTCAAGTGATCCTCCTACCTCAGCCTTCTGAATAACTGGGACTACAGACACATGCCACTACACCCAGCTATTTTGTTTTCAGTAGAGACAGTGTCTCACTATCTTGTCCTGGTTGGTCTCGAACTACCAGCCTCCAGGGATCCTCCTGCCTTGGCCTCCCAAAGTGCTGGGGTTACAGGAATGAGCCACTGTGCACAGCCAATTATATACAATTTTTGTCAAATAAATAAATATATAAGAAAAGAAATAATGTGTATATACATTCACATATACATAGTATATATGTTTGTAAAGTCAAGTCTTTTTATTCAAAGTAGTTAGATTCTGTATGGTCACTGTGAATACCCAGTATCAAATACTGAAGCATCCCTTCTAGGAAAAATACACAGTTAGATTCCCTGTGGGCTCACAATATTCATTCTTAAAACTGCTCAATACGTAACCTTGTTTTATGTGATTATTTATTTAATATATATTTTGATTTATTTGCCTTGACCTCACAGTCAACAGCACTACAACTCATGCCCAAAGGAAGTTTATCTAACACACGTTTCCTCTGTGAGGAACATCACAGCCTTCTTGCACTCAGGAACAGTACACAGCACTTTAGCACTCCAGTTGGGGCCATTTTAAACAGTGAATTCACCACCAAAAAGCACAAGAGAAAAACGTGGCACTGAATAGACTGTGGAAGGGACACTTGGTAGCAGTATGAGAGCTGAGACAAGACACAAAGTATTGTGGCCTTGTTCACCTTGGTTGGGACTACATAGGCAACTAAAATTTTTTGTCATTCTGAGTTTGTCTATGAAGGTATCACAGGTATTGATTTTGAAGTAACAAATTTAATCAAGTTGGCAAATCTGCAAATACAGAATCTGCCACCCATTGATAATGAGGATTTCGTGTGTGTGTGTGTGTGTGTGTGTGTGTGTGTGTGTGTGCGTGTGTACTATGGACAAACAGCAAGCACAAGTAATTCCCCAAGATTGATTACCTCTTCAACTTCACAGGTGCATGAAGACTGACAAGCCTGACCTTGACCTTTTACCAACTGGAAGGACAGCTATGGCAGCCAACAAGTCACATAAGCCTCCAGGTTTGTTTTCCTTTCTCCTTGTTTCGATAGATTGTGCTTTCTGAAAGAAGACAGGTAAGTACACAGTGACCAATATTTTGGGCTGATATCAGGTAGGCATTGTTGAAACAGCTGAAGCGAGCCTCATTCTGCCTGGGGCAGAGATCTTAAACTCTAACTACTGTGAGCTGCCTGAATTGCCAGAACCATCTGCTATTGAATTATTTAGTCATGCCACATAGGTAGGTTTTGATCAGTTTCATTTCTTTGTCCCAGTTCATGACATTTAACAAAACTATCCTGCTTGAATAATTTCTATTCTTGTCACATGGTACAGTGACTCACCTGGATCTGGAGGGAAAGACCAAATCATGTGTTAACAATGTGGGGTAAGGGGAAAACTATAGAAAGAAACATGGCTGATTGTATTCACCCATACTATGGATAGGTAAAATTGTGAAAGCTGTTAATATCTGGTAGATTCATTTTAACTGTATAACATAAATTTGTGGCAACAGTAGACTTTAAACAATTATTATTATTTTATTTTTTATTTTTTTGTATAGATGAGGGTTCTCACTATGTTGCTCAGGCTGGTCTTGAACTCCTGGCTTCAAGCTATCCTCCTGCCTTGGTCTCCCAAAGTCCTGGGATTATAGGGATGAGTTGCCCCATCTGGCCTAAAATTTATTTTTAATTGACACATAATAATTGTTCATATTTATGGGGTACAGTGTGGTATTTCACTATATATATGTATATATATATACAATGTGTAATGATCAGATCAGGATTATTAGCATAACCATCGCTTCAAGCGTTTATCACTTCTTTGTTAAAAATATTCAAAATCCTCTCTTCTAGCTACTTGAAAACATCCACTAAGTTATTAACTATAGCCACCCTCCAGTGCCGTAGAACCCTAGCACTTCTTCCTCCTATCTAGCTGTAATTTTGTCTCTGTTAACCAACACTTTCCTATGCTTGTTTCCTCCTACCCTTCCCGGCCTCTAGTAACCACTATTCTATTCTCTACTTCTATGAGATCAACGTTTTTAGCTTCCACATATGAGTGAGAACATATGGTATTTATCTTTCTGTGTCTGGCTTATTTCACTTAACATAATGTTCCCCAGGCTCACCCATGTTGCTGTGAATTACAGGATTGCATTCTTTTTTATGGCTGAACAGTATTTCATTGTGTATATATGACACATTTTCTTTATTCATCTGTTGATGGACACAGAGGTTGAGTCCATTTCTTGGCTATCGTGAATATTGCTGCGATAAACATGGGAATGCAGATAAAGAACTACCATATGATCTAGCAGTCGCATGTCTGGTTATATACAAAGAAATGGACTTTTTAAAAAACTGCACTGACTAACTTATTTTGAAAGTTGTTCTCTGACTCTCCTCGAATGCTGCCAAGGGACATTGGTATTTTATAACACTGGGTCAAAGAGAAGTAATAGTATGGGGTGCATTGGAGGAGAGGAAACATTAGCATGGTCTTCAAAATCTTTTGCAGTTTAAAGTCCATGAGTGAGAGAAGGGTATTAGAAAAAGCACTAGCTAAGAACTGATTCTGATCCTGAGAGGACTAATTACATGATCTTAGATGGATCTGAGGACCGCTTTAATCTTCAAGGATATTAGTCTTCGGATTAGTCAAGCCTCCTCCTTTTTCAAGTAGAGAAAACCCATTCAAATGGCATTATGGCGAAAGGAAATTTATTGGTTTGCTTAACAACAAATGTTCTATGCAGGCATTAGGGATGGCTGGATCATGGGGTTCGAACGATGTCACAAGAGTCAATTTTATTTTCTCCTTTCCTCAGTTCTGCTGTTCTCCCCATTGGTTCTTCCCTTTTACTGCCAAGTTAGCTTACATTCTAAAAATCACTGTAACTCCATTAGAAATGAGCTATTTCTGTTTTACTGACAGTTTTACAAAAGTCACAGAATTTATCCCTTTGTTTCTTTTTGGATCAGATGTTCATCCCTGAAGCAATAGTGATCCAGGGAATGCAGTGTTATGATAGGTCAGACATCCATCAGTTGACTGTTTTTGGAGTCAGGGCAGAAGTTAGTACCACATCTAACACTTGGAATAAAAGTAGGATAGAGATTCTTTTTCAGAGAAAATCAGAGTATTGGTGTCAGAATAAAAGTAAATGAATGCTGGGCAAACAAAATAATAAATGCCCATTTTGGTTCCATTTAAACCATTGGCTTACTATATTCTTAAATTAAGATAATGAATACTGAAGTGCTTTGGAAACAACACATAAATGTAGTATATTAATATAATTATTATTACAGTATATTGTAGCATCAATTTAATTAAATATATACATTTATATTTACATATATATGTATACAGATCTAATGACTACTGTTTAGTAGATGTTATGAAAGATATCAATATAAGAAATAATGCTTGTTTTCAATGAATTTAAATCTAGTGGGGATATTGACAGGAAAAGATTATTATAACAAGAAGCAGGAGGAAATAATTACTAAAAAGCAATATGGGTGGGGAAGGCAAGGAATGTTGGAATATATTAATTTTGAGCAAAGAAAGTTTAGAACATAGATCAGTGTCTTAGTAAGCCAGAAGATCTCACAGTTCTTGAAGAGAGCATGGCAGCCTCTGCCATCTGCAAGGGCAGAAGGAACAAGAAATATAATAGAAGGGGGATGAAATGGACAATAGGGTTGGAGATGAAGAGGCAAGAAAGGAGAAAAATAATAGCATAAAGAGAGAAAAGGAGTATCGGGGGTGAGAATGTGGAGGGTTTATTCCTTGTGGTTTGTAACAGTCAGAATTAACTGTGAAAATTTAAAAACTCAGGGAGGTACTGTTTCTCCTTGACCTGCATAAGCAGTCTCCAGCTGGGGCCCACAGACATGCGTGAAAAAGCCAACAAGCTCCACTTGGGACTCTGAAGCATGCAACAGGTATAATTCTTTGAGGATTCATCAGAAGAGCGTTTGCTAATATGTTGCCTTTTATTTCTCTTTTCAAACATTTGTGATCCCAAATTAATAATTTGCTTTTTATGTGTTAAATGGTATTTATGCTCAATATTTTATTTACATTGCACACCAAGTTTGCACAATGCGGGGATGGAAATAAGTTGGTCTTGAAACTTAAATTGTGTACGTAAGCTTCAGTTGAAAAGAATTTATATACTATCATGGCCCATTGATACCTCATTTATCAGAATGCCACTTAATCAGCCACATCAACTATTGGGAGCTTAGCTAAGAGCCAGGGAAAGGAAAGGAATTCTGAGCCATCAAAAGCGTGGCTATCATGCCCAGTCACTAAACTCCTGCATTTTACTCTTGAAAGAGTCCTTAAAGACTGATTTACAATTCTATGACACACACACACACACACACACACACACACACACACACACACACTCACTCACTCATATACTCCCTAATATCTTGTCTACTTGTACATAGCAGATTAGATAGAACTAAGGATTCAGAACAGAATTCAGAACGTTTGGGGTGGCTGAGAAAGATTGTTAGAACCATCAGACTGGAATGATATGAAGAGCTGAAAATAAAAAGGAAAGTAAAGAATTATAAAAAGCCAAATCAAAATGAATGCATGAAAATATTAAGATACGTAGCGTGCCACATATATACATGTTCTTGATTAGGAAGCCTGTGTTATCAACAAGCAGCCATGGTCAATCCCTTTGCTTTAAATGGCAAAAAGTAAGTCATATGTTTGTAATTTGTATGTATATAATTATATAACATGTATTAACCTTATGATATAAAGTTGTAATTTATATTTTTGTATTAAAATACATCAGATAGAGAAATTTATAATTTATTTCTCTATCTGATGTATTTTAATACAAAAATATAAATTATTATTATGTATTTTCATACAAAAATTACAAATACATTTAAATTTATTTCTCTAGGTGATGCATTTTTAAGAAGTTGATGCTTAATGGGGTAAATTTCAGTTATTTGGAAAATTAATTTACCTGTAACTTACTATTAATTTACCTATAACTTAATGTTTTCGTTAAATGAGACGTTATGGCATTTTATGACTTAATCTCCCTGACGTCTAATGTTTCATACATGAAGGAGTATGCCTAGGGAAGAAATAAGTTTTTAAAATATCTTTATTTTGTCAGTTAACATTGTTTTCTAGCAAACCAGCAAATCAAGAACTAACTTAATTGACTAGTTATCAGTGAGGTCTTCACTGACAATAGAACACGCTTCACATTTTATTATAAACGTTACTTCCTAAGGACAGAAACTTCTTTCTTTGTGGAGTGAAGCTGGAATTCTGGGGTTTGAACTTCAGTGGAGACCTAAGCTGCAGCCAAAAGTTTTCCTGGGTTTCTACAATTGCTACCTGGCAGAGATCCCAGGGCTATATCCCGGGGGCTCTCGATGAGTTCTTTATTTACTGGGGTCCCTAATTTCTCACTTTGCTAAAAATGACATAAATACCTAGCAACGAGCCTATGGTTATGCAAATGAAGTTATAATTGAAAGCTCTGTGCACATCTTGATAGCGATGAATACAAGCAGAGATATTCCATTTTCGGCATAGAATGTTAAGGTAGAGGTAAAGAATGAAAGGGTCTGATTCCCTCCAGATTTTTGTGCAGGGGCTTTCAGATGTACATTTCATTGTAGTTTCAAGTCAGGCATGTTAACATCTAGTAGTCTTGCTAAGGGTGATTGTACACTGCTGGATCAGCTCACTGATCTTTCTTTGTGTCCACTTGAGACTCAAAATGGTGAATTGGATAAATGTACATAATCCATGCTATTATTATTTTTATTGTTAACAAAAATTTAAAATAACCTGATTACAGGTTGGGTCATATTGACTACAAGTAAGCCTGGGCTGAACTACTTTGTGTTTGAAATTCACAACTATGAATATTTCTGCCAAGAAATATGTTACCTTGACTAGTGGAAGACAGTTGCATAGTAGATGCCTTTTACTCCTACCTCATAGAGGCCGTGGCCTTATGGATAGAAGGGGGACATTCTTCACTAGTCTAAAATTTGTTCAATTCTGGGTTTGATCTCCTGCTCTCAAGTGGTAAGCTGGAGAAGTTCACTCACATCTTAAGAGTAAAGACTACACTCCCAAATGTGCTCGCTGACCAAAGATTGGGCTCCTTATGAAAGGTGTTAATGGTTCAGGTCAAAAACTTTCAAAAACTTTAGAGTAAAAGAAATAATCTGCTTCTTTACACCTAGTCTTCAAAAAGTATCCATTTGTACCAAAAAAAAAGTTCCTTTGTGGTTTAATAGATACCAAGACTTCAGATTTCCAAGACTTTGGAGATTAAGATCTCCTGTGAGTTCCCCTCATTAATCCATATTGCCCTTGGTTTATTCCAGGGAGACTAACACGTGAAGAGGGCTTCGGGCCAGGCAGCACTGGAGGACAGCATGCGCTGCTGTCATCTGAAGCAGGGAAAATCATGACACATTGTTTGCATCTTCAAAACAGGTTCTCAGGTCCAAAAAAATGCATATCTTATTAGTTCTATAAACCAGGCAATTTCATAATTGAGGTTTAGTAATTTTAATGTTCAGATTAGATCCTTTATCACAACCTTCAACCTCATGGCTTGTGTTTGGGATTTGGGTTAATGATGTGGTGACAATGATTCACTCTGTAGAAAAAAATAAAAGATATTCCAAAGGAGGTGTTTTTAATTTAGTGAAAGAGAGGTTTTCTGGAGAAATGAGGAAGTGTTTGATTTTTCTAGCTTTTATCTTTTGCCATGGATACACTGCTGAGGCAGATGAAATGTCTTGTTCCTCAGGCGCACCAACATCACCGTTTAATGACAAGCCATTAACTTCAGTTAAAAAGTAATGCTCTGGTGAAAATGCAGGTGATTGAGTGAAAGTGCCTATAATCTCTCACGAAGAACCCAGGAATCCAACCTTTGGAAGCATGCAGAGGAGAGGAAAATATTCATAGTAGATCTTTTGGATGAGAGGGTCAGGAACTTAACTCCTATGGAGGCCTGAAAGTTTAAGGACAGGGACACAGCTGGGCAGGGAAAATGACTAAGCACGTACCACCTGAGTGCCGCAGGATGTGAACTGCAGGTGACACGTTATACACCAAAAGGTCAGCAGCTGCTCAATAAAAGCCAGTTTAGGCCACGCAGAAATGTGGGCTCAATGATGCTCCATCTAGGAAATATTTTCAAAAAAGATGAAGATCCAGATCTTACATAAAATCTCCTCGTATTTAAATGTTTGTCCAGATTCATAAAAACATGATATGGCCAAGCAGAAAATGATGGAGGTTTGCACCTTTGGGTTTAGAATGTCAGTGTTACATCAAACTTCTTAAGTCAGTAAGGATACAACTGGCTGTCTCATAAACATTATCTGTGACTGGAAAGAAATTATCCCCAGGGTTCATGGGGACAGGCCTGGGAACCAAAAATCAGAGATTGTAGTGTCTGTCTCTGTGTCTTTCTGAAGCCACACGGTCTTGTGTTTCTGCCTTTCTAGAAACACCCCTCCATTTCTCCCTGCAGACTGGCTTCCTCTGTTTCTGGGTAATGCTGCTCCACATACATGACTTTTTAGCTCCAGAACCTAACAGCTACGGATGGCAGTCTCTATATCTCATTCTAAAGAACTGGATTGGCTGAGCCAAGGCTATGAATTGGTTCCCCTGGGTAAACAGCTGTTTGCCGGTCCAATTAGCAATGGCTGGACAGAGATTGAGTTGGGTTGAGGCAGAATGTAATGTAATCAAATATTCATGGGCAGGTTAGATTAAGACAGAAGGGGAAGTTAAATGTGGAAATAGATTGACTGGCATCCTATATACTACACATACTAATGTTGATATTTTTTATTTTAAATGTAGACAAATTTAAGTTAAGAAATAATATGTGATTATTGGAGAAAGTCTGAGAAATTCTGCAAAGGCTAAACAACAATATCACTCATAATCTCATTACACAAAGTCCAATGCAAATATTTTGATATGTTTACTCCTAGTCCTTTATTCTTTAGACCTCAAAATGCTACAAAAGCAAATCTCTTGTTTTTCTTCCAACAAAAAATTTACTTTACATTTTAACAGAAAATTTTAGTTGATTATTGATTAATAATGATTAATCTCCAGGTAGTAGAATAATGAGCTGTTTTCACTTTTTGCTTTTCAGTAATTTCCAGTATTTCAGCATTGAGCATGTATTACTTTTGTAATATGTAAAAAAAACCAATCCAATACATAAAATAAAGAAAGAAAGAGCTTTCCTGACGAGGAACTGTATGAAAATGAAGAATAAAATTATGCTGAGAGAGTGTTTTGTAGTTTCCAAGCTCAGTAAAGACTAAGGTTGATATTGGGCTCCTTGATTAGAACTTCTTTTAGAAAGCTGTCTAAATACATGTGAGTCAATTTTGAAATGTAAGCACTTCCTTTCTTGTCTTATAAATACATTGTATGTAATTAAAATGCATCCCTCTTCCTTTCATAATTGAGATCTCTCAAGTTTTCTTTGGATTTTTTTTCTCTGACAGTTTTTATTTTCTTTCATATACTGAAGATAATATGTATACATTATGCACAATCAGAAAAATATTAAAAGACACAAAGAAGCAGAAAAAAAGTCCCTCAGTTCTACAGAGTCACTTTTCTAAACTTCAGTGAGTCAAGGAAGATTGAAATGAAACGATACTGGTATGCTTAGGAACTTAGTATTTCCACTAGACTGGAAGTGGAGTGAGATGTGTACATGAATATTTCTTTTCTTCTTAGGGGTAAGGGGTAAAATGCAGCAAAACAACAATAATAGCAGCAGCAACAACAGTTCTGGTTAGTGTCGTGGGTTCTATAACACTGAATTCTAAATAATCAAGAGTTTACTTCATTTATAATAAACTAAGCATATTTTCAAAGGCTAAGTACTAAAATACTTCCTGAGCATATCTGATTCTGCAGGTAAAATGAGATTTTTTCCTCTCATTTTTCTCTACCACTTTATTTAATTCAGAAATAGATCACTGTGAAATAAGAAGGTGGTTGCTAAGGAGGTTTGGAATGGATAAAAGGTGACTCCCAAGACGTTAAAAAGCTGAGGCTATTGAACAGCCACCCGAAAAATAAAAAAGGACAGAGATAGCCCATCAAATGGTTTGAGATTGAGGCCTATGGAGGCTATTTGGTTTCCTAACATTTGCATTAAAATTAAAGTATATGTTTTATTTAATGTTCATGGTTTAAAATATCAAATAGTATAGAAACACTTGGAAGGAAAAGCAATAATTCTTGGTTTCTGGTAATTTCCTTACTCCAGTTCCACTTCTCAAAGAGAACTACTTATCATCGTCTCTGCTTTTGTCTGTTCACGTGTGTTTTTCCATTTCTTCATATGAAAATTTTCATATTGCTGTTTCTAAATTTATTTTTCTTAATTTATCACTATTCTGTCTACTAACAGTGGGTAAGGATTTATTTAGTTTAATAACACTGACCTTTATCGTCTTATCCTCACTTCTATCCAGAGGTACTCATTGTTCCTTCACAGGTCATTTTCGCAGCACTCAACAATACTACACCATTATTTCTAGTTGTGTCTTAATTGGCAGTACCTATTGATTTCTTACTATGAAGATAACGGCACCCATGTTCCTATACGTTCTTTCACATCCATCCTCCTTCCATCGATTCTATTCTTGGTCAGTTACATCTTTTCTTCTACCTTGGTAAGGTTGAGAATACGTACATTCTATTCAGTAATTATAGTAAAGCATTTTGTACTTTGCCTACAAGTTGATTCTAAAACTTGAAAATAAGGAAAATTTATATTATTTAGACAGGATATAACAGTATTTTTCATCTCGATGTCTTTGTTCGGCTTGGGAGATTTGCTTGATTTACTATCACAATGTCTATTAATTTTTCAAAATTTGACAAATTTTAGTTTTCTAAGTCTTCTTTTGACTTTGTACTATTTATTTATTTATTTATTTATTTTTGAGATGGAGTCTCGCTCTGTCACCAGGCTGAAGTGTAGTGGTGCAGTCTCGGCTCACTGCAGCCCCCACCTCCTGGGTTCAAGTGATTCTCCTGCCTCAGCCTCCCAAGAAGCTGGGATTACAGGCGCGCATCACCACACCCAGCTAATTTGTGTATTTTTAGTAGAGACGAGGTTTCATCATGTTGGCCAGGATGGTCTTGATCTCTTAACCTCTGATCCGTCCACCTGAGCCTCCCAAAGTGCTGGGATTACAGGTGTGAGCCACTGTGCCTGACCGTCTTTGTACTTTTCTCATGGTGCCCTCTTCGTGGCTTATTATTGCTATATCTTCTCAACTTTCTCTTGGAAGATCAATTAGAGGTATTTCTGTTCTCTCAGACTCTCTCCCTTTTTACTTCTATTTTATCTTCAGTCACTTTTGCCTGTTGCCTTTACTGCACGTTTCCCCTTGTTTTCAAATTTCATCATTGGTGGCATGAAAACACTGACCATAACCTCTGTGTATGTGAATATGACTTGTTGAAGGGGAAGGAATCAGCTATGGAGGAGAGGATAGGAAACCAAGGATTATGCATTGGGACTCCTAAATAGCAGAATGATGAGAGATTTGCTCTGTGGTGCTCATTCTTTCACTGACTGCCCTACTTCTTCACAGCTAATTTATTCAACATATCTAGAGAACACTCCTTTCTCAACCCCCAACGAAACAATACATGTATCTCACTTTACGGTACTCTGCATGGGTAGAAGAGAGGAAGAGTGTTGACTATTCCATCTATAGGTTTTGAATTAACCCTTCTTTTTTAAGCCTATGCATTAAATCTGTCCTCCATCAGATTTATTCTCTTACTGACTGCAATCCCCTTTATTAGTATCCTTGTTTATGGCTTTCTCTGTTTTTTTCTGACAGTCTTCAGACTCATCTACTTGTTTTTTTTTTTAAATTTTATAAAAATTTTATGAAATTTCTTGATTACAGAGTCTATCAATACCCTAGCAAGATGAATAGATATGTAGGTTTCATATAGCATCAGGCTACCAAGTATTACCGTAGAAGAGGAAGAAGGATATAACTTTTGATTGAGAGTGACAAGAGAATTGTTGCATGTGAAAGGCGGTGGATTGTGATTTAGACATTTGTAGTCATAAATTCTATTCAATTGATGCATTCAGAAAAGCAACAGCTGACAATTATGATGTATGTTGCATAGCAAAAATAGGTGGTCAAAAGTGGAGTGATGTTTTTAATAACAAAATAACGGATTCTGGTATTTTTAATAGATTGTAAGACAAAGAAAATGTACTAGTATATATCGACTGAGACTTCAAAATGCTGAGAAACATCAATGTTGCCTAAAAAGATAATTAAGGACTCCAAAATGTGCACAATTAATAAAGTGGATCTTCTACTAGCCCTTTATAAGTTAAATACTCTCACATTAAAATAAGGTAAATTTATTTCAGGATGTAGGCTGCTGCTATTTACAAAAAGCAAAGCATGTTGCAAGTGAGCAGACCAGCACTTTGTTTTGACTGTGAATTTTTACAGGACACTCATTGATGCCAGTTATCGTTTTCTAAGTGTTCACTTTATGCCAGCACTGTCCTAGATACTTTAAATAATTACTAAGTATCTGGTATAACATAAGCCTTTCTGATGTACCATAATAATGTTTAATTACATATTAATGCTATATATTTACTTATTAATATAATTCATTGCACATCCAGTGACCAATCTTATTCTTTCAGATGCATCACTTAATAAATCCAGTGATCAAAATCTAGAGAGAGCAGTATCTAGTTATCCGTACAAATGAGGTTTTGTAAGGTACAAGTAGATTTTTATCAAGTGTCTATTCCTATGAGACCTAAGATATGCATGGAGTTTTTTACACAGGTTTTTGCACTATATTATTTTTAAAATAGGGAAGAACATTTTAGGATTATAAGTTATAAAAATTATAAGATTGAATTTTAAAAATTAAGTGAACAAATGCTCAGAAAAACAAATGATTAATAAAGCAATCTCTTCCTGTTTCAGTATTGACATTGGAACTGATAGGCCTGGTTTTCATATGATGCATGTTCCAGGCTTGGCCATGTGATCCCCAGGTAAACCTTCTGGAGACAGCGAAAGTCACACTCAAATATGTTTAGATTTAGACTCTTCACAAAACCTTACGAAACAGGTAAAACTTTACTTGTTAAGCAGGAAGGAAAACAGAAGCCCAGAAAAGTCATTTTGACAAGAACATCTGTGCTAGTTCAATGATAGAGGCAGGATTCAAATCAGGATCTAGGACTACAGCATGTCTAGCTTCTTTCACTGCCTTGCCTTGATTCTCCCAACAGCAGCCAGTCTCACACCATTTGTCTCTTTGAGAGACCCCTCACTTTATTTAAGAACTGAAAGATAAGAAAAAAAATCCTACTTTTGTAATTGACCCTGCAGAGGTATTTTTTATGTGCATACGTGGTAGGTCACGTAACTCACTTCCACATTAGTTCACTTCGATTCCATGCCACGTAAGAAAGACAGGCCTGTGCAGTAGTCATGATGTTCAGAGAAAATTCTTCATAAAATATTGAATTATGATTGCTATGAAACCTGCCTGTCAGCATAGTATTTTAAAAACTATCTAATTTGAGCAGAAGTATAGACAGGATGTAATTATTCACCATCAGCTCAGCTGAAAGGGTGACCATTTCCTTTTGAAATTTGAGTCTGGAAACCCCAAGGTCTGAGCTGTCAAGGCACATCATTGCCCTGCCGCAGAGATGTTCTTCCATCGTCATTTCTCTGAGCATCACTCTATTTCTCTGATCTTTGTTTTTCTTTCTTCCTGAACGTTCTTGACAATGTGAAGGTTTGGGCACGCCAGTCCAGGTAGAATATCCCAGTTCTGTCTCAGCAATGCTCTGGTCTCCTGCTGAGACCTCTGGTTCTGAGACTCTGGCCAAAGAAGAATTTTGCAACCTGTCTCTTGTGGTGGGATGCCTGAAACCTTCTCCCATTAAGGCATGTCATCCTCTCTTCTCTACCACCTTTAAACTACACCTTGACATTGAGTTATTTCTTCTTAAAATACCTTAAATTCAGTAGGTTTTTTTGTTTTGTTTGCCGTTTTTGGCCCCTGGAAAGCCAGCTCATGATCTTAAAATAAAATTTCTTAAATTTAAATAAATATGCTCTTGTGTAAAAGTCAGTTAGAATGAAGAGCCTAAAGTTGTTCTTTACACAGAATTAGGCTCTCAGTAAATGTTAGTTTGCTTATCTCCTCCCTGGTTTAGAGCCTGTGCTAGGTATTTGTGTGTGTGAATGTGTATGTGTTGCTGCTGTTTTTGTTTTATAACTGTGCTCAGAACTCAGATTGAATTCTGTAAGAATGTGCAGCTTACCTGGATTTCTATCTTGATCCAGGTGATTTATATAGCTCTGTATCTATCTGTAGTTATCTATTAGCTATCTATAGATATATATCTACATATATGTATGCATATGCTATATATTAAGTGAATTTATATCGAATAGAGTACTTAATAAATGTTCTTTAGTGGTGATTTGAGTTTCAGATTCACCTTTATAAAGGAGTTGGTGATAATCTGTAGAAAGCATAATTAAGCCAAAAGCCCTTGTACTGGTCTGGTCCAGGTCTTCCTCAGAATATGGTCTGACCTAGGATTTTTGCTTCATGCTTCAGAACTCATACAACTAATTTGTGAATGTTATTAGATTTGACTTACATATGTGACCAAAATATAATCTTTGAGTAGTGTACTTTTCCCATGAATATCCATAGATACATAACTGGTTTTTCATAGCATTTATGTAATAGGGTAGCTAAGTGTATTGAGTGTTATGATATGTAAAATACCTGGAGGAGTGCTGTGTGTCTAACAAGGACCACGTCCGCATTTGGACTTTGAAATCAGACCTCTTACACTCTGATTCCAGCTCTGCCACTTCCTCGCTGTGCCATCTATAACAATAGAACTACTTCACAGGGTATTGTGAGATTAAATGTAGTAAAGTATTAAAACGCCTCAAATAACGCTCAGCAACAAAAAGCCAGATACGTTAGCTGTATTTTATCAGTAGCATTAGAATCACTGTTCTTAATAAAAGCTCTGCATTTATCTATAGTGTCTGAGTAGGATTCCCTTCCCTGATCTTCCATTCCACCCTTTGCTCTGGACTCTTCTGTGAAAGGCCCTCTAACTTTACTCAGGTTGGCTCAGCAAATATTTTCTAGCTACTCGTTCTTGGCTTTACTTGCCCATGCACGTTTCATGTGATAAGCCATCTCTTTTACTTCATTTCTTCTCTGCCGCCTCCAAGAACTTCACTTAAAGAAAACACACCAACAACAAAAGAACCCCCCCTGTTTTTTTTTTTTTTTGCTTCCCAAACCTGTTTTTACACACAAAAGTTTACTTTTGCTCCAAGTATCCCAACAGATGAGCTCCTATACTTTCACATGTGACATTGCCTCATCGAACTCTGATGAGAGACAGTGAGGAGGGTGGGAGGCAGGTGGATGATATTCTTTGAAAAATGCTGGCTGCCAGCTTTATTGCTAAACTGTGGAGGCCATCTTTCTAACCTAGTGGTCCTTAGCTTTTGCCTTAGCCTTACTTTTTTTCTTCTCTGATTAGTATTCAGTGCACTGTTGCTATTCAAGGGTGTGTGTTTTTAAACTCTCTTGCAGAAAGATAATTCTTGGAGTTGAAGCTGACAGTGGCTTCCCAATTGTACAGCATAAGAAACTTCCTTTGTAACCATTAAATACCCTGCTGCCACTACTCTTAGGTCAACTCCTGCACAACGTAGTATGAGTTACACTTTCAAGTGTTATGACACTCAGTTCTTCCAACAGCCATACGAAGTGTTATTGCTGCTTAATAGATTAAGAAATGAAGGGGCACACCAGAAAGTCTATGCAGTCACCACTGTACTCTAGCTGCCTGAAGACACTTCCCAGGGACTCTATGCCAGTGTTGGAGAAGTAGAAATATCTTTTTCCATGACTCCTTACAGACCAGCTAAATGGTCAAAATGTTCACCTTCAACTTCTGGGAGAATGACCCTGTAATCAGCAGCTTGGGAAGAGGCCCAGATATAGTCATTTAAAACATTTCACTTGTAGGGAGTTGCTTATTATTAATATCTGTTTTGTTCTCACGGTTACAAGAAAGTTGGAAAATAAATGAGAGTTATTTTTCTCTCTTTTAACTTCTACAGAGTGACCAAGCTGAGAGTCCCAGAAGTTGGGCATTTTGTACCCTCAGGGGGAAATTACCACTTTTATGTGTTTGAAAATCTAAACTCACTGAGGGAATGGATTGCCTAAAAGGGAATAGGCCTCAGAGTACCAGAAAAAAGAGATGGGATTTGACCCTGAAAGGAGAGAGCTGGATTTCCTCGCTCTTATTCAAGGTTGGCCACCCTCTAGGTACTTCAGGTGGGAATGTTCACATAAATGCTTGAAAAAAATCTCTCCACTGCATCCCAGCCAGGAAAAATGTCCCATGCCCAAGCTTAGCAAGAGGCAGGGGGAAACAATTGTCTTCAGAAAGCCTGGAGTGTGTGTGTGTATTTATGTGTGAGTGTGTGTGTTTGTGTGTACCTTGGCTAACAAGCATCTTGAGGACAATAATGGTTTGAAGAAAAGAGACCTATTTCCTCAGTTTAAGGATTGGCTATACCCTCTGGATCTACTGAATAACTCTCTAGAGAGAAAGAGAACTCCCTAAATATGAGAGGATTTTAAGAGGTTTATGGAGAATGTAACTAAAAGGTAAAAACCAACAATGTAAACCTTATTTCTCAACATAGGCTTCATCAATTCAAGATGCTTTTAGAAGCAATGATATCAGTCCATCCCTAAAGAACTGAGGGTCATGGAATTTCACTATGTCATTGAAGTCTGTTTCACATTATTAACTGCAGAAAAATGGGTGCCTTTTACAGATTTTTTTTTTTTTTTTTAAGATTGGAAAGCAAAAAGAGAAAGTACCAAATCAGGACTGTAAGGTGGATGCCTAATGATTTCTCACTGAAACTCTCACAAAATTGTCCTTGTTTGATGAAAGGAATGAGCAGGAAGATTGTCACAGTGGAAGACTTTGGTGGAGCTTTCCCAGGCATTTTTCTGTTAAATCTTTGGCTAACTTCCTCAAAACACTCTGCAATAAACAGATGTTATTGTTCTTTGGCCCTCTAGGAAGTCTACAGGCAAAGTGCCTTCAGCATCCCACAAAACTTTTGCCATGATCTTCGCTCTTGACTAGGCCACTTCCACTTCTTGGTAGCCATTGTTTTGATTGTGCTTTGTCTTCAGGATTGTACTAGAAAAGCCACATTTCATCTCCTGTTACAATGCTTTGAAGAAATGGTTAAGAATCTTGATCCCACCTGTTTAAAATTTCCATTGAAAGCTCTGTTCTTTTACACAGCTAATCTTGATGCAATGTTTTTGACATCAACAAGCGGAAATTTTGCTCCACTTTAATTTTCCAGGCAGAATTGTGTGCACTGAACCAACTGCAGTGTTGGCTATTGTTTGTGCTATTTATTGTTGGTCCTTCCATTAGGGCACAAGCAAGATGTATTTTTTTTTCCTCACAAATTGATGTAGATGGTTTGTCACTGAGGGCTTTGTCTTCAAAGTTATCTTGCCCTTTGTTAAAAGGACATATCCATTTGTAAACTGCTGATTTCTTTGGAGCATTTTCCTCATCCACTGTAATCAACAATTTCACCATTCTTCAACAGAAGCTTCCTTAGAAATCTCATGTTTGTTCTTGCTTTAATTTTAGCAGAATTCGTGTTGCTCTGATAGAGTCTCTTTTCAAAGTGATGTCTTATCCTTCAGAGTGCTTCAAACTAAATCCAACTTAGATATGTTATAACAGGTTCGTATGAGTTTATTTTGGTGCCCCAAATTTTGAAATTCATAATTTTGTCATAATTTCCCATAAACTTTTACAAAGAACATTTGTATGTCTAAGATTCAATTTACTAACTCTCTGATTAGTAAGGCGCTTAGCCCAATAGTAAATTTGATTTAGAACAAATGAAGCAAGGTAACATTTATTTTATCCCTATTACCCCTTAGACATCTATTTTATCCCTGATCTCCCTTAGACATTTATCAAGAAAATTTAGCTACTATAACTTGATTTTAGTATTCTAAACGGATCCCAATTTAGTTCTGGATGGAACTGAGGGCTGAAGAACTGGAAAATAAAGGAAGAATAGAAGAAATGTTAAGTAAAGTAGTTGGAAAGAATGAGAGGGATTTAAAATGAATGGCTAAGGGAAAAAGAGAAGGGCTTCATTACAGACTGTGAATTGTGGGTACACCTATGCAATGGGGTGACTGTGTGTAATATATGCATGAGAGTGACTAGACATATTTACAATGGGCGAGAGAAGAAATGGGAAAGGCAATAGACTTAGCACCATTTTCTAATTTTGGAGGTGGCTGAGAATTTCCCTGCTTGTTGTGGGACAGTTCCCTGAATAGCCTTGGACTGACCCACTTCCTTCCCCTTTCTCACATACAATTCTCAAGAAAAGCTGTAGAATGTGCTGGGAATGCAACATCTTAATATAAAGAGAAATTGGCTGAAAACATCCTGGCCTCTGTTTCTGTCCCTCCTAGAACAAGACATTTTACAACACTGTGGCTCAGCGTGTCACATAATCCTGGGGTGCATAACCCAGAGTGGGCTACGTTTCAGGGTCCCTCAGCTGAAGTACGGTATAGGGAATGCACAGACAAGATTCCATCTGACCCCTGTAGTTTGCCTGAGCCTTGGAGAACTGGCTTGTCTTAAATCATTGGCTTCTACTGTCCCTTGTTTCCTATCTGTGAGTAATAAAGTGATTTCACTCAAGTCATTTTGTGAGTATTCTATCTCACTCACGAAAGTGGTAGAAATTACTGCCCGAGATGCATGGGCCGAAGTGATAACCAGTGCAACGTGAACCTGCTTTGAGCTGTTCAGGGCTGGACTTTTGAAGTTGTTCATGATCCTAGTTTTTGAGAGACATGACAAATATGCCCGCCCTTTGACCAACAGCACTGTGCTGCAGCTTTACTAGTGCCTCCAGGCTCTTGATGCAGAAGAAACAAAGCCAAAGATAACATCTTATTGAGAAGCTGAGTTGACCCTCTTTGGGTTGCATGCCTAAGTTACACTTTCCTCCTTGGGAACTGCCCCGAGTCATAGGCCTTTCTGAAGGGATGGGTCTGAGTAGCTGCTGCTTCTGTTTCCCTCTCCTGTCGCAACCTATCAGACTACAGATGAACTCAGTTTGCCAGAGACAAGCTATATTGTTTGTCTTGCAAGTCTGCTGTATTCAGAGGAAGGTGGCATGCAACTATTGCAAATATTGCTTACATGCAACTATTACATAGCCTGTATAGCAACAGGGCTGGGGCAGGGTATATTTTCAGCCACATGCTTTCCTGATTAATATAAAGAGCCTCAAAGTGACACAGGTGAGGGAAGGAGGCAAGAGGAGAGAAGCAGGGAGGAGAGGCCACTTAGCTTCAGAGGGAAAGACAGAGAGAAGCAGAGCCTCGGAGAACTGGCTTGTCTTAAATTGCTGGCTCCTGCTGTCCCTTGCTGCCTATCTGTAAGTAATAAACTGCTTTCACTCAAGTCGTTCTGTGAGTATTCTATCTCACTCACAAAAGTGGTAGAAATCTCTGCTCAAGATGCATGGCTGAAGTGATAACCAGTGAAATGTGAACTGGCTTTGCAGTTGCTTTGGTCACATGACATTTGAGTTCCTAAGTCATCAAAGACCTTTCCTTGCACTTTCCCCATATCCTTCCAATCTCCCTGCTTTATTTGAGCTTAGTTTAAATGAGTGTCTATTCTTTACAGTCTGCAATTTCTGATGAAGAAGAGAAGCTATCATTTAACAAGGGGAGCTTCATAAAAAGGAGACTTAACAAAAATGGCTGTCCCTGTCCCAGTCCTCTGTTGGAATACAGAAAAAGAACACTTATGAGAGAACCCTCTAATCCTAGGGAAAAGAAATGGTTGTTAAGCCAAATTTCCACGTCTGCCATTGTGTTAAATGCTTTACAAATCTTTTTTGTTTAATTCTCATGATAATCCTGCAAGGTACATAATTATTTATCCCCATTTTACAGATAAAGGCAGAGACCTAGAAAAGTCAAGTAATCTTTCACTTTGCAAGAAAGACCCAGGAATCAAAAATTATTCTTTTTTTTTTTTTTTTTTTTTTTTGAGACGGAGTTTCACTTGTTACCCAGGCTGGAGTGCAATGGCACGATCTTGGCTCACCGCAACCTCCGCCTCCTAGGTTCAAGCAATTCTCCTGCCTCAGCCTCCTGAGTAGCTGGTATTACAGGCACACACCACCATGCCCAGCTAATTTTTTGTATTTTTAGTAGAGACGGGGTTTCACCATGTTGACCAGGATGGTCTCGATCTCTTGACCTCGTGATCCACCCTCCTCGGCCTCCCAAAGTGCTGGGATTACAGGCTTGAGCCACCGCGCCCGGCCTCTTTTTTTTTTTTTTTTTTTATTCTAACATAATCTTTCATCTGAATTTTGTAAACTGGGATTTTGAAATTTTTCTTTCCCCATGATACTGCTCTAATATTTCACACAGTTAGTTTTGATAAGTAAGTAAAGTACCTTTAGTATTTGTGTCAACATTGGCCTTTGTGTCCTTAAATTTGCTATTTTTGAACTTAGAAATGTTGTTCATGATTCTCTGGGAACTCATGAAAAATTTTTATCTGTACATTTACTTTGGGACTTTCAGACTCTGAAGCAGTCTGAAACTGTCAACAAAGGGTTGTTGAAACTGAAGAGATTCAGGGATGTTAAAGGAATCTGGTTACATTTAAGAAGAATGTGGGGTAATTATCCTGAAGAGCCCAATAATTCCTACTAGTGGATTGTTAGCTAAGTAACTCAAGGGAGCCACCTGGTTGGCCATGATTATATAACATAAGAAATTACTGGAAGAATGTTAAGACATTACTTATGAGACTTAAAATTTAGAGGGAAAAAATATCTTGGAATCTGCCCTGAGGAAATTCTGAATGGATTCCAGGCGCACCGTACTGTTCTTTACTGACTGATGTTCTGTTTAGTTAAATCCTGCTGTTTTGCAGTTTCTGTGCCATCCTATAACTTCATAGAAATTCCCAGAGACAAAATTAGCATCTGTCTCCTATTCCTCATCACCTTAAAGAACTACTGCTGAGGACTGTGAGAAAATGTTTTAGGAAATTATGAGATGATTCCATCTGTCCATCAATCACAACCTTTTCTAATTCTTAAAGGATATTTTAGGATATTTTCAATAAAATTACAGGTGGCACTTAAACTAATTCAGATTAAAATTATAGTACTTAAAATCTACATAGTACATACTTTAATTCCTGAAGGATGCTAAACATCTTGGATAGCTATGGATTTTTGAAACATATTTTTTCAAGGAAACAATTTTAATTTGTGCTCCTTTGCGTGAATGCAAACTCAAACATCTGGCTGTTATGATTTTTGATCACATAACATGCATGGGGAGACCTACTCATTAAAGAGAGCTGTATGGGATTCCATTAAGGGATGCTCCTGAAATGTAGATTTTCAGTTTGTTGTAAACTGTCCAACAGTTTTTCAGCAGGAACCCCTCTGAGGGAGATCCACTTTCTCATCAGATTTCCATTAAGATCCATTTGCCAGAGTCTCTGTTTGTTACTCTGCTCTTGGAATGTCTTGAGAATCAATCATTCAGTTTTATTTGCCTGAATGTCTTGTGAGTATAAAAACACATGGCCAAAGTTTGTGATCAGTTAATCATAACAAGCACTCTTTATATTTGTTTTTATGTAACTGTGCATTTCAGTTATTGGAGCAAAACTTGGTGATGCTTGCTTCAGTGGGAGATATAAGAACTAAAAGTTGGCTTTGTTTGTAATAACCACAGACTCTGTCATGATTATTTTTTGTACATTTCTTCTAGGGTCATAATCACTTCCATGCTATGCTGTGGTACTAATCTCTGAAAGTTAATGCCATGTAGGTACTGCCACAGACTAATAGCTGAATGTGCTAGTCTCTCAATTCTAATACTGCTCCAACTCTTCTTCACTGGGATATAATTAAGTAGGAATGGGAATTCTGGAAAAGGTTTAAACATTGACATGAAATATTTGAAAATTGCAACTGGCATTCCTTTTGCAAGAGTCGTAAGACCCACTGGCCTCTGAGACTGAAGATCAAAAATTTTATCCATTTTTCTTTTCCTGTTTTTATAACTAAAATTGATTCAAACATTTGTCAAATATAATTCATACTTTCTGGTTACAGGCCAAGTTTTCACACTAAGCGTTATGAATTTGCAATGAATTCATAACATTTAGTATTCATGGTAATAACACTGATCATTATGAAAAGATTTAATATTCATGAGGGTTACACTGCTATTTTCTCAGGTGCCATGATAATTTTTAATAATAATTCAGCATTTCTTAATGGGCAGTTGGCATAATAGAGTGCGATCCAAGAGTTTTGGTTAAAGGATATTAGAGGAAAGAAAGCAGGGCATTAACACAAATTTTAAAACTTGATCTTCCATGAGAACATTTGATCAGTATTATTCTGTATTATTAAAACAAGCTGTCTCTGTTAAATGGCTCTGAAATGTCAAACAAATCTCTCCATTGCGTATTCAAGCTGATGGCTGGTATAGTTCACAGTTTAAAAGGGGAGGGAAAACAAAAATATCTGCAAGACTATTTTTCTGGGCGAAAAAGCACTTTTAGTATTTGTTTCATTGTTGGCCTTTGTGTCCTTAAATTTGCTTTTTACCAGCGCATACACTTCAGAGTGTTTTTTTTTTTTTTTTTTCCAGCACGCCATCTGTTTCTTTGCAATTGGGGATGGTTGAATAATTTCCTGAGGAATTGCTGACAAGATGTGTCCCAGGAACAGTAATCCAGCAGGACTAGATTTCTCATTAAAATCACTAAACTCAGCTGCGTTATAGCAAGCTCTTGATTTAAGGTGGTCACCCTGGGCCGGCAAAGGTCAGCGGCCACCAGCTACCCATTTTTTTTCTAAAAATCGGACTGTAAAATCTGTGTATATACACTGTGAATAGTTCCAGGTACAGGATCATTTAGGTGGGAAAGTATCACTCATCCCAAAGGGAGTTTCTTGGGGTCACCTTGGTAGCAGTGATCATCTTTGTTTACCTTCACATGGTACTGTCTCATCCCCTGAGGTGACAATGGAGGTACTGGGCATCTCTCACTGATGACACCGTTTTAGCTTACTCTACTGCCCCTTCCATCCCCAGTCCCCTAATAAATTGGGGTGTACATGTGCTTTTCTGGAATTTTCCATGGTTCTTTTAGCAGAGCCTGACCCTTTTCCCCAGTTGCTCTTGAACTGATGGTTGATGGAGTAGGAGGCATCTAGAATTCATCAGATTCCTAAGCAGGGTAGATTGAAATGTGAACATTACCTATATTATCTCAGTAATGTCCACAACAACCCCATGACTTAGATATTATTATTTTTCTCTTTTTACAGATAAGAAAACTGAGTCTTGGGGCATTTAATAACTTGCCCCAAAACACACAGCTAGTTACTAACAGGCCAGGAATTTGTAACTGCTTGCCAGCTTTCTTTACCACCTCCAGAGCGTGTAGTCTTATAATTCTACATTTCTAGAGTAGTGCGTCCCAGAATGCTGTCAACTGATCACCAAAATCAGATACAGCAGGAATGACTGTTAAAAATAATATCCCCGCTCCACACTTCAGATGCACTGAATCAGAATCTCTGAGTTGGTGGGTGCCTGGAGTTTTTAACAAGCTCCCCTGGTAATTCTGTTGCACACTAAAATATGAGAACCACTGTCCTACAGCATAATAAATGTTATTTAATTAATTGGTTCATTAAATATTGAACAGTTAAAGTCATTATAAAGCTAAGAGTTGAGCTGGGTGAAATTAAAAGTAAAACTATAAAGCTATGGTGGAGGTGGGGGTGGGGTTGAGGCCCCGAAAAGGGAACCAGGCAGGGACCCTCTTCTGTGGAATAAATCACAGCAAGGGTTTGCCATCAGATTTTAGTACTCAGTAGCAATGATGGCCTTAAATGGAACGAATCCTGCTTTACTACTTTGTTTTGCGTTTCAGTTGACCCAGCTGAAGGTGGGCCCAACCATTCTGCCTGACTTTTTGCTATGGTCTCTCACTTCTCCGGAAAAAGAAAAGGAGGCAGCTCTATGTTTGTACGGACTGTGCTCTACCTAAGGAGGTCCCCGTTTCAGTTAAAGATTCATCATGTCATGTTTCTTTTTACTGTCTCCATAAAACTTTGACTAAATTTGGGAATGACTTCTCTCAAGGTACACCATGAGTTTCTTTCCAGTCAGCCATTTTGAGGTAACAAAGTTGTTTAGTTTTTATATCATATAATGTCTTGGATTGAACTTGGTAAGGATTGCAAAACAGAATTGCCGTTGTACTCATCAGTTCCTAACAGCAGATTCGGACCAGCTTATGAAAGGAAGAGAGGGGGTGTCTGTTGTAAGGGAATAGAGTTGTCACAAGGGGCCCAATGGCATGAATTGGGCATCTTACAGGCAGTAAGATGCATTTAGCAACATGAACAGCAGTTCACAGAACTTTTTCCCTATCTCAAAGGATTTCTCCATCTCTCTGCATTACTCTTTACTATTTCTTAGGCTGGTGGAAGGTAGTTACATCATAGGTGCCCATTTCACAGCTCCTCTATTTAAAAGAAAAAATCAAGACTGTTTCTTAGATCCCACTTCTATTATGGGGGTAAAAAATGTAATTATTTAGCCTGGGGCAAGTCTCTTGGCCAAGTGGATGCCTTTAGTGGGCAGGGAACCTAAGATATGGGTGAGGCTCATACAACTGGCAGAGGAGGAAAGGATTCCTACCTTCCTAGTAAAGAGGGATGGGAAGATGATCCAAAAGTTGATTATTTAAGAAATGAGCAGAACATACCTTGTCAATGTCCTGAATCTTGTTTTATCTTTGGGTGAAAGGCAGGTGAGGGATAGAATTGGGAAAGGAATGCAAGAAACACAGCTTTTCATAGAAAAACCAGAATTTCACAAATCCTCTGAAATTTGACATCAGCTTTCTTCTTTCCTGTTGAGATATCTCTCCTAAGAGTGATAGTTATCCATCCTGAGAAAAAATACACAAACAAAATCCATGGTAGCCATTTGAGGTATCGGTTTTACATGTGCTGCATCTTGCAATTAAATCGTAATGACATAACATTATGTGCATAACGTTTTATGCATGACTTAATGTCATCATCTTGAAGTAATATTCATCATAAGTATGGAAAGAGTAGTAATGTTTCCAATTTGACATTTAGTCAGGTGGTGAAAGTCCACACCTATTTCATCTATAATGACATCTTAACTAGGGATCTTTATGAAGTATTTGTATAACAGAGAAGAAATGACATTTGATGGCGACTTCTTTCAGTCATTTCCATAAATCTTAGCAATTCTCTTTATAGAACAAAGATGAAAACCAGTGCTGTACCATTCTGACAATCCCAGCTGCTGGTCTGAAAATACCAGGACTGATGTATTTCTCAATTGGAGGAAGAAACAGTGTATTCTAAGATAGTTTTGATGTCTTCATTTAGCTAGTATTTATTGCTTATGCCACAGGTTAAAAAGTGGTGACCTGTGAGCTGGACTTGTCCTGAAAATGGGTGTACATATGTATGTATATATATCGGTGTCAAGGGCAGGACTATATTTATATCTGTATAGAGAGAATCTAAAAATGTCTAATTGATTGCAAACATTTAAAAGTTGGAAAATTGGATATAAAAATTCAGATTTCAGGCCAGGCGCGGTGGCTCAAGCCCACAATCCCAGCACTTTGGGAGGCCGAGGAGGGTGGATCACGAGGTCAAGAGATCGAGACCATCCTGGTCAACATGGTGAAACCCCGTCTCTACTAAAAATACAAAAAATTAGCTGGGCATGGTGGTGCGTGCCTGTAATCCCAGCTACTCAGGAGGCTGAGGCAGGAGAATTGCCTGAACCCAGGAGGTGGAGGTTGCGGTGAGCCGAGATTGCGCCATTGCACTCCAGCCTGGGTAACAAGAGTGAAACTCTGTCTCAAAAAAAAAAAAAAAAAAAAAAAAAGCAAGAAGTGAAGTCCGATTCTGTTTTTATCTTTCATAAGACTTTTTATACCATCATGCATGAAGTAGGAACCCAGTTAATGCCCCTTTCCAACTCCATAAATATAACACAAAAATCAGTTAACTACCACAGAGTTTTTCAGTTTTGACCTCATGAGAGTTCAGCCTTCGCCTTAAATCTGAACTTTGTCACTGATAGACAGCTCTTGACACACTTATTGGGAAGCAAAACTAATTTTTTTGTGCTCTGGAAAAGTGGATGTGGGCTGGATGTGTGAGAAAGAGCTATGATGGATAGACCAATTGTTTCCCATCCCAGACTGTGGTGTGTAGGCAAACTTTTGTGGCAGAGTGGGACTCTCCGTTCCCTTGTCACTTTTGTTTCTCCCCATACTCACACTGGTATGAAGGATTTTCTAAACTCATCTCAATGTTACTGAGCAAGAAATGGAATTATACGAACTCCAGGCTAAAGAATATCCATATCCAGCCTTTTCTAGATTCCAAATTAATTTACAATTAGCCAAAAATAGGGGCTGCGATTGTTTCTGATAGTTTTGTTGGTGTTGCACGCGTTTCAAGACATTGCTCTGCAAGCTGTCAGGATTATGTTATCTAGATTTTTGACCATAACTCCATGAGTGAGAAAGGAGAAGAGGGAAAAGGGAACGAAGAACTTGGCTTCAGGGCATGCAAGCAGTACAAATTTTCCAGGTCAGTCTGGACCAGTGATTAGGAACCTCTGGAATAAGCAATCTCCAAGGGAAGGGACTGGTTTCAAAGGCTTGACTGTCAAATTCTTAGGCTTTTGGTGTGGATCCACTCTAAACACTTGCACATTTCTCCATTGAGATGGCAAGAACTGAAGTTTTAACTGCCTTTTGTGTCTTAGTGTCTTCTGTTGGTATGTCACTGGGGACTCTTTACTATTGTTAGTTAAAAGCTTGATAACTGTGTTCTGTTACAGTATAATTAAATATTTGATGAATTGCTGTAGTTTTATTCCATGGAGTATGCAGTTTTCTTGAATCAAAGAGTTTGTCTCAGCACGGTGTCAAAAAACACAAAGATTTAAAGCTCATCTAGGCATCAATTCAGAGTTAATATAGGCACGTTGACTCTCAAGGCTGCTGAACGGTGGGATTAAACAAACATTTTTAAAAGGGGGACTATTCCTACTACTGAAAGAGAATGATCATAAAGTCGGATAAATATAGAAGAATGAAAACTTACATTTTTATATCTGAAATGTATGCTCTGGCTCCCTGGTTTTGATCTTCCCTATTAATGGAGGAAAAATGAAATCTAATCTATAAGATAGAGATCCAGGTGTTGAGCAAACTCAGCTGTGAAGAAAGTGTTTCCTCAATCACAAAACATTTACTAATCACCTTTTGTGTACAAGACACCTAAAGCAGTAAGATTGCTTTCAAAGTGCTCATGTTCCATTAGGGAATACAGATCTTTGTGAAATACATTACAGATAGATAAATACTAATAAATACAAGAGCAGAGATAGTATGGTGAATGTGGTGAGGTGAGACAAGAGTGAGAAAGAAAGAAGATCAGAAAAATAAATACTAAACTGAGATTGTTTTTAACGGTCTCCGAAGAAAAGCTAAATGAATGGAGAGAGAAGAAGGAAAGCAGTAGAGGTAACTCTGTCAACTTTACATGCATTCCACCATAGATGGAAATCACCTAAAACGTGAAAGACCTGGATTAGAGTAACTGCTCTGTTGCAGTTTTTGCTCTTTGCGATTGTCAATGTCCTCCCTTATCAAATTATGACGGGAATGGAAACTCAAATCCATGCTTTTTTCCATGGTGTGAATTTGTTACTGGGAAGCTGCTGTTCAACTGCATTTACCCTTCCCTGCAGCTTAGCCAAGGCCACGTGATGATTTCTGGCCAATGGAATGTGGAGGTTGGGTATCTGACGTGCCTTCGGCTGTTCTCTCTTGCTGTATTGGCATTGAAGATGGTGACATCACAAGGTCATCTGAGAGCTGCCTGGATTTTACAGACTCCACATCAGCAAAAACCAAACTTCCATTGTTCTGAGTCACTGAGCTTTTGGAGTTATGAATTGTGGCAGTTAGCCTATGAGGAGAAGTACAAAAATGTTAATAATAACTATTCTCCATTTCATATGCTTGTTGACAGCCTCAAATATAGCAAATGGAAAAGGCACTGTAAAATTTTAGGTACTAGACAAATGTTAGGAATTGTGGTTAGAAAGAAAATCAAAACTTACCAATTGAAAATTCATATTGAATTTAATAAGAAATGTAATTGACTCAGTTGAGAACAAGTATTCAATGATTACTGTTGTGTTACATGCTGTTAAGAAAACATCTTTAAATCTTAACTGAAGGCCTTTTGTTTTGAGTGACTATACTATTAAATAAGTTTAATAAACATATACTTCTGAACATAAAATTGTATGATATCTGATCTGGATTCTTTTGGTTTACTGTTTAAAAAAGTATAAACCGATTGTCTCAAGAGAGATACAACTTGAATTTGGAAATAAAGAAGAGCAGGAAAAGAATAAGTAAGGAGGATTTATAGGGAAAAATGGTGAATTAATTAGAAATCTTTCAGATACAAGTGACAGAATTTTGACATGAAGTGACTGAAGCCGAAGGAGGACTTTATTGATATGACATAACTGCAAGAATGGCAAGGTTGCAGCTGGACTCAGGAAAAGACTAAAATGCCATTAGGTTCCCTTTGCTTCCCAGTTCCAGCTTCCCTCTGCAGGTCGTATCACTCCTTTATTGAACATTGCTTTTTCTCTTCATGGTTGTTGACAGTTCCCTGGTTCCCTATCCTAAACCTTCAGTTACCAAAGTAGGTGTTATCTGCAATCTGTTCTCTTTCAAGTCCTGAGATTCGATGGAAGGGATTTACTGGGTTATTTGGG
Source organism: Saimiri boliviensis (assembly GCF_048565385.1). Taxonomy (NCBI): domain Eukaryota; kingdom Metazoa; phylum Chordata; class Mammalia; order Primates; family Cebidae; genus Saimiri; species Saimiri boliviensis. The sequence goes on from NC_133460.1 coordinate 40,785,550, forward strand.
TTATGTGCCCACTCCTGAAGTGGGTGAAGTCACTAACGTGGCTGCTTCCGGGTTAATCATGTGTATGCGGGAAGAATTAACTAGGAAGAAATCTTGGAGGCAAAATTAGCAGCAAGGAGAATTTTTAATGAAAAATTGTCAATTACAAAATTACTGTAAAGATACTATTCAAGATGGTTAAAGAACTGTAATAAATGAACAGACACTACTGTTCTCTGGGAACATCTACTATTCTCTGGGAACTTAAAATCTTCTGTTCTCTGGGAACTTAGAATCCGCTGTGGAGATAAGACAAATAGACTTATTAAATGTTTATTTTTAATGTCATTTGAGTGTACAAGGAAGATTTTTTGTTTACTTTCCTTTAACATACATGATTTTTATTATGATTGAAAAGTCTTGATTCTTGGACAATATACAGACTTGTGACTCACATATTTTGGGATTCTCACCAGTTTTAAGATTCTAAAAAAAGTTTCCCAGCTTAGTATTTTCATATAACTAATTTCAGCCACACTTTGTAAAAATATACATATGAGGTTTCTTTAAAAAAAATTTTTTTTATCTCCACTGCTGAGATCACAAAAAGGGAATTTGTGTCCTGGCAACAGAAACTTATTATAAAAGATAATAATGTTTGACTTTGATTCTCTGAATCAGAATGTTGGTCTGGACTTAACTGGATCTTTCTAAAAGCATGCTAAAGTCAACATTTGCATGGTCAGAATCTGAGTAAATTTGCCTACATTCTGAGACATCTGATTAAGGGATCTTTAATCTTGTCCTTCGCTGTCTTAGTGTCAGCATTCACTATTACTCTCAACAAAATTTAATACCACCTAGGTTTGAGGTGGGATGGAGGAGGATTGTGTTTAAGAAAGGGAAGGCTCAAGAGGATTTGCTTTCAAGGAACATTGAAGAGAGTATTTTAGATGATGACTGCAGGTAGCCATGGATTCAGTCTGCTTAGGGCATTAACACAGATGATGCTTTCAAACTGTTTTCAAGGATTCATTGCATGAATTGGCAATGGTGCTGAATTCCAGGATAATCTTTTAATCATTCAAAGGTCAGGTGCTATTTTTCTTCATCATAGTTACCAACAAAAAGGAAGAGTAAGATGTAAGACAAGAACACTGGTGGCTCAAGCCTGTAATCCCAGCACTTTGGGAGACTGAGGCGGGTGGGTCACAAGGTCAAGAGATCGAGACCATCCTGGTCAACATGGTGAAACCCCGTCTCTACTAAAAATACAAAAAAAATCAGCCGGGCATGGTGGCGCGTGCCTGTAATCCCAGCTACTCAGGAGGCTGAGGCAGGAGAATTGCCTGAACCCAGGAGGCAGAGGTTGCGGTGAGCCGAGATCGCGTCATTGCACTCCAGCCTGGGTAACAAGAGTGAAACTCTGTCTCAAAAAAAAAAAAAAAAAAAAAAAAAAAAAAAAAAAGACAAGAACACACTGGAATCACCTCTTCACTTTTTGAAAACTCAGTGTTCACAGTGTGACACTTCCTAGATATGTAAATAGGAACTTTTGGAATGTGATCTAAGAATCAGCAAAAACTCTTCCATTTCCCAGTATGTGCCCTGCCTAGATGCACCCAAAGGCCTCATCATCAAACTCACTCAATTTGGGTAACTCAGTGTCTATCTGGGATACTTTGCTAAACTACAGAAGTCCTGTGACTGCCTCATAATTAGAGTATATTTTACTATTTTGATAATTATTCTATTATAGAAAATTTAGATCATTTCTAAATTTTGACTTGTATAGGCAATGCTTCACAAACGTTATCACTAAATCTTCATTCACCTTTTTGATATTGACTAAACTATAGAAGTTGAGCAAATCTGGAGAGGCCTTTAGTGGAATCCAAGAGACAGCATATTTATAATTTATGCTGGTCTATAAAATGTGATATAGTCTTCTCTTCCACAAAAATGGAATAATACTATGCTTACTTGTTTGTAATTATTTTTTCATTTGAGACAGGGTCTGTCTCTGTTGCCTGGGCTGGAGTATAGTGGCACAATCACAGCTCACTGCAGCCTCAGCCTCCTGGGCTCAAGTAATCCTCTTTCTTGTGACTACCTCATGATTAGAGTATATTTTACTATTTTGATAATTCTTCTATTATAGAAAATTTAGATCATTTCTAAATTTTGACTTGTATAGACAGTGCTTCACAAACTTTATCACTAAATCTTCATTCACCTTTTTGATATTGACTAAGAATTCTTTATTCAAATATAATTAATGAACCAGAAGACAGGTCTTTAAACATTTTATTTTTCATATACACCTCCCGGTTGACCTCAACAAATATTATACAGACTTACACTACTAATATTCATGTGAGGGACCTAATTATCAACATCTTTTTAAAAATCTGATTGTTAAATTTATTTTAAACACTGACCATTTTATATCTATAATATTCTACAGCATTTTGGTTTAATTTTTACTTACACTATATGAGATTAAATATTTGTCATGTTGATTAGACATTTATGTTTGATAATTTGTGAATTATGTATATATCCTGTTCTTGTTTTAATCTAGGGTATTTGCATTTAAAAAACTGATTTGTAAAGACTATTGATCTATTAAAGGTAATAGCTTCCATATTTTTATAGCATGCATTCTAACATAGAAATTTGTAAATGTATACTTTTTAGATGGTCATATTTATTCTTTATTTCATGGTTTCCCTCTTTGGTGTTATACTAATAAAGATTTTCAAACTGCTACATTACACACACACACACACACACACACACACACACACACACACACACTCTTTTTGTTTCTAGGTCATCTATATTGCAATTTACCACATCGTTTTGAAGATGTTATTCAATTGTCTTCTGATTTTCATTATTATTTTTGAGATGTTAGCTGTAAATCTTATTAGGATTTCCTTTCAGGTAATGTGCATTTTATTCTGGCTTCTTTGAAGATTTTCTCCTTGTCTTTCAATTCCAGTAGTTTTACTATGATAACACTATGTGTGTTTTTCTTTGTATTTATCTTTATTGTGTATCTGTGTCTTGATATTTGATGATAAGAACCACTGATCAAGACAATCAAATCTGAATTCCCTTCTAATCAAGCTTTCTCTTTCTGCAATAATACGGAAGTATTCCTTCTAGACCTATCTATCATGGAGCTAGATGGGACTAAAGGGCTTTTGAGAACGGAGAATGAATTAGTTGGTTTGTAATTTTATGACTGTGAATGTGAATACTGGACTCTATAAATAACGTTGTATATGTATGCTGGTTATGGGAACAGTATAGGAGAGAGGAGAAAGGAACTGTTGTACAGATGAGAGCGTGTTTCACAGGATTTTTTTGATTATCCAAGACATCATAAACCTATTAAAAAAAGAATTTGTTGGCTCTGATAACTTACTATTCAGTTATAGATTTAGCTTCAGTCTCTGTTGGCTGCAGGGATCCAAATGATCCTGATTGGCCCTGGTTTCTCTTTCAAAGTCTCTCAGCTACTCTTCTCTCCATTGGAGTTATTCTCAGATAAGTAGTCTGTTGTGTTAAAAATATTCCCTCTACCAACTTTAACGTAATTGTTTCATATTCAATTCTCACGAGAAAGAGCACCTTCCTTAGTTTAAGAGTTGGTCTTATTTGCTCTGATTTGGTCTTTTGTTCATCCTTGAACAATTATTATGGCCAGAGAGAGAAAATGGCTAGGCTAGTGTCACATGGTCACTCCATCTTAGGTCTGAAGGGAGTAGTTAAGTCGATTTGAAGTTTGCTAGTTGATAATGGATGAAGGGTTATTTGTTAAAGGAAAATTGGGGTTCTGTGGTGACCCAGTTTTCATTTCATAATCTTTGTCCTTCTGAGACTTTTATAACTACAGTATTTTATGGTGCAAAATAGTCTCTTTTATTTTTCTTGAGTGGCTCTCTGGAATTGTTATATGCTTCTGAAATACTTGAATACACTCATGTCCTATATCAATGTCTGTAGTTCTTTATTCAAATAATCTGCAATAATTTCATAGCTAGAGGCAGATTCAATGGCTTCGGACTCTGGATACACATTAGAAATACCTGGAGAACATGTATGAGGAGATTACTGGCTTTTCCTTAGGTATTCTGATGTAGATCATCTAAAGTGAGACCAGGGCATTGATAACTCCACTGTAAAACCAGGATGAGAACCATAGGTTAACAAATTCTGGAACAAATCAACCATAGAATTTCTTAGGAAATGGGTGGATTTTAGATCTTGAGGTGTCTGGTAGTTTGCTTTAGTCATTATATGTTGACAACCTTTATTTCAATGTTGTTTGATTTTGAGTTAAAACTCAGTGCTAGACATGCTGGATTAGCAAAGGGGATGATGAGAATGAAGGTGGGAATGGCAGGAAAGTAGATACAGCTATCTACTGTGAGATACTTTTCCTTAAAGACCTCTGTGAAGCATAATAAAAATAGCCCACCTTGAAAATCTACTTGGATCTCTGAAGCACTCATTTACTGACATCTAGGCAGAGGGCACATGGGGGATATTTTCCTTTGATGCTTGGCTGCCTGCCATTAACTGTTTCTGTCTAGCTGGGGACTTCAAAAGATAACAAAGCACTTATATGTATATCCAGCTGTCCCATGCTGTGGACTTCAGCTTTAACTAGGTTCCTTTCAAGCCCTATTTTCAGTTTCTACAAGTGGCTTAGAAGAAAGGAGTTTCTAATGTACCATTTGAAATAAACAGATAGACTCAGAAAAATAGTGACCCAGCCAGTGCCTGTTTAATGTCTACTTCCTAGCTACATAAGACATTTAGACATAAGCATAATGGGCACTAAATGTTTGCAAAGGTTTTAACACTTTTTCAAATAATAATGAATGAAAATCCTGTATTTTTTTAATGTTGATTCTCTGATTCTATGTTTATTTTTTTCCTTTGCCTTAAATTCATAGGCAGTTACAGTAACAGAGGTGAGTACTTTTGTAAGCTCTCAGATGCCAACATCCAGAAATATGTAGCTGGCTTCAGTATTTTGAAAAACATAAGAACCGTTCTTTTAGTTTTTATTTTGTATTTATTTATTTGTTTGTTTTTTGAGACAGATTCCACTTTTGTTGCCCAGGCTGGAGTGCAGTGGCACGATCTCGGCTCACCTCAACCTTCGTCTCCCAGGTTCAAGTGATTCTCCTGTCTCAGCCTCCTCAGTAGCTGGGATTACAGGCATGTGGCACCACGCCGGCTAATTTTGTATTTTTAGTAGAGATGGGGTTTCTCCGTGTTGGTCAGGCTGGTCTCGAGCTCTTGACGTCAGGTGATCCACCTGCCTCGGCCTCCCAAAGTGCTGGGATTACAGGCATGAACCACCGTGCCCGGCCAACTTTTATTTATGTGTTAATTTTTGCATGAGAGTCAAGAGTAGGCTGCCTTCACCCTGACAATCTTCATGTCTGTGGACTGAGGTGGTGATAAGGACCTATTGGAGTTGTTGGTCTTCAGTCCACTGTCCTCCAACCAACCTCTCTATTTTCAGTCTCTTTCCCTTTCTTGTCCATAGGCTCACAAATTTTATCCTAGAGTCTGTTTAGTTCCATCGGCATTCTGGCTGCCGTTAGTACTGTATCTCCCTTTGGTAGATTCTGGGCTGTGGATTATTACACTGTTTTATCCATCAACATATTTATATCTGCTTTCCAATTCCAAAAGTGTGAACTGTCTGCCCTCTTCTCCCACTGGTTCTGTTCTTCTGCTTATAGTGCTTTGTGCTGATATACCCTTTTTTTGGGTGGACTTTTGTATGGAAAGGGAGGTGAATACTTGGTCTGGCATCCCGTACTTGTAAGTGCTTTTTTTTTTTCTGTTTATTTTTTTAGCCATATCATGTGTGATATGGTTCTTCATTCACTTAATGAAACATACCATAATAGTGCTTTTGGAAGTAAATTTACTCAAATCTGTTAGTTTTACACACAAGGATATGGATGAGCAACAGCATTATTCATGAGGAGGAAGGAGAAATGAAGCTTAATGCTGTTTCTACTGCCAAAGTCTACTATGAGACTTTGGAAAAATTATTTAAAACCCAAATAGGGGAGAGCTTTTACAATGTAATTTGTAACATTTTATAAGGATGGCAAATGTCCATAGAATTAAAAGAATGAACCTTTGGGCAGACTATAGGACATTCATTTAAGAACAAATTACTTTGGAACTTCTTCCTTCCTTAATATTTGTAAGCACTTTTTACCTAAGGTGTAATGCCAAGCAGTTTCAAAAGTATAAATTATTACTCATAGCTCACCCCATTTTATCCTTTTCTTTATTTAGTTAAATATGCCTCTCATCTCTTTATCAAGAGGAATAAAACTCAGTTGCTATGTATTTAGTCCTTTCTGGTTTATCTTTCTGGTACTTTTAAAAGGTAACTCCATGCCATATGCTATGCACCAGAATGGCTGTAAATAATCATAAAATTAAATGCCAGAATTTACCACTACATGTGGTTTCTCATTAAGGTTTGATGTGGTTTCTCTAAACCGAAAATGGTTGAAGGGTTGATTTCTTGTATTATCAAGCTGTTTTCTGAGCTTTCTTGCTGGCCCACCTACCTGGATATATAATTAACTTCAGTTCTGAAAGGCTTCTGGTAGATTTGGGCTATATCTTTGGGAAAATAAGAGGTTATTCTCTGAAACACATATGTGCTTCGGAATAGCAACTCCAAAGTATCTTCAGTGGCTGTTCCCTAATATGATGGCAACCATATGTTTTTGATATTCCCTAGCAATCCTATGTCATGTACCCTTATCTGGGGTTTGGAAAATACAGCCAATACCATATGTAACACTAAGCAGGGAGAATAGATCAGACTGCTATTGTTAATGAGCTAAATGTTATTTTAAGATGAATCCCAAACTCACCCAGGCTATATCAGTCATTATTTTAGATTCATTACTTTCATTTTCTTCTTTAAATAATACTGCATTCTAGAGAATTAAAAATTTTCAGAAAGAGAAACTATGGCTCTATGATAACAAATCCATTTAGGGAAGAGGTTATAGACAGTGTCAATAAGGATTACACTGTTCATATTTTTAGCTCAATTGTTTTTATATTCTTTAGATACTGTATTATAGAGATTTAGGAATTTCCAAATGTAAATGACAATGGTCCTATGTTCACAAGTCAATTTAGAGAAAAGATTATATTAATTAAACTTAAGTTTTTCTCTTTGTGTGTGTGTGTGTGCGTGTTGTGTGTGTTTCTGTCATGTCAACAAGTAAAACTGAACTCCACTAAACAGCATTTTAATATTTTCATATCTTCCAATGGACTGTGTTTTATTCTATCATCAGTAATAATCAGGGTAATTATTTCAATAACAACTATTTTTGAATGCCAATTGTTGTGCAAGGTAGTAAGATGTCTTGAATTTTGTTGCAAAGCAGCTAAGACTAGTGGCTGGAGAAAATGACAACAGTGGTTAAGTGTTATAAGCCAGCCAGACAGAGGCTTGTCACTTACCACGTGTGAGACTTGAGCAGGTTAAGTAACTTCCTGTGAGCCCCGGTTTTCTCATTTGCAAGCTGGGGCACATAAGACCTAGCCCACAGGTGGCTGCATTGGATAAATGAGGTGATATTAGTAAAGTACTCAGCACAGTTTCTGGCACACAGTAATTCAATGAATATTGGCAAAAGTAGTCATTACTGTTAAAATAATTTAGTGTCTATTAAAATTGGTCAATGATATATGTCAGTATCTGTCAGTGCTTTCTTTCATTCAGCAGAAGGGATGGGAATGGTTTGCCTTAGTTTTATCAATATTATGTCAGAATAGGAGTGGAGATGAAGTGTAGTGAAAAGAAGATAAAGCTGTGTCTCTGTTCCCTAATGGCTGGCATCACCAACTTCTAGACACTCTATCCCTGTTCATTTTTCTTGGTTTTTCTCCTACTTTTTCCCATGCCCAGAGGTTTCCACTGATTAATAGTCTGTCTACTCAGATTCCTAGAGTACTGAGCAATTTCTTTGCTTGATGATGGGGCTGTTCTTACCCTAGCATCAAACATAAATTCAGCCATCAGAGCCAATAATAGAAAAAAAACCCAGAAAAATATTTTTCTTGATTTTTGAATTTGTTACATAAGCAGCTTTACAATGTAATACATTTTTATCATGCCCAATGAATTGGCTTTATTGATATAGGTAAAATTAAATGAAATAGGCTTTATACTGGAACATCTTGGTTGCTACAAGTAGGGGCCAGTTTATAAAATGTATTAACATAATGCAAAATAAAGAACTCCCATAAGAAAGAAAGCTGAAGTGCCAGGGAGCTCATAGAACTTTCAATCTTCTTTAGAAAAAAATTGGTTCCTATTTCAACAGAGTAACAAAACTGAGTGATGATCAGAAGAAAGAATGACCATATACTTATTCTCCGGGTTTCTTTCTTTTGAGAAATTCATAAGGTCTTTGCTAGAAAAGATCTTACAGATCATCTAGTCTGTAGTGTTTTCCAACATTTTTGTTTAAAAACTATAGCCGCCCTTTTTGAAGTGAAGTCTTCCATAGAGAACTAGCACACGAAACAGAGAATAACTAACCCGTATGGAAGTGGAGGCAGAGCTCCTAGAACCTGTCTGCTTGGTTTCCCACCTCTGCTCCATTCACAATCTCTGCTTGCACCGAGGTGTTAGCTCAGGATTCTTGAAGGCTTTAAGAACCATGTACTATGCTGATCTCATAGAATCCTTTATTTTATATAAAAAACTGAGACCTACAGAAAGAAAATTATATGTTTAAAATCATTAACTCAACCAGGTAGGGTGGCTCACCTCTGTAATTCTACACTTTGGGAGGCTGAAGTGGGAGCATCACCTCAGCTCAGGAGTTCAAGTATAGCCTGGACAACACAGTGAGACCTCATTTGTGCTTAAAAAAAAAAAAAAAGCTGGGAGTGGTGGTGGACACCTGTAGTTCCTAGCTACTCAGGAGGCTGAGGTGGGTGGATCACTTGAGCCAGGAGATCAAAGCTGGAGTGAGCCATGATCATGCCACTGCACTACAGCCTGGGTGAAAGAGTGAGACCCTGTCTCAAAAATAAACAAACAAATAAACAAACAAACAAACATAAAATCACAAGGTAGTTACTGTCAAAACAGGTAATAGAACCTAGGTCTCCTAACATCTAATCCATTGTACTTCACTTACAGTGTGGTATCTCCTCATTTAGCCTGTTTATTTCCTTCAGGAGCCTCAGTAATGAGAAAACAGGGAAGTATAACCACCCATAAAGGATCTACTACTACTTTAGCTACTACTATTTTTAGAGAAGGAAAAAAGAAAAACAAATATATCCATGATGAAAATGTTAATATAATCCACATATACAACTGGACACAATCTGCTTCTCAGCACATATTTTTAATAGACCATATTCTGATTGTATTTGAGGAGATACCAAATATAGAACTTTTCAGCTAATGAAGATGATTAACTGCATATGTTCTTATAACACAATGTTGACTTTTAGTAACTTACAAAGGAATCATTTCATGTTTTTCTATAAGAAAAGAGATCCAAGATGGCTGATCACTAGCAGCTCAGGATTGTAGCTCCCAGTGAAAGCGCAGAGAACAAGAGGACACCACACTTTCAGATGAATTATTGCTGCTCACGCACCGGGAGATTCCCAGCGGAGGAGCCCCACGGGTCGCCAGCGCGACTCTTGTGACTGGCGAGGCGGTTTTGCCGGTGCCTTGGAGCATCAGTTCTTGGTGTAGAGTCAGAAAAGCACCATCAATCTTAACGCTGTGGTTTTAGTTGGCGCAGTGGGTTGCTCAGATTTCATCGCTGAGAATCAATAAGTTGGACGTACACTCAGAAACCCAATTACAAAGACGGTAAATACAAAGACCACAGATGGATAAATTTATAACGAAGGGAAGAAAACAGCCAAAAAAGGCTGAGAATACCCAAGATCAGAACGCCTCTCCCTCAGCAGGGGATCACAGTTCCTCATCAGCAACGGAACAAGGCCTGATGGAGAACGAGTGTGTTCTAATTACAGAAGCAGGCTTCAAAATGTGGATAAGAAGAAGCTTCTGTGAATTAAAAGAACTTGTTCTAACCCAATCCAAAGAAACTAAAAACTTTGAAAAAAGGTTTGATGAAATATTAACAAGAATACACAAGTTAGAGAGGAATATAAATGAATTGATGGAGCTGAAAAACACAATAGGAGAACTTCGTGAAGTATGCACAAGTTTTAACAGCCGAATTAATCAAGCAGAAGAAAGGATATCAGAGGTCAAGGACCAACTCAGTGAAATAAAACGAGAAAACAAGATTAGAGAAAAAAGGATAAAAAGGAACGAGCAAAGTCTCCAAGAAATATGGGACTATGTGAAAAGACCTAATCTACGCTTGATAGGTGTACCTGAATGTGACGAAGAGAATGAATCCAAGCTGGAAAATACGCTTCAGGATATTATTCAGGAAAATTTTCCCAATCTAGTAAGGCACAATAATATTCAACTCCGGGTAATACATAGAACACACAAAGATATTCCTCAAGAAGAGCAACTCCAAGGCACATAATCATCAGATTCATCAGGGTTGAAATGAAGGAGAAAATACTAAGGGCAGCTAGAGAGAAAGGTCAGGTTACCCACAAAGGGAAGCCTATCAGACTTACAGCAGATTTCTCAGCAGATACCCTACAAGCCAGAAGAGAGTGGGGACCATATTCAACATCCTTAAAGAAAAGAACTTTCAACCAAGAATTTCACATCCAGCCAAACTAAGCTTCATAAGGGAAGGAAAAACAAAGTTTTCTGTGAATAAGCAAGCACTCAGAGATTTCATCACCACCAGGCCTGCTTTTCAAGAGCTTTTGAAAGAACCACTACACATAGAAGGAAACAAACAGTATCAGCCTTTCTAAAAAATACCAAAAGTAAAGAGTATCAATATAATGAAGAACTTACATCAACTAATGGGCAAAACAGCCAGCAAATATTAAATGGCAGTATTAAACTCACATATATCATTATTAATTCTAAATTCAAATTGACTAAATCCCCCAACCCAAAAACAGATAGGCAATTTGGATAAAAAATTAAAACCTATTGGTATGCCGCATTCAGACCCATCTCACATGTAAAGATACACAAAGACTCAAAGCAAAGGGATGGAGAAAGATTTACCAACCAAACGGAGAGCAAAAATAAATAAATAGAAAGCAGAAGTTACAATTTTTGCCTCTGATAAAATAGTCGTTAAAGCAACAAAGATCAAAAGAAGCAAAGAAGGACATTACATAATGATAAAAGGATCAATGTAACAAGAAGAGCTAAAGATCCTAAACATATACGCACACACACAATATAGGAATACCCAGATATACAAGACTTATAAAGAGACTTAGACTCCCACACAATAACAGTGGGAGACTTCAACATTAATATATGACAGATTAATGAGACAGAAAATTAACAATGATATCCAGGACTTGAACTCAGATCTGAAACAAGTAAACTTAATTAACATTTATAGAACTCTCCACTTTAAAAACACAAAATACACACTCTTATTAATACCACATCATATCAACTTAGAAGTTTAAACGAAATATTGGTTGGCTCCTAGTTTGTTATTCTCTTCCCTCATTTTCTTTCATGTCTCCATTATTAAGCACAATTATAGGCATATCCATATTTAGACTGCATTCTAGCCCGGGCAAATAAAGCAATACCACCATTCTCTCTCCCTCTTCCTCTTTCTCTTTATTCTTTTTCTTATTATTCTTTTTTCTTTCTCAAAAAAAAAAAAAAGAAATTGATTATGTGGTCCTTGAAAGAGAGTGACAGCAAAGAAATGAAAATGCTTTTCTAAATACTTAAACCACATCTTAGAATTGGACAACAGGAAGAAGACATCATCAGGTACTATATCTGACCTTTGCTTTTGCTTCTAGCAATATAACGTAATGTCATTTATTGCACCGGCAAGTAATAGATTCTGTTGACTGATTGGCTTTTACACGTGCTTGTCAGTAGTTTTCCATTACTGTATAACAAATTATGAAAAGCTTTGTGGCTTACAGCGCCAAATTTATTTTCTCACAGTTTCTGTGGGTCAGGATTCTAGATACAAGTTAGATGGGTACCCTGTTCAGATTGTCACCATGCTGAAATCAAGGTGTCAGACAAGACTTGAAGTTCCCTTGCAAGCTCACTGGTTGTTGACTGATTCATTTCTGTGTGATTGTATGACTGAGGCTCCTGTTTTCTCACTAGCTGTTGCCTGGGGACTGCTCTCTGTTCCTAGAGACCACTCTCTTCTCACAACATGGAAGTTTTCTTTAAGGCCAGCAAGAAAATGTCCCTCTGACATTCCACCTTCTTTTAAAGAATCCTCTGATTAGCTCAGGCCCACCCAGAATAGTAATCCCTTTTGATTAACTCAGTCAGCCGATGAGTCACTCAGTTATGGGTGCGATATCCCATTACATTCACAGGTTCTCTCCATACCTAAGGGGAGGCAAGGGTTTATTCAGGGCTTGTACATCAAGGAGCTGCAATATTGGGGACCAGTTTAGAGTACTGCCTACCACATTTGGATTTTCTAATTTATGGCCAAGGTAAATGAACATTAGACAAACTTTTCATGTAAACCAAGTTCATATCTTTTTATCCCAAATAAATAAATTTCCAAAAACATTTTTTGATTGTTGGGGGAAAGTCATAGAGAGGAAGAAAAGAAGTGACGATGGACCTTTCCAGACTAAGAAATACTTACTTAGAAATAGAAAGTTTATCCTTCAGCAGATTTCTCAAAAACCAGGAACTCAGTATTTTAGTGTGAAAATGATTTTCCTAAGAGTTATAATTGTGATTGAAATTCTTAAAAACAAACAGAAGAAATCTTCTAGATTCAAGTTCTATTTTTTTTTTTTTTTTTTTTTTTTTTTTTTTTGAGATGGAGTCTTGCTCTGTCACCTAGGCTGGAGTGCTGTGGTGCGATCTCAGCTCACTGCAACCTCCGGCTCCCAGGTTCAAACAATTCTCTATCTCAGCCTCCCCAGTAGCGGAGATTATAGGTGCCCGCCACCACATCTGGCTAATTTTTGTACTTTTAGCAGAGACAGGGTTTCATCATTTGGCCAGTCTGGTCTTGAACTTCTAACCTCGTGATCCACTCACCCATGATCCACTCCCAAAGTGTTGGGATTCCAGGTGTGAGTCACTGCGTCTGGCCTCAGTGGTTTTACTCTATCTATGAACATGGCTCAGATCTTGTTACCAACTTATAGGGATACAAAACTAAGAAGCTTAATAATTTTTTTTTTTTTTAGAAAAAGAATAATAAGAAAAAGAATAAAGAAGAGAAAGAAAGAGAAAGAGGAAGAAGGAGAGAGAATGGGGGTATTGCTTTGCTGCCTGGGCTAGAATGCAGTCTAAATATGGGTATGCCTATAATTGTCCTTAATAATGGAGACATGAAAGAAAATAAGGGAAGAGAGTAACAAACAAGGAGCCAACCAACATTTCGTTTAAACTTCTAAGTTGATATGATGTGGTACTGATAAGAGTGTATATTTTGTGTAAAGTGGAGAGTTCTATAAATGTTAATTACATTTACTTGTTCCAGATCTGAGTTCAAGTTCTGGATATCGTTGTTAATTTTCTGTCTCATTGATCTGTCTAATATTAATGTTGAAGTCTCCCACTATTATTGTGTGGGAGTCTAAGTCTCTTTATAAGTCTTGTATGTCTGGGTATTCCTGTATTGGGTGCGTGTATATTTAGGACCTTTAACTCTTCTTGTTATTGTATTAATTCTTTTATCACTATATAATGTCCTTCTTTGCTTCTTTTGATCTTTGTTGCTTTAAATACTATTTTATCAGAGACAAAAATTGTAACTTCTGCTTTTTATTTATTTATTTTTGCTCTCTGGTAGGTTGGTAAGTCTCTCTCCATCCTTTGTTTTGAGTCTTTGTGTATCCTTGAATGTATGATGGGTCTGGATGCAGCATACAGTTTTAGTTTTTTGTCCAAATTGCCTGTCTTTGAATTGAGGAATTTAGTCAATTTAAATTTAGAATTAATAATGATATATGTGAGTTTAATACTGTCATTTAATATTAGCTGGCTATTTTGCCCATTAGTTGATGTAAATTCTTCATTATATTGATGTTTTTTACTTTTTGGTATTTTTTAGAAAGGCTGATACTGTTTGTTCCTTTCTATGTGTAGTGGTTCTTTCAGAAGCTCTTGTAAAGCAGGCCTGGTGGTGATGAATTCTCTGAGTGCTTGCTTGTTCACAAAAAACTTTATTTTTCCTTCACTTATGAAACTTAGTTTGGCTGGATGTAAAATTCTTGGTTGAAAATTCTTTTCTTTAAGGATGTTGAATATTGGTCCCCACTCTCTTCTGGCTTGTAGGGTTTCTGCTGAGAGATCTGCTGTGAGTCTGATAGGCTTCCCTTTGTGGGTAACCTGACCTTTCTCTCTGGCTGCCCTTAGTATTTTCTCCTTCAGTTCAACCCTGGTGAATCTGACGATTATGTGCCTTGGAGTTGCTCTTCTTGTGGAATATCTTTGTGGTGTTCTCTTTATTACCTGGAGCTGAATATTATCCTGCTTTACTAAGTTGGGAAAATTTTCCTGAATAATATCCTGAAGCATATTTTCCAGCTTGGATTCATTCTCTTCGTCACATTCAGGTACACCTATCAAGCGCAGATTAGGTCTTTTCACATAGTCCCATATTTCTTGGAGACTTTGCTCATTCCTTTTTATTCTTTTTTCTCTAATCTTGTCTTCTTGTTTTACTTCATTGAGTTGGTCTTCAACCTCTGATATCCTTTCTTCTGCTTGATCAATTCGGCTGTTAAAACTTGTGCATACTTCATGTAGTTCTCGTATTGTGTTTTTCAGCTCCATCAATTCACTTATTTTCCTCTCTAAATTTTGTATTCTTGTTGACATTTCGTCAAACCTTTTTTCAAAGTTCTTAGTTTCTTTAGATTGTGTTAGCACAAGTTCTTTTAATTCACAGGAGTTTCTTATCATCCACGTTTTGAAGCCTGCTTCTGTAATTGGAACACACTCGTTCTCCATCAAGCCTTGTTTCATTGCTGATGAGGAACTGGGATCCCCCGCTGAGGGAGAGGCGTTCTGATCTTGAGTATTCTCAGCCTTTTTTGGCTGTTTTCTTCCCTTCGTTGTAGATTTATCCATCTGTGGTCTTTATAATTACAGTCTTTGTAATTGGGTTTCTGAGTGGACGTCCAACTTATTGATTCTCAGCGCTGAAATCTGAGAATCCCACTGCGCCGACCAAATCAGCGGCGTTAAGACTGATGGTGCCTTTCTGACTCTGCACCAAGAACCGATGCTCCGAGTCGCCGGCAAAACTGCCTCGCCGGCCACAAGAGTCGCGCTGGCGACCCGCGGGGTTCCTCTGCTGGGAATCTCCCGGTGCGTGAGCAACAAGAATTCACGTGAAGGTGTGGTGTCCTCTCGTTCTTTGCGTTTTCACTGGGAGCTACAATCCCGAGCTGCTAGTGATCAGCCATCTTGGATCTCTCTCCACAATAATTTTTTGACTAAACATTCTGAGTTATAATAAGGTAGGGGTGGGCACTATATTAGCAAGTGTGAGGTATCTATTAAATAAAGAATAATTCATTGTCAAAACAATTTTTGGTTTGTTTCACAAAAATCATGTAATTTCTTAAAATTTTCTCTTTGATTTAATTTGATAAAGAATTCTTTCCACCTGATTTCAAGTTTTTTTAGAGTTTCAGGTTGAATTCTTTATAAAGTCTTTCAGAATTTACCATAAAGCAAAACCATCTCAGTGGGACCTCTAGAGCTGACTCCATTTCAGTAGAAGTTTGAAGCTTCTGTCTATTGGGGTTTAGCTGAGATTGGTTGTAAATTCTGAAACTGTGGTTTTGGCTGTGGTTTCAGGGAGGAGTGCCAGCATTGGGTTGGGTTGTTCTACAAATGTCTTTGGGTTCTAGTTTGCCAAAACTGGGCTAGTGTTTTAATGGAAGACAATACACGAGGAATTTGATTCTACCTGTAATTCTGCCATTCTTTGTGACTCTCATCATACCTTAGTACTTAGTACTTAGAGTACATAGTATTTCAGACCAGTTGCTGAATGTGGTCCCCCATTTCAGTACTTTCAGCTTCCAAAGACTCCCAAATAGATTAAAAAAAAGAAAACTTGAAGTATAAATGAGAATTATTCCTCTGTGTTCATATGATTGCCCTTCCTCTACTCATGCTTCCTTTCGTTTCTCCTTTCTCTCCATCTCATACTCTGTCTCTCTCTCTGTCTCTCTCTCTCTCTCTCTCCACCCCCACCAAACTACTTTGAAAACAATAACAAAGAACAGAGAAAAGATGGGACCTACTCATTCTCATTCTTCAGCAGACAAAGAATAGAGAAAAGGTGGGACCTACTCATTCTCAAGTATCTAGGGTTGGACAGAGCCACAGATAAAATTTGTGGTCCCTGGTCCCTAAGTCCTTAGAGCTCTGCTGAGACAAATGTCAAAGACCACAGCTGTGCAGCAGCTTCTTAGAAGAGTCAAAGTTTGGCTACATCTTTAGGCATTCAGATTCTTGTCTAAAGAAAATTTTCTGGCCCTTAAAATTGAGGAAGTTATGACATTTTTCTGAAGACCTGTTCCCTCTTCCACCCCCTATCCTGCTTACTTTCTTTCCTTTCTTTCTTGTTGGTGGTAAATATTTTATCACTGAAAATAACTTAGGTGATGGATGATTCTAATAGGCATTTTACCCACGCTTACAATGATCTAGCCAGGCCCAGTTGTTTAATAATTATGTCCCATGGTTAAATTGTTTCAATGACATTTGCATTGCTTTCTATAGGTAAATACCTAGGATGAATTATTCCTAACTGTACCACTCTGTGGTATTAGTGAACTGGTTATTAAATTGGCCAATACATGGTCATCTAGGACACTCAAACTTAGAATGAGCTATGTGTTAAATGACTTTGGCATCATAGTCACATGTGTTTTCCATTTTGTCTTGGGCCTGAAAAAGGTGATCAGGGCATTTTCTAAAGCTACTATCTCATATATATATATATATATATATATATATATATATATATATATATATTTTTTTTTTTTTTAATTTATTTTATTTATTTATTTTTTTTGAGACGAAGTTTCGCTCTCGTTACCCAGGCTGGAGTGCAATGGCGCCATCTCAGCTCACCGCAACCTCCGCCTCCTGGGTTCAGGCAATTCTCCTGCCTCAGCCTCCCGAGTAGCCTGAGTAGCTGGGATTACAGGCACACGCCACCATGCCCAGCTAATTTTTTGTATTTTTAGTAGAGATGGGGTTTCACCATGTTGACCAGGATGGTCTTGATCTCTTGACCTTGTGATCCACCCACCTCGGCCTCCCAAAGTGCTGGGATTACAGTCTTGAGCCACCATACTATCGTATATTAAGTCATTCTTTCTTTGTCCTTTGGATGAAATGATCCTGGTTAGAGGAAATGGTATGAAAAGATTCTCACCACTGGCCTTTTATGAATTTGAGGAAAAGTACATGGCTCTTTTATTTGACATTAAAAATATACAGTCAAATCAGTGCAACACTGTACTTGTATCTCAAAAGCTTTGCCACTAATAAGATTATATTTTTCTTTTAAATGAGACAAATTAAACTCTAAAATTCAGACAAACGTCTTTTTATTCTACTCAAAACCTTCCGAAGAGCTTCATGACATCAAAGATGTGGGAAATTTAACTGAGTTAAGTGCTTTATACTAGAGTTAAGTTTTGAATTCTCATTGAAGTAATGTTTTTTGCAGCGTTCACATAGCAATTTCAGTTTGTGGCATTACCAAAGAGTCACAGGATGGTAGCAGAGAATGGATAAATCAATAAGGCTCTCATACCCGACATTCTGTTTTCTCTTTGTTGATTGCTTTCTTCCAAAAAATAAAAGAAACCCAAGAGCCTATATTCCCCCAAAGTACTACCTTGTACTAAAATATTGCCTTTTGAGCCTAAAATTTCCTGTACTTGCTACTGTATAAAGCTCATGGTTCATATTAATATCGATTGTTGATTTCACTAACTCTCTCTGGTAAACTTGAGGTATTCTAGATAAGAAGTTAGACTAAGTGTAGAAGTAGATAGCCAGTGGTAAAACCTGGGACATATGCCAAGTCTCATAATTCTTATAATCATATCCCTTAGGTCAAATCTAAAAATCATGTGAAGATGCCATGGCCCTTTTCCCCCCAGAGCTACCAGTCACACTTCTTAAATCTTCCTACTCAAGGAAGATGACCTTCACAGACTGCATGGTTCTCCAGCCAAATATATCTAGACTTCCCTGCTGGAACCACCAAACAAATAATCGTGAAGCAAGAAAATGCAATCTCTTAACTACAATAAAGTCATTCTGAATAGGTACAATATAATAGGCCCAGCAACCCTGACAAAACACCTCGGGCCCCTTTGCTGTTGTGCGTTTTAAGTCTGTGCATGAAAAACAAGACCATGCTTATATGAAAAAGGGTTCTCCTGATTTAAGGACAGCAGGACCTGTATTTTTGGTATCTTCCACACACTCTGATTCAGGTTGTCTTTATGTAACAAGCGTTTACTCTGAACCTACTAAGAACCTGGCACCATGTTGAGTGCTTAATGAGCAGTTCATGCTTTTAGCAGCTCACATCTAGTATAGCAACAGCTGAAGTAATGGGTAGATAAAATGTGATTTTGTGAGTGCCGAACTAAAGAGATACAGGTACAAATAATTTAAAAAATGCTAAATAGCCGGGCGCAGTGGCTCAAGCCTGTAATCCCAGCACTTTGGGAGGCCGAGGCAGGTGGATCACGAGGTCAAGAGATCAAGACCATCCTGGTCACCATAGTGAAACCCCGTCTCTACTAAAAACACAAAAAATTAGCTGGGCATGGTGGCGCGTGCCTGTAATCCCAGCTACTCAGGAGGCTGAGGCAGGAGAATTGCCTGAACCCAGGAGGCGGAGGTTGCGGTGAGCCGAGATCGCGCCATTGCACTGCAGCCTGGGTAACAAGAGCGAAACTCCGTCTCAAAAAAAAAAAAAGCTAAATAAATTGAATGAGTCAAGATTGGGTTCACATTCAAATGACAGAAAATGCAAGTTTAGTTCTTTCCTCATAGACAACTTTTGGTAGTAGGCAGTCCAAGCTGCCTGCTGTCTCCACAGTCACCAGGAACTCCACTTCCTACTGTCCGGATATTCTGCTGTCATCAACACTTGACTTCTACCTCACGGTTATTCAAGCATCAGCCACCAAATCAATAATCTACCAAGCAGAAAGAGGAAAGAAGTGACGAATGTCATGCCTTTCTCTCTTGAAGGACACTTCTAGAAGTAGCACAGCACTTCTGAGTACGTCCTGTTCACCAAACCTTGATCACATGGCTGGCCATACCTGACAGCAAGAGAGGCTGATAGTTTTTATTTCAGAAAGCCATGTACTGGCTTTAAACTGGAAGTTCATGAAGCAAGGATAAAGAGAGATCCGTTATTAGAAGATAATGGGCTTTTTCTGCCTCAGGATTTCAGACCAGGGAGATTTTTTTTTTTTTTTTTTTTTTTTTTTTTTTGAGACAGAGTCTCACTGTCACCAGGCTAGGGTGCAGATCTCAGCTGCACTAGGGGATGATCTCAGCTCACTGCAAACCTCTGCCTCCCGGGTTCAAGTGATTCTCCTGCCTCAGCCTCCCAAGTAGTTGGGAATACAGGTGCATGCCACTGTGCCCAGGCAATTTTTGTATTTTTAGTAGAGACGTGGTTTCACCAGGAGGGTCTCAATCTCCTGACCTCATGATTCACTGGCCTCTACCTCCCAAAGGGCTAGGAGTACAGGTATGAGTCACTGCACCCGGCCGTGGAGAAAAAATTTTATCTGGAAAGGAAGAGCATATCTAGAAGTCTTCCTGGAAGTGACATTTAGTCTGTGTTTCCAAGAAAGGGAAGGAGTATATTTAATAAAAGGCAGAGGAGGTGCTATATAGGCAAAGGGAGCAGTACCAGAGTTTGCCCTCAGAAACAGCTAGTCTGAGTATGGAATGTAGTCAGTCACTATAGATCCATTTTATACTGAGTGGATATAAAGGAAATATCTCACAATGTTCTCCATATCTGAGCAGTTTTGT
Source organism: Saimiri boliviensis (assembly GCF_048565385.1). Taxonomy (NCBI): domain Eukaryota; kingdom Metazoa; phylum Chordata; class Mammalia; order Primates; family Cebidae; genus Saimiri; species Saimiri boliviensis. Next base: position 40,805,774 of record NC_133460.1, read on the forward strand.
CTAATCACATGCATCTAGCTGCTAAAGACTAAATTATCACATCATGCCCACAGAAGTGAAACATAATTAGAAAATATATTTATTGAAATAATTGTCCATGTACATTAAACTGGATAATCACTTGTTAAATTAGGAAAGATATTCAGAAAGTTAATTAATCCTGGATTTTGATTATGACATGTAGCAAGTGTGAAACAGCCATCTCTAAGGCCATTTACACACATGTTCATTTATTAACAGACATCACAATAGCATAACATCTTGCTTAAAACAAGGAAACAATTAGTCCTGAAACAGAAAAGCACACAACACAGTACAGGTAGTAGAGCATAGTGATAGTAATAACAACAGCACACACTTACCAAATACTTGCTATGTACCAAGTATTCTTCTAAGCACTTGGCACATGTGAACTTCCTTAAACTTTACGACACTGTGAGCGAGGTTTCTATCACTGCCTCCCTTTTTACAGAGGAGGAACTGAGGCTCAGAGAGGTTAAGTCACTTGCTCAAAGTTTCATGGCTGACATGTAAGGGTGCAGAACACAAACCCATGGAGACCAGATCCTTATTCACTCTACTAGATCATAAAAGGAAGCGGGTTATGGGGTAGAGCCTACCTCCATGACTAGCTAGCAATGAGACTCTTGGGAAAGTTATTTCACCCCCCTTTGTCCTAGTTTCTTAGTTTCTATGACTGAATAAGAAGCTGTAGATAAAAGTTGTCTCCTGGAGCCTGGCACAAGGTAAGTGCTCAGTAGTTAAAAGGGCCTGGCATGGTGGCTTGTACTTGTAATCTCAACTACACGGGAGGTTAAGACAGGAAGATCGCATGAGCCCAGGAGTTTGAGAACAGGCTGGGCAACATACTGAGACCTATACTTAATTTTTTTTTGTTTTTAATAGCTAAAAGATTTAACGAGATCGAGTCATTAATTATAAACACTAGCCAATCTTTGGTCCTTAAATACACAAACCAAAAGGCAGACCAAAAACTATTTCTGACACACTGTTAAATTCTCTTTCAAAAGAATAAAATCTCTCTTTCTTCTACCCATTTACCCCAGTCCCCTGAGGTCTGTCTCTCTGCTGGTTCTTGAGTTTGAGCAGCTTTTTACAGCCATCTGTTACAGTGTTGTATAACAACAAACAATATCCTCCTAAAAATGTTTACAAATGCTTCTTACATTAGTGCTGTATATTTTTTCATTACGCTGTGGCATCTCCATTGAAAAATTATTTTAATCATTGCAAACTGAATTACACAAGGATAATGCATAAAGAGATAGTACTTAAAAGGCTGAATGTACATTAATTGCTTCAGCTAATGAAAGAAACATGACTTAGCCAATGCACACAACATGAATCCTAAGATGCATGGACAATTGACTACGGTAATAAAACAAGTATTAGTGTGTTAAATCTGAAATCCTCATTATGCTTCATGCAGCAAAACCAACTGTGTACCTGCTGTTCAGTGTGCCTTTCCTCCTCTTGACACCAAGAGCTAATTATAGCACGGGGTACAGAGTGAAGACATATGACCTACGTTTGGGGACCTTCAACAACACTGCAAAGTTATATTTGGTGACTTCTTATTTTCTTTTTAAGTTGATAAAATATGTGTTGATCAAAATGATTTTGAAATATCTCGATGTTCTGTAGGCAATTTTAATTAAAATATGAATTATTTATATATGCACACAGTTTATTTCACTTACATGGGATCTTGCTTTATGTCCCTTGGCTCTATCAACTAGTAAATTATTAACACAAGGATAATTTATGTCACCGTGTTCAAGATGCTAGCCATTGATTTCTTTGCCTGTCTTTCATTTCATGAACCCAAAGTAAAGATGATAAAATCACGGCATTTAAGAGATAAGAAGAGAAGTGAATGTCTTATTATTACTGTTTATCTAGAATCGTATAGTGTAAACGTTATAGTAAGTCATAAACAGACTGCATTAACCTACAACTCTCCATTTATAGAGTCAAAATATCATGTTATTAGGAACCTCACAAAAAGCTGATATACTTTAAACCACCATCCCCATTTTTTAGAAATTTTGAGGGCACCACCAATATACTTTAAGGGATATGAAACTATCAACAATTGGCTTAATTCAAAGTAACTGTTTAATGTGGTTTGGCTTTGTGTCCCCACCCAAATCTCATCTTGAATTATAATCCCATGACCCTTACGTGTTGTAGGAGGGAACCACTGAAAGGTAATGAAATCACGGGAGTGATTTCCCCCATGCTGTTCTCATAACAGTGAGTGATTTCTCATGACATCTGACGGTTTTATATGTGTTTGGCATTTCACCTGCTTGCACTCATTTTCTCTCTTCCTGTCCTGTCAAGCAGTCCCTTCCACCATGACTGTAAGTTTCTGGAGGCCTCCCCAGCCATGTGGAACTTTCAGTGGATTAAACCTCTTTTCTATATAAATTACCTCATCTCAGATATTTCTTCATAGCAGCATGAGAACATACTAATACTCTGCTTTTCTACTTAAAAATCTTTCTTTTCTGATAGAACCAGATCTAGAAAATAAATCTTTTTCCCTTGTGTAGTTTATACTACGTGTTGTCCTTTCGTAATTATTTTCTTAGTAAAGCCATGGTTATGTTCTAATGTATTTCTTTTGTGTTTCTTCCCAGATTTATAAATTGATGACTTTGGTGCCAACTAGCCTCACATTTTGGATGGACACAAGGGACTTTCAGAGTTCTTTTTTTAAAAAGTGATGGGCAAAATTCTCTTTAATTGGCATACTTTAAGAACTCAGTACAGATCAGATTTTAGGTGATTTATTTAAATGTCTTTTTCTCTGAAGAAAATGATATATCAGCTTCTTTCTTAACTAGCTTGTATACACTTTTTTGATCAGTATTATTTTAATTTTTCACTTTTTCTAGTTCATTTATCAGAGTTCTTTAGAGATACCATTTGAAAGCATCTGCCAAGCCAAGCCAGCAATACTCAGACTTCAACAATAAGAATATAAATTAAGAAGAAACCCCAGATCTCAGTAAGTAACATTTTGGGAAATTTTACTCTACGGGTAGATTATGGAAAAGTGGAAAATTTGTACAGAGAGGTGAGAAGAATAATGGGAAATGTTTTCAATCTATTCAACCTATGATTCTAAATGTTAAAGCACATCAGAACTGCCCATAGAACCTTTTATACATTTGATCTTCAGGACCTACTCTACAAAAATTTATCACATCCCAGGAGGCCTGGAAATCTGTATTACTCACACACTCCCTAAGGGATGTCTAGGCAGATTACCTGAAACTAGTGTAGAAACTGTCCAGAAGTGTTGATTTCCAAAAATTAAACATTTTTTACTCATTTAGTTACTCAGCAAATATTCAGTGAGCCCTTAAGCCCTATCCCCAATCTTAGCCCTCAAGGAGCTTGGAATCTGGTGAGGAAAGCAGATAAGAAAATAACCAATTTCAATTTAGCAAGATAAGTGAGTAAGAATGCGGTGCTATGAGGAACATGTTCAGGATCATTTAACCCAGTCTAAGGTATCATAGAGGGTTGGAGGAGATGGTACTTAAGCTGAAACCCTCAAGGTAAAGCATAAGAAAGAGGTAGGAGGACTTGGCCTCTGTGTGTGTGTGTGTGTGTGTGTGTGTGTGTGTGTGTGTGTGTGTGTGTGTTTTGCAAGGAGGTGCAAGGAGGCTGTGGGTTGTGGGTACTGGAGGAGGAGAAGGTGTGAGAAACGTTAAAGAACTTGTAAGGGGGGTTTCAGGTCTCAAGGAACTTACAATATAATTGGGGAGATAAATGATAGCAAAATATTTTGATAACAGATAAAGACAAGAGAAGTGACTTCCTAGGAAGGCTTTTGACCAATTACCAATTGAATAATGCAGATTCAGCACGCTAGAAGAGTTCTCTGGAGAAAGCATCTAGTGTCTTCCAACAATAAAATTCTGTGATCTACAGATTTCATTCTGTAGTGGGAAAAGAAGGCTTCATAAAAGAGGTAGGGATTCCATTGGAGATTAAAGAATGGGTAGATTTTTAGCACTTTTTTAATTTTGATAGATTTTAAGCTTACAGAAAAGTTACATAAATACTATAAATCGCTTTATGTTGTATCTATATTCACTGACTTCAATCTTGCCCTATTTGCTTTTGTGCTCTCTCTTGCTCTGCACCCCCAACCACCCACACACACCACAGTTCCACTTTTTTCTGAACCGTTTGAGAGCAAGTTGGAGACATTGAGCTTCTTTACTCCTGAAGACTTCAGTGTATATCTCCCGAGAAAAGAATATATACTTCCACCTCACAGTAAAATATACTATTTAATATTGATACAATACTTTATCTAATCCATGGTCTGTCATCAAATTTTGTCAGTTGCCTCAATTATAGGTTTTCTTTCTCAATGTAGAATCCAATTCAGATTCATGCATTGCATTTAGTTGTCTCTGTAATTGTCCTCTCACTTAAACAGCTCTTTAGTCTTTCTTTGTCTTTCTTGATCCTGGTATTTTTGAGGAATACAAATCAGTTATTTTGTAGAACATCCCTCGATTTGGGTTTGTCCATTGTTTCTTTATGATTAAGCTCAGGTTATACATTTTTGGACAGAAAGAAGAGAAGTTAGGTTGTGTCATTATCAATGTATTATAGAAGCAGACACATAATATAGGTTTGCCTGAATACTGGTGATGCCAAAATTGATAACTTGGTGGTGTGCACACTAGGTTTCTTCACTAGCATTATTAATTTCACTAGCATTTCTTCACTAGCATTATTAATTTTCCCCCTTGTAATTAATGAGAATTTTGTGGGAAATATTTTGTGGGTAGGTAAGTATAATGTTCCTTATCAGGCTTTCATCCGATAGCTTGAGTATCCATTGATGATTTTCTAATCTATCATCACTTCTATATTTATATTACGCCATCTATATTACTATAAGGAAGAGCTTTCCTGGCTCCCCTCTCTATTTATTTATTTATTTATATCAGTATGGGTTCATAGATTTTATTTTTTAAATAGATTATAATCCACCACTGTCATTATTTATTCTGATGCTCAAATTGTCTCTGATTTTACCACTTGGAATCCCTTCAAATTGGTTCCCATGTCTTTTTGCTAGTCCCCTTTGTACTTTGAACACTTTATGACTTTGTGGAGCAGTATAGTACTTCAAATGTGTGTTGTCTTTTCTCTGTCCAAACCCTGGAATTTACCTTATGTCCAAGAAGCATGGGTTCCTAGTACAAAAATCTAGGTGCACTCATTGCTACTGTTTTTCTAGATTTCCTTGGTGGACAAGCTAGGATATAGGTATCTCTATTTCTCTCTTTATTTATCTGTATTTTTAAAACCATGAGTTCGTGCTGATAATAGTAGATTCTAGTCTTTCTTGTAGCCATATTTCTCCAGTCTCCAACAGTTAGAGACCTACCTCAGAATACATACATTTTTAAAAGGTAGAGAGAAATAAGGAAGGTTTTCTAACCTTGAAGAATCTGTGAGATATCCAGGTGGAGACGGGTCTGGATCTGAGTTATTTCTACCAGTGAGAACATTGCCATTGACTTATGGCAATTTATGAAGTAGAATAAATGTTAAGAATGTCACAGTTGCAGGATCTGCATTGGATTAGAGGTTTTTTTAATTCACATATATGACTTCCATTTTATATACAAAGAAAACATCATCTCTGGCTTTCATTGGTGGAGGATGGGGAGCCCCCTCAGTGCAAGAGGCTTGCACTGAAGTTAGCGACTCCTTGCTTTTAACACTGAAATATTTAAGGTTAACGTCTTATGGAAATATTTATTGTGTCAGGTTTCTGTACCAGAGGAGAGTGACAATAATTCCTATAAAGCAAAACTCTCCTAAAAAACCTTCTTTCCAATAAATTTGGTTAAGGAGTTCATCTGTCAGGCTAAATGGTAAAACGTCTTCAAAACATAATTGCTGAGCTTTTTGTTCAGGACTGAAGAAATCTCTTTTCATGACCTGTCTTCCTTCGTAATCTTTCTAATCATGGACAGTCATTACAACGCTAGCCATTGTTGAGCAAGACTGCTTTTACTGCTCAACAATGGCCAGCATTGTAATGATTGTCCATGGTAACTTACAACTGCAAGACGAGATCCCAGAGTATCAGACAACTGGGATTTATTTTTCAGCATGTGGTGAGAGAAAAATCATTGTAAAGCTTTTCGCTAAGATGGGTGGGGATCGCACAAGGTTTCCAAGTTAGACCAAGGGCTTTTTGCTTCTTCTTATTGGAGAAGGTACACTGAGTACTGGATGAACAAATTCTCTCAGTTGAGGGGTATGATATTGTGACAATTGGAAAGAAAATGTTCCCTCTTTCAAATGAAAATAATTGTGGAGAATAATACTTAACTGAAACCTTGGCCCAAGACACAGACTATTCCTTACAGGGTTACAAAGCTTGGAAGAACTTAACTTGATTACATGAAAGGTGTCAAGATCTAAGCTAGGCCGAAAAAATACGCCTGAAGCAGGGAAGCTAAACATTCACATCAGGACTAATGCTTTTTGCCTTTTAACTGAAAGGGCAAGAGGGATTAACACAGGCCTGACTCCTGAAACAAATATTTTGTCTATTTGGTAAAGCACATTTCTGGGGTAATTTTTTCTTTATATCTGAATTAGTTTTCCAGCCAGAGCCAGACTAATCAATAAGTGAAGCAGACATAGCTTGATGTCTCCTGTTACCCTCGTATACTCTCCTCCCCTCCTTCCCAAAGCCTGACACTCCATTAACAAAGGGCTGCTTGTACTCCATACTTATTTTGTAATATAGAAACCAAATAATGTAGATCAAACATTTAACATGGTGCATGTCACGTAGAAAATACTCAATATTTAACAGTAATGATTATTATTTCACAATTGCAAAGGTAGCTTTACAAAACTAGTTTTTGAGATGTCATATTATTTCCTTTAGATAAAATTAAATTCAGCTCCAAGTCTTTTTCTTTGCTCTCTTTCATTGGCAGGAAATTTTCTTTCAGCCATTATTAGGCTACCCCCTCCCAGTCCCGTGGCTTAAGAGAGAAAAGAATCATTGTCCAGGCACATATGACCACTTGCTGTTAGGTGGCGCTGGCATCTCTGCCTTGCTTGGTCCTGGGACTTTGCTGTGCACTCTAAGACCAAGGGCCTCGCCTCCTGTGGGCCACCATTTAGCCCCTCTCCGCTGAGGTCCCACAAGCTCTCTTTGGTGCTGGGGGTGAATTCAGACCCAGTTCCTGAGGGACCCTCAGAATTTGTCCTGGACTTGGAGGTTCCCCTCTCTCCTGCTGCTTTCTTCTCCCTCACTTACTCCTATGTCATATTTGCAAAGTCTCTCTCCTTTCACCCCTACGGCAGGGTCTCTAGATCTAGAAAAAAGGAAAAGCAAAGGAAAACACAACAACAACAACAACAACAACAACAACAACAATGCTGCCCAATTAAATTTGAGTTTCAGATGAACAACAAATTTCTTTTTAGTATAGGTTATGTTCTCTGCTATGCTTGGGACAAATACTAAAAAATTATCACTTATCTAAAATTTATATTTAACTTGGTATTCTATATTTTATCTGGCAACATTACCATAGGGATTCCTGCTTTTGAAAGACCCAGGAATAGAAGTTGTGAGTAGGGTCAGATCTTTCAGTGGAAATGTTCATTGAGATTGAAAAACAGTCTGCACAGACTTAGAAAGGTACAGGTGAAAACTCAGGATGGACAAAACACAAAATAATACCCATAAATAATCCTGTTACTCACATCATTATTGTATCCCATCATCATCATTATTCCCATAGTGATCATTGCCCTAGGTGAGTTGTTGCTAAAGACTCAAGACCCCTGAGGAAGGCCATATTTATGGATCATTTTTCTGAATATAGTTTTAATTAAGATTAAAAAGAAGGAGAAACTAGGAGGCATGGGAAGGCTGCAAGCTGAGTCAGTGGAATAGAAAGCCAGGGGAAGAGGATAGGGTCAGAAAGGCAGCTTACAGCTCACAATTGTACTTGTTGGCTTGAGTTGGGCAGCATAGGCTGGTAGAACACACCCTAGCCTGACTTCGCTCAAGTCCCAGCACCACCACCACCAAGCCATGTAGCCTTGGGCAGGTCACTTGACTTGTTCCTCCAGTTGAAATCTCTCATGAGATTCAAAACCAGCAATGCACCCAAATATTTCATAAGTGCCCCAAAGTCAACAAATGCAAACTCATCTTCCTCTTGTCCAGACCTGCCATTTCTGCTCTCTGTACTAGTGAAATGACACCACCATTTTCCCAGGGATCAACGCAGGACACCTACAAGTCATCTTAGACCTGGCTGCAATGTCTTACCCATGGTAATTGCCACAGTGAGTCACCTGGCTGGTGAAGCCTATATTCTCTGCCTCCTTCTCTACCACCAAAGGTGAGGACCTTCTCAGACAGAAAAGGCCCATCTGAGGTGGGACCTGGGACTTGACTTTGGAGACAGGGCTTGCACTTTGACCACATTGAAGACTGGCTCAAACAGGGAAAAGGAAAAGCACCTCTCCATAAGACATGCCCAACAGTGCCATGTCAATTTACCAATGCCATGAAGCTACCATCTCTTTCCATGGCAATGACCCAATGATCCAGAAGTTACCGCCTCTTTTCTAGAAATTTCTGCATAATCTGCCCCTTAATTTGTGTAGAATTAAAATTAGGTATAAATATGATTCCAGAACTGCACCTGGGTTGCTACTCTGGGCACACTGCCTATGGATCAGCCCTGCTCTTCAAGAACCAGTGCCTGTGTCCACTGTCACCTCAATAAAAGTTGCTGTCTGTCACCACCACTTTGCCCTTGAACTCTTCACTGGGCAAAGTCAAGAACCCTCCCAGGCTAAGTCCCAGTTTGAGGGTTTGCTTGCCCTGCGTCACATCCATACTTTTTCCAGGAGGACAGAGGCACAATGAAGTGTGCAGAGAAAGCAGAAAATGATTCTTCTGTACATTTAGGGGAGAAGTGGAATTACATATTCTCCTGTATTTTTACAATGACTTTGTGATAGTCCATTCTACCGTCCTTTCCTTTAATTGACTTGAACAAGTCCCTGTTCCCATCTATCAAAATAACAAACAGAAAATCATTTTACTCTCTTTTTCTTCATGGACATTTTACCAGGAGATGTTGAACAAAACTAGAGTGGCAGGGTACTATTCTAGGGGATATTTGCACCCTGGGAAACTTCTTGTGTCTTCCAGAGCTAAAAAAAAATACACATTAGAACTTACCAAAATGGCAATCTTCTTAATAATACCCCAACAAACAGAAAACTATTTTGAATGAACCCATTGAGTTTGGAACCCAATAGAAAAAGGTAAAAAGGCACCTGAAAAGAAGTAACCAATCATCTCCACTCTTGAAATAGCCTCTTCTTCCCTAGGAACATAGAGAAAGAAACCAAATTAAGTGGGAAATGGATGAGAAAGCACAATACTAATTCATGGTTCCTGCTTTGAAAGATAGAAAAAAATCATTCATAATTTCATGGCCTTTTCTAGTTGTGTCACATGAAGCCCTATGGTAAATGGATAAGAGGAAAAGCAGGGTCATTACCCATGTTAGAAAAATTGTTAAATTGTTGGCAAAAGGAAAAAAGTCTCTTCTTAATAATCTCAGAGACACAGGACCTAAGTGAAATCAATTTGGGGTTGTTTGGGATCATTCTAGCCCAGGCAAAAGAAAGTTTCAAAACAGACTGTAGCAGTGAGGTCAATTTGTTCTAAAATCATCCTAGAGGAGAATGTACATGTAGGCACATGCACACAGGCACACCCCATACTTTGTATTTTTGTGTATTTGTGTATATAAAGTGTTCTGTGTTTAAAATTTTACATATATTATTGACACTCAAAGTATAAATTTTTGACACTCTCCCAACAAAAATTAGATTCAGAATTAGGTTTAGATATTTGGTCAACTTTTGGTAGAGTATGCAAATAATTGAATATGGAAAGCAAGTGTTATCTGTTTTCTGAGATCTGTAAGAATCCAGTGTTTGTGCATACTTGCATGTATGCATGTATAAAATTCTTTAGCTTATGGTTTGCAATCATCCTACTCTATGCCTCTCAAATATGTTTAGCTAGGAAATGACTTGAGTTTCATAAATGTCATTCCAATATCAAATCATATCCAGAGCTGTTGATGTGTTTGATAGAGACGTACCTTAAGCAACTGTTTGTTGAGTCCCTGTTAAGTATTAAATACCTTCTTCATGACAAATCTGCTAGTTCAGATTTTTTACTCATTTTTCAGGTTAAGTCACTTACTCAGGATCATGTCTGACCTCCAAGTAACTAAGCTGTAATTCAATTCTATGGTGCCAAACTTGAAAGCCCACAGTCTTCCTATGGCTAGTGGTGGGATCCTGGAGAAAGACTGACTTTGAATCCTGTTCCTGTTGCTTTCTAGCTGTTTTATCTTTGGCAAATTATATAACTTGGGTGCCTTAGTGTCCTCATCTGCAAAATGAAAATAATAGTTATTTTACTATTATTTATTAATTTGCTAATAATTTATTAATTTAATAAGAAATTGCTTAAAAAGATTGTTGGGAGGATTAAATCTTACAATACATATAAAGTGCTTACCCCATTCATTGTAAGATCCCATCTGTAGTGGTCATTGTCATGACTTTTCTGTACTTTGGCAAGAGATTCAAGCCTTAAGGCTCTCGTGGCACATGGAGATGCTAGTTTACTAGCAATTTGCCCAATAGGGTGGTTGGTTCATGGCTAGCACCAAGTACTTTACCTGTCCTTTATTCACATGTTTCTAAATGGGGGAGGGGATGGGCCTCAGGATTTGGAAGCACATCAAATGCAGCCAGGATTTCTCCAAATGCATTGTCAGCTCCAGAGAACTGGCAAGCCCATATTTACTTTCTAGATTACTTGGGAAAACTTGAGAACTTCGTGATGGTACAAATGGTTTTTCAATTAGAATAACCTCATTCAAAATCATACGTATTTTTTCCTTTTGGGAAATATAACTTGTTTGATTCTAGCGTCCAAAATATACCTTCTCTGAATACCTTCCACCATGGCGTCTGAGCGAGGGGTTTTCCACCTCAGAATGAGGTCATAAATATGCAATTATTCTTCTCCATGGAGTTGACTCTACCAGGCTCATTTACAAAGTTACTCAGCTGTGACTTGGCCACTTAAATAACCATGTTGCCTAAAGATATCCCTTACTCCAGCCATTTACCCTGTAAACCATGTTCATGTTACTGAAAAATATAAATACAAGCATGTTCTGCACCAGTGGTATTATAAAGCTGTATTTTGTCAGTTGTAAATTATATCTGGTTTTGAGGGAGAAAAGGGAGATCAAAAATTCTATATTCTATGAAACAATTCCGTAAGAAATATTAGACCCTCATAATTCAGAAGTCTCATATGCTAGTTTTATTTTGTTCGGGTGGATTTTAGAAGCCAACAATTCTCTGGGTACCTACAAGTAATGCCTAGGTTTCTGTTTTTACATATTTAAGCTACGCATTTAGATGCAATTCAAGCATTCCAGGGTGTTAACAGTGTTTACAGAGAAAACTGCCAGAGGCAAATTCAGGCAGTTTCTTAAATTAATAATGCTTTTGTTCGAACTCCAATTTTTTTCTTCCAGTCATGCTAGAACCAATATGCATCTTCCCCATTTATTCAGAAGATAATGATGACAATTCCCATTTACCCATTGCATTTCATCTGGACAGCACTCTCTCTCACATACAACATCAATATCTTCCACCTTCCGCATGGCCACAGGAAATGCAAACTGCATTATCATAGTCATCATCAGTGAGGAGAAGTGAACCCCCAAAGCAAACGCTGCACCAGAGGCTGAAAGAAAGGCAGGAAGGCCGAAAGTGAAATCAATACATTGCTGTGTTTGCTTGGAAGATAGGCCTGGTCCAGGGAGCAGAATGTCTTCCAGTGACCACTCCCTGCATCTTTATAGGAATAAGTGGGACTGGGGAGCTAGTGGTCTGGAGATAGAAAGATACACATTTAAGTCATTGGCCTATCACTTTCTCATCAAGTGTCTTTCGGCAAATCAGCTGATCCCTTTGAGACTTGGTTTTTGCATCTCATTAAAGGGGAAGAATAACTCCTACTTTCTAAGGTTATGTATGTTGGACATATATGAGTAAAGTGTGTTATAGGAGGTTACTAAATGGTCTCCAGGATTTGCTGTGATTACTAGTGTTGCTATAGTTACTGTGAGTCACTACTACCTATACAGTTGGATATGATAGGTGTTGTGGACACTCTTCACTTGTCTAATCTTCAGTCCTACCAACGGAGATAATCTTGTGGTTTGCATAAAAGAGGGAGGGGTGTTATCACCCAAGGCCCAAATTATAATGCCCTTTTATGGGGAAGAAGAACATATGGTGTTCCATTAACATAGGCTACACAAATGTTTTACACAGCAATTCTCACATTTTAGTTTGCCTAAAAGTTTTCTGGAGGGCTTTTAAAAATACTGATTTCTGGGCCCCACCCTAGAGTTCCTGATATGGTAATTTGGGGGCCCAATAATTTGCATTTCTGAAGAAGTTTCCTAGTAGCACTGCTCTGGGGACCACACTCTGAAGACCGCTGCATGTGAGGTTATCAGGTGGCCCATTACCATCCTGAAAGCTGCTGATAGCCTACTCTCCAGAAGGTTTTTTTTGTGTGGGGGGCCAGAGGATTCAAAAGAGGCTGGGCATATTAAAGGTGAAGTCAGGGATAGGTTGAACACCTGCAGAAGGTGAAGACTCGGGGGCAGGGCAGGTGTCAAGACCCCGTGGTACCTGTTTCACGGTTGTAACTATACTGGCTTGGCTTGGCTCAGGGTTTCCCTCCTTTCTCGCCTTCCTCCCGGCTTCCTCTTTCTCTCTCTCAATCTCTCTTTCTTTCTTTAGGATCTAATATTTTTATTATAATCTTACTTAAGCACAAATATAAAACTAGCTACAGTTACCTTGTGCCTATAGCTTTTGCATAGTCATCTGGGCCATAACAAAGCACATGGGTTGGCCGTTGAAACAACAGAAACGCACTGTTGTAGCTCTGAAGGCTGGAGGTTGAAATCAACATGTCGGCAGGCCTGGTTCCTCCCAGAGGCTCACTCCTTGGCTTGGAGATACTGTCTCCACTCTGTGTCCTCGCATGGTCATTCTTCAGTGCATGCGTGTGTCCTAAACTCATCTTTTTATAAGGACATATAGTCAGACTGGATTAAGGCCCAGCCTAATGACCTTATTTTAACTTACTTACCTCTTTAAAGATCTTATCTCCAAATATGGTTGGTTATGTTCTAAGGTACCTGAGGTTAAGATTTTAACATGTCAATTTGAGGGGGCACATTTTACCAACTTTCTCTAACAACTCACCCTAGTGGATTTTCTCTTTCAGTTGAGTCGTCTCCAGACTGGCTGATGAAGGAACAAGGAAAGAGGGCCTCAGGTAGTGGAAACAGGTCATGCTACGTGGCCTGAAAGCTGGATTCCAGTAGCTAAGAGCAATTCAACTTTGTTGGAGCCTAGAATGCAAAGAGATAGCAGCTTGGGAACCTGCTGTGGAGTGACAGAGGAAGAAGCCGGGTCACTAATTTGACTTGATCCTAAATACTATGGGATGTTACTGAAGGGCAGTTATAGGAAGTGACACTACTTGGTTTGTAATTTAAAAGGCTCACTCTGCTTGCAGTGTAAGAAGTTGACTGGAGAGGCTTGAGCCTGGAGACAGGGAGATCAGAGAAGGGGAGGTTGCAGGTGTCTAGGCATGAGACCATAGTGGCCTCCACCAGGGTGAAGCAGCAGGGTGGAAAAGGCTTCTTGAATCACTATTTAATTATAATCAAGTTTTTGAACCATTTCAGTCATTTATTCCAGTCGTTTATTGTAGTGACTCCCATATTTTAGTAGACAAAGCGATCTAACTGGGTCCCTGCAACAGAGTTTTTGATTCAGTGAGTCAGAATGAGATCCAAGAATTTCCATTTTTAATAATCTCCTAAGGAATGCTGATGCTGATGCTGCTGGTCTTGGTACCAGACTTTGAGAACCACAGACTCAGTCCTACTTTGCAACCAAGAGAATTATAGCCTTGAACCCTTCCAACTGATAGGACCCAAGCTCTTGGTAACCAGCATGGCTGTGTTTAAATAAAACAACGAGCCTGTCGGCTAAGATTCTGCTCCTCCAGCACCTGCATCAGTTCATCAAGCTCTCTCAGGCTCCAATTTGTCTTCAGGAGCCATCAGCCTTGCTCTAACTTTTCCAACAACTGCTTCCTCTCAGACGTCACTTGGCTTCTACAGCAAATGGAACCTGCAGAGCCCCGAGAGATTCTAATTAACTCTCTTGGGGCCAACTCTCTGAGTGAATGACTTGCCTAACTCAGCGTGATTGCAATGTTTATTTAAAGATTCCAAATTCTTCTACCCTGCATGCCTATGTTAAACAAGGACAACCCAAAAAACAATCATGAATTAAAGAAATGCTTCTTTATACCCTGAGTTGTTCCTCTGCTCTCCGACTCTTTCCATGTTCCTTTAACTTTCACAGATGGCCAATCTTTCTTGATTTTAATTTGGCAAGGGCCCTCCTTAAACATATTCTGATGATGGTAATAGAAAATAAAAATTAACTACAAGACTGCTGTCCTAATCTGTCATTAACAGGTTTTTCTTCCCTTGGAAAGATTAGCAGAGTATGAATCATTTCAGAGGACTTCTTTTTCTTTCCTTTTCCTTCCTTTGTTCCTCTCTCCCTTCCTTTCTTCTTCCCTTCCTTCCCTTCTTCTTTCTCTTTCTCTTTTTCTCTTTCACTTTAATATTCCTCCCTCTTTTCTTTCTTTCCTCTTCCTCCCTTTCTTTCTTCCTTTTTCTTTTCCCCCCTTAGACCCAGTCCTTCCAGTCTCAGTTTTTGGCAGTGTCGAATTTCCTGCCACGAAATTGATACGGTTACCGCATTCTCTGCAATAAATGCACAGGTTCCTTTCTTACTCTCAGAGAAGTGAAGCCCATCTTTGTACCTTCAGCTCCCTGTACGAATGAGCAACTTGACCACATAGAGACTTTAGGGCCTGAGAATGGATTCCTCGAAGTACTCTGCAGACATTGATTAAAATATGAAGGAGAGGGGCAGGGAGACTAGAGAGCCAGCAGAGGAAAATGGCATATTAGTGCTCCTTTGCGCCTTACTGAAGTCAAGCCTGGCTTCATAGTGTCACTTAGGGAAGGAGGCCAGGATTCTAAACAGGAGAGATGGTTAAGAGGGAAGCACAGAGGAGGCTGAATTCAGAACTGAGCAGGGAAAAAAATCTCAGGCCAGCCATTATGATAAAATCAAGTAGGTAGCAAGGAAATGAATGGGCAATTTGAGAATGAAAATTATTTTATATCAGGCAGAAGACTGGATTTAAGAATACTTTTAGTTTCAGGTGTCTCTGGTAAGACCGTGCAATATATTGGTGTGTTCCCTCAAGTTGAGCTTATGAAATAAAGTAGAGTATTACTTTCCCATTGATTTTATTATTATTTTATAATAAAATTTTATAATATAAACATATTTAATATACGCTTATATGAATATAAATATATTTGTATTTTATATATGATAATATGTGTTTACAAATGATTCTAAATTATATAAGTTATATAGATCTTTCTATCGAGTGAGGTGAGGAGTTTTGATGAGCAAGAGGACAAGTTGAAGGCTGGTCCGATCGCATGCTGGGTGTTTTAGAGAATTGAATGGATTTGATGTTCCTCATTTTCTTTGTTTTTGTTCTTACAATCTGAGTTTTAAATAATGGATCCTTTCTTTCTTTCTACCCTTGGTAGAAGTAAGAAGTATTTATTTCATACTTAGAAGTCCCCAATTTCCATATTTACAATGCCAAATTTAATCTCCTTACCTTTTGACTAATTTGAATATAGAAATTTTTTTTTTCATTAACTTGGATTCCAGATTTGCAATCTGTGAGCTTTCAGATAGTGCCACTTAAGAAAAAAAATCAATCAAGATAGGGTCATAAAACGTTTGTCCACTTAGGGGAACAAAGTGATATTGAAAACTTTAAAAACTTCTATTAAAAAAAGAATTAATTGTAATTTAAGGTAAACCACTACAGTATAAGCTTAATATTTACTACAGGAAACAGAAATATTTTCTGTAAAGACCTGGAAGAACTCACTTTGTGTCTAATTCAAATTACCAAGAGTATTTGAACGATGTAAAAGCACGTAAAAGCGATGTTTTCCTACCATGGATTTTGCCTAGTTCGGTCTGGCTGGTTTCCATTGTGTTTGACTTGCAGAGGTTTTGTAGTACAATATTCAGGAGTTCTGGGTGAAAACACGACATTTCACCAATAGGTGTCACTGTCTAACACATGATATATTCAGACATTTAAAAAATTTTCTTAGGTATGGATTTCGAGGTTCTGTAATCCTAATGAATTCCATACTTTATCAGTGTGTCAGGATAGAAACGTTGAGCATTCAGTTTCTATAGAGCGAAGACTCCAGAGACTGCTGGAGGCAGAGGAAGGAAGTGAATCCGATACGGAGTTCTACCATTTTAGCTATTTCAGGGAGAAGTTAAGAAAACAGCATGGATATTGAGCTCACTGGCACTCAGAAGACTGTGACCAGGCTGATGACATAAATAGTTTGAATAATTACTTCTTGAGGCTCAATTGCTTTTTTCCCCTTTTAATCAGTCAAGAGTTGCCTTTGAACACTTGACAAATCAGGCAGTATTTAGGGATTAGAAAAAAGAAGAGAATCACTTCTTAGTCAAATTCCCTTAAAGAATTAAAGCCCTCAGTGGAATTCCCCCCACTTTTTATTTATTTCTTGTTTTTTTTTTTTAAGACAGGGTCTTGCTCTATCACCCAGCATGGAATGTAGTGTCATGACCGTAGTTCACTATAGCTTTGAACTCCTGAGCTCCAGCAATCCTCCCACCTCAGCCTCCCTAGTAGCTGGGATGACAAGGCGCATGCCACCACGCCCAGAAAATTTTTTAATTTTGGTTTAAATTTTTTGATAGAGATGAGTTTTGCTATGTTGCCCGGGCTGGTCTCAAACTTTCAAACTTCTGGCGTCACAGGATCCTCCCAACTCAGCCTTCCAAATTGCTGGGATTACAGATGTGAGCCTCCACATTGGTTACTTTCATCTTGATGGTACAAGAGGAAAGTTGTTTTTCCATGAAGTTTAGTGAACTTCAGGGAAAGTTTATTTGTTATTAACTACTTTAAAAATTATTATGGAAGTTTTTGAACCTATATAAAGTTAGAGAGAATAGTATGATATACTTTCATGAGCACATCACATGGCTTTAATTATTATTATGATCAGTCCTGTTTCATCTGTCCCTTCTCACCCCTGCCTTACTTTACTGGATGATTCTGAAGTAAATACTAGATATGATATAACTACACCCCTATATATTTTTTATGTATCTCTAAGAGACAAGGACATTATTTTGTAACCATTCTTAATATCTTAAAAATTAATATTATTTTAAATACCATCTAATATGCTATCAGTATTCAACTTTTTTCTTACTGCTCCATTAATATCTTTTCTTTTTCAATTGGTTTATTTGAATCAAGATTCAAAATGCATTTGGAGGATGGGTTTCATAAAACTCTTCTAATGTGTAATAATTTTTTTTCCTCTTTTTAAAAATGCCATTTCTTTGTTGAATAAGTTGGATCTTGTGTTTCACAGAATATTCTTCATTCCGAAGACAGCCTGTTACATCCCTGTGATGGCATTTGGTATGTTCGTCTATCTTCTGTGTATTTCTTGAAAGCTCAAAGTTACATCTAGATGCTCAATTATATTCATGTTCAATTTTTTAAAACACTTTTTATAGATGATGCTGTATTTTCACCATTGTATCATGTAAGAAGTGTACGATGTTTGACACACATCTCTCTACTGTATTTTATTTTTTTAATGTTAAGATTACCTGAACTAAGGGTTCAAGTGCTGTCAGGCTGATTCATGCATCGTTTCCCAAATAGTTTTAGCAATCATGATGACCATTGTGTTGACCTATTATTTCACTGGGGAGTAATAATGAAGATATTCTAATTCAATCATCCTTTCTGCAGTTACTAAGTGGAATTCTTCAAGAATTCTTTCTTGTCAACTATTTGACTCCTTTGGAATATAGTTCGTGTAGGAAAGAAAGGATAAGTGCTTGATTTTTATCTCTCCTTTATTTACCAGATGAAGAATGAGGAGTTGCTGCCTTAACAGCTTTCAAATGAGACCAATGAGGTGTTTAGAAAACATATTATGAACTTATCCTTATGACCTGGATTTTAAAAACCACATTTGATGTGTTTTAATCTATTGCAGCTATCCTACTTTCTGGTGCAACTATCTCATCTTTAGCTGATGGGAGTTTTGCTTTAACTTGACTCTAGTTATCTCTTGACATGACCCTAGCGAATAACATGACAAGGATCATGATAAGATGACCCTTTCTGGTATGACAAGATGGTTCAGGTTCATATTGTGAATTTACTCTACCAGATCTGGAATCAGTCACCTCTCCAATGATACAAGGTCCTTTTTGTGGAGATGGCATTTAGAAACAACAATCTGAGCACTAGTGGTGCTCTGTACCACTGAGGTGGTCATTGCTTCTAGACCTTTTGTGTAAATAGAAGTAGGTACTACACACACACACACACACACACACACACACACACACACACACATATTAAAAAAATACATCATGAGAATATTTAATTTTTAATTTAAATGCAAATCTAAAGGTCTCATTGACCAATATTTTCATTTATGTTTCAGGCTTTTATAAGATCCAGGTTAGGGAAAATTGAATTCATCACCTTTAGTTTGAGTTTAATGACAGATATTTGTGTGATTTTTTTTTTTTAAGTTAGTGAAGCTATTCTTAATCTTCAGTGTATATAAGAACCATTACTTCTATAGTTCCTAGAAGCAGAAATGTGGATGTTGGGGAGAAAAATAGATTTTCAGTGTATGGAACCTGAAGGTGGTCTCTGAAAAATTCTAATCATTAGACATGTTTAATGGTTAATGGAGGAGTCATTTCTCATCAACATCCAGTCAAAATGGAAGTGCTCTGCTGTTAGGAATATATTTGATAAAGCAGTAAATGTTACTGTAAAAGCAACATACAAATTTTTAAAACTTATTTTATCATAATTCTTGTATTTTTAGGGTACAAATTTACAATGGGAGTATATAAACAAGTACATATTTTTGTGAAGTTGCATATTTTATGTGTCCCAGCTATCAATAACAAAAACAACTTTTGATTTGTTATTATAGAAAAGATTAAGAGCCAGGCATGGTGTGTCACACCTATAATCCCAGCACTTTGGGAGGCCAAGGTGGGTAGATTACTTGAGCTCAACAGTTCAAGACCAACCTGGGCAACATGGTGAAAACCCATCTCCATAAAAAATAAAAAATAGCCAGGATTGGTGGCATCCACCTATAGTCCCAGCTACTCAGGAGGCTGAGGTTGAAGGATCACCTGAGCCTGGAAGGTGTAGGCTACAGTGAACAGTGATTGTGCCTCTGTTCTCCAGCCTGGGTGACAGAGCCAGACCCTATATCAAAAACAAAAAAGACTAAATTATCTTGCTATTTTCTTCATAGAGATTATTATTAGGAAATTGTTCTTATAGGAAGAGATTATTAAAAAATTTATAGTCAAGACTGTAAAGAATGCATATATTATAAAGGCATCTTAGGCACTTAGTTTATAAGACTGTATTAGGCTTTTTAAAAATTCTGTGACAGTTGAGTATTTGCCAGCTATTTCAAATTCATCATTTGTTGTGATTTCTTAATCTCAACAAATATGTACTTGTACACCTAATTTGTATTTTAAATTTTATATTATTATTTTTTGACATGGTCCCCTCATACTGTAGAAATCCCAGACCCCACACAATCTGGAGTTGCCAGGTGTTGGTTGTTTTTCATTTAACCTTTGCTATTTTTAGCCTTTCTCTGACCTATTCTGTGCCCTGGGATCTCCACGGATTGTTTCAGCTGGGCTTGCTTGTTCTTTGACTTCAAGATGAGAAAAATATTGGAATATTCATTTTTTTTTTCTTCCTTTTGTCTCTAAACCTAGTTGCAGTACTGAATGTATCTCAGGACTTGGTGGAAGGCTCCCACTTCACGGTTTCAGCTTTTATGGGGCCTTGTAACATCATTTTCTCCCTTTTCCCTTTCAGGCCTGAGATGTAAAGACATTCTCCAAGATTTCATTATCCTTGCTGATTTTCTTAATCCTCTTCAAGACTTAAGTATGTACCTCTATTGTTAAATTCTTCAGTTAAACTCTCTCGAGTATGAATTTGTTTTCCGCTGGGACTGATGTGGATATTGAGGTTAAGCCTGAGTAGAGAAGGCTGGATGGAGAATTAGCCAGTTTATTGGCTCCTTTTGATGCACTTGATACCTCAGCTTGCACATTTCCTTTGCATCCAAAAGCTCTTCTGTATCTGGACCCTGTTCAGAGCATGGGACTCTTTGGCAAGGTAAAGATTGCCTGTGCTTAGGTTTTAGGCTGCCCTTCGACACCCATGCCTCCTGCCCCCCACCTCTGGGCATGCCTTTTTTCTAGAGTGTCACAGCAGCATATGAGTCCTTGATACTCAAGATACCTATATTGAGTCCTCTTTGCAATGTTTGGAATTATTCCCCTTTTGCATGCTGCTCACACAGGTACATTCCATTCCTCCCTCCTTCTCTAGTATCTTTAGTATGATACCTGCTACTAGTCAGGCATTTATTTTCTATAAGAAGAGTTTATGCTTTCATGTAACTTATGATTTCTGTCTTGCAAAAATCTCTGAGGCAACATGTTGAGAACCTGAATAAAATGAGTAAAAGGGAAAAATGCAGAATCAAAAAACGTGAAATTATGTTATTATGCCCCAAGACCATCTAAAATTTTTGCAGGATATTTATTAGGGTGATACAAACTGTTTCCGGGGACCCATGTAGGGCAGATCTTGGCCTGCTTATTTTCAGATCCATACTCTCTTTTTCTTCTGTCCTGGTCTGGTTTATAGGAAACTATATTTGTCCCCCCCTTCTAGTCTAGTCCTCTGGCGTCTGTGCAGGTTTGGCCAGTGGGATACACTGGTACAAAGAATATATAAAGGAGAGAAGCCAAGATATTCCTTCTTTTTTTCTCGGTTTTTGGTCAGGTTTTTGGCAGCATTTCTGTGCATCTTCTATGGATCCAGATCCTGCCAGAACACACTGCTCTTCATGGTCTCATTAGAACGGCCCTCTGTGGTTCCAGCTTCTAGTCTGTAACTAACTCCTGGATTTGGAAGCAGAGCCTTTTCCTATGTTTCTACAGCCCTTTTTGTTGTTGTCAGTAAGGGATGCCTTACCATCTCCTATTTGATTTCTTAGTTCTTTAATCACCTGGACAATCAATTCCCTAGATTAAATTTTATCCGGTTGAAATAGCTAAAGTGGTTTCTGTTTTCTGATTGAAATTAAAATAATACATCCTATTTCTACCCATAGAAAGAATTTATCTTCAGCTGAGACTCCATTTCTGTCTGAAATTGCTTGTATATAAAAAAAGCAACTCAATCAATCTAAATAAAAAATGATTTATCAAAAGTATACAGATCTCATGAAATTCAAGATTGATCGAGAGTACTCAGAATGTGAATTTTCTTCTATTGTCTACTATGGGCAGGCTTAACCTTCAGATAGTAGTATGGATAAGGAGACCAAACTGATTCAGCAGCTGGCGATTTTACTGCAGCCCCAGGTCTGCTCGTACAAAATTCATGGAGAAAACTCTTTCCTCTTTCCAGTCCCTGGTTGATTTCAAGCAGTGACTTTGACAAGGGGGAAATGTGGTTATACAGCTATATGATTTATTATCCATTTAGACTTGACCAGAGACAATGGGAGATGTAACAGGTCAATGGTACCTGGAGGACTTCCCAAGATACTGGCTTATGTTTACTCTCAAATTTCGAATTCTTTTGCTTTATTTTAATTTATATCACTAACTCCTCCCACGCTTCTTTCCAGACCTCTTCTAATTAATTTTATTTTCACTTTATTTTAATGTAGGTTTTTCTAATTAGAATATCTTTAACATGAGGAAACATCTCTGCGTCCAGGACAGAAAAAGAATGGGTCATGCACAGACATTTGGTCAAACTTCAGCTATATCGGTGAGGTCTCATTTTAAAATCACGTAGCATTCTTTAGTTTTCCCCTTATTATTTTGACCGTATTTCCATAAGATCTTAGTGATTTAAAAATATTCCTCCGATTTCACTGACTATACATATTTTATTTTTAACTGTATCTTTTTCCAAAGCAACAGCTTCCTCCTCTGATCTATACTGCTCTGTCAACAAATCATATTTTAGGATGAGCCAGAACCAGGGCGGTACTAAGAACCCTCTGCAGCAAGAGTCTGTGGATTTCATGCCAGTGCCCCAATGTTAATGTGTCTCAGGTCCCATGCCTCCAGTTCTGAGTGGTGGGCTGCCTGGGCTCAAAGATATGAATAAGGCGGTCTCTATATGAGCATTCTTTGTCTCTTAGTTGATACCTAGTTGTTAAGAAATTTGATCGCTATCTTAATATTTTATCCATTTATTCCTCTCAAAATCACAAGAATTGAGTTTTCCTGTATTTTAAGAAGTGAAATAATAATACCAATACCAGTCATTTTAGCTATATGTGTTATTACTTTTAATAAAAATGAGTGTGATTATAATAAAGTACTATAAGCTTCAGAGACTGAATAATCTCAGCTCATAGAGAACTGCTGCTCGACCTTTCACTTCTTGACCCCATTGTACATGTTGGTCTAGATGTGTCGCTCAGAATGCTACCAAGGAAAGGAATCATGAAGTGGTTACCTCTGGCAGGGCTAACCTATGGATTTATAATCCCCAAACCCCAGAAGATCATATTCTGGGTCTCTTCTGTGGTTCTGCAGAAATGGAAAGATACTAATCAAAATTCCTACTGGTCATTTATTCACTGATTAGCTCATGAGTATTAAATAATTGCACAATCAATCAGTAGTGACCTAAGTGAGGCATTGCGGTCTACTGATGCCTTAACCACAGGTAGCAAGAAAGGCTTGAAAATAGCTACAGGTACTGAACTTCAGTAAGAGTCACACATGGACCAGGGACCCAGGCATTGGAGATTATCAAAGAACAAGAGTCTAAGGGAGGGAAACATCCACGAATGCAGCTTTTGTTGAGATACTACCTTCACATTTTTTTAGATGGAGAACTAAGGCCACTTTTCAGATTATCTGTATCAAGGCAGAACTGCCATCCTAAATATTTAAAATGTTTATATATATTATAAATACTTTATTTCTAAATGCATTTAAAATGCAAAATTTTTGTCATAAATTTTTATTGTAAATATATTTATAATGCAAAATTTTTGTGTGCTAAACAATCAAATAAAATTAACAAGAGATTATGTAGTAATTAGGGTTACATGTGTGTTTGCGTGTGTGTGTGTGTGTGTGTGTGTGTGTGTGTGAACTAATTCTCTAAAGGAGTTCATAAGGGCAGGAAGAATAGAAAATCTTCCTACCTCTAACTATACAGAGTAAAGTTCCTTTCTTACCTACCACTCCTACCCAAAATATTGGGGATGGACTAAATGTAGATCATGGCAGTATTTGTTCAGAATACCAATTACAGATCAGTTTAGATTGGTTATAGAAGAAACCATAGATTGTGAACAATGGAACCTTACACGTAGAGAGAAAGGAAGGCTTTCTACATAACAGGATGCCCCAAAGACATATTACTGCAAAGTATTTTGGTGGAAAGTAAAGCCTCCTTAAAAATTCACTGGTGGGCAACCTACCATTAATAGTCATCAATTAGAGCCATTTCAAACAGACCTGAGAATTCTGTTTACTAATAACCAGGAACCTAGGACACAGAAAATGAAAGTAAAAGCATGCTAAACTTCATGGAACATAGAAAAAGAGAAGCCAGAGAATTTTGAAGCAAAAATCTGAATTGGATCAATGCAGAGATAATTAGTCTACCACATGACTAAAGGATTCTATCAACTTCTCTTCGAGCTAAACTTAGACATTAATATCAGACACCCAATGCATAAGATTTATAGTTTCTTACAGATAATGATGCCTAATGCTACTATCCTCTTTAGCATTCTTTTCTATATAGGTTTAGTCATTCATAATTTATTAATTTTGCTGCTTTCATTAAGTTAGAAAAAATTGAGTTGAGAAACTGGTCTAAGAGTTGTTGAAGAAAGAGATCAGCACTGGAGGATTGTAGCAGAGTTCAATAAAGAATCTGATTCTTGCTCACGCCTATAATCCCAGCACTTTGGGAGGCCAAGGTGGGTGGATCACAAGGTCAAGAGATCAAGACCATCCTAGCCAACATGGTGAAACCTCGTCTGTACTAAAAATACAAAGATTAGCTGGGCATGGTGGCGCATGCCTGTAGTCCCGGCTACTTGGGAGGCTGAGGCAGGAGAATTGCTTGAACCCAGGAGGCAGAGGTTGTGGTGAGCTGAGATCGCGCCATTGCACTCCAGCCTGGATGACAAGAGCAAAACTCCATCTCAAAAAAAACCAAAAATCAAAAAACAAACAAACAAACAAGCAAAAAGAATCTGATTCTCAGTGTGCTAAGACCACATTGGGAGCATTACATGGAGAATGTTGCTGTAAGGGGTGGGGGGACTCATTTAGGACTGGGTATGTCACAAGTCATATACAGGAATCAAGGGAGAAACCAATTTCAGTTGAAGCAAGTGGCTAGAAACAGGTATAAATGATAGCAAAAAGATGAGCTGTTGGATGCTCATTAGGTTTAAAGATGGCCACGGATAAAGTTGTTAGCTGTGTGTAGTGCTCAAAGAAACTTAACTGCTTATCAGCTGTGTGGACTTAGACTGGTCATTTATCCATTCTATGTCTCAGTTTCCTCCTTTGTAAGGAGGGACAGGCATAACAACTCTCCTTATAGATTCTTGTGAAAATTTGATGAGTTAGTACATAAAAACCACTTGGAAAAAGCATTCAGTAAAGATTAGCTAGTGTTATTAGCTCTCGACGTGGATAATAATTAATTATATCAATAGTATTTCACTAAAATAAAGGCTGATACACAATAAAGACTACTGGATATAATGGGTATAATATACAGAGTATGGGTTTGAGAATACTGGATGTAAATTTGTAAATATGGCTTGTAGTCATGGCTTTGACAATTACACCCCAAATGAGTAATAGAATTTTAGAACTGGAATGTGAAAGTGATTCTGAGATTAACCTATTCAATTTCCTCAATTTATGTAAAAAATTGGGGATTCTTGCTCAAGGCCTCATAGCTACTTGGTAGCAGGATACATTTCAGTTTACTGCCTTTCTTAAATAAATCTCACCTTTAGCTTCGTCATGTGGAAGTCAAAGTGTTGAACTATGTTAATTATTTCCCCAATTCAATTAAAATATTGGCCTTTTAAAGCTCAAATCATTAAATTAATTAACAGGTATTTATGTCTAGAAATATCTGAACATATGTTTGTTCTATAACACAGAAATTCCACCCCAGATGTGTATCCAATAGAAATGTGTATATCAAAAGATATGAACTAGAATGTTCATAAGAGCACTAGTTATATTAGTCCCAAACTGGAAACTACTTAAATGCCCGTCAGCACTTGAAAGGGTAAATACACTGGCCCATTCACACAATGGAATATGTTGTAGCAAAGAGAATGAGTGAGGTACAGCTTCACAAAATACCGATGAGTCATCAACACAGTGTTAATTGAAAGAAGTCACACCCAGAGCAATTCACGTTGTGTGATCCTATTCATATAGAGTCCAAAAATAAGCAATTGATGGTAGTTATCCTGATAGAAGGTAGAAACTGAGAAAGGGTCCAGAGGGGTCAGAGGTGAATAGTAAGGTTTTGTCTCTGTTTATTTTATTTTATTTAATTTTGAGTCAGAGTCTTGCTCTGTCACCCAGGCTGGAGTGCAGTGGCATGATCTCAGCTCACAGCAACCTCCGCCGCCCCATGCTCAAGAGATTCTAGTTCCTCAACCTCCCGAGTAGCTGGCATTACTGGTGCATGACACCACGTCCATCTAGTTTTTATAATTTTAGTAGAGACAAGGTTTTCCCAGGTTGGCCAGGCTGGTCTTGAATTCCTGGCTTCAAGTGATCCTCCTGCCTCAGCTCCAAGTGTTGAGATTACAGGCGTGAGCCACTACTCCTATCAGGTTTTGTCTCTTAATCTGTGTTTTGGTTGCATAGATGTGCTCAATTTGGGAAAATTCAATGTGTTTTATATTTATGATCTGTGTGCCTCTCTGTATGTATATTATTCTTCAATAAAAAGAAAATAAACACAGAAAAACAAAAAAATATTGCATGTCACCTCTTGTCAGCCACCATTCTAGGTGCTAGAGATAATATAATGAACAAAATTGACACTATTTCTACCCTCATAGAAGCTATTTTTGGTGAAGAGTGAAGGAGACAGATTTGTATGAGGAAAGAAAGCTAAAGTTATTTTAAAACTGTAGTTGGGCAGTGATAGTGATTACTTCATTTATTAAGTAGCTACATTGTTGCTGCCATTGTTGCCTCTCAATTCATGGATTCTGATATTATAGTTAAACACTTGACAGTGTATCATCTCCCATTCTGTCTCAGAGCTTCTTTTAAATATGATTTTTTTTTTCATCTCTAATGGTTTCTCTTTTCTTGGCTGTCTGCTGCTTTCCAAATGGTTTTAGACTCATTTTTCATCAGTATGTCAATGGGCATTGCCAATTACCACAAAGTGCTCATTTCTCATAAAAAAAAAAAAAAATAGAAACAGCAATCTAGAAAAACTTGCTACGGCAGCCAGTGTTATATGGGACCTATTACAGCCGTTTAAGTAACCTCAGCAGTGATCTGTTTATGAAGAAAGACTATTTGCTTTCTAAGATCTATTGTCCATTTAGCAACCTCACTGACACAAGCAGCATTATTCAATATTATTGTCATATGTTTTCAAAGTTGTACTTTAATTGCCTTTCGGACAAAAAGTATACTTTAATTATTATGCCTAATTGTGCAGAGAGAACAATTGCAAAAACTGGGATATGTATTAATGTTCCAACGTACTTTTTTTTTAATGGGATAAATGAAGCCCAAGAATTAAAAGAAAACTGCTGAGAAAATAGATGAAGAACTCTTTAGGAATGTACAGACATTTATTGGGACCATATATAAGAGCCCCGAGAGAAACAAGGTTGTGATTAGCCCGTAGATAACATTCTGCTTTTCTTTATCACCTTCGATTGTGTCCAAATGTCCCTGTGGACTGAAGGAGTGCATAAAGCCTCTAGCTTGAGTTTATAATGAGGTTAATGGTATTGTTTAATTTAACATTTTATGAGCACTGTATTATTTAGTCATGGTTTCTTATAGAACTTACGGTGACGTTTCTTCAGTTGTTACCGCAAACAATCGTTTTCTGGCAGTCTTCTCTTTCTCGCACCTCAGTTAATGGTGTTATGTGGCCCCTGTTGACCATGTTGCACAGTGTGGCTCTGCCCACACATTACGACTGATTGGAGGAGGGAAGAACACACATCTGGATCAGAGCACCATTCCCAGACTGTAGCCACAGTTGATTGGTCAAAATCTTGGTGTGTGACTCAAGCTTGACCATTTCCGTCTCCAGGAAATTTGGTTTGGGTTTTAGGAAGACAGGTCATTACTCTACAGCTGATGTATATGTGTGATTGTTGTTTGTGGACATTTTTTCTGCCATGTGCCATACTCTATAATAGAAATGAGTGAGGCAGGTGTGTTGTGGGGAGCAGAGTTGGGGGGTGGACATTATTAAAGTCATCCCTGTCCCTGGTTCCTGTCCATTCACAGGGCCTTGGTTTTTTTTTTTTTTTTTCTTTTCTTTCTCTCTCTCTCTCTTTCTCTCTCTCTCTCTCTCTCTATATATATATATATAAATATATATAAAATATATATATAAATATATAAATATAAATATATAAATATATATATAATATATATAAATATATATATATATATATATATATATATATATATATATATATAATTTACTTAACCACCCATTGCAGAATAATTTGTAATGGTGAAAAACACAAAAACAGTTTAGATGACTAACAAAAGGATTATACAAATAAATTATAGGATAAAAGCATTGAAGTTGTCCAAATAAATGAGATGCTAAACCACTAAAGACTACACACTGAATGTTGCCAAAAACTGTATAACGACATGGGAAAGTGGTTACAATAAGTAAGGAAAATAAATTAGATAATAACCAAATAATGATAGCTTTAATACCAATTTAATAAGAAAGATAAAGCACAGAAAAAAGTTTTTAATTTTTATAATTAATATTTTCAAGAATCAAATGTCTGGAGTGTAGGGGTGGGCTTGGTGGTGGTGGACGGGCGGGCCTGCTGGAGGGGGAGCTTGGTCGCTGTTGGGATTTTAGGTTTGTTTTTGTTTTGTTTTGAATTTGGGGGGTTGTGGATTGTTGGGTGTAGGGAGATTTTTTTATTTAAGCTGCTTCCTCAACTGTTTCAAGCTGCAAATGTTTAAGAGAATAACACCCCCTACTCCCACAGGAACCGCTGTAATTAAATCAGACAGTAGGGAGACTGGGCTGCTCCCCTCAAAGCCACAGCCCTTGGAGGTTCCTTTTCCGAGAGCAGAAGCTCTAGGCTACAGGGATGGGGAGACTGGCTCCTGTGAGTCAGGCTCTGTTTGGGGCTTGGGCCCTGGGGTTAGGAAAAGGGGATGGGGCAGACTTTGTAAGCATACGCTATGTATCCAATAGTCCTGTAGAATTTAGTGAAGAAACCTTATACAGTTTTTAATTTTTATATAAACTATAACTCAGACCCAAGCTACAAGGTTGGAATTTTGGTTGTCAGGTTTTTTTGAGTACCCTGCCTGTAAAATTGCATCAAAATCCTCCACACCCCCACCCCATGTTTGTATTTTGGGTTGGTTTACACTCGCACATACTCAAATTTTCAGTTTTCCCCTTTACAGTCTTCTCCCCTCACCTCCAGGACCCTCCCGCCTTTTTAAAAAATAAATTGCTGATGTGTGAAAAAAAAAAAAAAAAAACTGTCCATTCCAGTTCTTGGATTCCATGGACACATTATTTACTCTGAAATGGTAGAACTGGTTTCTGTACTTACAAACAACAGCCCTGCCTCATGTAGTTTTCTGACTCTCTTCCTCCAGCAATAACATATGGACAAGACTGTGCAAAAATTCAGAAAATCAGCTTAGCTTCCTTTTGGAATGAAATATGTTTTAAATAAATAAAATAAAGGGTTAAATAAATGTTTTAGAATTCCTAGAAAGGGTTTATATTTAATTTCACATTTGGAATTATGTTTCACTTAATGATGAAGAGTAATTATAGAATTCATTCCTTTTTAAAGCTGAAAGGGATCTAACCTCCAGTTTTTTGGGTTGTTTATTTCCTGGCTGAAGAGACTGGGGCCCAAGGAGGTCAACCTATCTAGATTTCATGGTTCATTGGTCCTAGCAGGGCTTTGCATTTGACACAGTAAATTGACTGTACCTAGGCAGCTACAGAATCTGAGCCTAGAAGCAGAGAGCTAAATTCAAGAGAGAATGGAAGTCAGGGGTGATGGGACATTTCTCTGGAATGCATGGAGAATGGAGTTGTGAATTCGGTGTCAGGAACCCTAACATCATATTCCATTGCATGCCCTCTTGTTGTTTGACAGTTGCCCTGCTTCTGTGTTTTAAGCAAAGACGTCAGAAACCTGCATTTTGCAATTGCCACCTCCTCCTTTCCAGCTCTAAACTCAGAACTCTTCTCCCTCTCCTTCATCAGCTCTCAACCTCTCTGTAGGGATTGTTAGGTTAGGGCTGAGTGAACAACCATCTTGGGAAGACAGCTGTGTTACCAGCTCTTTGAGAAAGGTATATATTGGTAAGATTGCAGACAGTGTGTGGATGAGAATACACTTTAGAGTAATATATTATCAAAAAAGAAATAAATTCTGCATGGTGAACTCATCTAGTCAGAGGTGATGGAGAGCTAACTAGAAATTTATGCATTTTCTGGGTGGCAGAGGACACTTTTCTGAATTTCAGTATCATTTCTTAGGTGGGCAAGTTACTTGACCTCTCTTAGGTTCACTTACTTTATCATTTTAAAGGGGGGGATGTAGGCTTATGTCTCTTAAATGAGAAAATGCACTTGCAGAATTTAGCGTTGTAAGCACTCATTATACGTTAGTTATTAACACTGGATAGGATAATACTGAAAGGGTAAATTTTTTAAAAGGTAAAATCATGAGTCTCACAGAGATATAAAATAAACACATGTCAAAGATTTCATGTAACTCGTTATTAAGTGAATACAGCTGGTTCAAAGGGAAATCTGAAAAAAAGACTCATTTATAAACCAGTAATATTAAAATTAACTGCTCTGAACAGTGCATAGTTTTCTTTTGAAGGCACACAGTAATCTTTCTTGCTTTTTCCAAATTTCCTGACATTGCTATAATTATTATTAATTACCCTAACTGAGTCCCCGCATTCATGCCCACTTACCAGGAAGGACTCTACTTTTGACATACCATAAATCTCATGTGCCTAAAATCCACATTTACAATATAAATATTCTTGCCTGTTCAAGGTAGATTTTGCAATAGAGTTCCACTACTACAACCGTTTATTATCAAGCCTTCAATTCTTGGCCATAACGTACTAGCTTGGATTAAAGTCAAAGGGTGAAAAATATGTTGAGGCTTAAACAAGAAAGAAAAACGGAAGTGGTCACGCTGGCAATTTACCCATTTAGAAAATGTCTGGGGCTATGAAAACTAAATCCACTGTTGGCAGCGCATGCTCAAGCAGGAGAGTCCATTTGGTGCGGGAAATAGTACTCAACCTTTCATTTTCAGCAATTTCATCAAATCTCTCCTGCTTGCTCAAATATTTATTTAGTCTCCTATAATTTATGGTAACCGTGGCACTTAGTATTACCCAGGTGTTAAATTGAACACAAAAAAGGTAAAAAGAATAGTAAAGAAGTATAGAGTGATGCCCAAGGGAACTTATTAAGTGTATTTCATTTAAATAATCCAATTCAACGGATTGAGGCAGAACTCTTTTCTTAATAAAAAGTACAACTTGAAAGAACTTGGCTCCAATTGGAGCAGTCACCTTACCTGCAAGCTGCCCGGATCATTAATTTTAATAATTTCGGTTGCACACTTCTGAGGTAGGCTGCACTGGTTGTTCTTCACACTTGCTCTGTGATGTAATTAAACTGCTATTAGGATCTACACTGGAAAGATGCACAATGAGGTCGGTGATAGGCACAAGGGAATAGTCAGAGCCAAAGGCACACATTCTATTTCAGCCAGTTTTTGTTTCACTTCTATGGAAGCTGGGCTTTTTTCCTTCTTAGAAACAGATCATGTCAGAAGGTTAGTCACGTGACCTTGAAATACTCTCCTACAATCTCGTATCCTTCTCAGAAACTGCCTCGTTTCATGCCTCCCTCTCCACCAGTCTACACCAACACCATGCGCCTTCCTGGATTCAGCTAGTGAACTTACTTATTGATTGCAACTCTACCACATCTAAGAACGATTTTCACAAGAGAAGGAGGAATATTCAATGCCATTAATCATCGGGGAAATGCAAATCAAAACTACAATCAACTATCACCTTATACTTGTCAGGATGGCTATTGTCAGAAAAACAAAAGATGAGTATTAGCATGGCATGAGGAGAAATAGGAACCTTTGTGTGCCATTGGTGGAATGCTAATAATTAAAATTTTGTGAGCTTCTGAGCATGTTTATCACTATTTGAACTCACTTAGTAGGAGAAAAATTACTATAATTGACTCTTCAATACTAATACATTAGTATTGGAGGATGAAGAGAGCATGGGCTTTGGAGGCTCAGTCCTTAAGTAGTTACTATTTAGTAAATTAAAAAAAATTACTTAATGTTTCTGAGCCCCAGTTTTCATACTTTTAAAATGGAATGACAGTATCACATGGAATTGCTGTAAAGGTTATCTGCAATACATTGAACATACCTGAAACAAAATACGCCTACACTAAATCATAGCTTTTATTTTCAACTTATTACTTTAAACCTAAGTCTTCTGTGAATTAAATATTCTTACTTTTTATTTCTGTCCAATATTAGTGAAAGGAGAATGTGAAGGTTTAAGTATGGCATGCTGCTTTTATTTTCCTAACCATATAAATTAGTTATTTTTCAATTTCAGTGACATTTATCTAATATGTGGATAATCTGTGACAAGGATTTTGTTTTAGGCTAAGTTTTAATACTGTATCACCAATCTAGGTGAAGTCTCCTCTCTCGGGTGGCAATTGCTCAGTGAAGGAAAAATAATTTTATTGGCATTTTTGGCCAAAGATGGACCATTCATTCAAATGCAGTAATCCAGGGAAATATTATTATAAAGACAAATAAAAAGTGGTAGCACATGTTGGAAAGCAAGACTACACAGAGAGTGGAAATCCACAGCTTCCAGTTCACCTGCCACATATCATTGTTAAATCCAAAGTCATCACTTAACTTCCTTGGGGCTCCATTTTGTCTGTGTGGTGACCTGTTGAACCCCATATTCTCTGATGATAGATGCATAGAGGCACATAGAGTCTAAGCAAATTAGAAGTCATCAGTTACCAAAATGTGAGGAAATAGATTCAGATTATCTGTATTTTGAATACTACTGTTTCCCTTAATTAACATGAAAATCAAGGATGTTTATAATCACCAGTAAGAGTGATAGCACTAGCTTTTCTGTAGCGCTTTGGAAGATATGAAGTGCTTTTCAAATACATTGGCTCATTTGGATGTCATAGCAACTTGTGAAATAGGTATTACTATGCTCTCCCTTTGACAGGTGTGTATGTTGTGGGGGACAAAGAAAGGAAACGCGTGTCGGGGAAGGGGGTGGGCATGGAGAGCAAGCATGCAAGAGTGTGCAAGGGCTTGTGAGCATGAAACCATCATAGAGATCAGTAACTGGCTGGTTCTAGGGCATTTATAGCCCTACAGCTTTGCTATTCCAACCATCCTAGATCCACTTCTTTTTTAGTCCAAGCCCATTAACACTGGAATAATATTGGAAACTTTGCCTTGATGAAGTCTATGAATATGCCCGAGGATAACTCAAATAATTAATCAATAATTCAACGAACCACTGACTTTTATTACATAGAAACAGATCTTATAACCTTTCCAGACTTTCTGTTGTCCCTAAAGATGACTTTTCCTGGACAGGGCACAAATAAGATAATTTAAGGACTTTCCGCAAGCTTTAGGACAACTGAAGGGAAAGTGGTCAAAACAATGTTTCCAGTTTTTTAAAAAAAAAGGAAAAAGAGCTTTAATCTCATCACAAAAACAATACATATTTACTGCAGAAAATTAGAAAACAACTTCAGTTACGTCAGAGAGCACTTTCTTGATATTTAATACGTGTCAGTGATGACAACTGTGTTTGCTGCTTGTGCTTAAAACTGCCCACCTGTGATCATGGGAAAATACTCATCTTTCATTTTTTTCTCCCTGAACCTGAATTTGGCCTCAGAATCTTTCCCAACACAGTGCCAGTGGGATCCATAATACTTGATCAGAGTTGGCCTGTGAGTTTAAACCTATTTTCTATCTCTTGCGCCTTTCCAAAGCCTGTACTCTAGCATACACGGAAGCAGATACATATATTTTAATAAAATTACCTGATTTGACTGGCTTCAAAGCATGCACCCACCTTCTTAAAGTGATGCCGTCTATCCTGTTTTCTATAAAAGGTACAACTCTTGAACACCAATCAAAGAATTTTCTCTGCAGCTTCAGGGAATGGTGAGATAAGAGTAGAAAGATAAAAGGACTTATACAGACAATCATAGAAATCAGTTCGAAAAACGAACTTTAATTTGAACAGTTTATGTGCAAAATTTTCAAAAAGAGACTTTTGTGGTGAAACTACTTAATACCCAACATTTCGTGTTAAGTCTGCATGCTTTCCAAATAAGGTGTCCCCCCGTCCCTCTAAATTACTGAATGTAAAAGCTGTAATGTTATATGTTCCCGAGGGGCAGAGAGTAATTCAGACATGAAGTAATTTTAATAGAAATCATTCCTCTTTTCTTGGCAAGAGAAGAATTTCAGTAGGAATTTTTCAAAATTACAAAATATCCTTCCCTGGGGGATTCATGCCGCCACTTAGCAGATTTCTCATTTCATTTAACACAAATATTTTGATCCTCAAGGGGAAATCTGCTCAGTTACAGTTTCTGCATTACTGTCTCCCAAAGATAAACGAGGTGCTTTTCTCCAAAATGGACACAGGAGAGGTAAGGTGGGAGGAAAATAATATAAATCCCAAGAAGATATTTCTAAAAACAATTGACCAAAGCGCTTAAGAACGGAAACAGTCTTCAATTTCTACTTCATTTTCATCTCAGAATGCTTTCAAGCAGGAGAGAGATTATTTTTTTTTCCCTGGGAAAATTAGCTTAAACATCTGCCTGGAGGTAAATAAAGAAGGTGGTGATCTTGGAAGGCAATGGAACTTCTCTTTCCTTCCCAGTTCAGATGATCACAGTGGCCTTCAGGAAGGATGGGCAGAGAGGACTTTGGGCCTGTATCTGGACTTAGCTGAAAAGTGCTCTCTGCTAGAGAAGCCATGTTTGCTGGAGAGTTGCGGGCGAGGATGCTTTCCATTTGCTGCCCTTGGACTGGGTGTCATCTTTAGCATCGAGTGCTAGCACACCTGTGAAGAAGATGCCATTTGTCATCTGTGCCTGTTGCCCAGTGTTCTCTGCTCTCAAGATCTTCTGTAACTGAGTATTTAAACCTGCTCTTCTCAAGCAGCGTTAAAAACGATAGCTTGTCTTATAGATACTTTTATTAGGAGTCTACTTTGCCAAATGACTGGCAGACTAATCTCCCATTTGGAATGGTGAGGTGTAAGTGGTTTACACTACATTCTCCAGTGGGCCTGTAAAAAACTCTGGGCTTGAAGTAAATAACTCGATAATGATAAGCACCAAGGGTTGCTAGGGAAAACAGGTATTTCTGTGTTCATCAAAGTGGGCATCTTTCTATTCTGTCTCTCTGAGAGATTGGCATTGCTTTTAAGGTCAACTTTAGCACCATATTTTAGTAATAAAATCATTTCTTTCTCAGAAGGTAAAGGTTTTAGGGCTTTTAGTGGAGGAAGCGCTAAATGAGCTTTCAACTCAACTTTGGTGTCTTCAAACAAGCTCAAAGCCCCTTACATTCAAACCTTAAGCATCAGGTTTCAGGTCTCGGTATTTGAATTGAAAACTCTAAACCCTAAAAACATGAAGCCAGGGCCATCTATATCTTTTCATCATTTTATTGCAGGAATGATCATAGTGGCTGGGTATATAGTGATCAATAAATGTTTTTGCCCCAGCAGTCTAGAGGGTTAGCAACACCAAGGGAAATGACCTAAGAGGACTAATCAGCGCCCTGCTTCTGTCGTGCATTCATGGCTGCGACAAAAATTCAGGGTCAGAAATAATTCTAACATATTAGCAGTCCGTTGTCACAGTGATCTTCATTTCCTAATGGAATATTAGAACTTTCATTGCTTGATAGATTGGCATCAGTGTCCAAGGTAATTGCCGGATATTTTGACATGAAGTTATAAGCCCTTCTGGAGGAGGAGAAAAACAGCACCCTAAAACCATAAGCAGCCATTTTTTAAAAATACAATTACTCTTTAGAATTTTTATGACCATTTAAGTTCCAAGAATTTTTAAAGTGATATGTAAAACCGTAACACCACAACTTTAAATTAGATTTCAAATGAGCCCCTTTTTAAAGAAGCAGACGTCATTAAGTCAATAACCTCTTGACTCTCCTCTGCTGCTAAAGTGAACTAAATACGGCCTGAGAAGGACTCTCTGCTTCTGTATTTGAGTCCTTGTGGACAAACTGCAGCCTAGCTTAATAGCTAGACAAGATTGAAAACCTAATTTAGGATTATGTGCTTGTAACTGAGTCTTGATCA
The DNA here is from genome assembly GCF_048565385.1 of Saimiri boliviensis. Classification (NCBI taxonomy): domain Eukaryota; kingdom Metazoa; phylum Chordata; class Mammalia; order Primates; family Cebidae; genus Saimiri; species Saimiri boliviensis. Next base: position 40,842,026 of record NC_133460.1, read on the forward strand.
ATCCCAGTGGTGATACTTCAACCATTCATACACTGCCGAGTGGCCAAATTGTGTAAAAATAAGTCAAACATAAACTTGTAACTAATCCAGCCGTTGTGTACCTCACTTCCAATTTCTGTACCTCATTTTCCCTATTTCGTCTATAAACCTTCTTCCACCACGTGGCTACACTGGAGTCTCTATGAATCTGCTGTGATTCTGGAAGCTGCCCAATTCATGATTGTTCATTGCTCAATTAAACGCCTTTAAATTTAATTTGGCTGAAGCTTTTCTTTCATCACTGTCTTCTGTGCTAACTACCGTCAATTTTAGGCCTAGCAGAAGTCTCTCCTAAGTCAAGTACATAATTTAAGCCTTATGCTCATGAGGCCAGGAAGAGTGTTAAATTTCCTGTGGCCAATTACAAGAACAAAGGCTCACCTAATTCTTTTCAGTTTTGCAAATGTATGCTACACAACTTATCCCCTGAAATGTGGGACAAGAGAAAATGACTACATTAGTATTAACACATCTCTACTACTAATGGATTAATATTAATACCATTAGTTATTAATATTAAGAACAAATATATTTTGAGTGTTTACTATGGACCAAACTCTGTGCTAAGCATTTAACATAAAATCTTCATGACAAACTTGTAAGGCAATATAAACAATCCCTTTTTAAGGTTTACGGAGGTTAAGTGAGTTTCCCAGGATCACATTACTATTGAATATGACAAGTGACAGATTTGAAGCCAGGTTTATCTAACTCCAAGCCCACCCTCATTCCGTTATGCCAGTCTATTTCCCATACTACTATGTGTGTAGTAATTTATGATTGATGAAAGACTTAAAATTTATTGTTTCATTGAGTGAGGATTACTCATTAGGTGCATAATCTTTGTGGATTCTCTTATAAATAGGGAAGGGAGGTTAAAAGCAGTTAAGTTCCTCCAGATTCGTGCAGCTGGGAAAAGCTACACCAAGTGGGCCCAGTATCAAGGTACTCTGACTCTTCATCCTGTGCTGTTTTTATTACATCAAAGACATCCAAGATTTCAGGGCCAGTGAACGTCAAAAGCTTGCTTCCAATGCGCTTTTCCTTGGAGGTGCAACTTGCACTGAGAATCAGAAGACATAGCCAAGCTTAGCAAGTGTTTATCAAACATACTGCAATAGGCATTTTGCCCACATTTCCCAACTTCCCCAACTTCTGGGAGTTCACACAATGAAATACCCAAACATTCTTACAAAAGTTAGCTCCCGGAAAATAGTAGGCAACTCATGGACATGAACCCAAGTAGTAAATAAATGAGTCAACATGTGCATAATTCCCAAAATTATTAAGCACAAAAAGGATTCAGACTATAATTTCTGCACAATTCCTTAGTTTAAATGATGGGTCCCATTTCAACTCTTGTCAGTTCTAAGATAAGTAAACCACGATTTATACTTAGCACGAGAGAAAGACCCAAAAGACTGTACTATAGGTGAGTTAGAAGAAGGCTGAAAGTTGCTGGGTGGGCCTGAGAAAAACTATTGGTTCGTATCTCTATGGCCTTTTGCTGAACAAGTTATTCTAAGATGGGGACCATGGGTTATTTTTAACTTCTTGCCCCTCTTCCTCCAATGCCCAACAGAGTCTAGAAACAGCATTCTAACCAATAGTAATGAACGGGCTTGAGGGCATTTGTTTGTCCACTGAAAGTAGAATAAATGGTATATGTGCATTTTTCTGCAGAGTAAGTCCATAGATCTTGTTGCATCCTTGGAATGCATGACTCTGAAAAAAAAAAAAAAAAGCCTAAATTGACTCTCCATCATGGCTGCATATTAAAATCATTTGTTTAGCTCTTGACAATTATGGATGGCCCCTTACTGGTACTATTTAATCAGAATGTCCTGGGAAGGGGTGATGAGGGGTAGAAATTAACAAAATACTCTACAGATTAGTAGAGTCCACTAAAAGTGTTGACTATCCCTAATCTAGAACATAGTATTGTCAGTTATTTGAATGAGGAAGGAAAAGAAAAGTTGGAAAATCATGTGTATGTTTCTTGGGAGTAGTGTAAGTGGAGAAGGAGAAAACAAACAGAAGAAAATATTTGCTTATCCCCAAATTTATGTTTTTTTACTTTCTGTTTTCTGCAAATAGCTTTTGGTATATTTTACCAATGCCTTTCTTACGAACTACTGCAAATATTTTGTATAAGTAGGTGGAGATGTGGTATAATATTTGTTTTGGATTCTTAACCATTGTTTTAATGGCAATGAAGAGAAACAGATTTTGGCTAGCTAAACAAAAAATAGGAGGATTGAAATGGTTAGGAATTCTTACACAACTGGAGAAAAAGCGGAAGATCCAAGCTTCTGGGAAGGCCAGAACATGGAATGACCCAGCAAGCCCCCCAAGACCTCCACTTCCTGTGTTCCTCTATCAAGTTTCGAAATCTGAGAGGCTAAAACTGGTTCAGGTGTCTCCTAGCTATGGCCAAAGGATGTGTATAGCCAGTAGGAGTCCACCTTTGTGTATGGGGAACAATTCCAGGAAAAACATTTCCGAAACATGGCAACTGACGTCTACTCTATTCATCAATGAATTCCAGTTTAACCTAGTCTAAGACCAACTTTCAAGATATAAAAATGCAGAGGAGATAGAAAAGTCATGGCTTCGGAAGAGGATGTCCACTGGAGGATTATACGCATGGGTGGGGTCTGTTGTGGTTCAAAGAGAAACATGGTTTTCGAAGGACAGTGATTTTATATTTACCCTCAAACAACTGGTAAAGGATCCACAGTAAGAACTTAACTGGTCAAAATCGGCTTCTCTTGATTGCCATTTAAACAACAGTTAAATATAACTGGTTAAAGCAGAGTTTACATGGAGGCCGACAGGCCACAGAAATGGAGAGGGCCTGAGCCCAAGCTGGGTATCTAAACTTCAGCACAGCACTGCTGATCTTTGGGGTCAGGATAATTCTTTGCTGTGTTTATGTATGCGTGTGTGTGTGTGTGTGTGTGTGTGTGTGTGTGTGTGTGTGTGTGTGGGGCTGGGGGTCCTGTACATTTTAGGAAGTTTCAAAGCATACCTGGCTTTGCCCAGATGCCAGCCATGACAAACAAAAATGTCTCCAGACACTGCCAAATGCATCCTGCAGAGCCAAATTGTTCCTGGTTGAGAAGCACCAACCCGGAAGATGATTGATGAGTCACTGGTTTAAGTCCTAAGGGATTATTGAGCTCTTTCTGTATGCATTGTGGTGCGTGCTGGAGTTATGGAGAGGATTGAGACACTTCCTCTGTTTAAACAGGTCATACAGTGATAAAGGCAAACAAATACAAAGAGAAAAGAGAAAGTTTTGTGCTCTGTTGTATCATCAGCACCCGGGACATTCCTTGGAACATATTACTCAAATGGTTGCTCAAACGGATGTTGAAAGAATTAATGAAAATATGTCATTTCTTAGCTATGCGTCTTAGGACAAACTTGTAATCTCAAAGAACCTCAGTGTCCTCATTGATAAAACAGGTATAACAATGTAGTGAGGTTCACATAGCATCACACATGCTTGGAGCATGATAAGCATTCAATAAAATAATATTATAAAATGAAAAGTGTAAAGTGCCCATTAGGAACTTTTCCTGCTTTCTAGAATTGCTAACAAACCTCTCTCTTACAAAGAGAGGCCATTCTTCAGCACCCAGGCCTGTCTTGTTTATATAGAGAAAACTAAAGAAGGGAAAAGAAAGTTGCCCATTGGAGAAAACTGAACTCTTCTCCCCTCCACAGGATGGAATCTACTAGGTGCTAACTTCCCCACAGTCAGAAATGTCTGAGAAATTTTTCTTATAAGTAAGGGATGGGCGATGCTGCCTCATTTGAAAGTTGTGTGTGATGCTGAAAGGGTGTGGAGAAGGGGGCAGAGGAGATTGGACCCGAGAGATGGAGAACCGGGAAGAGATGCAGGGAGCATCTGCAACAATCAGTATGTCAGTAAGATCTGGAGGCCGATGAGAGTAGCAGGGGTTTAAGTCAGCTTGTTTGGAACCCCGAGAGGGTAGAACAGAGGAATAGGTGGCTGAGGGATTGATATGCACAGCTGCTGAGGGCTAAGCCACATTTGGGGCCACAGAGAAGAGGAGGAGGCCAGTTTCTTTTTTTTTTTTTTAAAGATGGGGTTTCACCATGATGGGCAGGCTGGTCTTGAACTCCTGACCTCAGGTGATCCACCCACCTCTGCCTCCTAGCATCTCCCACAGGGAGGGACCCTTAGATGTCTTCTGAAAAAAAAAATAACACATGTTCCCACAAGAAAGAGCCAGTGTTTGGAAGCTGGGTACCCCCAAACAACTAAATGCAGTTCAGCAGAACATGTGATGGAAAGGAGGCAGAGATCTCGTTACCATGGACAGATGGGTGGTTTATGGTCACAACGGAGCCAAATAAAACTGACTTGATGAAAAGTAACGGGGCACCTGGTCTAAGGATCCTTAAATTCTCTCAGCTAGAATCAGGATTGGCCTCTGATCCTGGAGCAAGACTGAGCCTCAAGTGCATGGGGGTTGGAGGTCTTCAGGGCAGAAGGGTGGACAGGTCATTATCTCCCAGTTCAGTCTCATCGATATTCTATGCTTTCATTGCCTGATTGCCGGACTTGCAGTGAAGCCCCGGCTTCTACAAGAAAAAGGGTCTCACCTTGCGTTCTATCAATAGCACCAAAGGGAGTCTTCATTTCCAAAGGTAATTGCCGCAAACGTGTTACACAATATCATTCATTACTTGCCAGGATTGAGTGCTGAAAGTACATTTCACAAGATAATGAAGTTGTTTCCCAGCGCTGAAATAACCGGTTATCTGACTCCTAGGTTCATCCCACATTAGGTGTATTACACACACACCTGTCAAAATAAATAACTTACTTGGGATGTGTCAGAATTCACAACAAGCTGATGAGAAATGTATAGGGTTGTAGAAAGCAAATCAGAGAGGCTGAGTGAGTGAGGGGAAAATAATGGTCCATGTCAGCAAAGAGGCAGCCCAGCAAGAGATGAACATGGTGAGATTTTAAAATGTCCACATTCCCATTCTTGCAGGTTTCAGTGAACAAACAGGGCCACATGTGGTCACACCAAAAATATTGGTTTGAAATGAATTCCTGGCTGCACTGGTGTCTCATGAAGCCAGCTCTGTAATTTACAAAGGTGACAGCCAAAGCCATAAAACTAAAATGGGTGTTTTCAATCAGGTAGACTGAGACTAGTGGGGGTGGGGGGGCAGTGGAAGTCAAATACTAATTGAAGAAATACATTTTCATCAGGCAACAAGTGTTATTAAAAAAAAGAAAAAAAGAAATTGAACAATCTTTTCCAAACAGGAAGAGTTGCAGGCATGGGCTTCCAACATTACTTATTAAGTGGAAAACTATTGTAAAGGAAGTTTTAGGAAATATTCAGAGTAGCTTCCAGGAAGAAATGATGAGCTTAGAGAGGCATGGGAAAACCTAGTAGTAATACTAATGATAATAATAATAAATAATAGTAACAGTAAAGGAAGAGGAGAAAGTGGAGGGGAAGAAGAAGAACAGAAAGAGGAAGAGGGAGTAGGAGAGAGGGAGAAGGAGAAGAAATAAATCTTGCCCGAGTCAACTAAATAAAGGAAAAAGTAAAACATGACATATAAAAAATCTAGACAAACAAGAGAGTCACAATTAGAAAAGGTGGTCAGGATGGGAAGATGAACACCAGTAAATACTGCAAAGTTAAAAATGCTTCAGTGGCAGCAGGCATGTCTTGTGTGGCATCCTTGTTGAGCAATATCCTGTAATAAAACACCTTGAGTAGCACCAGCAGTTTGCAGCCATGACTGTTGGGTACCTAAAGAGCTCCAATTCAATGCAGCAGCATTCCAGCCAAATGGACACGTGGAGGGCTCGGTTCAGCCCGCCTTTGGGCTAACGAAGTCTAAGAACTTACTGAGCTTGGGCAGTCGGCCCAGGCATTTGAGACTCTGAGTGTCCCCTGATGCTCTGCTACCCCCACCCCCACAATCCTGCTGCTTTTTCCTCCTCAGCACAACCAGTCACAGTTCAGGAAATTTTGTGATCCAGCCATCAGAACCTTCACTTTGCCAAAGACAGAAGAAAAATTAGTAGAGAAAGGCAAGTCCTGGAAGAGAAAGCTGTTGTGAGAGCTCATAAACCCATATTAGGGTTTATTTGTTAACCTCCAATAACATGACTGTTACAAGCATTACTGTCAATAATAAAATGAATAAAAGAGATTAAATCACAGCAGTGAGGAAAGAATCATGGACTGTGGCGACAGAAAAAGATTCAAACCCTGCCCATCAAGGGAAAATTGCCTAATTTCTCTAAGCTTGTGTTCTATTGAAGAACACTATTATTTTGTAAACTTACCAAGATTAAATTAACATTAATTAGATGTGCCTTTACTGAGTGCTTTTTACCTGTTAGGTCTTATGTTTAAGTATCTGCAGCATCTTAGTCAAACCTCACCATTGAGATAAGAATAATCCCCGTTTTACAATTGGAGAGGCTAAGAAAGACAAAATAACCTGCATGAGGTTACAGAACTAACTGGCAGAAGTAGGCCTGTTTGCCTCCAGAACCTGTGCTCTTAACCTCCACGTAAAAATGCCCAGTGTAGCCCCTGACACATGGTGAGCACTTACTAAATGGCAGCTCCTATGAGTTCCGCAACCACCTTAAATCCATTCTGGAACAAGAAGGCATGTAAAAATAAAAGAATGATTATTGCCGGTGGTGTTTTTTCCATCATAGGAAGTATGAAATGCCCTTCTGGTTCTCACAGACATTTTGCCTAGAAAATTGTGAAGACCTTGCATTCTCAGGGAAATGAATTAAGTGAGCAGAATCAAACGGTAGAAAAGCTTCTTGTTTTCTAAAAAGGCTTAGAGAAATGTGCCACTAAAACATGAGGCCTCTTTAAGAGGCTGATGTTTCTGCTGTGATCTTCGAAGACTTGGAAGCACAGGATCTCTTGGAAGGGGTTGGTTAGATTTTTCCAAAGATGCTCTTTACCAGACTCAATAATGTTAATTGTGAAAGTCCAAACAACATCAAATTTAATCCCCAATTAAAAGCTTTTGTTTACTGGAAAATCTGGGGTGGACAAGATTTAAGAAAGAGCTTTGAGTTGCCTGTGGCAGTTGAAATTTCCTTGGGACTGGATTTACTTAGATATTTGATTTCCTTCTCCAGTCATACTTTTTGATATAAGAAACTAGAAACATGTTTAAAGGTGGTAATTTATAAGGAAATAGCTCCTATTAAAGAATTTCAGACCTTATTTCCTAATTAAGTAAGAATTACTGAGTTCCGACCAAGAGAGAAAAAAAAAATAATGGTGAGAAAATAGGCCAGGTGATTAGCAACCTATTTTTAGGACTTGACAGGCCAGTTTTATTGCTAAGAAGAAAAAGAGCTTAATCTATTTGTAGAACTTGATCATAGCCCAAAGCCATTTGTCACTGCAAGTTAAAAACCTCTGCTAACTTACTACTTTAAGCAGCCTATACTAATCCCTCTGAAAACCCAATCATTTTACCTCATCACCAGATGGCACCAAACATCTTTAGGGGGGAGAAGAGAGGTGTATGAGAATGTTTACTTTTTGATTTTTTTAACTAAAAAATGAATCCATTTAAAATGTTAAATGCTGAGAGAATGAAATGCACAGGGCAAGTGAACCAATCTTCCATGATAAGCAGTCTCATAGCATTTGTTGTGTTTGGCCAGGATCATTTTCATATTTTCTAAGACATTTAATTTGATAATATCAGGAAAAGACAGTATTTCTAGAGTCATTTTTTAAAATGTATAAAAATATACATAACATAAAAGCACTTTGACCGTTTTAAATTTACAACCCAGTGACATTAAGTACACTTACAATGTTGTGCAATCATCATCACTATCTATTTCCAGAACTCTTTCATCATCGCAAACAGATTATTAAACGGTTTTTAAAATAATTGTAGATTTCCAGAAAGTTGCAATAATAATATAGGGATGTCCTGATAACACCTCACCCAGTTTCTTCCAGTGGTTATAGTGTATACCTTAGTCCATTCAGGCTAATATAACAAACCAGGTGTTTATAAACCAGGTGGCTTATAAACAACGGATGTTTATTTCTTGTGGTTCTAGAGACTGGGAAGTCCAAAATCAAGGGGCCGGAAGGTTTGTTGGCTGGTGCAGGCCTGCTTCCTTGATCATCAACAGTTGTCTTCTCCCTGTAAATTTACACGGAAGAAGTGCAAAGGAGCTCTCTGGGTTTTCTTGTTATTGTTGTTGTTGTTGTTGTTGTTGTGTGTGTGTATATTATAAAGGCACTAATTCTATTTATGAGGCACCCACTGTCAGACCTAACCACACCTCAAAGGCCCCACCTCTTAATACCATCACATTGAGAAATTAAGTTTCAGCATATCAATTTGGGAGGGACATGAGCATTTAATCTATAACATGTAATATAACTGTAATACAATGTCAAAAGCAGGAAACTAACATTGGTAAAATGTGTGTATGTACTTCTAAGACACTTTATCATGTGTAATTTATGTAACAACCACTGCTATCAAGTTACAGACAAGTTTGAATGAAGTATGCAAGCCTCACCTCTATTAAAGTCCTTTAATTAAAGTCCTTATAAATCCCTGTTTATAATATAGTTACCTTATATATTTATTCTATATATGTTGAGAACCACATCACACTTACACCTTTTGCTTTACTCATCAATTACAATCTAAGGAAGTCAAGAAGAGAATAATGTTTTTTATTTATCCATATTTTGTTCCTCCTGTTGTTATTTCTTCTTGATGTTCCAGGATTCCTTCTTTAATCACTTCTTTCTGTTTCAGGAACTTCCTTTAGGAATGGTCTACTGGTAACAAATTCTCTTAGTGTTTCTTCATCTGAGAGTGTCTTTATTTCTCTTTCATTCCTGAAAAATAATTTTGCTGAATATAGACTTTAGCATTGACAAATCTTTTGTTTCATCATGTGAAAAATGTGTGACTCCTTTTTGCCCTTTCTATTAAATAGTTTCTGGAGAAATTCATTGTATTTGAATTGTTTTAATCCTATACGTAAGGTGTCTTCTCTCTCTTGCTGATTTCAAGATTATTTTTCCCTTATTTTTCTGTAGTTTGAGTATAACATGTCTTCGTATGGATATGTTTGGGTTTAACTGGTTTGGGACTTACTTGGCTTTTCAAATTTATTGTTTCTTGCTTTTGCCCAATTTTTTTTTTTTTTTTTGAGATGGAGTTTCGCTCTTGTTACCCAGGCTGGAGTGCAATGGCGCAATGTCGGCTCACCGCAACCTCCGCCTCCTGGGTTCAGGCAATTCTCCTGCCTCAGCCTCCTGAGTAGCTGGGATTACAGGCACGCGCCACCATGCCCAGCTAATTTTTTTTCGTATTTTTAGTAGAGACGGGGTTTTGCCATGTTGACCAGGATGGTCTCAATCTCTTGACCTCATGATCCACCCGCCTCGGCCTCCCAAAGTGCTGGGATTACAGGCTTGAGCCACTGTGCCCGGCCTGCATTTTTTAAAATTTTAATCACCACCCTCTTTCTCCTTTCCTGGTATTCTAAAGACATGAATGTTAGCTCTTTTGTTGTAATCCCACAGGTCCCTCAGAATTTTTTTTCAATTTTTTTGTTAGTGTGTGTTGTCTCTGTTATTCAGACTTGGTCATTTCTGTTGTTCTATATTCAAGGTAACTGATTTTTTCCCTTGTCTGCTCCATTACTCTATTTAGCCCATTCATTGAGATTTTAATTTTGGTGATTGGATTTTTCAGTTCTAACATGTCTGCTTGGCTCTTCTTTATGTTCTCTATTTTTTCTTTGCTGAAACATTCTACTGTTTTTCTTTTTTCCTTTTTTTTTTTTTTAGTGTAATTTGCAATTGCTTATAGAATCATTTGTTGTGACAGTGCTTTAAAACGTTTGTTGGATAATTTTTACATCTGTGTTATCTTGGTGTTGACATATGTTAATTGTCTTTTCTCATTCTAGTTTAGATTTCCCTGATTTTTCACATGATAGCTGATTTCTGATTGTATGCTAAATATTTTGATATTATTTTCTAAAACTCTGGATGTGATTTAAGCCTTCTGTTTTCACAAGCCTCCTTTGACATTACACTGGCAGATGAAGGGGGATCCTGCCCATTACTCCAGGTGAAAGTGGACATCTAGATCCTCCAGATCACCCTCATTGACACAACTATGTCATTCTTTGGGCCCCAAAGTTTTCTCTACCTTTTGATACCTCCTTGTGTTTTCTTTCTATAAAGTGTGGTGGAGGGTTTTTAGCTGAGTTTAGCAGGAAGAATAAGAAATGTGTCTATGGCCATCTTGGTCCTGAACCAGAAGTCCTAAGGTCATTTTATCTTATTTCATTTGTGTGTGTGTGTGTGTGTGTGTGTGTGTGTGTGTGTGTGTGTAGTTGGTGAAACATAGCTTCCAAGTGAAACTATAGCAATAATGATGCTTTAGGTTGAATAATTGGATTGCTTGTAGACCTTAACTTCTTAACAGTTTATTAACTTCTTAATGAATCGTGCACTTCTGGAGAAGAGCAGCACCAATTGGTCAATGACTGTTTCTACCACCTAAGGCAGTGGCAAGCTATTTGTTTTTGTAAAAAATGTGTAAAGAAGATTAATATTGTTTTCTTAAAAAATATCAACTAATTTTTTTTTCTTAGAGACCATGTAAAGAGCCTGGAGACTTGGGAATGATAGCCTCATTCTAAGCTTTCTGCTCTTGACAGGGAAGAATTATGCTCTAAAGTGACACATGTCATTGATTATTAAATAAAGACACCACAGAAGGGGAAGGAAAGCACAGTCTTCAGTGTATTTTATTCTTCTTCTTGACTAGAATAAATCTGCTGAATTATGAGCTTTGACTATCATGTCACAGAGAAAGCAGCCAAGGTTGAGTACACCTGCTAATTATAGGCCCAGCTCAGCAGGAACACCCAGTTGCTACCAGCAATCCAGCCAAATCACAACCTTTTCCTTAGAATGAAAATATCCCCATTGCAGCCTGAAAGTTAGCAAATGGATTTAATAGCTTTTAGTTTTAAGTTTCTCTGATTCATACCTCCGATGACACTGTGTAGGATGATATACATCAGAAATTGGACTTTATTTAAGAGCCACATAATAACAATTTAGTCTTTACAAGCTGCACAGTCTATTGCAACTACTCAACTCCACCATTGTAACATGAGAGAAACAAGACGACACAGAAACAAATGAGTGTGGCTCTATTTCGATAATACTTTATTTACAAAACAGGCAAATGGACTAGATTTTGCTAGAGAACCATAGTTTGCTGACTCCAGGTATACACCATGGGGCAGGATAGTTTACTGAAATATTAATTTATATTCCTCTCCCTATAGATTCTCATTTCTTCGTTTCCCTATAGACAGCTTTTTTCATGTTTTCTTAGGAATTTCATGTTTGCCTTAGGAATTTCGATACATAAGAAATCAGAAGTAGCCTGAAATCAAATTTTCTTCCCCCTTCTTCTGAAATGCAAGGCAGAGGGTGCAAGCTGACGTCGGGAAGCTTGAATATGGCCAATGACACATTTTGCTTGGCCCGAGTGATGTTATAAAAGCATTTGATTTAGTGACCAGTACTTAACAATCAGGATGTTTTATATAAAAACACAGATTTCTGATTTCTTTTTTTTTTTTTTTTTTTTTTTTTTGAGACGGAGTTTCGCTCTTGTTACCCAGGCTGGAGTGCAATGGTGCGATCTCGGCTCACCGCAACCTCCGCCTCCTGGGTTCAGGCAATTCTCCTGCCTCAGCCTCCTGAGTAGCTGGGATTACAGGCACGAGCCACCATGCCCAGCTAATTTTTTGTATTTTTAGTAGAGACGGGGTTTCACCATGTTGACCAGGATGGTCTTGATCTCTTGACCTCGTGATCCACCCACCTTGGCCTCCCAAAGTGCTGGGATTACAGGCTTGAGCCACCGTGCCCGTCAGATTTCTGACTTTTTTTTAAAAAATGAGCAGATCTGGCACAACGGGGCCTGCATCCCTCCTGGTAATAACTGGCTACTGCAGAACAACAAATACCTGTTTTCAACAGTTTTCCCAAGTCCCCACTACTCCCTGTTACCTTCTGAAATAAATCCTACTGTTAGATCCTACTATAATTTTTCATTGACTGTTTTATGATAAGGAATTTTTCTTTATCTGAGTCCCTATACCAATGTTTATATTAATATGCATAAACCTTTGAGCTCCTTCTTTTCTTATCTGCCATCCTTGTAGGAATAATGCTGAGTGTCCCAGATGATGATGGAAGAAGAAAATGACCTTCAAAGGAAAGGAGAAAGAAGACATTTCTCTAAACACTCTGGTATTAAGATGACAGTGGAACTCCAAAACAAATAGAGCCAGCAGTGTTCTGTGTGGCTCTGGCTGTTTTGAAACATGTCACAAATGCCTTGGTACTCCTCGTGTGAAACTGGGTCAGCCATAGTGACTGTCTCAAGGAGAATGTTATAGAGGTTATACTGGGTAACTTTTGTGGCATGAAACCATGTCTGCAGGTTTCTCTTTGGCACTCCTTCTGAAAGCCTTCACCAACTATGTAAGAAGTCTGGTTACTGTGAGGTAGCTGTGTAGAAGGACAATATAAAGAGACCACAGTGAGAAAAAGATGTCCTAGGAGCCCCAGTGATTCTGGCTCCCAGCTCAATAAACATTCCCAGCCCAGATCCAGATATATAAGTGAGAAACCTTCAAAATGATGCCAGCCTCAATCACCATGTGACCACAACTTCATGAAAGACCCTGGCCAAGAACCACCTAGCAGAGTCAGTCAATCTTCAGCACAAGATAAATGACTGTTACTAATTTAAGTCACTGTTCTGGAATTTTTATTTTTGTTGTTGTTGTTGTTGTTGTTGTTGTTTGAGACAGAGTTTTGCTCTTGTTGCCCAGGCTGGAGTGCAATGGCATGATCTCGGCTCACCGCAACCTCCACCTCCTAGGTTTAAGTGATTCTTCTGCCTCAGCATCCCCAGTAGCTTGGATTACAGGTATGCACCACCACACTTGGCTAATTTTGTATTTTTGGTAGAGATGGGGTTTCTCCATGTTGGTCAGGCTGATCTCGAACTCCTGACCTCAGGTGAGCCACCCATCTTTGCCTCCCAAAGTGCTGGGATTGCAAGCGTGAGCCACCACGCCCAGCTGGAATTTTTATTTTTTTAATGCCAAGGAGATGTTTGTGCTCTGGTGTCCGTTGCAGCATCATTCACAACGTGCGTGTATATGAAGTGCACTTCACAATTTGTGTTCCAGTCCAGTGCTTTGGATGAAGATTTTGGAAGGTTCTCAGCAAGCTCTCTGAACTCCTTTCCGCTTTGAGTAGTTGCATGGTAAACAAATAAATACGTACCATAGAGAGTTATTTCTCTAAAGTTCCTCCCATCTTGTTTATGTTCCTACATACAAATTTCCTGAAATCACAACAATTTGGATATGGAAATGAGTGTGATACCATTTTAGAAAAGAAAGGTGGCAGGTTCAGAACCTCTCTGAGAGAAAAGGATCTTTAAAAGTAGTTGAGAAAGGAACCTGGAGGGAGATTTAAACGTGAGAGAGGAGGGGTTTGATGAGGCCCCAGAAAGCTTTCCTGTAAATGAAGAACAGCTAAATGAGCCATTTGTAAGCAAATAACTGAAGAACTGAAGAAAAATGAGTTGGGGACTGGTTTTTGTTCAGGCCAAGTGATATAGGTAGTGCGTTTGGCAGCAGCAGAACTGAGAAAGCAGCAAGACTCTTAATTGCAACTTCTAAACCTTCTTGCTGAGGAAAGAAAGGGGAGAAGCTGGGACAAGATGTCTGAGTGCTCCTTCTGCTAATTAGAAGTCTCCCCAAAAGGAGATGGTTAGATACTCTTTTGGCCCCTGTAATTCCTATAACTTCAGCTTATGGGCTTTGGGGAAAAGCAAATGTAAGATTTCTCCAAAATAAATTATCCTCAAATCCTTTGCCCCTTGTATTAACAAGTCAAATATGTGCCTGCAGAGACTGCCATATGCAAAAATGTAGCAAAAAACTGTGCAGCTGAAACTAAAACAGACACTCTTCTGTGGAAAGCAATACTTTCAACACACTTGGCCTCAGTTTCACGTATTAAGATGATAAAGTGGCTTATGAAGGACAGAAAGACGAAACCAAGGAACAAAAAGGAAATCTGAAGCAGCCTATCCTCCTAGTCTCTTAAAAAGGCATCATCATTTCAAATGTGGTAATAAGACCTCGGCCATCTGCACCTGAGTTACCCAAGACTCCCACTGAATGCTTCTAATTATAGGGGAGAGCCCAAATTCTCTTTGAGGTCAGGAGAGAGATAAAGGCATTCTGACCCCCTCACCTGAATAGGGCAAGAAAAGAAGACTTTGGGTTCTCATAAGTTCATTCTTGTCACAGTATGTAGAGAAAATTACCTCAGAATCATGCCCTGGGCCTCCTGAGGGCCATAAATTTAAGAGAGGAGATGATTCCAGAAGGCAGTGAATTCTTTCTCCGTTAATTTGCATCCCTTAAGAGAGCCTACAATGAAATGGTTGTTAGCAGCAAGATGAGTCGTTCCAGAAAGCAGCATGGATGGAAATAGGGCTCAAGTCAACTGTAAGTGTCTAAGAAAGGAATTGCCAAGAAAAAGTACTAATAGAAAAAAGGAAGGCAGGAAGGCAGGAAGGAAGGAAGGGAGGGAGGGAGGAAGAGAGGGAGGTAGGAAGGGAGGGAGGGAAGGAGGAAGGGAAGAAGGAAGGGAGGGAGGAAGGAAGGGAGGGAGGGAGGAAGGAAAAGAAGAAGAAAGAAAAGGAGGAAAAAAGACACTTGAGAAATACATTAGACATTCAGATATAAAAGAACCTCAAAAGACCCATCAAACCTAACCAAGATAAAATCAGAAGTATCTTATTCATAGCCTTCAATTAAAATAGTAGCATTTATAATTATCATACAGTGCAATGACCCAATTTTTATAAATAATCTGAATGTTGCTTTTAAAGGCAATGATGTCAGAAAGAAAGAAATTCTTCTGAACATATCAGTCGATTCCTTGCACTATTTCTATAGCAACTAGAAAC
This sequence comes from Saimiri boliviensis, assembly GCF_048565385.1. Lineage (NCBI taxonomy): Eukaryota > Metazoa > Chordata > Mammalia > Primates > Cebidae > Saimiri > Saimiri boliviensis. The sequence continues at coordinate 40,857,200 of NC_133460.1, forward strand.
AAGTTACAAGGCTTGGCATCAGAAGATTCTCAGTATGAAAAAGCAAACCACTTTAGGTTGTTTATCAAGTTCAGTAAAAATAATAAAGCAGCTAATCTTATTGAACCTCCTACTTAGACTTTTAAAAGTCCTTCATGATTTTGTCAACATCATCAAAGGAATGAGTTTCCACCTGGTGCCCTTCAATACCTCAGAAGGCTCAAAGTTAATAGTGGAGTCCTAAGCTATTTGCAGTATTTCAAAAAACCTAATGAAAATGGCACATTTATCTGTGTAACTCTTACAGAGTTCTGAGCCTACATGATCCAATATCTACATGGAACCACATTCAAGCAAAGCATAGCCCTAAATAGCATTTTAAAAGGGAGTTTTATTTTTCATCTAAAACACATGAACAACACTACTCGATAATCCCATCAATATTTTTTGGGTCCTCCTTTCTCTCTTCTCTTTTTTTCTACCCTGCACCTACCCAGAGCCTTGCATTCAGGAAAACCCCCTAAAATGCTTCCTCTACCTGCTGCTCTGGGAACTATTCTCTTTCATTCTCATTCTTTTTTCCCTCTTCATTTTGTTTTTCCCCACCTTTTTTTTTTTTTTTTTTTTGAGACAGAGTCTTGCTTTGTCACCAGGCTGGAGTGCAGTGCCATGATCTCTGCTCACTGCAACCTCTGACTCCCTGGTTCAAGAGATTCTCCTGCCAAGGATGTGGAGAAATAGGAACACTTTTAGACTGTTGGTGGGAGTGTAGACCAGTTCAACCATTGCAGAAGACAGTGTGGTGCTTCCTCAAGGACCTAGAAATAGAAATTCCATTTGACCCAGCAATCCCATTACTGGATATATACCCAAAGGATTATAGATCATTTTATTATAAGGACACACGCACAAGTATGTTCATAGTGGCACTGTTTACAATAGTAAAGACCTGGAACCAACCCAAATGCCCATCGACGATAGACTGGACAAGGGAAATGTGGCACATATACACCATGGAATACTATGCAGCCTTAAAAAATGATGAGTTTGTTTCCTTTGTAGGGACATGGATGAATCTGGAAACCATAATTCTCAGCAAACTGACACAAGAACAGAAAATCAAACACTGCATGTTGTCACCTATAGGCAGGTGATGAACAATGAGAACACATGGACACAGGGAGGGGAACATCACACACTGGGGTCTGTTGGGGGGCCAAGGGAGGGACATTAGTGGGGGATGGGGAGGTCAGGGAAGGATAATATGGGGAGAAATGCCAGATGTAGGTGATGGGGGGATGGAGGCAGCAAACCACATTGCCATGTGTGTACCTATGCAACAATCTTGCATGATCTGCACATGTACCCCAGAACCTAAAGTACAATAAAAGGAGAGAGAGAGAGAGATTCTCCTGCCTCAGCCTCCTGAGTAGCTGGGATTACAGGCACGCACCACCACACCCAGCTAATTTTTGTATTTTTAGTAGAGACAGGGTTTCACCATAATGGCCAGGATGGTCTCGGACTCCTGACCTCAGGTGATCCACCTGCCTTGGCCTCCCAAAGTGCTGGGACTACAGGTGTGAGCCACGGTGCCTGGTCTCCCCACCTGCTTCTTATGTAGCTTTCACTAACTTCTCTCATACTCTTTTTCCACCTCTCCCTACCTCTTCCCATTTCCTAGCTCTTGTCTTGCTTGACGACCTACTTTCCTGTTTCTGCCTCTGCTAGAAGGGGCACTCTGCTCCGCTGTGGAAACCAAAAAAACAGAGACAGGGCAGCATCAGTTTGTTTATTGAGTAGAAAAGTATCTGTTAATCATTTCAGCATTTTACAGGATTTTGTCTTCAAGTGACATCTTATTTGCTAAAGCAAGGGTAGGAGCTTAAGCCTTTCCTGGGTGGCTTTCTCCTCCTTAGCTGTTCCTCCCTTCGAGGTGCCCCTGTGGTACCTTCAGAGAATCTCTATGGCACCTCCATATATAGTTTTTAAAAAAGTTGAATAGTGATTGTTTTCTTGACCCCTGATTTGGCACTTTCCCATTAAATAACTTTTTAGGTGTGTGTGCCATTTTCCAACCAGACTGCATGCCCTTTGGAGACAAGAGAGAAGGATAGGTTATTTTGTATACTATGGTAATGTATATTAACATTGTTAACACACATACTACATTAATGCTAATACTATAGAGTTAATGACACTAAAGATCATGGGCTTTTTTTTTTTTTAAGCAAATTTGTTGTTTCTAGCACAAGGCACTTTCTCAAGTGTATGGCAAGGGGCAATCATTTTATAAAATATTCTGCAATAGAAATATTCTGTCCAGGTTATGAGAAAAGCCAGATTATGGGATAAACATCTCCAGGTTATCAGATGAACAAGCAAGAGACTAACCAGGAGTTGCTGGTTAGTCTCCTGCTTGTTTATCCCATCAGATCTCATATGTACTTGGTGACTCATCAGTCTATTTGTGTTGCTATAACAGAGTACCTAAGACTGGAAAATTTATAAAAAGAAAAATTTATTCCTTAGAGTTCTGGAAACTGGGAAGTTCAAGATCAAGGCATCAGCAAATTCGGTGGCTGGTGGAGATTCTCTATGCTTTCAAGGTGGGTTCTTGTTACTGCATCCTCACATGGTGGAAAGAGCTAACTGTATGTCCTCAGACGGCAGAAGGCAGAAGGGAAAGAGGCCTAATTAGTTCTTTCCAGTGCTTTTATAAGGATATTAATTTTATTTGGGAGGGGAGAGCTCTCATGATCTAATTACCTCCCATTAGAAGGCCTCGTCTTCTACCATCACCTTGAAATTTCACTTCCAACTTATGGATTTGGGAGGGACTCACACATTCAAACTATAGCACTTGATCACAAACCCCACTTCCCTTTTCAAAACATTCCTCAACATCCCACAGAGTGAACGTGGAGCTCCCTTTGGTAAACTGGGGTCTAAGATCATGTAAGTCAAGACATGTCTAAGACAAAATCTTTTTCTTGTGGCTTTTCTGTTTTCTACTTTATCTTTTCTTAACATAAGTTAATGCTGTAATCAGGTGTGAAGAGGAACAATGAAAGCACAGAGGTAAAAACACACAACTCGAAAATGTTCCTTTTATACCATCTGTAGTGCGTTTAATTCTGGCAGCCTTTGTTGAGTCCATTTTCCCCTTCTGCAGGTCAGGCTTGAAGTGATACATGCCTCTTGTTTTCTCTGGACACCAATCAGAGAAAGTTTCTTTCAACATCTGTTACTGCTTAAAAGCTGAAAAAAAAAGAAAAAGAAAAAAAATCACTTCATGAAAAAGCTATTAGTAGGCAAGGAAATAAGGCCTTGGTGTTCTCACAAAGGAAGGAACATTTAAGGACAATTTTTTTAAAAAAACAAATAAAATAGAAATTTGAATGCAACTGACATGTATTTCCATTGACAGTTCATTGTCTGGTGTATAAAATGATCCACAGCAAAACACTGTTCCTTTCTTACATAAAGAAGAAACTCTCAGACGTGCAGAAAAGGACAGCCAGGGGAAAATATATGAACACTATATTGAATTATGTTAAATGGGTCATGGTCAACCACTAAAAGGACATTTCCTAAGAAGGCAAATAATCAGTTATTCAAGAGTAGCCCTGCAAAGTAAACAGAATGGTGAGGAACAGACACAGCTATGATCACAGTCAAGTGTCCTGCTCTGAGAGAGGCCCCATTCCTGGGAAAACTGCTGAGATATTGCTAACCATGCTCAAGGGGGAAGCCCTTGTATTTCACTGAAGCCATGAAAGATTAGAAATAAAATTGATAAACAACAAAAATGCAGACAAAATCATTTGCTCATTCAAGAAACACTTTTTAAAGCACCTATCAGGGAGCAAAAAGAAAGACTGAAAATAGCATGATATCTTCCCTCTAGGAGTTTAGATCATACTAGGAAATAAGATATTTGCAAGGGTCACTCTAATACCAGGTAAGATGTGATGAATTTTGTAAGAGAGACAAATTGCTCTGAATGTTCAGAGAAGGATGAATTCTTAAAATTTTTTTTTCTTTTGAAATGTATGGAGAATTTATGTATGGGTCATTGTTTAGGACAAAAGTACATAAAATGATCTCTGCCCTTTATTAACTAGTATCTCTAAGGATCATTCACAGTTCCAATGATCTTCTTGGTACCCAGCCATGCACCTTTTAAAACAGAGTTTAGAAAAATACGGCCTTTTGGGATGTATCTGGCCCACTGCCTGTTTTTAAAAATAAAGTTTGATCAGAACACGGGCACATCCTGTTTACATATTGTCTCTGGCTGCTTTCAAGCTACAATAGCAGGGTTAAGTAATTGCAATGCAGATAGTATAGCCAGCAAAACTAAAAATATTTAACATCTGGGCTCTTTACAGACAAAGTTTTCTGGTCCCTGTACTAGAAGACAATAAAAAATATTTCAACTATTTGATCATGATAATGTGATAAGGAATCACTTTGCTATACTATTCATGTACTAAACAATTCCCATCACAGATAGTGGGTGATTGTTCCCATTTCAATACGACATTAGAAAATGCATCTACAACTACACAGTCTCAGAGCTTGGAAGCTCCTTTAGGATGTCAACATTTCCTCATTATCCAGAGACATTAGAATCTATGTTCCATGCTTGTTTTTTCTTCACCATTGTATCCCTGTTGCTGGGTGCTAAATAAACATTTTTATGATGAAAGCAGATTAGGCCTGGAGAGATCCATAAAATCTTCCAAAGTCACATAAGAAATGCTGGCACCAGAACCAGAATTCAGGGCCTCTCCATCTTCAATGGATATTATCTTGTCTTTTCTAGAAGTTTCTCTCTTGAGTTTTGCAATGGCCTCTTATTTTGTCTCACAGACTATATTCTTGCCTGCAAAAAGTCATTGCTATCAGAACATCTCTAGAGCTCTGCTCAGAAATCTCTAGTGCTTTGCCATTACTGAAACCTTACCAACATTTCAAGACTTAACTCCACTGTTCCTCCTTTATCATGACTTCTAAACTCTCTCACCATCCCCTCCACATGAAATGCTATGTGCCTCCAGAATTTCTATTTGTTGCAGGGAAAAACTTGTACTGTAGTAGAAAAACATGTATTGTTTAGACTAGAGCATCTTCTTCCAAGTCATCTGATTCTAGCTTTCCATTGCGTTTGAGCTATTTTACAACTCTGTAAGTTGTAGATTAGTGACAGTAATGCAAAACAATTCTTGTTTATAAATATGCAAACAATTCCATCAGGTGAAGTTTCAGTTGACTTCCCACTCCACTGTGGAAGAAGTCAGTTTTGTCTCAATTTGCTTGTTCGTTGCAATATTGCAGATCTATGCATGGATTCTACATATTTGCTCTTCTACTTCTCCTTTCAATTGGTTTAATATCTGCCTGGTTCCCTTATTAATAATGATTTAAGCTGGGTGCAGTGGCTCATGTCTGTAATCCCAGCATTAAAAATTAGCAGGCATCCGGGCAAGACCTGTGATCCCAGCTACTCCGAGGCTGAGGCAGGAGAATTGCATGGGCCTGGGAGTTTGAGGCTAAGATGGTGCCACTGTCCTCCAGCCCAGATGACAGAGTGAGACCCTGTCTCAAAATAATAACAGTAATAATAATGACAAAGAAAATCTTTTAACACATTTTCATTTTGCACCTGTATGAGAATCATGATTTGATCTTTTTAAAAAATTGCCATTTAACACCTTTCTTCCTTATTTTTCAGCAAAACTCAGTGCTAGGAGTTGGGCATATCATGATAATCAAAATAGTCATGGTTCCTGACTTCAATGAATTTATGTCTAGTGGGGAGATAGAGATTTTTTTTTTAAACACAGATATAAGAAAATATTTAAGGACCATGAAAAGTACATAATGTTCTAAGAGAAAATCAGAGAAATTGGTTTGGAGTTGCAATGGGCATTCAGGAAGTTAAGGAGGTCCCCTTAGAAAGTGGCATCAGAGATGAGGCCTGAAGGTGAGAATTAACTAGGTAAAAAGAAAGAGGAGGAACAATTCAGGCAGGGGGAAGGTATAGGACAGAGCCCCTGGAATGGGGTGGAGATGGATTACAATGTGAGAGGGAAAGAGTGGCAGCAGTTGAGGACCCTGGATACCAGATTAGGCAGGGCCTAGCAGCCCATAGTCTGTAGTTTGGTTGGATGTTATATTCAACAGGAGGTCACTAAAACATTTTGCAAAGATCTCTCCACTTTCACATTGAAAATGAGTCAGATTGGAAGGAAGCAGGGGCTGTTAAGAATTGTTTAATCATATCTGTATAATATCTCTTTTAAACACTCATTTCAGTCTACCTTCTAATATAATGGTGGGGACTAGAGTTTACCTCCTCAACTGAGGACAGAGATCATGTGTTACTTATTTCTGAAGCCATCTAGTTTTTTGCTTACATAAAAGGCATGAGGTAAATTCTTATTGAATTGAACACCAATCAGTGTTCTGATAGTAACAAGAGCTAACATTTATTGGGTGCTTACTATGATTCAGACACTGTTCCAAGAGCTTTGTATGAATTATGCAATTTAAAACTCATAACAATTCTATCACGCAAGTTTAATAATTATTTTCGTTTTACACATGAGATAACAGAGGCTTAGGGAGGTAAAATAACTTGCCTGAGGTCATGTAATCTCCATGTTGGATAAAGGCAGTCTTACTTAACTCTAGAAACTGAGCTCTTAATCAGAAGCTGTATTCCTTCCCATTCAAATATTTGAGTATCAAGTTTACCAAAACAGATAGTGGTTAACTCTATCTAACTTTCTTTTCAGCCCTTCAGAAGATTTATTAGGTTGGTGCAAAAGTAATTGCAGTTTTTGCCTTTACCTTCATTGCAAACACCTGAATTACTTTTGCACCAACCTAACATAATCTGACACCTCCTTATCCAGATTGCCTTCAAGCTCTAGGTAAACATTTTGGAAATCACAGCCTCCTTCAGACATTGTAGTTTATACTTTCTCTTATCCTTTCAAAGAGGTTTGCCAGTAACATCCGGCACAGAATCTGTCTTACATTAGTGATTTGTGTCATCTCCAAAATAATTTTATGCCTAACAACATCACCTATATTGTTTGACAGCGGAAGTCAAACCATGAGAAAAATGGACCCATTCACCGCAGCTCCAGCTGAAACATAGATAAAAGAATAAATATTTGCCAAAAATAAAGGGGCCAAATTCAATAGGGAAAGGATCATTCTGTTTCAAATTCTGTGGTGATCTCAAACAATGTAGGAAGGGAAGAAAAAATAAAATGTAATTGCATATCTGATTTCATTACATTAATGCATCTTTACTGCATTCATCTAATCAGACAATTACAAGGAAAAAGATATAATAGTACCAGATTCACTCCACATGAATAAAAAGCAATTTTGGATTATCTTGCTATATTGACTTCTCATCACAAAGAGTTCAGTTTCTTTCTCTTGCATGTTGCTGGGGAAAATTATAATTGCTTTAACTGGTTTTGATTGACCAACTGCTTTAACAGGACCATAAATATAGATGTCAGAACAGCAAACACTAAATGTTTATTTCTGTGATCCTTCTCTGGATATTGACAATCTGACCCATGAACCCGCCAGCAGGTAATCTCATAGATCATTTTCTCTACAGGAGATTCTTGCAGTTGGACAGGTTTGTCAATACCTCTCACAGAGGGTTTTGATCAAGGACTGCTTTGTAATTGTCTGGAAGATACATTAAACACCTCACTTTCCCCAGGGTTCTAAAGACGGAACAGTCACTTCAAGTGTAAATTGCTCACACTAAGATTTTTCTATCTGGCTATTTTAAAAAGCATGTTTCAGATCCTTGCTGCTTAAAAAAATTCACAACCGTATAAATATGACTCTCATACATTTTTCTGAAGCTATTCCCTTGCTCATCAAATCAGAGCATTAAAAAAATCTCTAGTTGACAAATCTTTTTAAATTTAGAGAATATGACTGCTTGATGCTCTAGCCAACCAACTCCCACCTTAGAAATGCCATTAGGAGTTCATATGTTTCTGTTCATACTGACATGGGTATACATTAACTAGTATCTACTGAGCATGCAAAACAAATAAGGGACAAAAAAATCATTTGGATAATTTATACCATTGACTCATTTTTTCAAAAATATTTAGCAAAGGGTGGGGAGATTTCATGGAGGGTGTGTGTGGACCCTCAAATGATAGTATGAGAGGGAAAATAATGGAGTAGGAAATAGGAGAAAATGTAGAAACATTGAGGGCAGACCTGCTCCTTATACAAATGAGAGGCAGAGGAAGGTCAATGGCATTGTCCTCTCCTTCCTTGTACCCCTCCCCATTTCCCTACATTGATTTCAATTTGTATGGAATGTCAGGATTTGGCCACAACACCTGTTCAATTCTTCTCTTCCCAAGAATTTTTTTTTCACTTTTTTTTTTTTTTTTTTTTTTTTTTTTTTTGGTATCACTGTTGCCAAAATCTCTTTTTGTCAGGTAGGCAGAAAAACAAAATGGAGAACATCTGTTCTGAATTATTTTTCCCTAAGCAAATAATAGCACACTTTTAAATTATTAACAAAGTTGGTTGTGAAATTTCAAACACATTGGTGAAGTCTGTGGTTGAGGGGTGGGAGTAGGGTGGGAATTACAGCATTTGCATAAGAAAAAATCTACAAAGTGTACCCCTAGCCTGATTGAGACACTAATCAAAGTGGACTAGCTAGTGCCTTAGGTCATTGGGAAAAAAATGACCCAGTGTGTGATTAGATCAGCATAGTAAAGAGAAGATTTTGATCAATTTTAACATGGGCATAATCATCCAATTGCATTGAGAAAATGCTAAACTCCGCTACCTGAGAAGGCACCTGTGAATTCACCATCCAGATGACAGCAGTTTTCTCTCTAGCTAAGCTTTTATGCTGAACATCAGAAATTCATGGGGAGTCTTTCTGTAGCATGAAGCTCAGAGGCATTCAGGGTATAACAGCCTTAAAATAAGTCCTGTATTAGTATTTAGTGGCCAAGAAAGCCATTACAGGTGAAGAGGAGGAACCACTTTCTAACAAAGCCTACCCCATATATAGTACAGTTAAAAGAGGATTTACATTTTAGAAGAACTAAACATGAAGAACAAATGAACATAAAGAAGACAAGAGATTTAACAGGGAGGGGATTTGGGAGTAAGAAGACTCCTGACAATCATTCTCAACTTACTGTACTGGCATTAAAAGTTGAAAATTAAAGAGGCAAAGGAGACAGTCAGTTCTTCCATATATTTCATCCTCCTGTTCTAGGAACTCATAAAGCGGCTCTTCAACACACAGGTGAAAGTGTGAATCTGAGACCTAATGAATACTGAAAATATTCCCCAAAATTCACAATTTGAGAACAAGTTGTCATGAATTAATTTTGTCTTATCACCCAATTCAAGTGGATTATAAAATAAACGTAAATTGCAAGCTTCCCGTGGGCAATCTTATCGCATCTTTGGGGTCCAATCTGAAATGGGAGTTGCAGTATATTTTATGGTTAGTGGAAGGCATTTCATTTCATGTTAACATATTCATACATTACCTCTCTTCATCCCATCTAGCTCTCATGTGAATATGGCTAAATCCCTAATCATAGCTGCACAGTGACCAAAAGCTCACTTATCACATATTCCCTCTCCAAGTCCTTCCACAGAGGGGTATGTCTGCATACTGATAAGAGATTGGATTTCACAGAGACAATCTGAACTGGAGTCTCATCTCTTCTAATTGCTGACGATGTGACCCCAGACAAGGTTATGTCGTATCCTTGAGCCTCAGTTTTCTCATCTATAAAATGAGGATAATAATATACATACCCTGAGAGTTGTAAGGATAAAATGATATAATGTGAAGTGATTGGCCCAGTGGGCGAGTATTCAGTAAGTTGCCATTACCCCACAGTGTTGACCTGCTTCCTGTAGACTTTGATGATATATTGTTTCTGTTTTCTTTAGACTAATTAACAATCTTAAATACTATTAAACAAGTGTCCAGGTGGCATGTGTCTCTCATACATGAACAGTAAGAGCAAAGCAAAATTGTACACATGCTTTGATACTTCCAAAGTGTTTATGCTTATTATCTCCTTTGATCTCTACAACATTTTGTGAAGCAAGGTGAATATTCTTATCCTCATTTTGCAGGTGACTACACCGATTTACAGGGCAAAGGACTTAATCTATTTTCTTCTCTGTGGTAGATTCAGGTTATATTCTCAGATCTTTTTACTTTCATGTGGAATAAACAAAAGAAATCTGGTTATCTCTGGCCAGCTTTGAAGTAAGCTTCTACTCAGCCATGTGTTCTGCTTGAATGTGTGTAATTTATCCCAGGTTGATGTTAATCCTATCCTGGACTCAGCTGGTTTCTGAAGCTCCTGGACCAACCCTTTAATCTGCCCTCCAGGTATATCCCAGAAAACAAGACTTCATATTATTCAATGTAGTTTTCATCATAAGGTCAGTTGAAGAAACCTTATCTGAAAAATAATTTTCCATTCCTCTATGATCTAAATATTATTATTAGATGAAATAAAATTATCAAAGCAAGAGATTCAGAAAGATGTGCTTCTTGGTTGCTTGTGAAATTGGTTTTATTGAGTGGTCATCAGTCATTATTTTCTTCAATTTAATTGTTCACATAATGATAAAAATAATTTTAAGGAACAAACGTGATTATTACATCAATATGGCAACATTGTCTATTAAAGTCATTCCACCAAGATTTGAGTGACTACATTTTGCCATAATTTAGGTTCTAAGGATGGAATAGCGAACAAGGCACAGTCTCTATTCTCAGACAGGCAAAGAGGAAAATGGTTTATAGGGTGGTACATGCACCATAGCGAGTGAAAGCACTTAAAATGTTTAGGAGTTCCCAAAGTCCAGGAGTCCCCCAAACTACCCTCCCTTCTGATACCAATTGCAAGTCTGGGGGGGGTACTGAATTCTATAAACTTATGACTAAATAAGTCATATTTTTAAAGACCTTTAAAACTTATCACTTCCTAACTACTACTTTTATTATTATCTAGGTTCTTGAGATTATTTTTATATCTTATATCTGTATGGTGGAAATTATTTCCAATCCACTTTTGGTAGCTTCAAGTTGGCCATGGTAGGAGTACTTACACCGCAGTAACTAGCAAGTGCTACAAGTCAGGGCTCCTGTCTCCTTCCAAGAACTGATGGTTAAACATTGACCAGTACAACACCTCTCAGAAGCAATATTTCTCTATTGCTTTTGAGGACAAAAAAAGAGAGCTAGAGATGTTAAGTTGGGAATAATATAAACTTTGTTCATTGAGAAGATAATTTAGGTTTCTAGTGGAGGATGGATTTACCAGACATGATTGGATGCAAGGAGTCTAGTTGGAAAGTTGTGAAGTAGTCTTCCCTCATAAGGACACGTGGGCAAAATCTGTCTACAATCCCAATACCAGGGACAGCTATAACTCATCAGCATATCTGGCTTTTCATCTTATACATGCTATAAATCTCATAACTGGTCATTTTTCCTTTCTGCCACTTGGAAGTATGAAACTAACTGTGGTATGAAGTATGAAACTAATTTGTGGTCTTCCACTAACAATTTATGCTACACATGTTTTATGCCCTTATTCCAGATCTCTTTCATTTTCTTATCCTTATTTTTCCCTTTGCTATAATGTTCTCATGATACAAATTTATCCAACTGTATTATATGTATTTCTAACACAAGATACGCAAAGACTAAATGGATAAAGATTTAAAAAGTAGCCTGTATTCCCTAGGTTCCCATTTATTAAAAAAAAATCAATAACAACCCGCAACTTTTTGTTGTTGTTGAATGATCTTCTTTCACAGATTCTAGCTTGGGCTTGAGTTTCTCTATATACACAGGGAAGAGAGGATATTTTCCATCCCTGTTGAATCTGAAAGGGTTTCATTTAAAAAGTGAACCATAGGCAGGGCATGATGACTCTTACCTGTAATCCCAGAGGTTTGCAAAGCCAAGGTGGGAAGATTGCTTGAGGTCAGGAATTTGATACCAGCCTAGGCAACACAGTGAGAGTGAGACCTTGTCTCTATGAAAAATAAAAACATTAGCCAGGCATTGCGTGGCGTGCACCTGTAGTCTCAGTTACCGAGGAGGCTGAGGTGGGAGGATCTCTTGAGACAGGGGTCTTTAGGGTCATGCTGGGAAGGAAACACATTGCCCTTTTTTTGACCATGATGATATTTTACATTTGTTTGACATTTATCATTTCATTCCACCTACTAATCACAACAATTCTCTAGGTGAATATCTTCATTCCTGCTTTATAGAGGACAAAGTAAGGATTTGGAGAGGCTAAAGAACTTGTCCAAGTAGCAGAGACAGAATGTGGGTTCATACCATCTGCCTCCAGTCTATCCTTGTTCCCTTCATCAGTAAATCCTCTACACAGTGTTCAGGTTCTGCTTTGAGCTACTAAGTAGATGAAGAAGAAAGGGAGAAAGCTGTTATTGCCTGAAAACCTAAGCAGAATAGGCATTTCAAAGCTGTGCATGTGAGACACCAATAAATCTTGGATGTAAGGACCCATCATACTCAATTGTACTTTGGAAAAACCTCAAGGACTTTTCTCCTATCTTCATTATCACTTGGTTTCTGAGAAACAAAAATAATCATGTTAATAGTTATAATAATGTCAGAGGTCTTTAATTGTTAATTAACTCTCACTCCAACCCTATGTCTGTGTTGTAGGTACTATCATTATGCTCATTTTTACGTTGACGAAACTGAAACCGAACAAGTTAGATATCTTGTACAGGATGAATAGTTAATATGTGCTGAAGCCCAGAGATATCAAATCCCCAGATGCAAAATCTATTATGTGTCAAGGCATTAGGATGATCTACGGCCTTAAAAGCCACAGAAGATAAAATGCGTATTTCCTTATGATTGTATTCTGAGGAATATTCTGCATATATATATAATATCTGCCATCCAGAGCACATTCACATAGAAATTATAGCACTCAATCTCACGATTCTCAAGAAAATAATTTCAGATATTGGAATTCAGATGGAGGATGGTGTCCCCCTTTAATCCCATCCCCACTGGCCCCAAAGAATTACTAAAATATTCAACACAATGTCTAAAATGATCTGTATGTGTTGGGAGTATGTGTAGTTCCTCAACCACACGAGCAGGGGTAGAGAGGGGCAGCGGGTCAGGTGAGACTCATGCATTCGGTTTGCTGCCCAAGACTCTTGGAACAGGTCTTGATCTTTTACTGTAATTCCAAAACTGTTCAAAAGAGTTTCACTTGCATTCTATAAATTAAGCATTTCCATAAGACTTAATTTTTTCTTTGTTCCTGACTTTCAACTATAATTAGAATAAGCACAGCCAAAAGAGAGAGATATAGTCACATGCTTAACACATATATATGTACTGATTTTCTAAACTAATTGTAGGCAACTGAAACATTTCATCTTTCCTTTTGTTACTGTCTGAGCAGTTCACATTTAAACAATGAGGTCAGAGATCGTACTTGAAAAAGTGGGGGCTCTGAACTTGCTTCAATGTGCCCCCAAAGATAATGCCACCAGTTCCCTCTGATTCTTCCTGAACAATGACCCTTAACAGTTATTCTCTTTGTTGACATATGGCTTTTGATTTATCATTTCCTCTTAGATAAAGAACAGTGATGCTTTGGTTCTGAGTTATAATGGATAATGTGGGGCTTTATTTGAGGTTTATTTTGAATAAAGAGACTTTTTCATCCTATAATTGGGGATTAAAGACAATAGTGATATTGTCAGAAACTTCCCTGATATTATGATGATGTCTATTTGCTGAGATCCTAAAATACAAAATGCTTTCTCCCTTGTGGTATACTTCATAGATAACTTTAAAAAATAACAACAATAAGGAAACTCAACAAACCTCTCTGCAGGTGCCATGCAACAGAAAGAACTCAATTCACTCCATTCATAAATACACTCTGCATTCAGAGAGAACTAGGATGTTCTCTCTAGGAGAATGTTGTCTCCCAGTTTCTAAACCCAATGCCAACTGCTCCTTCCAGGGCTCCATAATTAATCCCCTGGACTTGGCCACAAGCGTCTCACTACCCAGGCCCCTGTTTTTTCTATTTCCTGTGTCCTCTCTGAATCTCACTGCTCAGTAGGAGTCCATGAGCTCCTTAAAATGAAAATTTAACCATGTCTTTCTTCTCTACAAAGCCCTTTAATTACTTTGTTGCCTGCAATTTAAAGTCTGACCTTCTTAGCTTGGCACATAAGACCTTCCAAAGTATGACTTTTGCCCATCCTGTAACTTTTCTCCAGGTGCTAGATCTAATCATTACAGCTAGACCCACCTACTCTACATATGTGAGTTAATTTTTTAAAAAATTCCTATGAGATTAGAAACATAATCCTCATTTATAAGTGGGATACTGAACTTCTGAAAGATGAAATAAATTGCCCAAACAATGGCACTGAGATTTAACATTTCATGGCATCAACATTTTTTGACCAGTTTTTCCTACTATCTCATATTACTGTTCTTTGAAACTGCATAATGTGGTTAACAAACCCAGTTTAAGAAAACAATGCCTCCCTCTGCACTTCCACCATATTTTGGTTTGTCTTTACACAAAAATGGGAGCATCTTATGGAACCCTGAAACTTGGACTCAGAAACGATTTGGAGCCAGGAAAAGGCAAAGCGCCATAACTTAGGGAAGACATACTCTTAGTATCTCATTCCTGCTTTCCACTCCATCCCTCTTCTCACTGCAGACTGGATTTCTCAGTGTGTCAGCAGACAGCCTTGTCATAACCCCTGAGATCAAGAGAGAAACCTGCATTTGAATAGACTTTTAATTGTGATTTCAACTCACCAGGAGGAGGAACCTGATTGGCTCAGCTTGCATTAAGTGTCCGCAATGTTTAATCAAGTGCAAACTGTAAACATGGCTGCCTAGGGAACCATCTTTATGAGCAATAAAAAATGACCACACAAAAAAATTTAAATTTTCTTTATTAGTTGATAAAATTTAATCACTGGATTTGGTTCAGTTTAGGGCTCATGTTTTTAGTCTGGTTAATTCTAAAATTTTTTTTCCTGTTGGGTATTAATTCAAATGACCTCTGTGCAGATATGCATTCAAGGAAATGTTGTTAATGATAAATATGAAAAACAGCTTTTCCTCCCAATGCCTAGAACTGTCACTCACTACAGTGGCAGCATGGTGGTCTCTCCCTCATAGCCATTTCCTTAGGGAAAGAGTAACTCTTCTAACTCCTTGCAGAAAATTTTACACTTTGATGAGAATGAGAGTAATGCCTTCCCTGAAAACAAGTTTAAAGAAGGTGAAATGAGGTCAGGTGCAGTGGCTCACACCTATAATCCTTGTACTTTGGGAGGACAAGGTGGGTGGTTCACTTGAGATCAGGAGTTTGAGACCAGCCTGGACAACATGGTGAAACTCTGTCTCAGGCACATAATAAGTAGTAGCAATGCAGCTATTTATTTGCTTTTGCTCTACCTTGGTTACGAATAACATGAATAATTTGTAAAGCCTCAGAAGAATATGCTTATCAATACTTTTGTGATTGCTCTCTTATCCCTATTTTCATTGGGAAAAAAACTTGTCCACATCAGTAACAAAACAGTCATTCATTACTATTCTAATTTGTGAACACTCACCATGTGCTGCCCTCAGGAGGCCAGGCTGGCAGAAAAGGGACTGGGTCCAATTTTAAGTCTACCACTAAACCCAGCAGCTATGCAAACTGAAACGGCTTCACTTCTCTGTGCGCAGGCTCCTCATCAAACATCTGCTTTTTATCACAGGTTTGTTTGTTACAACCGATAGAAACTGTGGCTGAAAAAGTACTTTGGGGATGTGCCTACAAGATACACAGCAGAAAACAGGCTGCTGAGATATTCACCCAGACAGACTCCCCGTAAATAGAGAATACTTTGGGAGAAGTTTGGAAGGAAAAACCCTGATTTCTGCAAGAAATTTAGTTGTCTTCTATGGGCTAATCTACAGATTTACTCCTATTGGAGTTAATTTAATTTCCCAGGAATAGGAATAAAAACAATTTAACTAGGATCGTTTACTATAATTCTTCAAACATAAACGGGTGCTTGTCAACTAGTCATTGCTTAGTTGCTTGAATGTGCATGTTCACAGATACAAGTATTACCGGTTTAAATTTCTTCTCTTGTGCATCAACCACACATTTTCTCCTCATTGCTGTTCAAAAGGGAGCATTTCCTCGTGGAATCCAAGGCCACCATATTGGTGGAACTCCAGAGGAAGGGATGGAGGGGTCACAGTCCTCACCTTTCCTGTGGTTCTTTCTTCTCAGTTTTTTTCGAGCACGTGAGGTTGGGCTGACTCTGCTTTTTCTTCAGGATACATGCGTTATCATTGTCATCATCACCGTCCTTAACAAAATATCAATAAGTAGAAAATACTCTTCAAATTCATGGTGAAAGCGGTCACATTTATTTTTCAACAAATTTGTTTGAGTTCTATATGTCAGAATAGCATGATGTTTTCTACCTCTTTATTTGAGTCTCCATTCTTTAAATTTTCCAGAAACCAAAAATTAGGTTCTGGGAGCACAAAAGGAATATGAAGTTCATTCAGACTTACACACACACTCACTGTCATGAGGACAGCATGGAAGTAACCACCCCATGATTCAATTACCACCCACAAGTCCCTCCCCTGGCATGTGGGGATTATGGGAGCGACAATTCAAGATGAGATTTGGGTGGAGACACAGCCAAACCATATAAGATCTCTTCGGGAAGAAAGAGGCCTTAAAAACATGGGTAAAGAAATGGAAGGATCCATGAGGTTTGCATGTGGTTCTTTTAGGAGGTGAGTTATCACATGAGATAATAAATAATAATAAATATATGTTTACATAAGGTGTCATGTTTCTCCAGGGTTCATGTCTCTCAGAACCTGAAGCATGGTAACAGGTGATGTGCTGAAAAGAAAAGAAACTCCACTGTCTAAAAGTCTCCTCCAATAGCATCTTCTACCACTGAACTTAGAGTTCTCATGGGCCAGCAAGTCACCAGTTCCACTGAAAATCCTCAGACCTGGCCTGTTAAGGACAAGAGTGAACAAAAATCTGAACTGTACCAAGATCCATGATGAAAACAACTCACAATCAGTTTGGAGCCACCTCTTGAAGTATGACAGAGCAACCTCAGTGTGTCTAGGTCATGTAATGCCATCTTAGCCCCATGACTCAGGAATTAGCAGAAGACTCTATTGAATAATCTCCTTGTTGTAGGCAAAGGTACTTGTCCCGAGATGATCCGTGATGAACACGGATATGATATCCATGGACAACTGGCCTACTTGATTATTTTGTAAATGTTGTATCATTGTGCATTGACTGTTCGTCATGGCTAAGGTGAGAGAACAGAGAAGAGAAGGCAGTGCCAGGGACTGAGAAATTATGCTTTAATGGGGGGAAAGTCAAATAGTCTCCTTTCGTAGGAAAGCATTCCAGTGTGCTCCACTGCCATCTTACCCTCCTGGCTCTGAATAACCCATAATGTTTATTGTCACCACTAACAATGTCTGTCCCTAGGTTCTGGCAGACCTCAAGAAGAGAGTGACAATTCCAATATCAATTACTCCCAAATACATGTGTTTTGATGGAATCAGGAAGTTGGGCTTCTTATGGGCTCCTTTTATGTGTAATAATAACAAAGCCAACAGGTATATCAAGACACTAAAAAAGCAATGGCAATCCTTGACTGACCACCCACAGAGAAAATATGAGAGAAAAATAACCTTAAATTCTTATCTCATTGCACAGAGGCTTCTGGCTGAGAAGTTCAAATTCAAGCTAATCCACCTGTCTCTAGTGTGCTGATTTATCATGTGTTCTTTGTTTCATATGAGCTTTGTATGTGGTCTCCAAACGTTCATTGCCAGGTAAGATGAACCTCATTGGCAGTACAGCCCTATACATTTGGTTTGGAGCAATGGAAATAGTGTTGGACTAGGACACAGGAGACCTGGGTCCTTACCCTGCCCCTGTTTTTTTATGAGCTGTGTGACCTGAAATAAATTGCTTAATATCTCCAGTCTCTGTTTTATTTTATAAATGAGGAAACTGCTTTCTGACTTCCTGGCCTTACAAGGTGGTTTTGAGGTAATTAGGTAAGGTGAATTAGGAAATTAGGTAATGTGAATTAAAGCACTTTTGTCTCCGTCTCAAAAAAAAAAAAAAAAGAAAAAAGCACTTTTGTTTAAGCACTTTGAACAAAATGATGCAAGCAGTTAACACATTCAAGGACTCATTATTGTAGATAAAATTGGCTACGCGCTTTTCTTGTAACTCCACTCAGGGCACGCTGCCAAATCTAACAAAGTCAGTCAATTCCCAAGCACCTTTCTAAAGACTCACATTCACATACACTCTGCCTTTTGACCTCACCTCCATACTAAAATTGTTTTCTCGAAGGTCACCAGTGATTTTTCTAATCACTACATTTAACATTTACTTTTCCTCAGTTTTCATCCTCAACTTCTCCATAGCTATGATTCCAACTCGTCATCTACTCCTTGAAATTTCCTTCCACTTAGGTGAATCTGAACTCTTCAGCCCTCTTTCTGGTGTCTCTAAATGATTCTTTTCCGCTGATTTCTTTTTCTGCTCCTCAGATAGAGGCATTCTCCCAGGTTTTGTTCTTGTTGTCCTTCTCTAAGTCTTTGGCAATTTCTTTTATTTAAAGTCTTCTTTAAGTTGTGCCATGGTGCCCCTCAGAACCGCCATGTCCACTTGATGGCAGCGTCATCATTCCTGCCATGATCTACAGACTTGATCGTGACTCATTATATTTGTAGTCATAGTGGTGAGAAACTTCATTTAGTTTGCTCTTATGCCTCTGTCTCATCAGTGATGAATCCTGCCAATGTTCCTCCAAAATATTCTGACTGCCCCCCCTCCATCTAGGCTCTCATACCTCTCAATTGGACTCCTTTAAAACCTCCAACCTATGGGAGTAATCATCCTAAAAGCAGAGCTCCAGTCATTTCTGATGACTCTTATTCACATATATCCTCCTCTGACTTCCCCATCCCTATACAGGACATCATAGCCTGGTATCCATATGGACCCCTCACCTGAGCCCCAGCCTACCTGTTGGGAGATATACTTGTTACTTCGCCACATACGTTCAGGACTTCAACCAAACATAATTTTCTGACCCCAAACACCCAATATTTATCACACAAATAAATGAACAAGCAAATGAATGAACAAATGTGTACCCAGTTTCCTTCATTTCTTATGTCTGGGCCTACTTTTGCCTTCTTACTTCATCAGTGACAACATTTCTGGTCATAACCACCTGTCAAAACCCTATTGATTACAAGACTTAATACAAATTCTCCTCCTTGTTGAAGCTTTCACTGATCATATCAACCAATGTAATCACTCTTCATCTAGAATTAGGGTGTTATTATTCCATGGTCATATGGTACTTGCTACAACTCACTGTATTCCTAGGTGACTTTCCCATTCATCCTCTTAGATCAAGTGCTCTCTGAAAGGTGAGACCATGCCTTTTCCATTCTTGTCACCAACAGTGTCATGCATACTGCCTTATATGTAGTTGAACTAAATTGAATGATATTGCTTAGGGAAGCTCTCAATTTCGATTGATTTAAACTAGCTCTTAAGCTATTAAAGCATATGAGCAGATTATTGCTTTCCCAGGTCAGACTCATTATCTGTAATAACATTTAATTGCCTTCCTTGGGTCTGTGTTACTTAACTGAAGCTTATTGGGCACAACTGTTCACCAAGAATCATCATAACTCTCACAGAAATTATTTAAATATAAAGTTCTCTTCACTTTATAAATTTGGAAACTGAAGCTCAGAGAGGTTAAGCAAAAATCAAAGATCACACAACTAGTAAATGGCAGAGTTGAGATCTGAGCTGCAAACAATGTGATCTTAGCCTTGACTATATAACAAATATTAAGGTCAGATATTCCTCTGGCTACATTCAAGTTTTTCTCCCTAAGGCACATTAACTTGTTTATCCATGGATCTTAATTTAGACTCTTGCAAATCAATTTCTATTTTTAACTCGTGCTACCTCTTGTTTTCATGAGTTGAGTCTTGTCCTAATCTCCTTTGGCTTAGATGCAATTTTTTGGAAAGTGTTGCTATGTCTTAATGTACTCAGCTGTTCATTGAAGTAGATGAAGCCATAGACGTTTCCAGTGGCAGCTGTCTGCAAAACTCCTGCCATGTTTTAAAAAATAACTTTGAAAACTAGGCTGTTGGGGCCAGAGAAGCATGTGTAATTTATTGTAAGGTAGAAAATAGGAAGCCCAAGAGGCAAAAGAAATCTTTTCACCTGCTTCCTGCAGGAGCTCCAAATGGGCAGGCTTATATTTTTCCAGTTGCAAAGGCAGATTTTTCCCTCTGAAACTCACAAAGGCCTTCTTGGTAATGATGAATTGATGGAAAATCTCACTGAAATAAACTTTCATGGCTGTACTGCTTGCTTTCTGTAAATCTGATGAGCAATGACCCCTAGCAATGACATGTTATTTCAAAATAAAGTCATCACATCCATCAAACAAACATTTATTGAGCTGCTACTCTGTGCCTATCTCAGATTATGGTTGAGGCATGCTCTGGGTTTCCTAGAATCAGGAAGTCAAATACATAGTAAGTGCTCAATAAACATGCTAAATTGAAATCAGCACGGCCTTGGAACTGAAGTGTTTGCTCTGAAATAGCCTTTTTTTTTTTTTTTTTTTTTTTTTTTTTTTTTTTTACGTAAAAATGGGAGAGATAAACTGGGTGATCCAAAGGTCCCTTTCAACTTTTAAACACCACCACAAAAGAATGTTTCCAAAAATTATTCTGTACTCTGGTGGCCTACTCAATGAGGCCATACAGAATGCAGAATCCTATGACTTGTATATATATTATACAGGATGGTGAATTAGCCATGGACTGTTCCAATGTAGTAATTAGAGCCAATACAGGGTGTGGTCAATAATCTATAATTCAAATAACCAGTGAGAATAAACAATGGTAAAAATGTATCGTTTAGTACATTTGGCAAGAAAAAACATAAAATACCCAGGAATAAACTTACATGAAGAATGAAGAATCTAAATTGACAAAACTGTAAAACTTTACTGTGGAATGTAAATAAGGTGACAATGGAAAGATCCAATATGTTCTTGAATATGAAATCTCAATTTAGTTAAATAAGTTAAATAAATCTGCAAGTTGAACCTCATTTGGACTCTTTTTGGGAATATAATTAAAGTTAAATTAAAGGTGACTCATGCAAATATGTTTGAGAATACCCAAGTGTTTTTGAAAAGAAGAAGAATAATAACAGGTTTGTCCCCAACAAACAACTCACTGTGTTATAAATCTACAAAAATCAAAAGTTTTCGGTATTGATAACAGAAAAGCCAGATCAATAGAAGAGAATGGAAATTCTAAAAAGCATATATGCATGTAAAAATTTAGTATATAATTTAAAGTCAGCAGATATACCAGTCAGACTAGGCTAAGCCAGGTAACAAATTATTCCCAAACTTAATACATTAATACAGTTGACCCTTCAACAATGCAAGAATTATAGGTGCTCATCCGTACACAGTCAAAAATCTACAAATAAACTTTGACTTCCCAAAATTTCACCATTCACAATCTACTGTTTACTGGAAGTGTTACTAATAACTAAAACAGTTGATTATCACATTTTTGTATGTAATATGTATTATATACTGTATTCTTACAATAACATAAGCTAGAGTGAAACAGTTTATTAACAAGTCATAAGGAAGAGAAAATATAGTTACTATTCATTAAGTGGAAGTAAATCATCATAAAGGTCTTTATCCACATCTTCTTTATGTTTTGTAGACTGAGGAGGAGGAGAAAAAGGAGTAGCTGGTTCTGCCAGATTGTCTAATGTCAGCTGTTTTCTATGTCTTCTTCCTCTGTGCCTGATACTGGTTTGGAAGCACTCATCTCTATCAAGTTGTCTTCTGTTAATTCCTCTGGTGTGGTGTCCATTCGCTCGAATTTTTTTCCAAGATCCATATTTTAAAACTATTCACCTTCCATCTTTTTTTTTTGGTCATATCTACAATCTTCTTCATGAATGTCTTGATGGACTCTGCTGTAAATCCTATGATGTCATGCAAAACATCTGGATATAGTTTTCTTCAGCAGAAATTTATTGCTTGAGGTTTGCTAACATTCCTGGCTTTTTGTTGTTGTTGTTAACAATGATGCCATTTTCAGTGGTGTAATTCTTCTAGACTTTCATGCTGTTCTCACTATTGGGGTTCTTTTCCATAGCATTGACATAGAGTACCATGTGTAATGAGCCTTAAAGATCTTTATGATGATGTTCTCTCTATTGGGGTTCTCTTCCATAGCATTGACATAGAGTACCATGTGTAATGAGCCTCAAAGATCTTTGTGAACCCAATCTGGAGACTGAATTAGAGATATTGTGTTTGGGGACAAGTATACCACTTTGATGCCTTTGGCATCTGGGTGGCCAGGGGAATTATTCAATATCAAAGAAACTTTAAAAGGCAATCCCTTACAAGTAAGATATTTCCTAACTTCAAAAACAAAATGTCAGTAGAACCAATCCAGAAAAGGGGTTCTCGTTGCCCAAGGCTTCTTGTACGACCAAAAAACCAGCAGCTCGTGTTTCTCTTTTACCTTCAAGGCTCAGGAGATTAGCAGCTTTATAGATCAAACTGCAGTTCTGATCATAAACCTGACTATTTTTGCACAAAGCAGTAGAGTTAGCCCCACCCTTCCTGCCTTAAATCCTGGTATTCACTTATCTCCCCACTAATAAATGTCTTTTGTAGTTTTTTTTCCCCCCAGAATAGGGCACTTGATCTGCCTTAAAAACCAATTCAGATATTCTTTTTTCTCAATGATTTTCTCAGTAGGGTCTGGGAACTGATCTGCTGCCTCTCGGTTGGCAGAACTGCTTCCCCTGTTACCTGGATATTTTTTAAACTAAACCTCTTTCTAAAATTATCAAACTATCCTTTGCTGGCATTAATTTTTTCAACTTTAAATCCTTCTTCACTTTCCTTTTACTTTAAGTAATGATTACACTTTTTCTCAAATCATATTAGAATCTATAGGCATTTCTTTCTTATAGCAATCCTGCACCCACATAAAAGCTGCATTTTCAATATGACCAAAAAAAAAGGTATTTTGTTGAAAGTAGATTTTTAGTAACTGCTTGCATAAGTGCAGTCACAGCTTCATGGATTTCCTTTTTTTCTTTCTTTCTTTCTTTCTTTCTTTCTTTCTTTCTCTCTCTTTCTTTCTTTTCCTTTCTTTCTTTCTCTTTTTCTTTTCTTTCTTTCTCTTTCTCTTTCTTTCCTTCTTTCTCTTTCCTTTCTTTTTTCTTTCTTTTTTCCTTCCTTTCTTCCTTCTTTCCTTCCTTCCTTCCCTCTTTCATTGTTTCTTTTCTTCCTTCCTTCTTTCTTTCTTTCTTTTTTTCTTTTCTGGTGCAATGATCCTTACACTAGATTCATTTTTCCTGAAATGGTGTACAACTTCAATTACAGACCTCTATCTATGGTACATAGCAAGCAATTCTTTTTCTTGTAATGTCATGACTTTTCTCTGCTTCTTGGGAGCACTTCCAGCATCACTAGTGGCACTTTATATGATTGCCATCATGTTATTCAAGGCTTAGAGTATTGCACTAAACACAACAAAAAATATGCAAGAACCATTAAAGATCACCTTTTACTTTGATGCCCAAATTACTGGAGAGTTGAACTGCTCATATGGAGATGATTAGCTTCACACATTGTTTTATGCAGATCCTTGCCATCCTTGAGCTCACTACAATAACAGGAGGTGGCTATGAAATTACTACAATAGTACAGTGTGCACTATAGTTAATTTTACACAGTTATCATTTAATGATGCATATTTACATTTGTTTACATTTCTCTTGATCAAGAATGGCACCATGTATAGTCTAGGACAATGCGACTGAATTTTAATAAATTTTAACATTTTATAATATATTTGTATATATTTTATGATAGTAAATGATTGAAAAACTACCTGTATATATGTTATATGTTCTTGATATGGCTATCTTTTTATTACTTTTTAAAAAATTTCAAGGCCATGTGGTTCATCTGCACATTTTTTTAAATTGTCACAAATCTCCACAAAATTTTTAAATATATTTATTGGAAAAAATTTGCATATAAGTGAACTCACACAGTTCAAGTCTGTGTTGTTCAAGGGCAAACAATACAACAAAGGTTTATATCATGCTCAGTCTATATAGTTCAGAGCAAATCATAGGCTGAGGAGAGGAAAGGATGGATCTAGGCTCATCTCCACTATCCTGTGGTTGAAATATTTTTAAGTATGTGACCTCCCTGATTGCAAGGCAAGAAGGCTAATAGAGATCTCGTGCCTGTTATTAAATGTTCTTCCTGAATGTAAAAAACTTACAGAACTTATGACCTGCAAGAGAGCTGAGAAATTGAGTAGGTCATGGATATTATGTGAGGGATGAATATTTCTGTCACGATGGAGATTAAACGAATTACTTGTTAAAGGTAATATATGGGTAAACTCATTCAAA
The DNA here is from genome assembly GCF_048565385.1 of Saimiri boliviensis. Taxonomy (NCBI): domain Eukaryota; kingdom Metazoa; phylum Chordata; class Mammalia; order Primates; family Cebidae; genus Saimiri; species Saimiri boliviensis. The sequence goes on from NC_133460.1 coordinate 40,881,889, forward strand.
ATTTTGATGTGCTGATGAACTTTTTCAGAGAAACTAAAGCTAAAATAATCTGTTGACAGCAAAAAACTACAAACAAAAACAAAAACAAAAAAACAAAACAAAGATAAAAATGCATTATAAGAAATACTAAAATAAGTTCTTCAAGCTGAAAAGATATGACAGCAGATGAAACATGAAACCTGGATGTACAGAAAGGAAAAAAAGAACATAAAAAATGTCAAGTATGTGGGTAAATTGTACATATTTTCTTATCTTAATTTCTTTGAAAGACAACTGGTGTTTTAAAAATGTTAATACTGCATTGTGGGGTTTATAAGATATGTAAAAGTAATAAATTCCAACAATAGGCAAAGAATCATTCTTATAATTAGAAAAAATTATATTGTTTCAGGTAGTTATATTTCCTGTGAAATGATACATTATTAACTGTAAGTAGACTATGATAAATTACAGATACATTTTGTAATCTTAGAGCAACCACAAAAAAGGTATAGCTAAAAGACAACAGAGAAATTAAAAGCGAATATTAAAATCACTTCAATTAACCTCTTCAATTAAGAAGGCAGAGAATTAGCAGTAGAGGAAGATCCACAACAGAAAGATAAGACAAATAGACAACAAATAACTAAATAATAGGCATAAACCCAAATGTATCAATAATTCCATTAAACATAAATGCCAAATAAAGAAACAGAGGTAATTAAACTGAGTGAAAAATACAAGAACCAATTGTATGCTAATGACAAAAAAACCCATGCATGTTAAATACAAAGATGCAGAGGATTTGTAAGTAAAAAGGGTGAGAAAAAATGTACCACACAACAGTAACAATAAGAAAGCTTGTGTGGCTATATTAATGTCAGGCAAAGTAAGGCTTAAAAATAAGGAACACTATCAGAGATAAAGAAGAACATTTTACAAGTAAAACACTAGTCAATTCATTAGGAAGACTAACTATCCTAAATGTGTATGCATCTAATCATAGATGTTTTAAAAATATGTACAGCAAAAGCAACCACCTCTAAAGAAAGAAACACACAGACACATTATAGTTGGAGAATTCAAAATATCTTTCAGTAAGTTATATAATGAGGAAAAACTTAACAAGAATGTAGACAATTTGTACATCAATGACTTCTGATTAAATATTCTCATTAAGTGCATATGAAATGCTTATTAAAGTAAACCATATCCTGAAGTATAAAATGAGTCACAATAAACTTTAAAAACTAAAATAATATGGAGTATATTTTCTGATGACAACAAAGATAAACTAAAAATAATAATAATAGTATGTTCCCAAACTTTCAAATATTTGAATATTAAACAACACATTTCTAAATAACCCATGAGTCAAGAAAAAGAAATCACAAGAGAAATGATAAAACAAATTATGCATAACTTCCATCAACAACATTAGATGAAATCTATAAAAATCTTAAAACACAAAACTACCAACATTTATAAAAAATAGAAGAAATAGAAGATCTGCATGTTTCTAGATCTATTAGAAAATAATATTATTTAAATATCTTTGTTTAAAAATATCTCAGGCTGAATGACTTCAGTGTTAAATTCTATAAAACATTTAAGGAAGTAATGATATTATTATTACACTTTAAAAAAAAAAAAGAGAGGAAAAAGGTATGCTATCCTAGTTGTTTTTAAAAGGCCAGCATAATTCCAATAACAAAACCTGATGAAGATACTATATGAAATGAAAATAAAAGAATAAGCCTCATAATCATAGTTGTGAAAAATCCTTGAAAAATATTACATATGAAATACAGAAATACATAAAAAAGAGAATATAGCATTACCAAAGGAGATTTATCTCAAGAATGCAAGACTGAGCTACCATTCAAAAAACAGTTAATGTAATTTACAATATTAGCAGAATAACAGAGCATAGCTTTATAATGATACAATAGATGTAGGAAAAACAATTATCAAAATGAAACATTCTTTTAATTCTTTTTTTGAAAAAAATCCTCATGCTCTAGGACTCTAGGAATAAAAAGGAACATTCTTCATCTGATAAAAAGACATACAAAAAAAAAAAAGAAAAACAAAGCAAAATGGCCAATAAATACTTAGTGTTGAAAAATTGAATACTTCTTCCCAAGGTCAGGAACTAGGCAAAGATATCTGCTCTTACCATGTCTTTCCATTTTGTACTGGAGGTCCTAGCTAGTGCGATAAAGTGAAAAAAATAATAATAATAAAAAGCAAAGTCATAAAGGTGGGAAAGAAAGAAGTAAAACTATTTTTCTTCACAGATAACATGATTGTTTATGTAGAAAACATTAGAAATCTTTAAAAAATATCCTACCAGAACTAATAGAATTATGTAGTAAATTTCTATGCTTCAAGGCAAGTATACAACAATCAAATAAATTTCTATATATTAACAATGGCAAACAGATGAAAAATAATATTAGGAAACTTCATTTCTAAGAGCATTAAACATTTAAATATTTAGACATATACAACAAAAGATATGTAATATGCCTCTACCAGAAACTAAAAACATTGATGAGAAAAATAGCAGAAGACCTAATAAATGAAGAGACATACCGTGTCTTAAATTAGAAGACTACATATTATTAAGATATCCATTTTCTCCAAATGAGTCTATTGATATAAAGCAATTCAGATCAAAATCCCAACATATTTTTTGGTAGACATTGACAAGGTGGCTTAAAAATGTATCTAGAAATTTACAGGACATTGAATAGCCAAAGCAATTTTAAAAGATAAGAGTTGAAAAATCCATGATATCTGATTTTAAGACTGCAAAAAGGGTATTGTAAACAAGTATGGGATGGTACTGGCATTAGGAGAGATAAAAGTATGAAAGGAACACAACAGAGTCCAGAAATAGGTATACACATAAATGATCATTGACTTTTTACAAAGGCTCTAAGACAATTCAGGGAAAAAGGGAAAATCATTTTAACAAACGGACTGGAATAATTGGATAAGTATATGGAAGAGAACTAACCCAAGTTCCTATCTCACACCACACCAAAAAGTAACTTGAGATAGATTAGAGACCTAATGGATAAGGCTGTTAACTCTAAAGTGAAGAGACATGAATGAAGGAGAGGACTTGTAACAAAGACATGAGGATTTTAGCAAATGAAAAACCCTGGAATCAATTTTTTCCACTTTCTTGATGACAAAACTGGCCTAGAGGGGTAAACAATTTGTCCAACATCACATTGGTCACGTATTTTGTTTTACATCAGTATTTTCATTTTATTTCTTCCTACATTTTAGGATTTTTCCAGAAAGCTAATGTTAACAATGCCAGGGCAGCTTAACTTTATCCCAAATCCAAATGTGACAGTTTGACTGCATTCAAATCTAAGACTGCCACACATCATGGCACATGATCTATCAATTAAAGAACTATTTAACAAATCATCTCCTAGGTATCAGGGGGTTCACAGAGATACGGCAAATGGTAAAACATTCTTCCAATCCAGAATCTGTAGACATATTTGTAAAGTTACTTGGTGATACCAATAGCTTTATGCAAAACAGTATATATATATGATTTAATTTAATTTAATCCTTATACAAATCTGGCTGTTAGGAATCATTTTTTCCATTTTACAGGCCAGAAAATTGAGGCACAAAAAGGTTCGATTATTTTATCCATGCTTACAGGACTATTAGGTAGGGGGTCAGGATTCAAAATCAGGTCTTTTTGATTTCAGTACTCAAATTATTCTCCTTTCTACAGTGCTCTCATACTACTGTTAGTAGTACTACCACTACTACAAATAGATACTAATTACTGAATTCCACATACACTTGGTACACTAAACTATACATACATTATAGATATATGTGCAAATCTATTTAGTTATCCCTTGATGTCTGTGGGAAACTGGTTCTAGAATCTCTTGCAAATACCAACAATCATTGGATGCTTGTATTAGTCTGTTTCACACTGCTCTAAAGATACTATCTGAGACTGGTCAATTTACCAAAAAAAAAAAAAAAAAAAAAAGGAAACTTAATTTATTCACAGTTTCACATTGCTGGAGAGGCCTCAGGAGACTTAAAATCATGGTGGAAGGTAAAGGGAAAGCAAGACACCTCTTACTTCGCTGTAGGAGAGCAAGAGAAAGCAAATGGGGGGACTCTCAAACACTTTTAAAACCGTTAGCTCTCCTGATAACTCACTCACTATCACAAGAACAGCGTGGGGAACCACCCCTACGACGCAATCACCTCCCACAAGACCCCTCCTCTGACACATGGGATTACAACTTGAGATGAGATTTGGGTAGGGATGCAGAACCAAATCATTATCAATGCTTAAGTCCCTGATGTAAAATACCATAGTATTAGCATAAAACGTACACACATCCTCTCAGAAACTTTAAATCCTCTCTAGATTACTTATAATATTTAATACAACATAAATGCTGTGTAAATAGTTGTCATGCTGTATTGTTTAGGGAATAATGACAAGAAAAATAGTGCACATGTTCAGTACAGATGCAATTAAAAAAATATTTTCTATCCACAGTTGTCTTCAGAGAGAAAATATTTAAAAATACACAAATGTGGAACCCTCAAATACGGAGTGCCAACTGAATACACATTTATATATTGCTATATCTATCATATTTATTAATCTATATATAATATAGATTTTAATATATATTATAGAAATTACATATTATATATTAATACATTATACAACATGTGTCAGATATATATCATATAACATATTATATACAACATATATATATTATTGATGATGGCTTTCAGAGGCTGGATGGAGGAGGGAATGGGGAATAGGAAGATTTATTTGAAAGGTATGAAGTTTCAGTTAGACAGACAAACACATGTTAGAGTTCTATTGCACAGCATAGGCCGTATAGTTAATAATAATGTATTCTATATTTCAAATTGCTTAAAGAGACTTTAAATATCTCACCACCAAAACCAGTAAGTGCATGAGGTAATAAATATGTTAATTAGTTTGGCTTAATCATTCCACAATGTAAACATATATCAAAAGGTCACACTGTACCCCATAAATATATATATATATTTATTTGTCAATTAAAAATTTAGAAAAATAGAAGGTGAAATATTTACCCATAGTCAAGCAGCTAGTAAATGATATACCTTATATTTGAACCGAGATATAGTTAGAACCAAATTTAATGGTTCAGCCATTGCAATAACACTGTCTTCCTGATATTTGCATCTACCAGCCTTTATGACTGAATACAGTGCTTGATGAAACCTGAACAGTTGTGGAAAACCAGATCAAGACAAAATTTCCTGGATTTTAGAAGAAAACACTCCAGTACAGTCATCTGGCTTTCAAGATTAAACTTTCCCTGGGAAACGAGTACAACCATTCCCATCACCTGTACAATGCCAGGCACACAGACATGATTTAAAATATTCGTCTAATGTGAGGTGATAATACATTTACATATATGTGGTAGTCTAAGGAGTTGAGACTTCCAAATGACTCTATTTAGTTTTATCTAGCTATTTAGCATACTAAAGTAAATGAATGCAGCCTGCTTGGCTATCAAACCAATCTCTTAATTTTGAAGCACCCAAATGTATGTTATTTTTCTTTCTTTTTAATACAGGTCAGTGGTTCCAATAATGCCACTGATAAAGAAGTCAAAGCCTTTTAAAATTAATGTTTTATATGCTCTCAGAAATCCAGTTCTTATTTTAATTTAAAACAGAAGTTCTTTTTTTTTTTTAATTGTACTTTAAGTTCTGGGATACTTGTGCATAATGCGCAGGTTTGTTACATAGGTATACATGTGTTGTGGTGGTTTGCTGCACCCATCAACTCATCATCTACATTAAGAATTTCTCCTAATTCTATCTCTCCACTAACCCCACCTCCCGACAGGCCCTGGTGTGCGATCTTTCCCTCCCTGTGTCCACAGTCTTATTGTTCAACTCCCACTCATGAGTGACAACATGTGGTGTTTGGTTTTCTGTTCCCAAACAGAAGTTCTTTTCTGTCTCTCTCTCCTTACTTTCAAGGAGTTTCCTATTTGAAAGCAGTCAAGTGTATGTTATCATTATAATGAAAGTTTCTGAGTAATTTTGAAAAAGATCAAAGTCCTTTGTTAATTGCTAAATATAAGATATTTAATCATTTCATTGTGATTTATTGGGTGAAAATAGACTATGACAGCCTACTCTAAAATTAATGTAATGGTAATAAGTGAATGAAGTAGCAAAATATAATAAGATTTTCAAATGTTAAATCAACATAGAATGTGGAGAAGTTTGTTAATATCAGTAACTTACTTCTTTCTCTTTCTCGAGAATGTAAAATGTGTTCAGTTAAATGGTGCAAACACAGACCTCTTAGTTGGCTAAATTATATCAGCACAGAAAGAGGATGCCATTTTGCTCTTCACAAAACCAAGAGCTATTTTGTTTAAAACAAGAATTTATTTGACTAGTTCTTTCCCTCTTACTGTCAGTAGTCAGGTAACAGTCACTGGGAATGTTTTACACGTCCTCTGCTTTCTTGTATTTTTAGTTTTGATATTTGAATCTATGTAACTGAAAGTACACTCACCACAGTGTGCTAAATCCCAAGTGGATTTCCATGTTTCTTCAGCAAAAACTTTCTATGAAAGCTAAGACTAATGTCTTTAAAATGGATTTTTGAATCACTTAGTCTTATAGTTTGACAGGGTAGTAGTTGTATTATGATTTCAGTGGGCAACGGTTGGCTCTCAGTATTTCTCCCATTGTGTTGATCTTGAAACAGTGAGAACACAAAGAAAGAGTCATTTATAAATAAACTGGCTGTACATCCTGCAGCCTCGCCTCCCTGATTTGGAGACTCTCGGGCCTTCAGTGTTAACTTCCATGCTCCTGTGGTGACACTAAAAACATTTATCTCAGAGGGTGGTTTCAAGGATTCCATAAGATAAAGTGTATGAAGCACTTAGATTAATAGCTGAAACTTATTAAATACCCAGTGAACATAAAGTATTACTACTACTAATATTTTAAATAATGCCTTTTGTATTATACCATTATTACAATTTACTACATACTTTCACATCTATTATTCCAGGCACTTCGAGTTGAAGAAAAAAGATTGTTCTCTCCTGGGATTATTTAATTGGTTCAGACTCAAATGTAGAAAGATGAGTTAAATACTATAAAGCATTAATTAATGAAAATCTAAAAATCCTAGCATTTCAATTATATTAGAATTCTCTGCTCTCAACTTGTAGGATAAAGAAAAAAATGAGAAAATATGCTCATATCAAATACCTATTTTTTAAAAGTTAGTTTTAAAGAAATGTAGGAATAAGACATTTTTTCAATGCTACTTTATTTCACATCATCCTTCAAAATACTAGTTAATGTCAATCATCGATTGCAACAAATGTTGGAAAATTAACCCATTAAATCACTTATTTATTTGTCACTCTTAAATGCCTACTATGTGCCCCACACTTGAGGGTCCTATGTAATCAATCATACATACAATTACACTCATTTTATTCAACTTCTTTTGTTAGAAATATGTAGTAATGCAGTTTTAAGGGTTTCAACAGTAAAAGCTAATCCTCAAGTATTTTAAAGATGAATTTATTTAATGAAAAATAAAATTAACAAGAATAAACCAATTCTATAAAAATTCCAGTTGAGGTTTTGTTATAGGTAGAATACAGAATAACTCTTCCATTAAGTGGACATACTTTAGGTTTTTTCTAGAACAATCTTATTTAAATGAAGAAGCTGGTTTATTTTTAGTACTGTTGACTCATTTAATGAGGCCATAGTTACCTGAAATAATAGCAGAGCACTTAACAAACATTGAGATAGGGAAACAGTAGTCTCCACAAATTTGTGATAGTAAAGTTTTTGCCGACTACTTTGCATTAATTTTAAAAATAGCCTTACTGATATTTATAAATTTAAATGCGTCATACCTTTTAATGTAATCACTTTGAAAAAAACTAAATTAATTTCAATGATATGGGTATCACTCCAAATAATATTTTAAAATCTTTTAAAGAATTGGGCACTGTACATTTTAAAAGTATCTCACTAGCAGCAAATTTTTACTCTTTGAGCCCAAAGCAATCTGCAACTAGTACTTTAAACAAGTAAATAACATATATATATGCTGTCATCTTTGAGGAATGATTCAAAGTTCTTTACATAAATATATGGAGTAATATAAATATTTACTTCTTTTCTCCTGTATTCTAAGGTACTTTTACATTTAATCTTTAATTCTCTGTGATTTATTTTGATGTATGATGCATGACAAGGCTACACCCTGTTCTTCCTAAATTGTTATTTTCTCCTGCCAGAGAGTTTATTGAATGAGTCATCGTTTTCCTTATTGGCTAAAAATGTTACCTAAAATGCTTTGGGAAGAAACTGCCCAGTTCAAGATGGTCACATAGAGGGGTCCACTGTGTCTTGATGGCCTGGACATTCCCAGGATACTTCTCCTGGGGATTTGGAACAAGGACTGAGAATTAGGTGGTCCTTGTCCCTGGAACTGAGAACATCTAAATGGAAACTGAGGATACTATGTACATGGAGAAGCATCTCTGCAAAGGGAAAAGAAGAAAGCAGATGTGCCCAGAAAGACAGTTACAAGAAACATGTTAGGGAGCAGACAGCACAGAGACAGAGTGAGAACGACTCAGAAAATTATTGACACTTCCTGATCCCAGCCACTGCGAAGTCTCTGCTTTTGGATGCAGGAAAATAGCCTTATGGCAAAAATTAACTTTCTTATTTACATTAACTAGAATGAAGTTATCTTTGTTTGAATTTAAGAAGCACATTGACTAAGCGTGTTGGGTTGAATTATGTTCTCCCCAAATTTATGCTCACCCAGAACCTGTGAAGATCATTATGATTATTTTGAAAATAGAGTCTTTGCAGATCTAATCAAGTTAAAAAGAAATCATACTGCATTGGGGTGGGCTCTAAGCCAATGACTAGTGTCCTTACAAGAAGAGGGAAATTTGGGCACAGACACAGGGAGAATGCCATCTGCTATGGAGGCAGAAATTGGGGTGACACATTTGCAAGCCAGTGCTCCCCAAGGACTGCTGATAACTACCAGAAGCTAGGAAGAGGCAAATAAATATCCTTTCCTAGGGCTTTCAGAGAAAAAAAAATGGCCAAACGAATACCTTGGTTTTTAATTTCTGGCCTCCAGAACTGTGAAACAACAAATTTTTGTTGTTTTAGCCACCCGGTTTATGTTAGTTTATTAGTGGAAACCAATATACTAATAAAGTATTTTTAGAACACGTTAGACCCTAGTTTTTAGTTTTATTTAATTGATGTGTCTGCATATTCCCACAAGAATATCACATTGCATTGTTTTGCTTTTTAGTATATTAATATATGGTTTGGCAGGTCACTCATTATTTCTCTTCAATATTTTCTTAACTATTATTATTCTACAATGACATTGGGCTCTTTTGACAAAGTCCAGGAAACTTAAAAACGTTTTGTTTCATGAGTTTTTGTTTAGCTTTTTACTGTTAATTTATCAAATCATTTCATTGTGATCAGAAAGAATGATGCTTACAATTCCTACTTTGGGGAATTTATTAAGATTTCTTTCTGACCTGGTATTTTGACAATATTTTCATGCTTTTCCATGAATGTGAGAGGAGGGTTTATCTTCTCCTGACAAAAAAACTAAGATCATTGCTGTTAACACATGGTTTATTTAAATCCTACTTTTCACCCTTATTTCTTATTCCCCTAGTTTATCAAAAACAATGAGGTGGGTACATATTTCCCAATATGACTAAAATTTTGCTAAATAGTATAACATTTTGGTTTATGTATTTAGATGTCTTATTATTTTTATGGATTATATTTATGGCATTTAATTTTGAGTGTAATTTTCACCACTACAAGATATTTAGCTTTCCCTTATCAAACTGTCCTTGACTTAAATTCTTCTTTATTTTCTGTTAGTATCATCAGCCTCTTTTTCTTTAGAATTTGTATAACTTTCCTCAGTAAATTTTTTTAATTGTTTTTAATTACCAAATAAATGCAACCTTGTTCAAAAATTCAAACAAATGCAAGTATATAGGGAAAAAATCTGAACATTCCCCCTGTATCAATCACCCACAGCAACCTCTATTCCAATGCTAATCACTTCTACTCAAATAATTAATATCAACAATTTTGTGGGTTTCTTTTCATATAACCTTTTATTTATTTATCACTATATATTTATTTATTACTTTATCCAGATACTTGTAAATAAAAATAAAGTTAATAAATGATTTATAGATAAAATACAAATTTACAAATATGTATTATAAATAATAAACACATAAATATGTGCTCTTACATACATTTAGTCATACTGCTTCCACTTACATATGTATGAAGTAACTAAAGGCAGATCAGATAAAAGGACTGTCCACCAAAAGCTACCCTGACAGCTCTATAAAATATAGAAATCATCCTTAGAATACAGGGGAGACACTCAGACATTTAGACTAGAGGATCTATGTTTTAGAGGAGGGAACCTCTAGGAGGTGAACTCACCCCTGTGGCTTTTATTCTTCGGCCATTTGTTAGTTCTGGGCATCAGGCAGGAGCTGAAACTGTGGACTTTTCACCTACAAGGAGCAACTACTGGAAAACAGAGGATAGAAAATGGACTTGCTGGGAATCCCAAGCATATTATCAGTTTGTATGTGTAGACTTACGGTGAGTAGGGAAGGGTTTTCAAGTACATGACTATTTTTTTTCAGGATACTCGCTAAATGTAGGATGAGCAATTCCAGGGTTTCATTTCAACCTTGACTCAGCACTGTCCCTGATTGGGTTAAAGTGACTTGACATCACTTTATTGATCTAGCAGGAGATTGAACATTTTCTGGAGAAAGATAGCTCCTGAAATTACTAAACATTTTTAATATAGATTATGCAACATTCAAAATAATACAAAGACATGCCAGAAAGCAAGGACACATGATTAAAACCAAGAAAAAACATGAACAATGGAAAAAGATCCATAGTAATCCAGCTATTAGAGTTAGCTAAAAAAAAGTTTAAATGATCATGATTAATACATTCAAGGAAACAGAGAATGATAAAGAAAAACATATAAAAAGATGGTAAGTTTTACCAGGGAATTAGTAATTCAAATGAAGATTTCAAATGAATATTTCAGAAATTTAAAAATGAATCTTACTAAATAATTTTTCTGAAATTATTTTTCCATTCATTGATTTCTTACAGACATACTTCACTAGTAATAAATATAGTTTAGCACTTCTTTCCATCTAGCTTTTTTCAAAAAGATCACTCCCTGGAAGTATACACAGGTATCACTCGCTCCTTTTAATAGCTGCATATCGTACGGATATACTATACATGATTTAACCAATCCCTTATTGAGGAACATTTGAGTCGTTTCTCATTTTTTTGTTATTATAAATAGTGATGCAATAAGTAGCCATGTGGTGCAAGAACGTATACTATTTTCATCAGTATTCTTTTAGGGTAGATCCCACAGTGTGAAACTCTTAAGTCAAAGGATAAATAATATCTCATTATTTTGTGGTCACATTTTTTTGTACGCATAGGAAAAACTATTATCTATATTATCTGCTACTAAACCAAGTTAACACCTATTATTAAGGTCATTGAATTTCCTACTGATTCTTATTTGATACCGCTCAACCAGAAATCTGGAGAGAACTAAACAGTGGCAAGATTTTGCTGTTTTTCCAGGTACTTTCCAAACCCCATATGAAGCTCCCAGTCATTCTTTTATTCTGTAAATATTTATTGAATCTTATGTGGCATAGGATAGAATTCATTTTCAACTATCTGTTTAGATGTTTGATATGATTCTCTCAACCTGATTCTCCATGATATAGCTCAGAAAACAGAGATAATTTTAAAATACATCTTCAGAAAGTGCACATTTATAAAAGTTACATTAAAAAAAGTAAGATGGCAAGGTCTGAGCAAACTCTGATATTCTAGCAAAAAGAAGTTCCATATCTTAAAAGAATACTATTCCTTGAGGTAGTGAAATATAATCACTTTTCATGGACATATTTCAGGAAATAATATCTTTAGTTGGAGATGGTTCAGAAATTAGGACAGTTCATTATGAGTTGTTTCCAGTTAATTCAGAAAAGACAGGCAGAAAGATTTAGGAGGAAAAATCAGGCTTTGGAACTTCAAAGACAAAGTTAGAACTTTGCATTTATCATTTTCTACACGATTTGCCCTTGGATAATCCTCTAAGTCTCTCAGTTTTCTTACCTGTACAACAAGAGTGATATTATCTTCACTCCAGGGCTGTAGAGCAGTGGCTGAAGCATGGCTCTTGAGGCTCCAGTATTTCTCACCAATGGCAACATTTGTGACATCAAGAGCCATGCTTTTTCCCTCCCTGCCAAGTCAACAATCACACATCCAGTAACCACTGCATTCTGAGAACTTCAGCAAGTGCATTGCCCCTGAGATACTTACATTTCATATTTTATGAATAGGACTTTTTCAACACTTAGTCCCTTGCTGTATCAGGTAATTGGTAGAGCTTTGACAGCATTTCTTTCCTTGGCAGATGAACCAGTGTCTATTTGTATTAATGGAGATATTCTTCATAAGCACCTCATCCTGTAACAGTAGGTCTTATAATAACTATGCATGCATGCTCACCTATATGAAGAGGCTGTGACTTGGATGTATGACATATCTTCAAATTAATGTAAGGCATCATTATGAGTTATCAGTCACTTGAAGGTCCGGTTATATAACATCTCTTTTAACCTCCTATGTGAATAAAATATTCCTGGCATATTAAATAAGTCACTTGTCAAGGAGGCAAAGAGAGCTCTTACACTAAATTGATGAAGTGACATAATCATATTCTTCCTATTATTTTATGGTTATGGGCTTATAATAAGAGACTTTTTTTTTTAACTGACCAAAAGACATTGTTTTACAAGGACAGGAAGCCTTAAATGCTGGTGAAACTTTTTTCGTTTCTTCTTCTCCAGGAGACCTTGCTGTCTCATTCAGTAATTTAGAAAGCATGATCAGTTTCTTTTGGAAATAGGCAGAAAAACAGATTGATGCTCATTAACCAAGATTCTCAGTCACAAGGTGAACTGAATAGCACTCAGCCCCATGGAAGGTTTGCTTGATAATTTGAAGGACAGAGCCTATCTGGGTTCTAAAGCCCAGGTTTTCTACAAACTTTACTGGCTTCAGTTCAGATTTCAATTCCATCTGTAGCAGAAAGTAGTTATAGCTGTCTATGCAGTGTTCTCTTCTCATGGGGTGCACAACTAGGCTATATTACTCAGGCTTCTTGTGGTTAAGTATGGCCATGTGACCAAGATCAAGGTCATAGAGTGTGAGTAGAAGTAATAGATACCGCTTCCAAGTTGGAACCAAAAACCTCCTGTGAGAGCCTCTATTCCTTCTCTTTCTTTGTCCAATGCTGAAATTCCAGAAGATGACTTTCAGGCCACTAAGGGATGTTGAAGGCCCAAGATGGAAGAAACCAGTATCTTTAAATTACCACATTGAATTGTTACATGATTTATAAATCATCTTATCTTGTGTGAAGCCATTGAGCTTTGGGGAATGTACCAGCAAGTAGCCTATGCTGCACAGTAGCTTCACTCTACTCAATCCAGACTTCAAACGGAAGTAATTTGTGTGCTATGACTTGAATGCAGCCATCACTATTCACTTTTATTCTCCCTACTCTCTTCAGTGATAACATTCACATTTCCCAAAGTGTACTCCATGCAACCCCAATATCTAAGAATGTTAATAGACATTACACTGGTAACACTGGCTCAAGCAAGGATTAATTTGTTCATTTACTGTGGAACGTGTCAGGGCCTTTGTATTCTTGGGTGTCTAAGAGGGGATTACAATCAGCTGTATTTTTTCAAGCACATTTTGTAATTATACCATTTCCCATCTTCTTTTTATTGACATCTTATGGAGTATACCACTTTAAGATACTCAGTTTTGCTGGAAATAAATATTCAATTTTACTAGACTATTATCATCTAGACAATTAGATTCATATCACAGATCTTTCTCCATGAGTTTTCCTGCTCCTGCACTACTGCATCTATATTAGTGTCAGTAGCATTCATATTGTCTGCCATATGTGAAGAGATACCTATAGGCAATTGGTTCCCAAATTGTATGGTGGTATCCTTAAAAATCAACAAAGACCAGTTAGGTATCTTCCAGGTGTGCTTGTAGGATGGTGAAGGGAGGCTCCTCCACTTGTCAAAGCTGAGATAGTTCTCTCTATAATTAGCAGTGGTTTCTGAAATTCCTGTGGTACTATTTACAAGCTCTCATGTTTTTAACCTGAGTATCAGGCAGTGTGGTTTTGTGGAGCAGCAACAATTAACTGGCTAAGATTTTAGTTGGGATAAGTTGTGATTAATGCATTGTCACATCAGCAATCAGATTTTGGGGCAACAGGACACAGCATAGTGAAGTTTTGATTAGAGGTAAGAAAAAGAAGGGAAAGAAGAATTAAGCCTACAGTTACTTTGGGATGAGGTCCAGGCAGCTAGGGGAGCAGGAGACTATGAATCCAGATAGATCTAAGCCCTGTTGCATCCCTTAGTAATTAGGCTTTGTGTAATTTACTTTACTTCCTTAAGCTTCAGTTTTCTAGCTGAAAAAGAAAGATAATAATAATATCTACCCTACAGGATATGGAGAGTTAAATGAGACAGAACATTATTTGCATCAGCTATTATTATTATTGTTAGAATTATTAACTTCGTGTTTTGGATGGCACATCAAAAATAAAGCAGTTATTTACCAGTGAATCACATACTTTTGTTGAAGAAAGGAAACTTGAAGGGACATTGTTAGGAAAAGTAAGTGAGTTCTTTGTCATTAACATTCTCTCTTTCATGCTACTCAAAAATTGTGGCTGAAACATCTCTATTTATAAATGATTTATAAACATCATTCAAAAGGAAGAATGGGATTCTTTCCATAGCCTAGAAAATTGATGGATTTTGTGATTGATATACTTGTATTCAACTTTCAACTTAGAGATATTCAATTTGATCATCTGTTTTTGGAGTTTAGGGAAGATACATTTTACTTTCATTGGACTTTCTAGGTTTTGTTAGTAGTCAATATCTAATTCAATGAAACGTTACACCTTCAATGATCTGTGAAACAAGACACTTCCACACCAAAATTTAGGATTGTCCTTTAAACGTTCCTCCCTTCATTTGTTGGCACAGCTGTTGTGTTCTATCCCGGAGGACCTGGAGAGTACATTCTTTCCGTGAGAGAGATTTGTCTTTTTAGCTCTGCTTTAAAGTTATTAAGAGAAGAATCAAGCTGACATTCAATGCTGATATATAAATACACTGAGGAAGAAAAAAGTCCTTTTGGGATAAAGGCATGGATGAAAATGTCTCTCCAGATAGCTTGGTGAAAAGTAGAATTATTTTTATTGATGTATCAAATAGAAGATCATTTTGAAAAAATTCTCTGTCTTATTTCCCTTCAACCTGTTTTGTAGCCATTTAATCATTATCAGTGGATACTTATTAAGCACCTAGAACAAGTAAGGCCTACCGTTTAGCTCCAAGGTTTTTGTTTTGCTGTTTGAAGTATTTAAAGTCACACATATAGGTCACATATAAAACCAAAGGAGTGATACGTAACAAAATAATAGTCAACATTTATTGAGTGCCTACTATGTGCTAGGCAATTTTTTCTGTGATTTACAATTATTAGCTCATTTAAATCACACACTTTTTATCCCTACGGTATAGATAAGAAAATCAGAGTTTATGAGTTTAGTAACTTTGCTAACGATTTATTGCTAGTCAATATTGGAGACACGATTTGAACCAGTCTATCCTCCGAGTCCTTTTAAACAACATACCACACCTATAATAAAATGTTGTGAGATACCTAGAAGACATCAAATACCTTAAAGACTGTTACTGATATCAAGAACAGGGATACTTTACCATAACTATGGAGGCCACTGCAGTTCTAGCTTTAAGAAAATTTGACCAGAAACAAAGTGCTCCCATATAATAATTCTTCCTCTTCTCCACACTTCTCTACCCTCACAGTTTCCCCTATAATTGACAACTTGCATTAGCATGGTGTATTTGTTATAACATACCCGACGAGTAAATATTGATACATGATTGTTTAACTAAATCTCATAGTTGTATTAGGACTCTCTCTGTGTTGAGCAGGTCTATGAGTTTAATCTCGTGTATTCACCATTGAGTATCACACAGAATACTTTCACTTACCCTAAAAATCCCTTATACTCCTCCTATTCATCCCTCCCTCCCTCCCTTCTTTTTTCCCTCTCTCCTTCTCTCTCCTTGGCCCGCTGAAAACCACCAATCTTCTTACTATCTCTATAATTTTGCCTTTTTCTGAATGTCACATAATTGGAATCACAGAATACGTAGCTTTTTCAGACTGGCTTCTTTCCCTTAGAAATATGCATTTAATGTTTTTCCATGTATTTTGGGGGCTTGATATCTTATTTCTTTTTATCACTGAATAATATTTTATTGTCTGACTATACCATAGTTAAACCATTTACCTACAGAATAGTGTCTTAGTTGCTTCCATGTTTAGGTAATTAAGAAGCTGTAAGAAACATTTGAGTGCAGATTTTTATGTGGACATGTTTTCAACTATTTAGGTAAAAAAGGAATGTGATTGCCAGATTATATGCTAAGATTATGTTTAGCTTTGTAAGAAACTGCCAAACTATCTTCCAAAGTGGCTGTAGCATTTGCATTCAGCAAAAAATGAGAGTTTCTATAACTTCATACCCTTGTCAACATTTGGTGTTGGCAGCATTTTGGACTGTAGTTATTCTAATAGGTGTATGGTAGTGTCTCATTGTTTTAATTTGCCTAAAGATATATGATGCTGAGCATCGTTTCACATGCTTATTTTCCATCTGCATATCTTTTCTGGTGACGTGTCTTTTCAGATCTTTTGCCTATTTTTTAAGGATTGTTTTATTTTTTATATTGTTGAGTTTTAAAAATTGCTTATTTTGGGTAACAGTGTTTGTTTTTTTTTTCTCGCATTTTGCAAAAAATTTCTGCCAGTCTGTCACTTGTCTGTTCATTCTCTTAACAATGTATTTGAGGGACAGAAGTTTTTAATTTCAGTAAAGTTCAAGTAATGAATTATTTTTCAATGGACTGTGACTTTGTTGTTCTATCTAAAAAGTCATCACCATGGCCAAATCAGCTTGATTTACTTGATTTTATCTTCTAGAAGTCACAAGGTTTGCATTTCACATTTAGGTCTATGTTCCATTTTCAATTACTTTTTAAGAGAGGTATGAAGTCTAAATTAACTTTTTTTTTTTTTTTAAATTCGGATGTCCAGTCGTTTCACACCATTGTTGAAAAGACTATCCTTCTTTTTTAAAAAATTTATTTATTATACTTTAAGTTCTGGGGTACATATGCAGAACATGTAGGTCGTGCTGCATCCATCGCCCCATCATCTACGTTAGATAATTTTTCTAATGGTATCTTTCCCCAATCCCCTCAACTCCCTGCTATTCCTCCCCTAGCCCCCCCACCCCCAAGGCCCCGGTGTATGATGTTCCCCTCCCTGTGTCTATGTGTTCTCATTGGTCAACACCACTTATGGGTAAGAACATGCAGTGTTTGGTTTTCTGTTTTTGTGTCAATTTGCTGAGAATGATGGTTTCCAGTTTCATCCATGTCCCTGCAAAGGACATGAACTCATCCTTTTTTATGGCTGCATAGTATTCTGTAGTGTATATGTACCACCTTTTTTTTTAATCCAGTCTATCATTGGTGGGCATTGGGGTTGGTTCCAAGTCTTCGCTATTGTGAGTAGTGCCACAATAAACATATGTGTTCATGTGTCTTTATAATAAAAGGATTTAAAATCCCTTAGGTATATACTCAGTAATGGGATTACTGGGTCAAATGGTATTTCTATTTCTAGATCCTTGAGGAATCACCACACTGTCTTCCACAATGGTTGAATTAATTTATACTTCTACCAAAAGCATAAAAGCGTTCCTATTTCTCCACATCCTCTCTAGCATCTGTTGTCTCCTAATGTTTTAATGATTGCCATTCTAACTGGCATGAGGTGGTATCTCAATGTAGTTTTGATTTGCACTTCTTTAATGACCAGTGATGATGATCTTTTTTTCATATGTTTCTTGGCTGCATAAATGACTTCTTTCGAAAAGTGTCTGTTCATAACCTTTGCCCACTTTTTGATGGGTTATTTGTCTTTTTCTTGTAAATTTGTTTAAGTTTTCCATAGATTCTAGATATTAGCCCTTTGTCAGATTAGTAGATTGCATTTTGTTTTCACATTCTGTTGGTTGCTAGTTCACTCTATTGATAGCTTCTTTTGCTGTGAAGAAGCTCTTAAATTTAATTAGATCCCACTTGTTTATTTTGGCATTTGGTGCCATTGCTTTTGGGTGTTTCAGTCATGAAGTCCTTGCCCATGTCTATGTCCTGAATGGTATTGCCTAGGTTTTCTTCTAGAGCTTTTATGGTGTGGGGCCTCATGTTTAAATTTTTACTCCATCTAGAGTTAATTTTTGTATTAACTCCATTTGGAGTTAATTAAGGTACAAGGAAGGGATCCAGTTTCAGCTTTCTGCATATGGTTAACCAGTTTTCCCAACACCATTTATTAAGTAGGGAATCCTTTCCCCATGGCTTGTTTTTGTCTGATCTGTCAAAGATAAGATGGTTGTAGTTGTGTGAGGTTCTTTCTGAGGCCTCTGTTCTGTTCCATTGGTCTATATCTCTGTTTTGGTACTGGTACCATGCTGTTTTGAGTACAGCAGGCTTGTAATATAGTTTGAAGTCAGGTAGTGGGATGCCTCCAGCTTTTTTTTTTTTTTAATCTTTATCTTTATCTTTTTCTTTCTTTCTTTTTTTTTCTTTTTCTTTTTTCTTTCTTTTTTCTTCTTTTTTTTTTTTTTTTTTTTTTTTTTTTTTTTTTTTTTTTTTTGCTTAGAATTGTCTTTGCTATGCAGGCTCTTTTTTGGTTCCATATGAAGTTTAAGGTGATTTTTTTTTTCAATTCTGTGAAGAAAGTCATTGGTAACTTGATGGTGATAGCATTGAATCTATAAATTTCTCTGGGCAATATGGCCATTTTCACAATATTGATTCTTCCTAACCATGAGCATGGAATGTTTTTCCATCTGTTTGTGTCCTCTATTATTTCTTTGAGCAGTGGTTTGTAGTTTTCCTTGAAGAGGTTCTTCACATCCCTTGTTTATTGTATTACTAGGTATTTTATTCTCTTTGCAGCAATTGTGAATGGGAATTCACTCATTATTTGACGCTCTGTTTGTCTATTATTGGTGTATAGGAATGCTTGTGATTTTTGCACATTGATTTTGTATTCTAAGACTTTTCTGAAGTTGTTTATCGCCTAAGGAGATTTTGGGCTGAGACAATGGGGTTTTCTAAATATACAATCATGTCATCTGCAAACAGGGGCAATTTAACATCCTCTCTTCCTATTCGAATACACTTTATTCCTTTTTCTTGTTTGATGGCCCTAGCCAGAACTTACAATACTATGTTGAATAGAAGTGGTGAGAGAGGACATCCTTGCCTTGTGCCAGTTTTCAAAGGGAATGCTTCTAGTTTTTACCCATTCAGTATGATAGTGGCTGTGGGTTTGTCATAAATAGTTCTTATTATTTTGAAACATGATCCATTGATACCCAGTTTTTTGAGAATTTTTAGCATAGAGGTCTATAGAATTTTGTCAAAGGCCTTCTCTGCATCTATTGAGATAATCTTGTGGTTTTTGTCTTTGGTTCTGCTTATGTGGTTTATGTGATAGATTACATTTATATCTTTACAGATGTTGAACTGGCCTTGCATCCCTGGGATGAAGCCAACTTGATCATGATAGATAAGCTTTTGATGTGCTGTTGGATTTGGTTTGCCTGTATTTTATTGAAGATTTTTGCATCAATGTTCATCATGGATATTGGCCTGAAGTTTTCTTTTTTAGTTGTGCCACTGCCAGGTTTTATTATCAGGATAATGTTGGTCTCATAAAATGAGTTAGGGAGGAATCCCTCTTTTTGTATTATTTGAAATAGTTTCAGAAGGAATGGTACCAGCTCCTCTTTGTACCTCTGGTAGAAATTGGCTGTGAACCCGTCTGGTTCTGGACTTTTTTTGGTTGGTAGGTTATTAATTGCTGCCTCAACTTCAGACCTTGTTATTAGTCTATTCAGGAATTCAACTTCTTCCTGATTTAGTCTTGGGAGGATGTTAAGTGTCTGGAATTTACCTATTTCTTCTAGATTTACTGATTTATTTGAACAGAGATGTTTGTAGTAATCTCTGATGGTAGTTTGTATCTCTGTGGAATCAGAGGTGATATCTCCTTTATCATTTTTTATTGCATCTATTTGAATCTTCTCTCTTTTCTCTTTTATTAGCCTGGCTAGTGGTCTATCTACTTTGTTGATCTTTTCAAAAAACCAACTCCTGGATATGTTGATTTTTTTGAAGGGTTTTTTGTGTCTCTACCTTTTCCAGTTCTACTTTGATCTCAGTTATTTCTTGTCTTCTGCTAGCTTTTGAATTTGTTTGATCTTGCTCCTCCAGTTCTTTTAATCATGATGTTAGGGTGTCAATTTTATGTATTTCCTCACTTCTCTGGTAGGCATTTAGGCTATAAATTTCCCTCTAGACACGCTTTAAATGTGTCGCAGAGATTCTGTATGTTGTGTCTTTGTTCTCACTGGTTTCGAAGAACATCTTTATTTTTGCCTTCATTTCATTATTTATCCAGTAGTCATTCAGGAGCAGATTGTTTAGTTTCAATGTAGTTATGTGGTTTTGAGTGAGTTTCTTAATCATTAGTTCTAATTTGATTGCACTGTGTTCTGAGAGACTGTTATGATTTTCGTTCTTTCACATTTGCTTCCAATTATGTGGTCAGTTTTAGAATAACTGCAACGTGGTGCTGAAAAGAATATATATTCTGTGGTTTTGGGGTGGAGAGTTCTGTAGATGTCTATTAGGTCCACTTGAACCAGATCTGAGTTCAAGTCCTGGATATCCTTGTAAATTTTCTGTCTTGTTGATCTGTCTAGTATTGACAGTGGGATGTTAAGTTCTCTCACTATTTTTGTGTGGGAGTCTAAGTCTCTTTTTGGTCATTAAGAACTTGCTTTATGTATCTTTTGATCTTTCTTTGTTTAAAGTCTGTTTTATCAGAGACTAGGATTGCAACCCCTGTTTTTTACGCCCTCCATTTGCTTGATAAATCTTCCTCCATCCCTTTATTTTAAGCCTATGTGTGTCTTTGCTCATGAGATAGGTCTCCTGAATACAGTACACCAGTGGATCTTGACTGTATCCAATTTGCCATTCTGTGTCTTTTGACTGGGGCATTTAGCCTGTTTACATTTAAAGTTAATATTGTTATGTGTGAATTTGATCTGATCCTGTCATTATGATGCTAGCTGGTTATTTTGTCTGTTAGTTGATGCTGTTTTCTCATAGTATCAGTGGTCTTTACAATTTAGCATATTTTTGCACTGGCTGGTACCAGTTGTTCCTTTCTATGTTTAGTGCTTCCTTCAGGAAGCAGGCCTGGTGGTGACAAAATCTCTCAGCAATTGCTTCTCTGTAAAGGATTTTATTTATTCTTCACTAATAAAGCTTAATTTGGCTAGATATGAAAGTCTGAGTTGAAAATTCTTTCAGGATGTTGAATATTGGCCCCCACTCTCTTCTGGCTTGTAGGGTTTCTACTGAGAGATCCACTGTGAGTCTAATGGGCTTCCTTTTATGGGTGACCCAACCTTTCTCTCTGGCTGCTCTTAGCATTTTTTCATTCATTTCAACCCTGGTGAATCTGACAATTATGTGCCTTGGCATTGCTCTTCTCGAGGAATACCTCTGTGGTGTTCTCTGTGTTTCCTGTATTTGAATGTTGGCCTGCTGTGCTAGGTTGGGGAAGTTCTCCTGGGTAATATCTTGAAGAGTGTTTTCTAACTTGATTTCATTCTCCCTGTCACTTTCAGGTACACCGATCAAATGTAGATTTGGTCTTTTCATACAACCCCATATTTCTTGGAGGCTTTATTTGTTTCTTTTCACTCTTTTTTCTCTAATCTTGCCTTCTCACTTTACTTCAGTGAGTTGATCTTCAATCTCTGATACCCTTTTTACTGCTTGATTGATTCAGCTATTGAAACCTGTGTATGCTTTGTGAAGTTCTTGTGCTGTGTTTTTTGGCTCCATCATGTCATTTATGTTCTTCTTCATGCTGGTTATTCTCATTTGCTTTTATCTAAACTTTTTTCAAGGTTCTTAATTTCCTTGCATTGGGTTAGAACATGTTTCTTTAGCTTGGAGAAGTTTGTTATTATCCACCTACTGAAGCCTGCTTCTGTCAATTCATCACACTAATTCTCTATCCAGTTTTGTTTCCTTGCTGGTGAAAGGTTGTGATCCATTGGAGGACAAAAGGCGTTCTGGCTTTTGGCGATTTCAGTCTTTTGTGCTGGTTCCTTCCTATCTTCATTGATTTATCCACCTTTAGTCTTTGAAGTTGGTGACTTTTGCATGGGGTTTCTGAGTAGATGTCCTTTTTGTTGGTGTTAAAGCTATTTCTTTCTGTTTGTTAGCTTTCCTTCTAACAGGCCTCTCTGCTGCAGGCCTGCTGGAGTTTGCTGGAGGTCCACTCCAGACCCTGCTTGCCTAGGAATCACCCATTGGGGCTGCAGACAGCAAAGATTGCTGCATATTCCTTCCTCTGGTAGCTTTATCCCAAAAGAGTACCTGCCAGATATCAGCCAGAGCTCTCCTGTATGATGTGTCTCCCAGTTAGGGTACATGGGGGTCAGGGAGCCACTTGAGGAGGCAGCCTGTCCCTTTACGGAGCTCAAGTGCTGTGCTGGGGGATTTGTTCCTCCCTTCAGTGCTGCTGGGCAGGGATGTTTATGTCTGCTGAAGTGGAACTCACAGCCTCCCCTTTCCCAGGTGCTCTGTCCCAGAAAGGTGGGGGCTTTTTAAGTACCTGAAGGGCTGCTGTGATTTTTTTTTTCTGAGATTTTCTGCCTAGCAAGAAGGGAATCTACTTGAGAGTCTGCCTGCCGAGACCTTGCTGAGCTGCCATGCTGAGCTCTGCCCAGCTGCTGTGTAAACTTCCCAGGGGCTTTGTTTACACAGGCAATGTTGAAACCACCTACCAGAGCCTCAGCAATGGCAAGCAACCCTCCCCCGACCAAGCTTGACTGTCACAGGTAGAGCTCAGACTGTTGTGCTGGCTGCAAGAATTTCAAGCCAGTGGTTTTTAGCTTGCTGGTCTTCATGGGGGTGGGATCTTCCGAGCCAGCTCACTTGACTCCCTGGCTTCAGCTCCCTTTGTCAGACAGGATGAGCAGTTCTGTCTCGCTTGCATTCCATGTGGCTCTCGAGTATAACGCTGCCTAGTTGTGCGCTAGAAACCCGGGTGCTGGCTTTGTAGGCACTGGAGGGAATCTCCTGGTAGTGGGTTGTATAGACCATGGGTAAAGCGCAGTATCTGAGCTGGAGTGCCCAAGTGTCCAGAAAAGTCCCTAATGGCTTCCCTTGGCTGGGAGAGAGACTTCTCCAGCACCTTGCATCTCCCAAGTGAGGCAATGCCCCACCCTGCTTTGGCTTGCTCACCTTTGTTGTTCCCACTGTCTAACTGGTCCCAATGAGAGGAACCTGGCAACTCTGTTGGAAATGCAGCGATCACTCGTCTTCTGGTGTGCTCTCGCTGGGAACTGCAGACCAGAGCTGTTGAATTGCCTTTACTCCTTTGTCAAAAATCAGTTGGCTATGTTTGTGTGGGTCTATTTCTGGTCTTCTACTCAGTGTCATTGTTCTGCTGTTCACTAATATACTGTCTGAATTACTATGGCTTTGTAGTAAATCTTAAAGTTGGCCAACGTCAGGCTTTCAACTTTGTTCTTCCTTCTTCAATATTGTGTAGGCTCTTCTGAGTCTTTTGCCTTTTCATATAAACCAACTAATCAATTTGTGGCTAGTCACAAAATAACTTATTTAGATCTTAATCGCAACTATTGTGAATCTATAGATCAAATTAGGAAAGCCGATACCTTAACAATATTGAGTCTTCCTACCCATAAACATGAAATCTCTCTCTCTCTCTCTCTCTCTCTCTGTCTGTCTTCTTTGTATTATTCATTAGATTTTTGTAGTTTTTATATTCATATACATACACAGTTTTTATATTTATACAGACATACACCAAGAAGAGAGAGAGAAAAAGAGAGAGATTACTTACACTGTATAGATCCTAAAAGAAATATAAAACAATATGCTATAAAAATAAGCAAACATAACCCCTTATTTTAAAAATGGAGAAACAGAAGCCCAAAAAGAAAATGAGATTTGTCCACCAACTAATTAGTGATGGAGACAGGTCTAACATCCAAGTTTTCTGACCTATAGAAGAGTTAAAGACTAATAGATGTGTTTTGCTTTTTAGTTTGCTTTTATCATAACATCATGTTTATCCATGTACTAGTTACCTGTTGCTGTCTAACAAATGAACTCAAAATGTATTAACAGTCTAAAACAACAAAATGTATTATCTCACAGTTAATAGGCAAAGAATCCAAACTTGGCTTACATGGCTTAGCTGGGAGCCTTTGGCTGAAGATCTTACATTAGGTTAGAGCAAGATGTTGTTTCATCCAAAGAATCAAATGTAGGAGGACTTTCAAGCTCATCCACCTGTTTACTGGTGGGCTAAGGTTCTGACCACACTGTCCTCTCCAAAAGGCTACTGGCTTTCCCCAGGGTAAATGATGAGAAAGTGGGGGGTGGAGAGAGAGAGAGAGAGAGAGAAAGGGAGAGAAAGAAAGAGAGAAAGAGAGAGAGAGAGAGATAAAACGAGCTCAAGATAAAAGAATTAGCCCTTTATTACCTTGAAAATGACATCTTGTCAGTCCTACCATATTCTATTCATCAAAAATGGGTCACTCAATGAAACCCATGCTCAAGGGAGTTGGTTAGACAAGAGTGTGAATACCAGGAGACAAGAACCATCAGATGTCACATTCAAGGCTTCTACCATAACCCTTCTTTCTGGCTTCAGTCTTTGGGGGACAAAGTAATCAAGAGATGGAAGCAATTGATGGTGTAATCACACTCAGTAGCATTCTTTCTTCACTCAGAGAAGAACTGAACTATTGATCACGGAGGAGGTGACCACTGATACTTCTGCATGATAACATACTTTGATCTTTCATGAAGTTACCACCAACCTCTAATTTAAGATCACAGCAACACTGTTAAGTCCATTCTTCTCTGCACATACAGGCTTGACTATATGTAGTTCTCTCACCAGAGGACTTTTTTAAGCAAAAAAGAACCTATCTCATATCAGAAAAGACTTTAAAATGTCAAAAACGTTTAATCTGAAATGGTTTTATGATACACTTTTTTACATGGTTTTAGAACACACACATGCAGAGAATATATGATTATAAAACTCAATAACACTAAATTGGGAGCATCATAAAAAGCAAAGAGAGATATATGTATCTTTTTGTCTCTTTAAAGAAAAAATCAGCTTGTCTTCAAAACAGCTCTGTGAGCTATGCAATACTATTATTTTGTACATGAGAAAGGGAGATCTGAGAATTTACTCAATTTCATGCATCTTTACTTGACCCAGAACCTTGATTATGTGGTAGCAGGATTAGATTCAGGTAATCTATATGCCTCTGAACCAAATAAGAGAAAGAAGAAAAAATCTTAAAAGAGGGGAAGAAATCCTCATGTGCCTTCATCTCAAAATTGGACACTCCTTCTTTGGCCACTTACTTTGAAAAGATTCCTTTTTAAAAAGACTGCTGGAGGTAGAGGGAAAAAATGTGATTTAACCTAGGGCTTAGAATAAGTCCTGTGAATCTCTAAAACTTTGTTGGAGATGTCATACACTGGAAAGAACTATACTTAAAAGCTTCAGGCTTTTCTCTGATTTTCCTTTTATATGATTTGTGAGCATAAAATCATTATGCAGATGTTCTCTGCACTGAAAGACCACTTTGATAAACCTTGAAGTTTTTCAAAGATAAAGCAAATTTGAAAATAGAGAGATTCAAGAAAATGTGAACCCAAAACCTGAACAGTCCTCCATGGTATTGTAAAAAGCTATTTTCATTTTAGTTAGCATTTCATCCTATTGTATTATGTTTCCCTTAGGAAAAATGTATTTTCCAAGTTAACATTTAGATTGACTAATAACCAAAAAAGATTTACCATACTTGGATAATGGGCACGAATTCTTTTCCCATAATTGGGGCAGAGGTCGAAAAGACCCAGGAGATTGAAGGTGTAGTGGCAATGTTTTCATTTGATCTTGAAAGAAATTTGCTTGAAATTTCTAAAGCTCAACTTTTAACTGTTTTGTAGAAGTATCACATATGGTGTTTTCCAGAATGAATACACCAGACTTTTCCAAATATATTGATGTTGTCTATTGTGATAATGTCAAGGAATGAAGGGAGGCAGATAATAAGGCCAAATTTCTGTGAGACCAATTGGGAGTTGCTCTGAAAAGAATGGACTTCC
This sequence comes from Saimiri boliviensis, assembly GCF_048565385.1. NCBI lineage: Eukaryota > Metazoa > Chordata > Mammalia > Primates > Cebidae > Saimiri > Saimiri boliviensis. The sequence continues at coordinate 40,908,576 of NC_133460.1, forward strand.
CTGATGTCAATCACCCCTGGAAGAAGGTTGCCTTCCTTGAAAGAGTAAAAGCATCCAGATATATCCACCTATTGTTAACAATCAGAAAACAGGACAAAATATATGAAACAATTGTTTTCCAACATTGTGCAACAGACAGTTCAGGGCTGTGATTTCTGAAAAAAGGTAAAGAAATTGAGCACCACAGTTCCCCTGACTTTATGCCTAGAGGCATTTTAAAACTATTGCACAGGGAGAGGGAATCCAAATATAGTCTAGAAGTCTTGTTGATTTGGAGATTCAGGAATTGGAAATCAGAAATGGTGAGGTGGCTATAATTTTAAAGGCAAATTACTGAGAAAGGGACATATGCAGAAATACACGTATGTCTGTCCTTGAGTCTTTGACTAAATGCCAATCTCCACATGCAAAAGTGACACAAAGTTGGATAAAAACAACTTCTGAGAAAAGAAAAGTTACTAGAGTGAGAGGGCAGGGGATGCAAACCAAACAATTCCCCAATTTTTTTTTTTTTTTTTTTGAGATGGGGTCTCATTCTGTCACCCGAGCTGGAGTGCAGTGGCATGATCACGGCTCACTGCAGCCTCACCTACCCCCGGCTCAGGTGATCCTCCCACCTCAGCCTTTCAAGTAGCTTGGACTATAGGCATGCACCACCATGCCCAGTTAATTTTTTGTATTTTTTTAATAGAGATATGCCTTTGCCATGTTGCCTAGTCTGGTCTCCAACTATTGGGCTCAAGCAATCTGCCTATTTTGGCCTCCCAAAGTGCTGGGATTACAGGGACAAGCTGCCATGCCCAGCCATTTCCCAGAATTTATATAGGATTTGGAATCACGTAAATACCAAAGCCTCATGAAGAAACCTGAATGATTGCATAATTCATCAAAGACTTCTATAGGAAAAGTTAGTCTAGACTCAATGAAATGGTTAAACTGAAGACTCAAAAGGATCAAATTAATATGCAAATTGTTTAATTACCTGTGGTAATACAGTAAACATTATTTAAAGAAACATAACAAAATTAAGAATGCTACAAAATAAAATCACAACATCCAGGATCCAATTTTAAAAAATCACTAAGTATAGTAAGAAGCAGAGAAGTTTAATAAATAGGATAAAAGTGAGTCAAGAAACATCTGGTTTTTAGTCCGAAAGGTAAAGATCTTGAAAGCTGTCACTCCAATCCTCACAAAAAGAGGAAGATTGAACAAACTGAAAATCAGCAACTCTTCTTAAATTCATCAGACAATTGATGCTACAGGACAAATCATTGGCCCCCAAATTAGAAGATCACAGCTTACTGCATCAGAAGTCCAGGAGTAGAAACCTTAGTGGCAACCAGTATTGGGGTAGGAAAACTTAAACTGTAATTGATATATTGCTAGAGGCTCAGTATGAGTGAGCATGAGAATTAAAAACTCCAGAAAGAGAGAGTAGTCTTGGGGAGGGGAACACACACCAATGTAAATTTTACTTCCAAAAGCCCTACAAGTTCTCACAATGAATATTAGAAAAAAGGTATCCTGTTTCAGCAGGAAGAAGGAAAAAGTAAACATTTTGGAATATGCTCCAAGAATTTTATTTTTCTTAACAAGCTCTGACTTCATGAGAAAGTATTTTACCACAATCTAGCTAACTGGGGTTTTACTAGGGCCTAACTGACCCAAGAGAAAGGAAACACCCAGTCCCTACTAGCCTTCCCATTTCACCAAAGAGTGAAACAAAACAAAACATTATTACAAAGCATTTGTGAATGTCACAGCTTGGGGATAAAAGCAAACTAAAAGAATGAGACCAAATTATAGGATGATACAATACTTTACTTCTCATCACATGTTATAAACACATTAATAGGACTTTTGTATAATAAATGTTTAATGTAACTATGTCTCAGACCTTATTTAAGAAGAAATCTGTAGAAAAGCCTCAAAACAATAGGGAGACAAAAATAGTCCACCAGAGACAATTTTTGCACCTGATATCTACAGCTACAGCAAACAATAAACACAGCCTCAGCCCTAGCCATATAAACATAAAACCTTAGACCAAATGCCTACTAAATTCAGTTTGTTTTAGCCAATACATCATATCTGGCTTTCATAAAATTACAAGATGTACTAAAAGACAAAAAAAAAAAAAAACAGTTTGAAGAGAATGAGCTAGCATTGGAGCAGGACTGAGATGTAGAGGTGTTTACATTATCAAACCAGTAATTTAAAATAACTGTGATTAGGGCCAGGCATGGTGGCTCATGCCTGTCTTCCTGTAATCCCAGCACTTTGGGAGGCTGAGGCAGGGGAATCACTTTAGGTCAGGAGTTGAAGACCAGCCTGGCCAACATAGTGAAACTCTGCCTCTACTGAAAATACAAAAAATTAACTGGGCATGGTGGTTGGTGGCTGTAATCCAAGATACTCAGAAGGCTGAGGCAGAAGAATCTCTTGAACTCAGGGACAGAGGTTGCAATGAGCCAAGATCATGCCATTGCACTCCAGCTGGGATAACAAGAGCAAAACTCCATTTTATATATATATATATATATATATATATATATATATATATATATATATATATGTTTGTAACCTGGGGCAAGTTCTCAGCCCTGCTCACTAGCTGCCTGGAAACAAATTTGGTGCTGTTGGGGAGTCAGACTGACCTTTTGGGCTGTGGGTTACATAAGAGCTGGATGGGGTCTATGATGACCAATTTTCCCCCACTTCCCTGGTGACCTGTGTGATTCAGCAGAAGCAGCCATAATTCCCCTGGGAACCACTCCACTGGCCTGGGGACCACAGCCCCATTACCCACAGCAATCGCAGAAAGTCCCACCTGAGCAGAGTCTGAGCTCAGACATGCCTAACCCAGCCCCAACCTAATGGTGTTTCTCCATTTGCCCTAGTAGCTGAAGACAAAGGACATAATCCATTGGGAGCTCTATGGCCTTGCCTACCACCTGAGAAACCTGAATACTTATCCAAAGACCACCGAGGGCAAACTTGTAACCTCCCTATACAACTGCAGCTGATGTACTCTTGAAAGTGTCACCTCCTGGCTGGAGGCAAGCCAACATAAAACCAGTGTACTTAACAAAAATGCAACCAAGGACCCTCACAGAGTTCACTTCACTCCCCTACTACACCCCAGAGCAGGTTCTGGTATCAACGGCTGAGAGACCTGAAGATGGATCACTTCACAGAACTCTTTGCAGACACTCCCCAGTACCAGCCTAGAGCCCAGTAGCTACAATGGGTGGCTAGATCCAGAAAAGAAATAAAAATCACTGGAGTTCAGCTCTCAGGAAGCCCATCCCTATGGGAAAAAAGAAAGCACCACATCAAGGGAGTACCCCATGGGACAAAAGAATCTGAACAGCAGCCCTTGAGTCTCAGATCTTCCCTCTGACATAGTCTACCCAAATGAGAACACATGAGATAAACAATTCTGTTCATATGACCAAACAAAAGGTTCTTTAACAACCCCACAAGATCACAATAGTTCACCAGCATTGAATCTAAACCAAGACAAAATCTCTGAATTGCCTGAAAAAGTTTTCAGAAGATTGACTATTAAGATAATCAAGGAAGCACCCAAGAAAGGTAAACCCCAACTTAAAGAAATCAAAAAACAAACAAACAAACAAACAAAAGCAGAGGATATAAATAGAGGAATCTCCAGTAAAATAGATAAATAAAAAGCAATCACAACTTCTGGAAATGAAGAACACATTCACAGAATTGGAAAATGCACTCAAAAGTCTCAGAAATAGAACTGAACAAGTAGAAAAAAGAACATCAGAGCTCAGAAACAAGGCTTTCAAATTAAACCAATCTGATTAAGGCAAAGGAAAAGAATTTTAAAAAATAAAGCCTCCAAGCAGTTTGGGATTATGTTAAGTGACCAGACCTAAGATTAATCAGTATTCTTGAGTAAGAAGAGAAATCTAAAACTTGCTAAGATCTGGACATCTAAATACAAGAAGCTCGAAGAACATTTGGGAAATCCATCACAAAAGGATCATTACCTAGGCACATAGTCATCAGATTATCCAAAGTCAAGATGAAGGAAAGAATTATGAGAGCTGTGAGGTAAAAGCATGAGGTAGCATATAAAGGAAAATCTACCAGATTAAGAGCAGATTTTTCAGCAGAAACTCTACATGCTAGAAGGTATTGGAGTCTTATCTTTAGACTCCTAAAACAAAGCAACTATTAGCCAAGAATCCAGTGAAGCTGAACTTCATAAATCAAGGAAAGCTACAGTTTTTTTTTTAGACAAATAAAAGCTGAGAGTATTTATCTTTACTAAGCCAATGCAGTAAGAACTGTTAAAAGGAGTGCTAAAGCCTGAAACAAATCCTGAAAATGAAAATACACCAAAATAGAGTATTCCTAAATCTCACAAGACTTATAAAACAACACAATAATAAAATAAAAAATAAAAGCAAGGTATTTAGGTAACCAATAGAACAATAAATAGAATAGTATCTCACATCTCAATACTAATGTTGAATGTAAATGGCCTACATGCTTCACTTAAAAGATACAAAATGGGAGAATAGATAAGAATTACCCAACCAAGTTTCTGTTGTGTCCAGGAGACTCACCTAACAAATAAGGACTCATATAACTTAAAGGGGTGGAAAAAGATACTCCATGCAAATGGACACCAAAAGACAATGGGAGTAGCTATTCTTATGTCAGACAAAAAGCTTTAAAGTAACAGCAGTTAAAAAGGACAAAGAGGGACATTATGTAATGATAAAAGGATTAGTCCAACTGAAAAACATAATCCTAAATATATATGTACCTGACACTGGAGCAGCAAAATTTATAAAACAGTTACTGCTAGACCTAAGAAATGTGATAGACAGCAACACAATAATAGTAGGGAACTTCAATACTCCACTGACAGCACCAGATAGGACATCAAGACAGAAAGTCAATTTAAAAAATGGACATAAACTATACCCTAGAACAAATGAATTTGACAGATATATACAAAACTTTCTACTCAATGACTGCAGAATATACATTCTATTAATCAGCACAAGATAGACCATATGATAGGCCACAAACCAAGTCTCAACAAGTTTCAAGAAAACTGAAATTACAGCAAGTACTCTATCAGACCACAGTAAAATAAAATTGGAATTAACTCCAAAAGGAACACTCAAAACCATGCAAATACATGGAAATTAAATAATCTGCTTCTGAATGATCATTGGATTAACAAAGAAATCAAGGAGAAAAAAATTTCTTTCCACTAAATGATAATACTGACACAACCTACAGAAACCTCTGAGATACAGAAAAAGTAGTGCTAAGAGCATCAAATACCTACATCAAAAAGTCTGAAAGAGCACAAATAGAGAACTGAAGCATCAAATTCTTTTTAGACTAAAGTTAGCATTAACAACCAGCTGGTGTTAATTTCTGCTTACACTTAGAACATTCAGAAACTGTATAATTTGTGTGATCCTTGTTAGTTTAGCAGCATTTTGTCCTAGCTGAAACATGATAATGAGATTTAAAAAGATTTTTTAAAAGAAGCTCAGTGGTTAAAAGTCAGCTTACTTAAAATGCTAACATAACAAGATGTGTATGTATGTATGCATGTGTGCATGTTTGTATTTAAAAGGCCTTCATGTTTTTGTTTTTGTTTGTTTTGTTTGTTTTTGTTTTTTGTTTGTTTCTGAGTTGACTGAATTCTGTTTTCACCTGATTTTTTGACTAAAATAGTTATTGCAACAGAAGCTACTCTTGAGTTTTGAAGGAAGAATGTAGTTTAGACACTCAAAAATGTCTTCATTTAAAAAAAAATATTTTTAAGTGCACTGTAAAAGAAAGCATCTCCCTCTAGCAACACCAAATCTTTTCTCTTTGTATCTAGGATGTAAATTTTGCTATTTGTTTTTCACCTGAGTTGTTTCCTTTAATGTAAATTTACTGCTATTTAGCTGAAAACTGCTTAGGTTGTAAAACAGGTTATCAAGAATCCAAAACTCTAAGATAGAAAAAAAGCGGAAGGTCTCTATGAAGCTATAAAATGTACTTGTATTGGTATGCCTAATATGTCTATGTATTTTATGCTGTGTATACAATGTTTCATTACTAAGATATAAAGAGCTCTAATTGTTTTTTTTTTTAAAAAAACACTTAAATCAGATACTAAAAAAGTAAAGACTAGTCACATGCCTTTTCAAGTTTATATAACTTAAGTAAAATCTTTAATAAATAAGCTAGTTTTGAAATTATTGACAAATTAATATTAGAAATGTCTTAAGAATTGCCAACGTTTTTCTTTGCATTTATTAATAAAGCAATTTCATACTTGTCCCTGCCAAATACTATAAGGTGTCAAAATTTTGCACAGCGGTTACAAAACTATAAACCCAGCCTAAAACAGAATGATCTTTGCTTGTGTAATTTTTAATAAATAAGACATTAATATTGGTTTATTGAAAATAGTTCCATCTTAAATTTAGTAAGATTACCATAACTTCTAATCTTGTGGCTTTAAGCAGTCTAGTCCACAGGCAATAAGGAAGTTTGTTTTGGGAAAGGACTGTTATCATCTTTGTTTCAAAGCTAAACTGTAAACTAAGTTCTTCTCAAAGTTAGTTCAGCCTTTGCCCAGGAATAAACAAGAACAGCTTAAAGGTTAACAGCAAAATGGAGTCAGTTAAGTCAAATCTTTTTTCACTGTCTCAGTTATAATTTTGCATTGGTGGTTTCATAACTTTAAATCATTACAGTTTTCATAAATAGTCTAGGTAAACAATTAAAATAATTTGGTAAATGTAATGAGATGAATGCTTGTAAATAAACTGGTCATAATTAAAAGTACAAAGTTAAATTATAGATGTTTCATTATTTGGATATTTTCCAATAAATATACATTGTAGGAAAACATTCTTGCTTTAAAAAGTGTGTCCTTTTTAAAGAAAAAGGTGAATAAGTTTTGTCAAATTCAAAGATTATTTTAAGGTTATATATAAAACGAGATAAAAAGAACCAGAAAATAAAAGAAAGTTATAAAAATAAAGAGGTATTTTTTTGTGATAAAAGAGCTTAAAGAGAAATAATTTGATATGAGAAAGAATCTTGTAAGGTAAATTTAGTCCTAAAATAAAACGATTGTTTAAGGAGGGATGATCAGGACAAACCAGAAAGTCCATGCATGTCATGAATGGTTGGTGTACATCACAATAAGAGGATTTATATTTAAAAAAAAAAAACTTTAACATCATCGAGTTATCATATTATTATTACGTTTTGGCTTGCTTAAAAAAACTGATATTAAAAAATTTTTAAGTAAGGTTATTACATCTGTGTATCTCCTTGTATGTGCTTTTAAAGTCCTTATGACATTGAGTTACAGAGTTTTGACTCCTGTGTCTAAAAAGGACACCAAGTGCTGCTAAGATGTAAATACTGACAGCAATTAAAGCCTCATCTTCAGGGCCAATAGAAGATGCCAATCAAAATAAACTGTATTCTTGAGACACAGGGCACGAAGTTAAATCTATTCAACTGGTCAAGGCCCAGGGACTATTGTGGAAGAGGTGGATGCATAAGATTTTAAGGACCAATTTTGAGATAAAATAAGTTCAATTTCTCTACAAATTAATCACTAATGTCAAGGGCACATTGATGCAAGGCTGGCATATGGGCCCTGTATCAAATTAATGAGATTTTCTTGAAGCATTAACTCACTCCTTAGTAAAGGTTATAAAAGGCTTATGGAAATTGTTTCTTATGGTCTAAATTAAAATTTTATATATCAGTTATAAAATTTTGAAAAACAAATTTAATTGACTGTTTTTATCAGGACTTACTGTTAGGAAAATAAGTCTCCTTTCTCAAAAAATAAGGTTCCCCCCTCTATTTTTTTTTTTTTTTGAAAATTTTGAGTTATCACTTTGGCTAAATGAATTACTTATTTTACAATGACATTTGCAGCAAGCCTGGATGGAACTGGAGACCATTGTTCTAAGTGAAGTAACTCAGGAATAGAAAACCAAATATTGTATATTCTCACTCGTAAGTGAGAGCTAAGCTATGAGGGCATAAAGGCATAAGAATGATGCTATGGACTCTGGGGACTCAGGGAAAAGGATTGGGAGGGGGTGAAGAATAAAATACTAAATATTGGGTACAGTGTACACTGCTTGGGTGATGGGTACACAAATCTCAGAAATCTCAGAAACCAATAAAGAACTTATTCATGTAACCAAACACCACCTGTTTCCCCAAAACCTATTGAAATAAAATAATATGCAGACACAAATATTTATGGATAAGATTGCAAAATGTCAATAGTCATGGCCATTGGATGACAGATATGTGAGGAAGGGTCTTTATACTAATTTTTTCTAGTTTTGTATAGTTAAAAATTTCCGTCATATAAACCTTTGTTTTATTGGGAAGCAATGAATAGGGGTGGTGAATAGTGATGTAGTTTGGCTATTTGTCCTTGCAAATATCTCATGTTGAAATGTAGTCCCTAGTGCTGGAGGTAGGTCCTGATGGGAGGTGTTTGGATTGTGGGAGCAGATCCCTCATGGCTTGATGCTGTCTTTGCAATAGTGAGTTATTGCAGGAACTGGTTGTTTAAAAGTGTGTGGCACCTCTCATCCCACTCACTCTCTCTTGCTCCTGCTCTGGCCATGTGATATGTCTGCTCCCACTTGGCCTCCTTATATGAGTAAAAGATCCCTGAGGACTCCCCAGAAGCAGATACTGGCATTATGCTTTCTGTACGGCCTGCAGAACTGTGAGCCAATTAAGCCCCTTTTCTTGTATTACCCATTCTCTGGTATTTCTTCATGGTAATGCAAGAATGGCCTAACACGTATGGGTTATGCAAGGGGTATTGCAAGACCAAATAGGGAGATGACTAAAAAGGTAACATTGAACTACATGCTTTAAGAATGTAGGGGATGGAGCTTTGTGGGTCTCTGGAGAAAGAGAATCAGGCAGAAGTAGGAACTAGTGCAAAGTCCTGAGGGAGTTTGGAAAGGGAAGACTTGTCTCCAAAGAAGCCTGAGCAAAGCTATAAATAAGAGATGAAAATATAATGAAAGCTAGCTTCCCCTCAGCTTAATCAATATTAATCATTTACATTATTTTGTCTTGTAAAACAGAACACTTTTGCATATGACATGACGCCACCCTCTGAGAACATCCCATAAAATACCTTAGATCCAGTCTCCAGTGTTCAAGTAAAGCAGGAAGAAAAGGTGGCTATTGGAATTTCTCTCTCTCTTTCTCTCTCTCTCTCTCTCTCTCTCTCTCTCTCTGTGTGTGTGTGTGTGTGTGTGAGAGAGAGAGAGAGAGAGAGAGAGAGGAAAAAAAACTTTTGTTCAGCATGCTAGATACTGCAGAAGAAAAGATCAATGAATGTAAATAGATAGCAACAGAAATTATCCAAAATAAAGCAAAAAAAAGAAAGAATGAAAACAGTAAATAGAGCTTCAGAACTCCTATGAGTCAACTATAAATGGTCTAACTGTACAGTCCCAGAAGGAGAGAAAAGAGGGAACAGAAAAATAATGGTCCAAATATAATTTATTTGATAAAACCTATAAATCCATGGATTCAAGAAGCTAAATAAATAATATCTAGGACATACACGCACCTGAAAGCACATAATCAAATTGCTGAACATTAGTAATAAGAACATTATATAAAATGAGCAGTGGTAAGAATTATCACTGAGTTTTTGTGAGAAACAATGTAAGCCTAGGTCAATGGGATGACACCCTTAAAGTACCAAAATGAAACACATAACCACTCTAGAATTCTGTATCCAGGAAATATATTCTTCATAAGTAAAGTGTAATGAATACTTTTCCAGAAAAAAAAAAAGCTTAGAGAATTTATTGCCAGGAAATTTGTATTATAAGAAACATTAAAGAATGTTCTTCAGGCTGAAAGAAAATACCAGACGAAATGCAGATCTATACAAAGGAATAAAGAATGTTGAAAGTGACAAATATGTGAGTATATATAAAAGTGTTTTTTTCTCATTTAAAATTTCTCTATAAGGATATTTACCATGTATAGTAAACAACAACAATGTACTGTGGTAGTTCTAATGCATACAGAAGTGAAATGTTTGACGATGATGCAGAGGATACAATGGGGAATTAAAAGTATAGTCATTTAAGGTTTTTACATTACATATATTAGTAGTATGAAATGTGAAGATAGATTGTGACAAGCTAAAGATGCAAGTTAGATATAGTGCAAACCTAAAAAATTAAAATGTAGGGCTGATAAGCCCCAAGAGAAGATAAAACTGTCAAACATAATGTGAAAGGAGGCACGGAAAGGGGGAGAAGATACAAAGGACACAAGAGGTAAATGCAAAGCAAATGGCAAGACGGCAGTTTCAAACCAAACATCGATAATTAATCCAATTTAATATTTTAAATATTTCACTTGAAAGAGATTGTCAGACTGGCTAAAAGTTAGACTTCAAGTCTATGCTGTCTATAGGAAACTCACTTTATACAGAAAGAGGTAGGATAAAAGTGAAAGAATAGAAAAAAATATATAAACCCTATGAGAAAGAGGAAAGTAGCTATATTAGCATCAGACAAGGAAGACTTTAAAACAATAAAAATTACCATGGTTAAAGAGGGTGGTTTTAGAACAATAAATAGAAAATAGTCTGAAATGTGCATAAACCTAATAACATATATAAAACACATGGAAAAAAAATTGATAAAACCAAAAAGCCAAATAGACAAATACACAGTAATAGTAATGGATTTCAAAACTCCATTTTAATTATTAGAACAAATAGACAAAAAAGTCAACAGAAATTTAGATGATGTTACTTGAAATACACAACAAAGATGAGACACTTTATCCAACAACAGCACAACTCACATTCTTTGAATGTGCACATGGAGCATTCACCAAGATTGCCTCTATTCTGAACTGTGAAACAAACCTTAACCAATTTTTAAAAAGAAATCTGATCATAATGAAATTATACTAGACATCAATAACAAAAAGATACCTGGGAAATCTCCCAATACTTGAAAATTAAATTACATATTGTTAACTAACTTACAGATGAAGAGAAAAAAATCACAAGGAAAATTATTAAATATTCATAACTGAATGAGAACACAACATATCAAAATTTGTACAATACAGCTAATAGGTTAGCCAGAGAGAAATGTATAGCTTTGAACACATTAGAAAAATGAGTACACTCGAAAATCAATGACCTAAGCTGCTACTTTAAAAAGGTAGAAAAAAATCACAAAGCAAACCCAGTAAGTAGAAAGAAGAAAATAGTAAAACGAAAAGAAGAAATCAGTGAGTTCCCAGTGGAAGACTTCTGTGGATTCTGAAAACGGCCGTACTTATATTGCTCGGAAATTTTTTTTCCGTTGCCATTTGTTTCTGGTCTCTCCTGTTTTCAACACATATTAAGAGCTAACGTTTGGCTTCTGCAGTCTTGGGGAACTAAATGATTTCAAGATGGCAGGAGGAGATACTCAGAGGAACACATCAGTGAAGTATAGCCAAACGTCTTAAGTGGCAAGCCACAATTTAGGTAGGTGTGAGAATCATAAACATTTCCTGGAGAGTTCTAGAAATATGTGGACAAGAAAACCTGGGAAAACATTGGACTCTGTACTCAGGTCGGTTCAGGACTCTGAGATTTAAGAATTAATGAAACATCCACTGGTAGCTTAGTAAAGTGTATGGAATATTTTGGATCAATAATTTTTATAAAGCTGTTTTCTCTATGGTTAGGAATGGGCATCATGAGAAGTTTTCACTGTGAGAAAACATTTAGGATTAATTTAGTATTGATTTAGGAGGAGAGCTGACTGGCTAGACGTCGGAGTTTAGGGGAAAGCTACAAGTAAGACATGGGGAGTCTCAGCCAGATGCTGCCACCCAGAACCTGTTTTGTAGGCCATGGTCACTTTTAAATAGTGGAAAGTTCCATTGGAACCACGGGCCTTCTGACTTCTAGTACAAGAGCTTTCTCTTATATGATTTATTTTAGTCTGGATTAACAGCGTGCAGTAAATTTACCAGGAAGCCAGTTCTATTAAACAAGTACTTTAAACCTCAGAATGAATAAGAGAGGCAGACTCCTGGCTTGCATGGGGTATACCTTCTCGTGGGAGGGAAGATTGGGAACAAGTACCTGAAGAAGTAAATACATAAGATGTTGGTGCTGTCAAGAAGAAAAAGGTGATATGATCAAGTGACTGGTAGAGAAGTGGGAGCAAAGTTAGATAAGGTGATTAGGGAAGTCCTCTCGCAGAAGTGGTGTTGGAGGGGAGACTGAGTGAGGAGAAGGCAACCAGCCATGTGAAGATGAGAACCTTCCAGGCAGAGAACAGGCAAGCCTCAGGCTGGAATATTTTGTTTGAAGTGGGATGTTGTCTAGGAGCTATTGCCATGAATAGCAAAGGAGATCTGCCATGGAACTCAGGAGACTTATTTTTAGTCCTCCTTCTATGATTCTCTAACTATGGACTGCAACTTTTCTCACCTGTTAAATGGTGCATATCAGTTCCTCTTCTATTTCCAAAACTTACAGGACAGCAAGAAACACTGGACAGAATCACTTATGTGAAAGCAAGATGGAAACCTGAAAAGCATCCTCCAGCTAGAGAAAGGTTAGGATTAAGAAAGCTCACTGAGAGGTGGAGAGCTGCCCTATGCCCACAGAGGCCAAGGCAGCACCAGTAAAGCTTTCTTCACCCTGGATCATTTGCTTATAAGTGCTTGCAAAGCAATAAAAAGGAATGGTTTGTTCTCCTCTCCAGGATTAGGGTTAGCTTAGGTTAGCAGGTTAATACCCCCTGAAAGAAAAATGCTGGAGCAGAGTGTAATGTGTTCCAGTGCTTCAGTATTCCTCAAAGCAGCAGAGTGTAAGAGACATTCTCATATGGCGTTATAGTTTAACCCCAAACCATGCTGTGCCTAGGTTTTACCCAGCCCCAGAACTGTATTCTACCTAAAATGGGGCAAATACTTTAGGGGTATGTTCACAATTGTTTCCTTCAGGCAAAAGCCAATAAATGCATTTGGGAGCCAGGGGCGGAAGCTTTTAAAAAGCTTTTCTCTTGTTTATGAGAAAAAAAATAATTGAATTTGAGTTTAGAACCTCAGTTTGGGGATTTTAAAGACTGGTTCCAGTCCCACTGAATTTGCAGTGACAGAGAGAGAGCACACACATATGTGTGCACACATACACACACGATGGCATTTTGAGGATGCCAGCCTATTATTCACCCAGGATGATTCCAGCTAAATGAAGGGAACAGGAAGGAAACCATTTCCAGAAGACACAGGTATACCAAAAGGAATCCACCGCTTTGGGGAAATTGAAGAAAGGTTAGTGAAATTACACAGACGGTCTACAACACTCTTCATGAATAACACATGAACAAACTAAAAATAAGACAGCCTTCCATAATGCTGTGTATTTATGAGGCAATGGAACATGTAAATAGATCGCTTATTGAGGACATCTTAGGCTGTTTGAATGGCTATCTCATTAAGGGAAGATTTGGTATCTGTAGATATAGAGATGGGGGTGGAGCTCCCATGAAATTATATAATTTATGTGTGACACTTAATGTAGCATATTTAAATCTTTTAGAAGGACTGTAGCAATTCTATCTCATCATCATCTCTGAAATGACTGAGGGCCAGTACACCCAGTTAGACAGGTGACAGGCAGCATTAGAGGAGTGAGACAAGCTGAGCTGTAAAACTTCCCTTTGCCTCCTGTCTTTAAAGATCTCATGCCTGTTGAGGCAGGAGTTGCTGATCTGTAGCCCAGCCTCTGGTGAGAATTTCAGTTGCTGTTGACCCCTCTACACTCCTGGTTTAAAGAGTCAGATTAGTAACCAACATTTTAAACTTAGGGTATCACTGGAATTTCCAACTTCTCTTGATTGAAATAGAAAGACCCAACAACATCAGGCTTGTGTTTTTGCGTGACTATAATTAGTTGGAGTTGAGTAGCAACTCCCCTGTGAAACTGGACATGCAGTTTTTGTTTCCGTAGATCCTCACCTGGTTTATTTCGTTTATGGACTTTTCATTTGCATTTGTAACCTTTGATTCGGAGACATCTATGCATGCCTGTCCGTTTACCACCACTCATGTTGCTTTATTGGGAAGTGCAGGGAGGTAAAGTAACCCCAAAGTGCTGAGATTACACCACCATGTTTGTTCAGAAAAATATTAATTCAATTTTACAAATATTAATTTAATACCTACAAATCACTATGCAAGGCATATGGGAAGAAGCGCACGTGGGAATAAGGTCATGAGAAATAAAATACATGGTTCTTACTCCCAAAAATTCTAGGAGCGGCCATTAATATTTATTTAACAAGTAGTGAATTTAAAATGAAAACGTAGTAGAAGATATAAACAATTTGCAATCACTTGCTAGATTAGAGAAAAAAGAAAATTACATACTATCAGCCATTTTCTGCGGATAAGCAAAGATAATAAGAAAATGGTGAATACTGTCAGTTTTCTGAAGGAAACTTTTGAGCCATGTAAACAGGTTGATAGTACTTGTTCCCTTGGAATCACTCTAAGTTATTTTTAAAATAGTTTGAACCATTATATTCTTTTTCTGTATTTCCTTTTAGGTTCCTGAAAAGGGTTGAGTAGAGGCAGAAGGGAGGAGTAGGTGGGGAAATTGGAGAAAATGGTAAAAAGAGAGAATGATGAGAAAGGGTTAAAAAGGATAGCATATTTGTTGAAAGTAGATGTTTGAGTTGAAACTAATTGACATTAAAGAGAAATTGAGGGAGAGAAAAAAAGTGAGAGAGAGAGAGAGAGAGAGAGAGAGAGAGCAGCTGCTTATGTACCATGCTCCAAACATTTTTCATTTGAATATAGTTGAAAATGCCATAGACACTTCTCTCATAAAGGTCAACAATATCTTCACATTGGTGCATCCAAAGAACAATTCACAGTTCTCATCTGATATCTCAGAGCGATTTGAAGTGGATGATCCCCCCCATCCTTCTAGAATTACTTGGCTTTCGGGAAACCACATGTTGCTGGGTTTCCTAACTTACTGGCTACTCCTTGTCCATTTCTTCTGCTCATGTCCCCAGTCTCAGTGCTAGGGGACTCCAAAGGCTCATTGCTTGGGCTCCTTTGCTTCTCCACAGACCCTTGGTGATCTCATTGCCTCATGGTTATAAATACCACCTGCATGATAACAAACCTCAGCCTTGAACTTCAGACTGGTGGATCCACAACACACTCAACATACACAGAAATAAATTTCTCATCTCTTTTCTCAAAGCAGCTTCGCCCTCAGTTTTTTCAATCTCAAGTAATGAAAACTCCATTTACTCTGGTGTAAACCTTAGAATCATCCTTCACTTATTTGTTTCTCTCATCTCACATCTAGTCTGAAAATTATTTATGACTTTAAAAATCCAAATTCATACTACTTCTCACTTATATCACTTCACATGTCTGTATGAGCCAGCATTATCTTTTCCCTGGATTATGGCAATAAGTTTCAGACTTTCATTCTTCTCTCAACAATAGTCAATCTTCAACAGAAAAGAAACAGATCAATTATTTTCATCTATGAGATCATGTACATTCTCTGCTTAAAACACTCCAGCAGCTCCTCATCTCACTTGGAGAAAAATTTGGAGTCCTTAGAATGGCCTCCACACCTGTTAAAACCTGGTAACCTGTTACCTTGCTGAGTTCATTTCCAACAGTTCTCTCTGCTCATTATATTACTACCCTATTGATCTTTTCTCTATTTACCAAACATTCCAGACCAGCAGCTGCCTCAGGGCCTTTGTGTTTACTGGTCCCTCTGCCTAGATTACTTATACCATAGATACGTATATCCATTCTTTGCTCAAATGTTAGTTTCTCATCAAGACCTTTCTGAACCACCCTATTTAAAACTGGACTTTGTCCACCTGCAAGGCACCTCCAACCTCTTGCTTTTTTTAAAAAAATCTTTCTCCATAGCATTCATTACTATATTATTCTTTTAATGTATAAATCTTCTTTTTGCTGTGTTTTTTACACCTCACTAAAATGTAGGTTTCCTCAAAGAAAGCATTTTGTCTGTTTTACTCATTGCTGTATCTCCAGTACTCAGAACAATACTTTACAAATAGAGGCTCAATAAAAATGTGTTAAATTAACGAATGAATAAAAGGAGAAAGTAGTGTGACTAGCTCTTGGATCACATAGCTGCCTCATTTGAATTTCAGGTAGCATCAAGATTTCAAGATGATCGGTTTCCTAGACCATTGCTATAGTTTGAATGTGTCTCCCAAAATTCATGTGTGGGGAACTTAATTCTGAATGCCACAGTGTTAGGAGATAGGGACTTTTTGGAGTGGCGGAGGGGAGTGTTTACATCATGAGGGCCCCACCATAATGAATGAGTTAATGCCATTATAAAAAGGTTTTATGAGGGAGTGCAGTCCCCTTGCCCTTCCATCTTCTACCACGTAAGCACATTGCAAGAAGACCCAATGCCGGCAACTTGAACTTGCACTTTCTAGCCTCCAGAACGGTAAGAAATAAATTTCTGTTCTTTATAAATTACCCAGTTTCAGATATTCTGTTATAGCAGCATGAATGGTATCAGACCACCATCAATTAGGATGCAGGAAGAAAATGCGGGGCAGATTTCAATGTATCATCATACTAGAACCCATTTGCCTTTTTCGTTCTTTTTCACCTGGTGATGTACCATGCTCCATTCCCTCTCCACCCACCCCGCTGCCATAGGCTCGTATGCACAAACTAAGAGAAAGGTAGTTGGTACAACCGTTGAAGTGGTACGGGAGTCCTGCCACTGGCCTATATTGCTTTCTTGTGCCTTCTAGACTTGCTTGTGCCTGATATCAGTGGTACCACTTCCATCTTATGAGGATTTCTGTTGAGCCCTCTGAACCTTATGCCTTGATGGGTCTGGTAAGCCACCCTCTGATGGGATTCATGTCACATGGCCAGTTGCTGTGTCATATCTATACTTTGTCTCTAATAGGGTTCAGTAGGATGCAAGGGAGCTGTTTTAAGATGGTCTAGAGTTCTCTGCAGTAGATCAAATGGCCTTGCTACAAATATGGACCTAGGTTTCTCCTAATAGGATTTGCCATAAACTCTACATAACATACATTCTTAGCACAGATACTTCTAATACCATAAGGCCTGCTAAGTCTAATGCCCTAAGTGTCAGAGCTGCTTGTGCCATATCTTATATTTTTGCAGATCTCTTTCCTGCTCTGGACTCATTCAAAGTTGGAATGTTTTAAGCAGAGAATGTACATGATCTCCCAGATGAAAATAACTGATGTTTTCTTCTGGGGACATGACCTTTCCATCAGTCAATATATTCTAGATTTGGGAATGGTTCCGGGCAGGATATTGGGTGAAAGATTATAAATTTTTATTGGGATATCTATCATCAGCCTCTTGATCATCTGTCTTTGATTTCTTTTCACTGTACAATTGGAATGATACCCTCATGGGAAGCCCATCTATCTTGGGACTATTCTATTCTATTCACCAACTTCATTGTAGTTTGCAGGTCAGCCTCTTTGACTACCACTTTAACCTTACTCCTTATTATGAGAATTGTATCCTCCTCACTTTTGTAATTTAAGTGGAACCACCTGGCTTCTAAGAGCTAGGGATCCTCTCATCCTCATTGTTATCAGGGAGCCCAGTTCTTTAAAAGAATCTTTTAGTGCCCTGGTCTACCAAGGACAGCTGTCACTGAGCTTAAAGCAGCTTTCAGTAGCACGTTCTTATCACTTTGGTAAATGGATTGTCCTCAGGCCCTTCCACGGGGCATTATTGACTTGCGCCTTTTCTGGGTTTATGTAGTATATCCAGCCTAGCAGGCCTTTTGATCACCCCCTCCACCATCTGTCACATTTCTACTTCATTAGGTACTAGCTACTGCTTTGTCCAAGCTACCAAGAGCCATCCTAGCAGTGAATTAGTACTGTCTCCTGGGGTTCTTGATGGTGTGTAAATCCTGTATCACAGGACAGTGCCCACATATTTGATAAACTCATCCTATTCCAGCTTCTTATTTTGTTCCCTTTAATGTAGCATCTTTGGGATGCTATCTTGTCTAAACTTCCCAGGCTCCTGCTGGCACATGCTGGTGAATTACTGCAGCTTCCTTGATATATAGTCCTCAACTTCTCCTGGCAGACCCAGACCTTTCCCAGCTGTATTGTGTTGTTAACTTTTCCCATGATCTGGTGGTCAGGAGGGAAAGCAGGTAGATCATGATGTGTGCCATTTTGCCTAGCAGAAGCTTGAGCATCTTCTTCAAACAAAAATGGAGTGATAAATCCAGCATTTAAGAGAGAGAAGTCAGCCATTTATGAATGGCTAAAGGGCTCAGGGGAAACGGAAGGAACCTAAAGATTCAATAATTTTCAATGCATCAGTCAATATGCTCCCATCCAAGTCCTAATGTCCTACTCCTTCCCGATCAGGACACTGCTCTAACTATAGCAGATGTACTGGCATTGAAAATTCAGTCTTCTGTGCAGTTTTGCCTCTGTGAGGTCCTCAACGTTTTTTGTTCTCTGTCTGTAGGAGATGAGTGTCTCTTTTTATATTGACACTCATCAATATAGGGGCATTTATATTGACACTCATCAATTTGAGGGCACCAAATTTTCACACATCAAATATCACACATGTTGGTGATATTTCAGCCCTAGGCTTTCATTTTCATCTCAATTCTTCATGCGTGGGAGCTTTAACAATTTCTCATAATTGCATAACCAGAGATAGGATTCTTACTTTGAAGCTAGGTGATCCTTAAGTTGCATTTAATAGCTGTTTTACTAGAACCACTTTGACTGAGACTGTCTCTGGTTGGCTTCCTCAGGAGACAAACTCCAAGATGTTGAGATTTGCATGCAAGAAGTTAATTGAAGAATGTGTTAAGCAACAACATCTCTGATGAGTGAGAGTTGCAGAATAGGGAGTAAGGGAGAAGTCAAATCGTGATGCAGCTGCAGGAGAGGCCTTGGTTGACCCTATGGTGCAATATGGAGCTGTTCTGCTCTTTACAGTTGTCCTAATTGAGTCAAGACCCTTCTTACCTCAGCACCATCAGTTATTGGATGCAGATGTCCCCCTGAGAGTGGGATGTATAATCTTCAATTAGGTCGCTTCTTTTAACCTAGAACAATTCCTGGAGAGAAACTCAGTTTTGAACTATCAACAGTCTACACTTCTTGCAGCCCCAGGAATGAGTGCCTCGGTCTTGAAGGAGTATTTAAGCAGTAAACCACAAAGTCTGCCTCAGTTCCCAATAGAACCTTTTTCTTTTTCTTTTTCTTTTCTTTTTTTTTTTTTTTTTTGAGACGGAGTTTCACTCTTGTTGCCCAGGCTGGAGTGCAATGGCGTGATCTCGGCTCAATGCAACCTCCACCTACTGGGTTCAGGCAATTCTCCTGCCTCAGCCTCCTGAGTAGCTGGGATTACAGGCACATGCCACCATGCCCAGCTAATTTTTTTATTTTTAGTAGAGACGGGGTTTCACCATGTTGACCGGGATGGTCTTGATCTCTTGACCTCGTGATCCACCCACCTTGACCTCCCAAAGTGCTGGGATTACAGGCTTGAGCCACCGTGCCCAGTGAGACTTTTTCAATTAATGAGTGAATAGTCCTTTTGGGGTTATAGTTGATTCCTTTGCATTCTTTATAGCAATTGGCATATCACCTTTAATATCATAATTACTTGATCAATATGCATTGAATGAATAAATGAAAGAATGAATTTTAGGATTATTATCCATTATTATCCATCAGTAGCCATATTAATCCTTTTAGTTAATACGCAGGAGGTTTTAACTATAATCCTCCTGCATTGCAATTTTCCAAAATGCTATACCGTTTGCAATGGAGGATGATGTGGATTTACCATTTGTGTAAAATAATGACTGAAAAAAGTCACTTTGAAATGTGGTGGTGTGAGTGGACATTGGTTGAACCCAATTTAATTGCTCTTCTGCTCTTTAGTCATGATGTCAGGCCATGAGTGCCTGGTTGATGGCAATTCATTGGCTTGTACTGTCTCAGATAGAAGCTGAGTCTTGTGTGCTGCGGTAATGCCTAACAGCTTTATTCTGAATACTTAAGAGTATACCAGAAATGCTTTAAAATTCTTTCTTGGAAACAGATTGTTGGTAACTTCTTTATTTCCCCTCTAAATACATAGTTTGTCACCACATGCTTTAATTCTTCATTAAACAATGTCAACATTCCACTTGGTAGAAATAATTGAACCCTCTCCTTAGGTGCAATTATCCTGATGAAGGTAATTAGTCAACACAGCTACTTAAGAAGGAGCCCTGCATTTGGAAGGGATTCAACTTATATGTACCATGTGCTAGAAATTTAGCTTGGCACTAGATTCAACTTGGCTATATGTACAGCCTCACTGAGGGCTCCTTGGTTATTTTGTTGGTTTTCTTTTATTTCTATAAAGGTGATGCCTCAGGAACATCTATCACAAAGAACACAGCACAAATTAATCCCAAAGCATACATGCTATGTAGACAAAAGTTATGTGTACATATTATTTTTTTAAATAATGAAAACACACATAAGAAATTAGAATTCTAATTTTGCTTTATTCTCTCCTGCCTGTTTGCCATCTTATTAAATCTTCAGATAATGTTGTACATCCACATAAATCTCTCCTATGCCATCAACATTTGAAGTTTGGATTTCACTAAACAAATACACAGTGAAGCAACTCTTTATTGGTTTGAGATCTGAAACAGTTTGTGAGGATGAACACTTCCCTTCAAATATTAAACTTTTTAAATGATCCCCAGACCATTCTCTTTCTGGGTAAAGAGGTAAATAAATTAATTCAAAGGCCTTTAAATCTCCATTGCTAAATTTTCTGGGGTGATGGAAATGCTCTGTATCTTGATAGGAATTGGGTCAAACAGGTGTTTGCAATTGTCAAGATTCAGCTAATGATCACTTTTACATCAAAGAAAAAGACTCAAGACACATATTGAACGCTAATGATATGTATTCTGAGGTATTTATGGAGAAATACCGATGTCTGCAATTTAATTTGAAATACGTCAAAAAATAAGATGGGTTGATAGATGAATAGAAGGATGGATAGATGGAGAATTATGGGATAAAGCAAGTAGAGTGAAATATTTATGGCAGAATCTAGGTCATAGATATAGGGGTGTTCCATGTAAAATCATTTAAACTTTTCGTAATAAAACATTAAGCCGGGCACGGTGGCTCACGCCTGTAATCCCAGCACTTTGGGAGGCCGAGGCGGGTGGATCACGAGGTCAAGAGATCAAGACCATCCTGGTCAACATGGTGAAACCCCGTCTCTACTAAAAATACAAAAAATCAGCTGAGCATGGTGGCACATGCCTGTAATCCCAGCTACTCAGGAGGCTGAGGCAGGAGAATTGCCTGGACCCAGAAGGCAGAGGTTGTGGTGAGCTGAGATCACGCCATTGCACTCCAGCCTGGGTAACAAGAGTGAAACTCCGTCTCAAAAAAAAAAAAATTGAAAAAAAATTTTAAAAAAATTGCCACTGGCACGCCTCCTGTGGTGCCATTGAGGCAAACTTTCATCAAAATGGGCAGCAAGTACATTTATCCAATGTTTATTTGGTACCTCTCCTGGCAATGCTTGGTGCTGAGAATGATATTTTGCTTAGAGTCCATACTCAATCTTGCCCTACTCTAAACTTCACTGCGCTAGTAGAGCAGCTTTATCCTTTCCCTGATTCTGATTTCAGCAGGAAGAATTTAAGCAAGTGTATCCCAATGCTCTCAGATTCATTGGTTGATTGATTGACTCAACCATATATCCTTCCATTCATTCATCCTCCACCCATTTATCCAACTTCCCTCCATCCATCCATCCATCTGTCTGCATCTACTCTATTTATTTCTTTGGTGCAAGAAATTTTAAAGGTTACCAAAACAGAATTCTGCATTAAAAAAAAAAACCTTATGGTGTCACAGGGATGTTAACATTAAGTCACTATTACTGAAAGTTCTACTCTGACCTTGTTTATTCATTCTGTCAGACAAAATTATCTCAAAACCAAGGATGTGATATAAGATATATGAAAATATTCTTGTCTGCATCTGGAACACTTCAAAAGTGGTGCTTTTGATTTTCGTGGCTATTTCCAAACCCACAAAATATTCTAGTCATGAATAATAAAAACCAAAGCTTTCCTGTGGGAAACTTTGGAGGAAATCTAACAAAACCTTTCCCAATTGGAGCGAACCATTATATACTAGTTAAAAGCATTTTGGTAGCATATAAAACCAAACTAAAGCCTCTGAAAATCATGAGACCAAATCAAATGTTAAGTTTAGAATAGTCCCAACTGAATGCATCTCACCCAGGTCCTGCCAAGGGAGTTACTGCTCCCTCCAGGGCTGTCTCCTTTTTTATTGGTTTTAATTAAGTTTTACAGAATAAATTAGTTCACCATATTTGGATAACATTTGCACATACAGATAAAAAGTTCTTTTTTTTCAAATAAGTACTTTGCTGCTGAAATAGCAATCTATATGATTCAACTACTATTGAAACTCTAGTCAATCAAATGGTCCAATGTAATGGGAGGGAGAGAAGATGAATAAGAGAGTCAAAGAGAAAAAAGCAGAGCGGAGGAAATGGAAAGGAATGGAATACAGAAGAGGCAAGAAGAGAACAGAGAAAAACCAGGGAAAGTAGGTGAAGCCATAGGGCTGTAAATAAGTTGGCATCCTTAGTAACAGACAAATGTAGAAAACTTGCTGGTAGATATCAAACAAGTCTCTAATTCTGTTTGCCACCCTGAAGTCAATAAACTACTAGTTGAAAGTCTTCCTATCTTATTTTTTTGCTGTTAGAAGCAAGAGTGCAAGGTACTCTGTAATCTTAAGAACCAACAATCCAGATTCCTAACTCTTGGCCCTTCTATATCATCTAGAATAGAAAAAAGATTTCTTGGCCTGGCAGGGTGACTAACGCCTGTAATCTCAGCACTTTGGGAAGCTGAGGTGGGCAAATCACAAGGTCAGGAGGTCAAGACCAGCCTGGCCAATGTGGTGAAAACCTGTCTCTAATAAAAATACAAAAATTAACTAGGTGTGGTGGTGGGCGCCTGTTGTCCCAGCTACTCAGGAGGCTGAGGCAGGAGAATTGCTTGAACCTGGGAGGTGGAGGTTGCTGTGAGCCGAGATTGCACCCCTGCACTCCAGCCTGGGCAACAGAGCGAGACTCTGTCTTAAAACAAAGAAAAGAAAAGAAAAAAAGAAAGAAAAAATATTTCTTTCACCTGTTCCAGCTTTGGTATTAAAACTTTTGGATATTTTTCTTTACCTGCCTTTGCCTCAACTCAGGCATATAATAAAAACAAAACAAAACAAAAAACAAAAACAAACAAACAAAAAACTTCGTTGCACCAAAGATAAAACTGGACACTTACAGCAGCAGGACCTTCCACACAATGATGCTCATCTTTCTGTTTCTTATTTTTTGTCTTCAAGTCTTCAAAACTGGAGTGACTATGACTGTAGTTTTAAAATGATTTGGTTGATTATACATACACATTTCTGATGGCATCACAGGATTTTAATGTTGGGAGCTAATTAAGTTACATAGTGCATTTTGGGTGTTGAAGATGAAGAGGGTATTGCAATTTTATTCCTGGCTGTAAACTCAGAGATAGAGATAAATGCACAGGAAATTTTTTAGTGAACGTTCATGTGATTGACACCTGTGTAATAAAAGAGAAGGAAGCAAGATTGGTCATAGGGAGAAGTCAGACTGTGGTGAGGTCTCAATGAATGTCTTAGCCAACTCACAGAGCTCTGGAGCTGAGAGGACACTCCACATCGGTTCCTTGTTGGGACCAGGGCTCGGCCTTGATACTCCTTGCATTGACCGGTCATTGGATACTGGCTCTTCCATCAAGGCAGCATACTGTTTGGTGAAACAACTCTCTTTAGCAGGGGCACTTTCTGAATAGGGCTGACAACTGAGGTCACCAGAAGCACTCACAGCAAACGCAGGTATAAATCCTGCTTACCTAAAGGGAGATTTTTCTGGCACACTACAGCATTCACTACAGGGGGTATTTTTTAATGTTTATATCCCCTGGTGTGTGGCATCCATAATTCCACCTGGTTCTTGAGCCACGTCATAGACATACAGTTAGCCAAGGCTATTCCATTTCAGTATTTTTTTGGTTTTAGTTTGGTTCTCTGAGCAACTATAGCTGCAGCTTCAATTTTCCTAGTAGCTTATCCTTCAACTTTGGTTTGAAATTGAGAAAGGCCAATGTGTCTCCTTGGAGAAATTCCACCTGCTCTGATTTCTAGACCAGGAAGGAGCAAGCTATGACCCATCAATGAGCAATGTGAAGGTTCTGGATTGGTTTCCACTAATTTTTCTGATCTGTTTGCTAGTGCAGTAATGGATGAGGGTTACTTTTCAGTTTCCTGCTCATAAAGAATGTTAATATGAGTTTCAATTCAATCCACTGGTGGATCTATATATTTTCCTTAGAGAGCTTAAGAAAGGCTCACTAAATAATATTCTTTTCCACCCATCAATCTGTGTTAGGAAGATGTATGACTGGTATCTAAGGCACTGTCAGTGTGTTATTTTCCATGTTCCTCTCACATGTCAAATATAAAAATACAGCCTGTCAGTGTACGTGTGATATGGAGCATTGTTCACAGAGAGTGTGAAAAATCCTGCAGAGCTCCCTGATTCATCATTTCAACAACCTAATCATTTCATAGCCCCATCTAAACAAAACAGTTAAGGGCATTCCAACTGAGAGGGTACTGAATCAGAGTCGATTCAGACAGGAAGGAAAAATCCTAAAGAAAAAAAGATGTTCTAGAGAAAATAAGAGCAGCCTTGTTTCCGTCCCCAATTTCATAGTTACTGATCTTTTCCCAAAGGTTGTTTATCAGTTAATTATTCTCCACCGCACCCTGCACCCTGACATTTTGCCGAAGTGGCCGGGAGGCCTCGTTAAATCAGAATTTCCACTTTCGGCTCACCTGTCACAGCTAAAGGCTCCCTCAAATGCATTGACATCGATTAAAATTTAATGATTGAATAGTAGAAATATTGGCTCAGCATATATTTCCTTTTTTTCCCTTGAATTAAAAAAAAAGAGCTTTTAGAATGGATTCTATTTGATATACACCCAGTTCTAAATTTTTACAATGAGAAATTTATGTTTCCCTAGAAAAGGAAAATGACAGTATGAGTTCCAGGAAAAAGGCTTGAGTGCAATGGGAAGAGCTAACATTTAATGAACACCTGGTCTGTGCTAAGTACTGTATGAAGTAGTTTCCATGGTTCATCTCTAATACAGCACCACTGCAAGGTAGATATCATTATTTTTATTTTACAAATGAGGAAACAGGCTCAGAGAAGTTAGTGAACTTGCCTGAGGTCCTCTATTCAAAGGCGCAGTCAATGTTTAGATCGTGAGTTGTTCGGTTACACCTTTGATACTCTTTACAAACAATCATTGCCCCTCTGGGAGCTAAGAAACATGAGGCCCATTAAGTCAATGCCCTAAGGATTTGGCTCCAGCAATCATTTTGTGTCTCTCTATGCCTCAGTTTTCCTATCTGCTAAATGGGCTAAAGCTAGATCTTGAGTTCTGGTTTGGGCTCTTTTAGGAAAATTTCATTCCAGGGTAAAGTAGTAAAGTTTATAAAAATGCCAGGAAAAATTACAATATAAACAGGATACATTTTCAGGGAGCTCTATTGTCATAACCACGGCAGTGCAGAAGCAGTGTGCAAAAGGGGGAGAGTGAGCTTTGGATTCCAACAGACCTCGATGAAGTTCTGCTTCTGTTACCCATTAGTGCAGTCAACTGGGGCATGTTTTGTAACCTCTTCAAGGCTGTCTTTCCTCACCAATGAAATAGGGATAATAATTATTTCTTCTCATTATTTATGTGAAACATAGAAAAGAGAAAGTATTTAAGGGGCCTAAAATCATGTTTGGCATATAGAAGGTGCCTGTGAAATCACAGATTGGTGTTATTGTTAATATTAATATTAAAAAAGACATATCCATTATATCAACTTCTTTTTTATTTCCAACTTTAAGTTCAGAGATACTTGTGCATGCTGTGCAGCTTGCATAAGGTAAACGTGTGTCTTGAGGGTTAGTTGTACAGATTATTTTGTCACCCAGGTATTAACTTAGTATTCATTATTTTTCCTGCTACTCTCTGTCCTCCCACCCACCCCAACTCTCCAATACACCCCAGTGTGTGTTGTTTCCACCATGTCTCCACGTGCTCGCATCATTTGGCTCCCACTTGTAAGTGAGAACATACAATATTTGGTTTTCTGTTCTTGTTTTAGTTTGCAAACGATAATGACCTCCACCTCCATCCATGTCCCCACAAAGGACGTGATCTCATTTCTTTTTATGGATACATAGTATTCCATGGTATATGTACCACACTTTCTTTATCCAATCTGTCACTGATGGGCATTTACATTGATTCCATGTCCTCACTATTGTGAATAGCGCTTCAATGAACATATGCATGCATATATGTTTATAATAGAATGATTTCAATTTATATTCCTTTGGATTTATAGCCAGTAATGAGATTGCTGTGTTGAATGGTATTTCTGCCACTAGGTCTTTGAGGAATCACTATTCTGTCTTCCAAAATGGTTGAACTAATTTGCCCTCCTGCTAACGGTGTAAAAGCATTCCTTTTCTTCAACAATCTTGCCAGTATCTGTAGTTTTTTTGGACTTTTTAGCAACCGCCATTCTGACTGGTGTGAGATGGTATCTCACTGTGATTGTGATTCACATTTCTCTAATAATAAATGACGAGTTTTTTTTTGTTTGCTGGCTTCATGTATGTCTTCTTTTGAGAAGTGCCTGTTCTTCTCCTTTGCATACTTTTTAATTTTTTTTTCTTGTAAATGTGTTTGAATTCCTTATAGATGCTGGATATTAGACTTTTTTCAGTTGGATAGTTAGTAAAAAAATATCCCCCATTCTGTAGCTTGTCTATTACTTTGTTGATAGTTTCTTCTGCTGTGCAGAAGCTCTTTAATTTAATTAGATCCCATTTGTTCATTTTTGCTTTTGTTGCAATTGCTTTGGGCAACTCCATCATGAAATCTTTGCATGCCCTTGTCTTGAATGTATTACCTAGGTTTTCTTCCAGGGTGTTTATAGTTTTGGGTCTTACAGTTAAGTCTTTAATCCATCTCAAGTTGATTTTTGTATATAGTGTAAGGAAGAAGTCCCGTTTCTATTGTCTGCATATGGCTAGCCAGTTCTCCCAGCACCAGTTATTAAATAGGATCTCCTTTCCCCTTTGCTTTTGTCAGTTTTGTCAAAGATCAGATGGTTGTAGGTGTGCAGTCTTATTTCTGAGTTCTCTATTCTGTTCCATTGGTCTATATGTCTCTTCTTGCACCAGGACAATGCTGTTTTGGTTACTGTAGCCCTGTAGCATAGTTTGAAGTTGGGTAGCATGATGCCTGCAGCTTTGTTTGTTTGTTTTCCTTAGAATTGCCTTAGATATTCAGGCTCTATTTTTGCTTCCATATGAATTTTTTAAAAAGTTTTTTCTAATTCTGTGAAGAATGTCACTGGTAGTTTAATGGGAATAGCATTGAATCTACAAATTACTTTGGGCAGTATGGCCATTTGCATGATATTAATTCTTCCTGTTCATAAATGTGGAATGTTTTATCTTTTTTCATTTGGTTTCATAATCTCTGGGTTTTTATTTATTTTTTTATTTTTTTATTTTTTTTTTAGCAGTGCTTTGTAGTTCTCGTTAAAGAAGCTCCTCATTTCCCTTGTTAGCTGTATTCCTAGGTATTTTATTCTTTTTGTGGCAGTTGTGAATGAAGGTTCATTTGTGATTTGGCTGTCAGCTTGCCTGTTGATATATAGGAATGCTAGCAATTTTTGTACATTGATTTTGCATCCTAAGACTTTGCTAAAATTGTTTATCAGCTAAGAAGCTTTTTTGGGGACAAGATGATGGGGTTTTCTAGGTATAGGATCATGTCATCTCCAAAAACAGGTAGTTTGTTTGACTTTCTCTCTTCCTATTTGAATATCCTTTATTTCTTTCTCTTGCTTAATTGCCCCAGACAGAACTTCTAATAGTATGTAGAATACGAGTGGTGAGAAAAGGTAACTTTGTCTTGTGCAGGTTCTCTAGTTATTTTAGTTGTAATATTAGTTGTTAATCTGAGATCTTTCTAGCTTTTTATTTTGGTATTTAATGCTATGGATTTCCCTCTTCATACTGCTCTAGCTGCAACTCAGGGATTCAGGAACGTTGTTTCTCTGTTCTCCTTAGTTTCCAAGAACGTCATGATTTCTGCCCTGATTTCATTATTTACACAAATGTCATTCAGGAGCAGGTTATTCAATTTCCACATAGTTATATGACTTTGAATGAATTTTAAATCTTGAGTTCTAATTTGATTGTGCTGTGGTCTGAGAGACTGTTATAATTTCAGTTCTCTCTCTCTCTCTCTTTTTTTTTTATGCTAAGAAGTGTTTTTCTTCTGATTATGTGATCAGTTTTAGAGTAAATGCCATGTGGTGAAAAGAATGTATACTCTATTGTTTTTGGGTGGAGAGTTCTGCAGATATCTATCAAGTCCACCTGATCCAGAGCTGAGTTCAGGTTCTATATATCTTTGTTAATTTTCTGTCTCAATGGGCTAATATTGTCAGTGGGGTGTCAAAGTCTCCCACTATTATTGTGTGGGAGTCTAAGTCTCTTTGAAGGTTTTTAAGAACTTGCTTTATGAATCTGGGTGCTTCTGTGTTGGATACATACATATTTAGGATAGTTCGTTCTTTTTGTTGAATTGAACACTTTACCATTATGTAATGCCCTTCTTTGTCTTTTTTGATGTTTGTGGGTTTAAAGTCTGTTTTGTCAGAAACTAGCATTGCAATCCTTGCTTTTGTTCTGTTTTTGTTTTACTTAGTAAATTGTCCTCCATCTTTTTATTTTGAGCCTATGTGTGTCTTTGCATGTGAGATGGGTATCTTGAAGACAGCAAACTGATGGGTCTTGGTTCTTCATCCAGTTTGCCATTCTGTGCATTTTAATTGGGGCATTTAGCCCATTTACATTTATGGTTAGTATTGTTATGTGTAGATTTGATTCTGTCATCACGAGGCTAGCTGATTATTTTGCAGACTTCTTTATGTGATTGCTTTGTAGTCTCACTAGTCTGTGTAATTCAGTTTGTTTTTCTAGTGGCTGATAATAGTTTTTCCTTTCCACATTTAGTAGTTTCTTCAGGAGCTCTTGTAAGGCACTTCTAGTGGTGATGAATTCCCTCAGCATTTGCTTGTCTGAAAAGGATCTTATTTCTCCTTCACTTATGAAGCTTAGTTTGGCTGAATATGAAATTCTGAGTTGGAAATTATTTTCTTTATTGATGTTGAATATGGCACCCAATCTCTTCTGGCTAGTAAGGTTTCTGTTCAGAGGTCCACTATTAATTTGATGGGCTTCCTTTGTAGGTGACCTGGGCTTCCTCTCTGGCTGCCCTTAACATTTTTTCTTTCATTTTAACCTTGGAACATTTTTTCTTTCATTTTAACCTTGGAAAATCTGATGAATATGTGTCCTGGGGATGATCTTCTTGTGTAGTATCTTACTGGGGTTCTCTGCATTTCCTGAATTTGAATGTTGGCCTATCTTGTTATGCTGGGGAAATTCTCCTGGATGATGCCCTGAAGTATGTTTTCTAAATTGGTTCTATTCTTCCAGTCTCTTCCAGGTACACCAATCAGTCATAGATTTGCTCTCTTTACATAATCCCATTTTTTCCAGAGGTTTTGCTCATTCCTTTTTCTTTAATTTCTTTTTGTCTCTTTCTCTATTCTTCTCTGTCTGTCTTATTTCAGAAAGATAGTCTTCAACCTCTGAGATTCTTTTCTCTGTTTGGTCTACTCTGTTATTAATACTTGTGATTGCATTGTGAAGTTCAGCATGTTTTTTAGCTCTATCAGGTTGGATATATTCCTCTCTAAACTGGCTATTTTGGCTGTCAACTCCTGCATTGTTTTATCATGATTCTTACATTCTTTGCATTGGCTTACAATCTGCTCCTTTAGTTCAGCAAAATTCATTTTTATCCACATTCTGAAGCCTACTTCTGACATTTCAGCCATCTCAGCCTCAGCCCAGTTCTGAGCCTTTGCTGGAGAGGTGTTGGAGTTATTTGGAGGCAAAAGGAAACTTTGTCTTTTGAATTTTCAGCATTTTTGTATTGATTATTGCTCATCTTTGTGGGCTTGTCTACCTTTGATCTTTGAGGTTGCTGACTGTGATGGTTAATATCGAGTGTCAACTTGATTGTATTGAAGGATGTACGTATTGTTCCTGCGTCTGTCTGTGAGGGCATTGCAAAAGGAGATTAACATTTGAGTTAATGAACTGAGAGACACAGACACATCCTCATTCTGGGTGGGCACCATCTAATCAGCAGTCAGCACAGCCAACAAAAAACCGGGCAGAGGAACATGGAAGGACTAGACTAGGTGAGTCTTCTGGCCTCCGTCTTTCTCCCGTGCTGGATGCTTCCTGCCTTCAAACATCAGACTCCAAGTTCTTCAGCTTTTGGACTCTTGGACTTACACCAGTGGCTTGCCAGGGGCTCTCAGGCCTTCAGCCACAAACTGAAGGCTGAACTGTTGACTTCCCTGTTTTTGAGGTTTTGGGAGTCAGACTGGCTTCCTGGCACCTCAGCTTGCAGATGGCCTATTGTGGCACTTTACCTTGTGATCATGTGAGTCAATACTCTTTAATCAACTCCCTTTCATATATACATCTATCCTATTGGCCCCATCTCTGTAGAAAATCATGACTAATACACTGAACTTTGGATGGTGTTTTTCTGTTTTTTTGTTTTGTTTTGTTTTGTTTTTTTAATTGTAGTTTCTGTTGTTTTCTGTTTGTTGGCTCTTCTTTTAACAGTCTGGCCACTCCTCTAAAGGGCTATTGCAGTTTGCTGGGGTTCTGCTCCACATCCTAGTTGCCTCATTTTTTTCTCCATACATGGAGGTATTAACAGTGAAGTCTGCAAAACAGCAAACATGGCAACCTGCCCCTTCCTCCATCACAGGAGGTTACTCACCTGTTGCTGGCCCATATGTGCCTGTAGGAGGTGGCTGGAGACCACAGTTAGGAGTTCTTACCCAGTCAGGAGGGACAGGATCAGGGACCTGCTTCAAGAAGCAGTCTGGTTCTGGTTGCTTTTTGGTAGAGCACTTGTGCTGTGTTGGGGATTCCTTTGACCCCCAGTCAGTTCAAGCTCTCCCAGGCCCACAGGCTGGACTGGCTGAGATACTGAACAGCCAAGGCGATGGCCTGCCCCACCTCCTGGGCACTTCGTCCCAGGGAGAAATGTGAACTCTGTCAGTTGCAGAACATGGGTTGGGGTGGCCAGAGGCCCTGACTAGGAAGATCTGCTCTGTGAGGAAGAATGGACTGAGGTCCCACTCAAAGAAGCAGTCTGGCCACACCTTGACAAAACACCCATGCTGTGCTGGGGAACCCCTCTGCTACTATCAACTTGGACTCTCCAAAGCCTACAGGCTGGAATGGCTGAGTTGTCCTGACAACCAAGGTGGTGGCCCACCCCAGCCCCAAGCACTTCATTCCAGGGAGAGATCAGAGCTCTATCCAGAGAATATGAGTGGGGATTGTTGGAGGCCCTACCTGGGAGGTGCCACTCAGTGAGGAGGAATGGATTGGGGTTCCTCCCTAAAGAAGCAGTCTGGCCACATTCTGGCAAAGCAGCTGTGCTGTGCTGAGGGGACCCTTCCTCATCCAGACTTTTTTGGACTCTCCACAGCCTGCAGGCTGGAATGGCTGAATCATCCAAAACAACCAAGGTGGCAACATGCCCCTCCTCCTGGGCACGCTGTCCCAGGGAGCAATCAGAGCTGTGTCTGAGGAATATGGGCAAGGGTGGCTGGGGGACTTGGCTGGAAGGTCCCACTCAATGAGGAGGAATGGACGGGGCACCCACTTAAGCATATATTAATTTTCATAAATGTACAAGTTCAATTTTATCATTTGTTGCTAAAGACAGACAGCTGTCAAGAAAACACCTATACTACATATGGAAGAAGACACCAACAGATCATTTCAGTGGTTTGATGTTCTAAGTGTAGTGATAGATTCAGGAATGGAAGGTTTCAATGAGCACAAATTGGCTGCATAGCTTGGCTCTGAGGGTCAGAAAAGTCCTCAAGAAAAACTAGATGTTTTGCCTTTTAAGACATGAAGAGGGGTTTCCAGAAGTTGTGGATTGCTAGCTCTCACAAAGTCTGTTCTTTCTTCTCTGGGGCTAGAGGTACAGATTTTCACATACTCTCCCAGTATAAAACAACATCACCCAGCCTCTCTTGTAGCTTGATGTGGCCAGTGCAACTGATTTATCATCAATATGTAATGTGTAAAAAATCTGCAGCCATTGATTAAATGAAATGGCTTATGCATTCACCTATGAATAGACATTTGGGTTGTTACACACATGACAAAACTACGCAAATTGCATACTTTAAATAGATGCAGTTTATTGTATGTAAAGTATAATTTGGTAAAGTATAAACAAAATAATAGAAAAAGAAAAGAGCTCACCCTTCAAGTGTTCTCTTCCTTCCTTCCTACGAGCTGAGCTACTAACGTAACAGTAACTCAGATTTGAACATTAAGTCAAGAACATCCTTGACTAGGAGAAGACAGAGGTGCGAAATAGCAGGAACCTGGATCACGATAAAATCATGGCACAGAAATACCATGGCAGCTTGAAATTCTTATCTTTGGACTGACAGATGAGTGTGAAATCAACATCTATCTTACTGAAGCCATTGTGTTTGGGGTCTCTTTGCCACAGAATAGTTTGTACATTAACTGTACCACATCAGGCAACAACACCTGTGTAATAACTTAGTCAGTATTTTTGAAAGGATGTCCCCAGTACTATCTGCATTAGAATTACCTGGGCTATACATTAAGAATACAGCATTAGGGCCAGGCACGGTGGCTCAAACCTGTAATCCCAGAACTTTGGGAGGCCAAGGCAGATGGATTACTTGAGGTCAGGAGTTTCAGGCCAAGCTGGCCAACATGGTGAAATCTCATCTCTACTGAACAAACAAACAAACAAAAGCAACATTAAAACAACTCTGTGGAAGAGAAGCAGGAATCTACATTTTAAATATGCTCTTGAGTGATGCCTGTGCAAACTGAAGACACAACTATCCTAGTTTATTAACTTTCTGCTTTTTCAGAACCTGTGGAAAAGTCAATAGATAAGCATCATCTTTTGATGCAATTAAAATAAAGTTATATATGAGAGGACATAAAAGTAAAGTCAGGAGCATTTATTCTGTAGTTAGAAATCTGCATCAGAATTGCAATTATACTCTTTTAGCTTTGCTACTCAAACTTTGATCCATGGATTGCAGCCCCAACATCATACTGGAGCTTTTAGAAATGCAGCAGCTCAGGCTCCAGTTCAGATTTACTGAACCAGAGTTTGCATTTTAAGACAATCCATACATGATTCAAAGGCATATTGATCTTTGAGAAGCCTTGTATTTTCATTGGGGTGAAGAAGTAAGTCTCTGAATCAGGCCTGACATTTATGTCAGTGGTGACCATGGTTAGGAATTCAATGGACAATCTTTAAAATAGCAACAGTTCTAGAAGTCAATGCTTTTTGTGACAGTGATTGTGCCAGATTTGTATATATTTAGATGTGATGGTCCCTATCCTTGCCATTAGTTAGGCCCATAGTGGATATTCTGAGATTCAAAATACCTGGTTCTCATCGCTGGGACCACCTCTATTTTATCATACATAAATTTAATCCCTTGTCTGACTAAACACCCAGCAGGTGACTTTCATGCTCTTTAGTAATCAGAATACTCTTGTACCTGTCTTTTCAATTAGACAGCTCTTAGTGCACCTTCTCATGGATATTAGGAATTGTCTTGCATATTGCCTGTAATTGTGACATGACACATAATCAAATGGGCATATCACAGAGTGTCAGTATATATTCCAGGTACAGTACATTAAAATTTTCAACCCAGGCAGAGTTATGAACCCTGTCTTTGAAATAAATGCTCGTGGGAGGCCATTTTGTCAGATCACTGGGTGGCAGGTCCTAATTGCTTTGATTCTATTCAGGAATTTGGTTTTCAAAATGAGACTGAAAGTTGCTTAAGGACAAATGTCCTCCCCCGCATTAATAGACTGATCTGGCAGGGACTGGCCTGGTTTGTCACTGGGGGTAAGGTTTGAGTGACTGGGGAAGGGTCATTGCAGTTCTCTCTTCCTTTTTTCTCATGGTTGGTGCTATTGGAGGATAAATTTAGAAAACTTATTTGGCACTGAGGTGAAAAATATCAACTTAATATAAATTAGTTTATTGTCAGGAATAATAACAATTTTCATAACTATTAACCACAATAACAACCTATCATTTATGAACATTTTCTTTTTTTTCTCTCTCTCTCTTTTTTTGAGACAGAGTATTGCTCTGTTGCCCAGGTTGGAGTGCAGTGGTACAGTCTCAGCTCACTGCAACCTCCACATTCTGGATTCAAGTGATATTCATGCCTCAGCCACCCAAGTAGCTGTGATTACAGGCATCCACCACCATGTCTGGCTAGTTTTTGTATTTTTAGTAGAGACAGGGTTTCATCATGTTGTCAAGGATGGTCTCGATCTCCTGACCTCAGGTGATCTGCCCACTTTGGTCTCTCAAAATGCTGGGATTACAGGCATGAGCCACTGTGCCTGGCCATTGAGCATTTTCTAAGAACTTTCAACATATCACCCTATTGAATTCTTCAAAAAAAAAATCATGATAAATAAAGAAATAAAGGCTCGGAAAAGTTAGGTCATTTGTTCAAGACAGCTTAGTAAGTTGACCAGTCAGTGTTTGGCTTTGGAATTGCCCGATTTTAAATCCTCTTCTTTTACCTGCTAAGTTCTGGCCTCTCCAAACAAGCCATCCAAAACCAGGCACACTAAGCTGATTACCAATTTTGATGTACAAAGCCAATGAAAATTCAGTGAGTCAAGTAAGATGTCAGAATAAATCAATACAAGATGCAAGATGGTGTGGGTAAAATCTGAAGGTGTAGGTTAATGTTCATGTGCAGTGAACATCCATAGGAGCTTGGGTTCCTGAGGTCCATTTCCACCTCTTTCCAGTACCTTAGTTTCTGTGGGGGATTGCTTTTTCCCCTTGGCATACTGTATGGTTGGGCCATAATCAAGAGCCCTGATGTCCCAGAGATAAAAAAACATAGGCATGTGATCTAAAGCCACTCACTCCCTAGTATTTGACTCTTGAACAAAATAATAAGCATGTAGTGCATGATCAAAGTTTCATCACCCTGGAGATGACATGACTGTTCCTGCTGTGGGTTCATTCCACTAGTTTCTGCAGTCCTTGATTCCCAGTTTCTAGTTTGTCATTTCTCCTGTCACTTTCAAACTTGGTCTCCAACTTACCAGTCAACTCTCTGAGCTTCCAGCATCCTTTCAATATATTTCCTCTTACTTAAATTAGCCCAAGTCAATTTCTGTTGATTGCACCAAAGAACCCTGATTGACACACTACAGTTGTATTTTATTGACTCCTGTGCCTTTAAGAGTAAATAGGTCAAGGGTATTTAAGGAGACCTACTGGAGACATAGAAGTGAGATTATATTTGCTCTTCTGTATCTTCCACAAATACTGAAAAACAATTACTAGAGTCTTATTGCTTTATCAGCAACAATAAAAATAAATTGATTTCTAGGAAGTGGGCAAGAATTTTTGAAAGGAGAGTATGGTGTGAAGCCAGCGAACTTCAGGTTGAACAGAAAATCTTCTTTACCTAGTATTCAATTGCACACTCTTTAATTTAGTACATATATACTTCAGATCTTCTAATGAACTAAGTTTCAATTTTAAAAACATCAAAATACATACTTAAAAGGCATTTCAGTGATCTGCAGCACCTAGCCATCAAAATAATCAAAATTGAATTTCTAACTATTGCTTAATACTCTGCGTTTTGTCTTCCAGTTGGATATTTGGACAAAAAGGTCAGTCCTTAGAATGATGAGTATAATCGGAGAGTCAGAATAGCATGCAGTGAGGCATAGGAGAAATTTACTTCTCAGCCAGCAGGATCATTGTAGATAAAAGCCTACAAGGTTCTGGGTTAAGACTAGGAACTATGCCTGTCAATGAGTATTTCGGCTGCGATATAAAAAGAAAAGTCAACTTGTATCCAAGCCCAGAAAAAAAGGGGACTGAAGGCAATACACTTACTTTATCTATTGGAGAGAGAAATCCATACAAGTCTTTCCTTGTTGAAGGAAAAGTAAATAGAAAAATAAAATTAAATATGAGAGAATATTAAACATAGTACACCACAAAGAAAGAGTGCATTAAACCAAGTACATATAAGAGGAACAAGCCTTGGAAAATGATTTGTTCTGGTAAACAAAAGAAAATTTTAGAAAAATGAGTCATTAGCAGTAGAATGCAATACAACCAGACCTTGTGACAAGCAGAAACTTATAACAAAACACTGGATAAGACGGGAAGGAAGACTCCTGAGTGAACAAAAACGACTTCAAGAACACCAAAAATGAAATAGCAGTATAGAAATGAATAGAAGCAAAGAACAGACTAGACACTGTAGAAAAGGGCATTGAACAAACTCTAGAACTCTAACAAAATGCAGAGGGAGGGGATAAAAAAGATAAAAATGATGAAGAAAGAGATGGCAGCTATATGAGGCAGAGGATGAGAAGAAATCTAATGACTTTACATGTTCAAGAGGAGAAAACCAGAGCAAGTGGAGATAAAGCGATAATCAAAGACATATGGTAAGTAAAAAGCAAATTGTCTGAGTCATACAAAAACTTAAGTATCCAGAACAGAAGGATTCACTGTATGCTAGAAAAAAAATCAAAGAAAAGAGAACCACATTTGAACATGACTGGCCAAAATGTTTGAATTAGAAGAATAAAAATAAATCCTACATTCTCCCAGGCAGAAAGAAAAATGTTGCCTACAAAGGCTGACCCTAACCTTTCTGTAATAGAAAATGCCAGAACTGGAGAAAAGTCTTCATTTTTGGGGGGAGAAAAGTTTGTAACCCAAGAATTTTAAAGTCATTCAGATTGTGTTTCCCACGTGACAGCAATAGGAAGACCTTCACCATTGTGAAAAGGCTCAGAAACAACTCACTGATGGGATCCTTTATTTAGAAATATTATGTAAAATATACCATGAACATCCAAGAGATGAAAATAATGAAGACAAAGAGAAATTCTTGGCACTGTGCTGAGTACGTCACACTTTGCATGTTAAACTCAATAATAAAACAAATTTTGTAATTCAAAGCCTAAAGGGGTTATGGAGATGGGGTTAGCCTTGCAGTTTCCTTGCATTCATTTACCTTTGCCACTTTTTCAGCACCAGATGTAACTCATGAGCTGTATCATTTACTCCACTGCCCTCCCTGTCAGATGAAAACCCTTGCAGTGTTCACATTACTCTTCTCTATAAATGTTTGTTAACAATGGATGACCCATGTACAATGTTGGGTCAGAAAGCCTGGAAAATGATGAAACAAAGAATTGCTTTTGTTCTACATAAAAGCAAAGTTGCAAAGAACTATATTCTGGCTGTTTTCAATGTCAATGAGCTTGACTAATGGTATTCTGTATTTCTCAAACACATGCTGAATAACTTCAATCATTGGGATTAATGTGGGACATATTATAAACAACCCAGTGAAACATTTTGTCACCATGTCCCTTTTCACAGCTGCTTCTTGCTTTAACTATGTAAAACAATTATAGTTACTAAACTTCCATGAGAAACATGCAGCTAAATATTATTAATATTAACTAGTGGGTGGTAAGTTTCAGGTGATTTCAGTTTTTCTTACAATTTGCTGTAGTTTCTCACAATCGAGCATATATTACTCTTATACTTAGGAAAAAATTAAATAAGAAACCACAATACTCAAAGGATCCAAACAGGCAACTCACAAGCTGAAAACTGACTGGCTAGTCAACACATAAAAAATACTCTGCCCCATTAATAATAAAAGAAATTTAGGGGAGCATCACAGGGCTTACCACGGTGCTGGCATGCCAAGTGGTCTTCAACTACACCTTTTCCTACAAGGAGCTCAAGCACGAGCGGTGACACAAGTACCACTGAAGAAGACAAGCTCTGCACTCTCCTCCATGACCTTCTTGGCTTGAGCCCCTCCATAAGGAACACAGTCTCAATTATTGCCGAATCTTTTCATATCATAATGGAATTAACCTCCAAATAAAAGATGACTGGTTAAAAAAAAAGAAAGAAAGAAATTTAATAGAAAACCACAATAATGTATCTTTTCATCCCCATCAGCATTGGCAATCATTTAAAAGTTTGGCTACACCTGTAAAGCTGAAGGTGGGGAGTCACAGGAACTCTCTTACCCAACTGATGAGAAGATACATTAGCACCACCACTTTAGGGCTGAATACTGCAATATCTAAGAGAGTTGACAATGTACACGTCTATAAGCTTGCAATTATAATTTTAGATAATTGCAGCATTGCTTATGTATTAGTCTGTTTTCACACTGCTATAAACAAATACCTAAGACTGGGTAATTTAGAAAGGGAAGAGGTTTAATCAACTCACAGTTCCTCATGGCTGGAGAAGCCTCAGGAAACATACAATCATGGCAGAGGGGAAAGCAGGCACATCTTCCATGGCAGGTGAGAGTGGGAAGTGCACACAAAGCAGGAACTGTCAAACACTTATAAAACCATCAGATCTCGTGAGAAGTCACTCACTATTATGAGAACAGCATGGGGGAAACCACCCCCCATGGTCCAATCACCTCCCACAAGGTTCCTCCCTCAACATCTGGGGATTACAATTCAAGGTGAGATTTGGATAAGGACACGAAGTCTAATCATATCAACTTAGGATGACAAAGTTAGATACAACATCCATAAGCAAAATAATCAATACAAAGTTTGTAGTATACTTTATAATGTGGTTACCATAACAAACATGAGCTACATATAACAATAAGGGAAAACCCCAAAAACATAATACTGAGAGAAGAAATGCAAGGTACAAAGGACTGTTTATTGCAGAATTCCAATCGTATAAGTTTAAATCATTAAAAACCAGCACCTCTGTCCCTATTTTATTTATGGATATAAACATATGTAGTAAAATTATAAAAGCATGCAAGGAAATGATCAATTCAAGATGGTGGTTATCTCAGGGGAAGGAAAGGACTTGGCTTTGGAGAAGGGTATCACAAAGAGTGTCAGTAGTTCTGCAATGCTGGTTTTTTTCCCTTGGAAAAACATAAACATCAAGGCATGTATGTGAATATTTTAATATCTGGGAAAGCTTATAGTAACTATAATTATATTTGCATGATATATGTCATAATAAAAAATGCATTTTATTTATAACATATTTTATAAATATAAAAATAAAGTCTGTGTTTATAATTTTAATGTGCTATATGATCACAAGAAGATAAAATATTTATGATATAAAGCTGGCAAGAAAATAAAAAAAGAAATCAAATACTGGTTTTATCTAAATGACGTATGCAATTTCTTTGCTTTCTTTTATTTTTTTGTATTTTCAAAATATTCATTATGAGATTACATTATTTTTATAATTGAAAACTTTTAAAAACTTTACAAAAGTGTGATTAAAAATGTAGGCTTGGGCCATATCAGATAGGGTCTTGAATGTCGTGTTAGGTTTTTAGCTTTATGATATAGACCATAATTTCCCAAACTATGTACTATGGAAAACTAGTGACTCTTGAGAGGTTTACTCATGTTACTGGGAAAAAGAGTTTCAGGGTCAATAAGGTTAAAAGTGGTGGATCTCATGTTCTCTGTTTGAAGAACAATAGATATTTATACATTAAAGGCTTCAAGAAGTTCTACAGTTGAAAAAACCCAAACATAACACAACAAAAACTTATTTACATTTGCTCAACTCTGTATTTCCCAAATACATACGATTACAGATCCTTTTACCAAAGAGTGTTTATTATCATGCAAGGGATATTACCTTCAGGAGACATGTTTTGTGAAATTTCATAGTTTGAAAAATCTCCAAAACATCATACAGGAAGTGACATGATGAAAGGAGAGATTTTGGAGTTTGAAAGTGGCAGTGTTGGGTAGGAGACCTTGGAGGTGTTGGAGGAAGGATTCAAAGAGGCTAAATGGGCAATAATTCCAGTAGCTAGTTAGTAGGTGATAAAGGCTTCAGCACATGACTGATGGGCTTAGTGAGCCATCACCAAATTATGCTTCTGGCACACAATAAACATTTATTTCTCATGTGTTACAGACCTGCTGGGATTCAGCTGGTTTGGCTCCTGCATAAAGGTTGAAGCAAAGTCTGTTTCACATGTCTCCTTATCCTTAAATAAGAGGTTACTCAAGACCTGTTTTTCCTATGGAAACATGCAAACCTGTTTCAAGTCTCATATCATATCAGTTAATGTCCTATTGGTCAAAGCAAATAGCATGGATGGCCAAACCCAAGTCAAGAGCTGCTGCACTTTCCTTACCATGAAGCTGAAGCAAGACAGGGCTAAGCTTAACATCAAACGGGTGGGGAAGTATATCCCTCCCAGGAAACTGGAAATAGGGGAGGATGTGAGTATTTGCTGAACAGCAATCTAATCTACAACCCTGTCTCTGTCTATAAAATGAAAAAAGCAGAACCACTTGCTAGATCATGGAACCATGCATATATTGAGTCCATCAGTGTGGATTCCATTTCTAAAAGGCACCAAGAACACTGTGAAATGATGGGGTTCAGCATGGCACAAATCTAAAGATGGTAGTATGAAACCTGGACCCTACTGTAGCTTCTCTTTTCTCCAGGTGTCATAATAAGTGAGTGAGCATGTAAAGTGCTTGGGAATTCCTGAAAAGAAAATTGCTAAGAAATTAAAATAGGATTGTAAGAGCTTAGCCCAAATCATTGTGCATGGCACAGATAACCAGGTGGGTAAGAAGCTCAACATTCACATTTTACACAGCTTTCTGTTAATTGATATTTAGTATTCAGAGACATGACACAGTCTAGAGTTCAGAGAATAATTTCAATCCTCGAGGGAAAAATAGGAATGATCTTGAATATTTTGAAATAATGTGATTAAAACATAGGATCAAACAACCTGTCACACTTTTAGATCCTTAACATTTTTATTCCCAAATGGTCTGGTGCCTGCTGCATTCTACATCTAATACTAATAAAGATTGTATTCTATGGATTGTTTCCAATTGACATGGCTATATATTAACTATGTCAAAGTGATATATAGGCAGCCCTTCCTACTTGGAATAACAATATTTTACTTTTTCTTTTAAAAAATAACAATAAAATATTTTTCAGATTTCTATTTACTGGCTGGAAAACTTTGAAAAGCACAAGGCTTGTGACCAGTCGTGCTGCAGAAGAATTGTAAAATGAAACAATGACTAGAAGAAAACAGAGAAGAGCCTGATCCATGGCAATTGTGAAAACGGCATTTGTTCATGGCCTTTGGTTCTCAGGAGTACTCTAGCCTTTCTTATTGTCAGTCTCAGTAACCTCATGGTCTTTATTCTGGCTCTGGAGGCAGGAAATCTGAAATTCATTTCCATCATGGCATAAGTGGCTGATAAGGACTCCTGCTTGAAACATGAAAGAGAAAATCTATAATGAGCACAGAATACCAGGAATGGTAGGAAGGGATGCATTTTAGAGGGTGAGGACTGTCTCAATGCTCATCACATCCTTTCAGGACAGTGCCATACATGTTCTACCTATAGAAATACATGCCCATATGAAGTTAGTAGTAGTGTGCCACACTAGCCTATAAAGAGCATTTAATATGTGCTACTAAAGAAAAAAAATAAAAAAACAAAACAAGAAAAGAAAGGGGGCCTGAGACAAGATATTCTAGATTTATGCTACATCTCTTCTATGGAGTATGATCCTATTATGTTTAATATTATAACTAAACATAAAAACAAAATTTGCAGGGTGATAGAGAGGTGAAGCTTTGGGAGATGAAGTGTCAAACAATCTTGATTAACACTTTGTATTTAATCTTATTCCTGTTGAGTCTCACCTGAGGAGTTAGCCATGGACAGAGATTCTCCTAGGCACCAGTAACCATGTCGCCTAAGTTGAATTGTTCATTGCTATCTATCTAACATTTAGTACTAGATTAATGACAATTATTGGTAATAATGATGATAATGATGATGATAAGTATCATTTGCACAAAACAATCTTAAGAGCTGTGATGGTTAATTTCATGTTCCAACTTGAAACATGAAGGAAGATACAGACTAAGGAAGTCACAGATAGCTGGTAACACATTATTTCCAGGGCTTTCTGTGAGAGTGCTTCTGGAAGATACTACCATTTGAATGAGTAGAGCTAGTAAAGAAGATTGGTCTCCACAACTTGAGTAGACATCGTCCCATCTGTTGATGGCCCAAACAGAACAAAATGTAGAGGAAGAGTGAATTTGCTCTCTTTGTTTGATTTGGGGCATCCGTTTTCTCCTGACCTTGGACATTGATATTTGTGGTTCTCTAACCTTCAGATTCAGAGCAGGGCATACACCATCAACCC
Organism: Saimiri boliviensis; assembly: GCF_048565385.1. Taxonomy (NCBI): domain Eukaryota; kingdom Metazoa; phylum Chordata; class Mammalia; order Primates; family Cebidae; genus Saimiri; species Saimiri boliviensis. The sequence continues at coordinate 40,951,399 of NC_133460.1, forward strand.
CCCTAGGTCCCCAAACTTTGGGGCTTGGACTTGGACTTCATTGGCTCCTCTGCTTCTCAGTCCTTTAGTTTGGATTGAAACTATACCCTCAGTTTTTCTCCTGCCTTTTTACTCTAATGTGCAGACAGCAGATTGTGAGATTTCTCAGCCTCCATAATTACTTAAGGCAATTCCTCTTAAAAAATCTCTTTCTGTATCTTTATATATATCCTACAGGTTCTGCCTCTCTGTAGAACTCTAATACAAGAACAAATTACCCTAGTTTTGTTTTAATGTCTTTTAGTTTCTATTACTAATGAGAAAGATGAATTGTAGATGGTTTTCATATTGTTAGGTCTCAATTCTACACACTTGTTTATTCAAAACTTACTGAACATCCACTCAGTGTAAGCATTTGTTATGTGAACAGAATAGTTCATTGTCAGATGCACAGAGCGAGTCACTACACTGAGACACTGGGTTGCAGCAGAGAAGAGATTTCATTGTAAGATCACTAAATTAAAAGATGGGAGGGAACCTCAAATCCATCTTTCTAAGGAATCTGGGGCTAGGGTTTTTAAGGGTTTTGGAGTGGGCTGAAGAGTGAGCACTGACTGGTTGAAGAGTACAGGGTGAAGTCATGGAACAGGGAGCTGAATCAGCTGTATTCTTATGCTGATCCCATTCATCTGTGGGGGTCTGTGGGAGTTGCTGGAATTTGGGTCTGAAAAACATCTAAAGCAATCATTAAACAGAAGCCTTACGATTCTAATGTCAGAGTCCCATCTATAAGAAAACTGGGGATACAAATGGTCAGAATCATTCCATGCAAAGAAATGAAAGTTCAAGATGGTGGTTATCTCCGGGGAGGGAAGGAAGAGGCTTGACATTGAATAAAGGCAACAAAGCGGGGTGGCAGTTCTGCAATAATTTTTACACACTGAGTTTTAGCGACAAGGAAGTGGGCCAAAGTGCAGCTGGATTAATGCTTAATTATAACTATGTTTCTGTCCAGAATCTGGCATGCAATTCTTGTCGATCCTGTGGGGATAGTTTCAGTTAGGTGCTGTGGAAAATGCCATACCAAAAGGAAAAATATACAATTTTCTCACCACAAAAAATATAACATACTAGGATATATATACATCCTACTTATATATGTAAAATATATAATTTAATTATATTTCTAATTTACATACATATGTATACAATATAAATGCTGTAAGACAAGTGTATCCAAAATGCTAAGATATTCATGACGGAGAGGCATTATTGGTTGGAGTGTGCAGGAGAGAAAGAAGAGAAAAAGGGAGAAAGTTTCTTGTAAAGGAGCTTTGGGGTGAAGCTGGAGGGATGGTAAGGCACTGCAAAGCAAGGAAGTTGTCTAACAAAGAAAAGAGAAAAAAGAGACATTTTTGTCCAATGGTGGCATTCCCCACTTGGCTACATTGCAGATTATATGCATCAGGAATAGAGGGAGTAAAAGTCAGGGAGCTAAATTGGAAACAGATCATTGAAAATTTTGAATCTCCAGAGAATGAGATTAAACTGTATTTGCAAGGTACTGGCAAGTCACAGAATTTCTTTGCGCAGATGTAGGGCATGATGTGAGCTGCACTTTGGGAGAATTACTCTGGCATCATAGTAGGAGGATTTGGACAGGAAAGAGTGCAGAGAACAGCTTCAGGCTTCAGACCACAGTATCGCAATAGCTTGGGTCAAAGAAAACCATGGGTCTGAGCAAGGGGGTTGACAATAAGGGACAGAAGTGAATAAATGTTTTTAGATGAAGAAACTGATGAGGAGACTGGGAGACAGCTGAGAGAATATCAGTTGTGGCTCAGGTTTGGAATACCTCCCCCAAATTCCCGTAGACCAGGGTTTCTCAACCTCACCACTATTGACATTTGAATTGGATAATTTTTAGTTCTGAGAGATTGTCTTGTACATATTTAACAGCATCCATGGTCTTTGTCTGCTAGATACTAATATTACCTCTCCTCCAGTGTGAAAGCCAAAACTGCCACTTGACATTGGTTACTTCATCTGGGGGACAAAGTTATCCCCAGTGGAGAATCACTGCCCTATATAAAACCAATAGAGTCACTATGATATAAAATTCAAAAGATCCATGGACAATATCTATTCATATCTACTATCTATTTATCTATCTATCTATCTATCTCTGTATATCATTAAGTGTTAAGATATTCCAAAAAACACCAAAATATGAGGTATTAGAGAAAAGCCCTGAAAGCCATCAGACATATGTAGTATCAGCACCTTTGTAGAAGGAAGTAAAAGAAAGGCAAATGTGGGTTGTGAGGATTCTGATACCAGAGTACCCCATATTTCTTATAAATATACACTGGAAAATGACTGAACTGGATTTAGATCTTGCAGGATCTGAATCATGGGCGAGAGCAAGGAAACCATGTTCCATAGGATCTAAAGGTGCTGGAGTAATCTGGGCCTTCTAAACCATTGATGATAACAAGCCAACCTTCCCTTCCAGGAGAAATTGTTAGCACAGGCTTCACATTGAGCAGAAGAGGGACAAAAGGAGCAGAAAAAGAAAGAAATGTCCAGATGAAAAGGGGTTAGGGAAGAAAAGAGAGAGATTCCGCAAAATGCAAGCTTACATATTTTTAAATTACTTTAAGGTAAGAAACAGAAGAGGGAGTCCTAGAGTCATGAACCTAGAAAAGTTATTTGCCCTTTTCTCCGTCTTAAACGTACACAAAAACTCATTTACTTATGCATGAGCAAAGGAAGAAGTACGCAGTCTAAGAAGAATGAGAAAACCAGAATGAATTCCCTATGACCTGGGAGGCACAAAGAATGACACTCCTGCAAAAACAGATGAAGACTGAAACCCGGTATTTCAAAATGAGCTAAAATAAACCAAGCTAATAGTAGAAGCCACGACAAGAAATCACAAATGAAATAACTCAGAAATGAGATGATTAGGGAAGATTAAACATAAGAGCTTACATAAGTTGAGAAAAAGAAAAACTAGAAATAAAATTATTTCACTAGAGAAGTTGAGCCAGGAGAAACACAAAAGCAAATAAACAGAAAGAATAATGCAACGAGAGAAATAGAACATGGAAAGGAAGAAAAAGAAATTTAAATCAAAATGATATAAATAAAGTTAAAAAAAGTAAAGCACCTAAGAGAAAAGGATGGTTCAGAAATTTCAACATACTTCTAATATAGGGGTTCCTAACCTAGGGTCCATGGATGTCCATACTTCTAATATAGGGGTTCCTAACCTAGGGTCCATGGTTTTTGGGTAAACTTTAGGTGGTGAAATGAACTTGGTTAAGAAATATATTATGTGTATATTTTTACTGACTTCTAGCTGAAATTTAACCTTTTTCTTTAATTATCAACCTATGCACCAAACCACAATAGTATTGACAGTATCTGTGACTTTATCACCAAAAGTAATTACAAAAGTAAAAATGCCAAATCACAGTTTGGAAAAATGGCCCCAAATACCATTTATGCTCATCACTTTTTTCAATTTATAGTTGTTAACTATATTTAGATATTATTAAGATCTATATCTCATTATTTAATAGTCAATAAAGAAGTTAATATATTATGGCAATACAATTTTAAATTATTTCGACAACCATATTTCAGTATAATTAGTTTTCTTTGAAATGCTACATGTTCTACTTTATACATCTAAAAATAATATTCTGTGAAACACTGCATTGTTTTCACCAGACTGCTGCTTCCAAGGTATAACAAATTTTGTAATTTCTGTCATATAAAAGGAATCTCTGAAGAGAAATTATAATCTGAAAACTTTCCTAAAATAAAAAAATTATAAATTATGTATTAAGAGGAACTGAAATTTGACCCATAATGGCCAACACCATCCTTTAAAGAAAAATCTATAGGTTATCCCACCAAAAAAAAATAAATAGAAAGAAATTAGATTTAACCAGAATTTTTAATAGCCATATTTTTAGGACCAAATAAATTATAGTAATATACTTAAGATACTCAAAGAATAAAAATGCGAGCCAAGAATCTTATGCTCAGCCAAATGACCTTTAAGTACGGAAAAGCTTATGGTCAACAGATGTCAACATGTGAAAACACAGAGAACATTGTTCTCATGTGCTCTTCTTATGAAGAAAAACCACAAGGAAATGAGAATGGATTTAAGAACAAGCATTCAAAACTTTTACGGCACTTTAACATTGCCATGACATCCAAATACATGAATCATTTCTCAAGTAATTTGTTTTTGTCATAGTTTACAAAAGTATTGGTCCATAAAAGATTATAAAATTTTGAAAAAATACCTGTACTAAAATATGAGCTTCAGACAACCAAATTTACCAAAAGCATGGGTAAAGAACATTAAATATCAATTTACCTGTATAATCAAGACCAAAATTACACTACAAATGAGGCAGTCTAGTATGTAATGTCTACATGTTCTGACAATGCAGGTAACATATCTGTGTTTTAAATGAGGGAATGGGGAATAAGAAGATTATGTGAAAGCTGGCTTCTAGTTTTGCCCACTGAAAAGGCCTAGAAACAGTGATCAAATTATTAATAATAAGCATATGTGGCATGCAGGCTGTAGTCTTTAAGTGCTGTTTCCCATTTTTTGGATGTGGATGGTTGCAAGCTCGGGCAGAAATGTGTACAATGAGCCTACAATGCACCAGAGAGCAAGGAAGCTATCAGAGGTTCCTTGACTAAGTTTGTGTCAAAAAGAGTCAGCAGCTAAGTTGAAGAGGCTCACGGTGGCCAAAGATGGGATAATTATTCCAGAGGATAAATTCTAATGAATTTGAACACAACAGATAAGATTAATTCCTTGAGTTCACAGATATATAAGCATACAAAACATAGAAAACACAGTTATTGGTCAATTTTGAAGCCTGCTAGCAAACAAATTTATTATTCTGTAAACCAATAGATGAAGATAATTAAGCTATATGACCTGTATCTTTTAGCAGGGGTCCCCAGTGCCCCAGCCACGCATTACCAGTCCATGACTGGTTAGGAACCAGTCACAACAGGAGGTAAGTGGCAGGCGAGCAAGCAAAGCTTCATCTGTATCTTATCTACAGCCGCTCTCCGTATCTTGCATTACCACCTGCCTCCTGTCAGATCAGCTGCAGCATTAGATTCTCATAGGAGTTTCAAACCTTATTGAGAACTATGCATGCATGGAATCCAGGTTGTACACTCCTTATGAGAATCTAATGCCTGATGATTTGTCAATGTCTCCAGTCACCCCCCAGATGAGACCATCCCGTTGCAGGAAAACAAGCTCAGGTCTCCCATTGATTCTACAATTGAGGTCTATAATTATTTCCTTATATATTACAATGTGATAATAGTAGAAATAAAGTACACAATAATTGCAAGGCACTTGAATCATCTCAAGACCATCCTCACCTTCCCGGTCTGCAGAAAAAATGTCTTTCAAGAAACCAGTCCCTGGTGACAAAAAGGGAAACTGCTATCTTAGAGTAACCAGATAGTTAATAAAGTAAAACTTCTCTTTACTGAAATATTCCAGATCACAAATATACTAAGAAAAAAATGAGATAATTAAAATATTACCATTTTATAACCTCTAGTATATTGGTGAATCTGGTCAATGATCATCAATGGCTGTTAACGTCACAAAAAGTGAGACAATCAGACACTATGTGTTCTCTGATGGAAGAATATAAGAATATCTATGAGGTATTCTTGCCAAATAATCTGGTAAAATATCTCCATATAACCACCATTTTAAAAGAAATACAGGTTACAGAGGAGGATATTCAATGATACCAAGGGGCTGCATTCAGTAAAATACAGATTGAGGTAAACTCTGTCCAATAAATTGCCCAGTTTCTTCAACAATAACTAAAAGGACCAAAAAAGATGAAAGAGATGAAGAAAACCTTTTAATTTACAAAGACATAAGGTATGTATCAATGAATTACAGTGTGAGCCTTATTTGGATCTCCTCCCAGAAAACATTTTTAAGATAACCAAAGAATGTGAAAACTGCCGGCTAGATATGATATTAAGAGATCATTATGTATTTTGGGTAGTTTATATAATGGTTTGTTTTGAAGAATCTTAGTCTTAAAGAGATATTGTATTAGTTGAGGTTTGTCTGAAGAAACAGAGTTAAGATGACATGTATAGAGACAGGAAGAGATTTATTATAAGGTATTGACTCACACAGTTATTGATGCTGAGAAGTCTCATAATCTTCCTTCTGCAAGAGGGAGACTCAGGAAATCTAGGGCCGTAGTTCAAAGGATTGAGAGCCAAAGAGCTGATGATGTAGATTCAGTCCAAGACTAAGGGTCTGAGAACCAAGAGCACTCAGGGTAGAGATGATCTATGTCCCAGCTCAAACAGTCAGAGAGCAAATTCACCCTTCCTCTATTTTTCTGGCCCTATTCAATCCCTCAGTAGATTGAGTAATGCCCAGCCACATTGGGAGGGAAATTTGCTTTACTCAGTCTACAGATTGTGGTGCTAATCTCTTCTGGATACACTCTAGCAGACACACCCAAAAATAATGTTCAACCCGCTTTCCAGGCATCCCAAGACCAGTCAAGTTGACCCATAAAATTAACCATTGCACTTACTGAAGTATTTGCAAATAAATGACGTGATGTCTGAGATTTTCTTCAAAATATTTCAGGGTGTTGGTGGCAAAAATATGGAAGAAAGGAAAAAGGGCTTGGGGTAATCATTGTTGAAGCTGAGCTCTAGATACGTGGATGTTCATTCTGCTGTTTTCTCTTATTTTGTGTATCTTTGAAATGTTTCCTGAAAGGAAGCTGAAAAAATGATATGATGGTATTGGCAAGCTCAGCTAAATTACCAGCTGGAATTTGATACTACAAACTTTATAATTATTTTATTCTGAGAAAATATTAAGGAGATACAGTGTAGGTATGAAATGAAGAGGAAAGGATCAATAAATATTCAAAGTTTTCCAGACTGGATTACTAGGAGGAAAGTGATCGAGAATAAAAATGAAAATGAAAGACAAATAAAAATTTAGAAAAGGATCTATCTTGTGGGAATAAGATGATTTGAACTTTGGGTACATTAAATTTGAGAGAGCCATGGCCACCAGACAATGAGAAAAACACATTGTTGGAAAGGTCAGCCCTAGAAAGGTAGCTTGGAGACTTAACTATTCAGACAGCAGAAGCCTCTGGTGCTTATGACTCCACTGAGACAGAGGTTGTAATATGCTATAGTTTGAATGTGTCCCCCTAAAAGCATATGTTAGAAATTTAATTCCCAATGCAATAGTGTTGAAAGATAAAGCCTAATGGGAGGCATTTAGGTCATGAGGGCTCCACCCTCATAACTGGATTAATGCCAATTATAAGAGGGCTTGAGGCTGCAAGTCCCATCTTTTTCTCTCTCTCATGCATGCTGTCTTGCCCTTCTGCCCTCTACTATGGGATGACACAGCAAGAAGGTCCTCATCAGATGCAGGTCCTTGACCTGGGACTTACCGGCCTCTAGAACTGTAAGAAATAAGTCTCTGTTTTCAAAAAAATAAATTATGCGGTCTCAGGTTTTCTGTTAAAACAGCACAAAACAGACTAGAGCATAAGGAAAGAAGGGAAAGCTGGTAGGATCAGCAACTTCGGGAGTGCCTATGTGCAGAGGGTAAAGAAGAGACAAGGAGGAAGACAAAGACACCAAAGCCAAGAGGATGGGCAAGATTCACAATGAAGGGTGTATCAAGAATGTCATAGTTACGGAGAGATCAAATAGAATACCAAAGGAGAGAACACCATTGGAGTTGGTGATGAGGAAGTTACCAAGGATTTCTGAGAAAGGAACTGGGCAGTGGAAGGAGATGTTATACTGCAAGGAATTTCACTGGAGATCATGATATGAAAGTGATGAGGTAAACCCCCTAAAAATGTTTAGTAGGGACAGCAAAGGAGGTACAGGAAAGCACAAAAAATTCAGCAAAAGTAAGAATGAAGACCAGAGCACATTCATAGACAGGGGAGGAAGCCCCATGTAGATTCTTTCTAACAATAGAATTGTCCATTCTAGCAATAGATGGGAGATGAAGTGATGAGGGTGATAGCCATTTGTAAGGAGAAGATCTGAAATGAGAGATCTTTAAAGTGTCTTCCCACTCTCAATGTCATTCTGTCTCTGAAAACTTTTTGGCCACTTGCCCTGGTTAATTGAGGCATTTACCACTGTAGGGCAAGAAGAATTGAAAGAGAGACCTTGTGCTGTTTGGAGTGACTAGAATGGGTGGAAATAAATTAATGGGTGATGTCTGCAGCATCTCTCATGAAGCTATGGCAGACCCCAGTCCTCCTTGCTCAGACTCTCCCATTTTCAGAAGGGCTTTCCCCGTGATTGCTGCCATGTATTATCAGAGTGTTAAATCAACCTGAATGATCGTTTACCTATATGTGTTTGTGAACTGTGGTCCTCCTGCAATTGACAGCATAGAAAAGATACTGTCTTAGCTTTTAAACAGGTTGATTGGCTTCAGGAAAGTAGGTAGCAATTCTCAGAGCGCTTGAAAGACTCAAATTCACACACCATTAAATCCTACTCCTGAGGAAAGAAGCATGACTCTTCCTTGATGCTATGTGGTTCACAATTATTTCTCTCTGAGAGGTTAAGGGATATCTAAACACATAATGTGTATTTCATGTTCTTATACCTTGTGTTTTAGGCACTGCTACTTTGAATATTCAACTATTTTAAATCAAGATTTTTTTTTTTTTTTTTTTTGAGGCGGAGTTTAGCTCTTGTTCCTCAGGCTGGAGTGCAATGGCGCAATCTCGGCTCACTGCAACCTCCATCTCACGGGTTCAAGTGTTAAAACAAGATTTTAAAAGGCCTTGGGATAACTAGGGATCATCACCCTTAAGTAAGAGGACCTTGAGACAAAAAGTAATCATTATGATTATCTCCCATTTGCATAACGCTTTTAATTTTTTCAAAGCTGTTTTTATATCTATTATTTTACTTGATCTTCACAACAACCATATGAGGCTGTTCACTTTAAAGAAATAAGCTTGAAGACAGTGAACATTTAAAATGCTTCCGAAAAATGTAGTAAAATCACAAAGAAAATTCCCAGAGCATCTATACCATAGCTCTAACTTAAACTGTATTTACTGCAAATTGTATTGACTTGGAAGAGACGGTGCCTCGTAAATATAGTTTCTCTGTCCTGAACCACATTCAAACTGCAGTTGTTATGAATACAAAAGAGCTTTCTGAGTATATAACTGTAGTTTTGCTGCATTAAAGCAAAAGGCTGGCATTTGGACTAGAAAACAGCCTGTAACTATGTCTGTTCTGCATGGCAGGCGTCTCAGGGCCTGCCAGCAATAGGGATGGATTTACATATATTGACTCTATCCAACATATGAGTAACGATCAATTTTCTTGATCTATTCTATTCTGTCAATCTGTGCTTTTGCTAGCAAATGAGGAGACATTGCTGTCAGCCAGAAATAGAGTTTCCTGGGCTTATGTGAGCTTTTAAGATCTCTTTTCTACTTAATTAAAAGATACATACGGTGGTTGACAGAGAGCAGCAGGCTAGTCAAAGTAACAAAATTTGCTACGTATAGATGAGTTCCTGGAAGAAAAATCATGAAAGATGGCTAAATAAATGTAAAGGCAGACTTTCATTTCTGAGGATAGTGTATTGTGATGTCAATTTTATTAACAGAAAAATAAATACAAAGGGACAAATGCAATTTGTCTGTCAGGAATAGCCAGTAAAGGCATCCTTTTTCAGGAGTCGCAAATTAGTCTTCCTGGTAACAATATGTAACCTGCTGGACAAAAGAGAAGAAAAAATGCTTTCTTTTTTGGTCTCCCACATTAATGTACCATGTCACATTAATTCATGTGCTTTGGGCTAAGGTAATCTCTGCCCCAAAACTGTTTGGGAGTTTTAATTACGATGATGAAATAATAGGTATAAAGCAGCTGAGAAACATTCTCACTAGAAAGTCTACGAAAAGCTTGACACATCTTGAGTTTCTTCTGGTTCCCTTTACCTCCAATGTGCTGGTGATACCAGAGGACCCATCAGGCCCCCAGGCACAATCTAGATCCCTTTCAGGAGAGTGTTACAGTGGGTAACTGAATGTTTCTGCTGGGGGTGCAGTCTTGCAACCTTCTAGTTTCTACTTCTCTAACTTTCAAGTGTTTCGTATGCATGGAGATTCCGGATCTGTACAAATAGGATGCGGTTATCTATACATTTATTGGCTCTAATTAATTGCTGGACTGAATTGGGTTTGGCTTCTGTTTGTTTTATTTATTTATTTATTTATTTATTTTTTATTGCATTTTAGGTTTTGGGGTACATGTGATGAACATGCAAGATTGTTGCATAGGTACACACATGGCAGTGTGCTTTGCTTCCTTCCGTCCCCTCATCTGTATCTGTCATTTCTCCCCGTGCTATCTCTTCCCACCTCCCCACCCCCCCGCCCCTCCCCCATTTCCCCCCAACGGACCCCAGTGTGTAGTGCTCCCCTCCCTGTGTCCATGTGTTCTCATTGTTCAACACCCGCCTATGAGCGAGAATATACGGTGTTTGATTTTCTGCTCTTGTGTCAGTTTGCTGAGAATAATGGTTTCCAGGTTCATCCATGTCCCTACAAAGGACGTGAACTCATCGTTTTTGATGGCTGCATAATATTCCATGGTGTATATGTACCACATTTTTCCTATCCAGTCTATCATCGTTGGACATTTGGGTTGGTTCCAGGTCTTTGCTATTGTAAACAGTGCTGCAATGAACATTCGTGTGCATGTGTCCTTGTAGTAGAATGATTTATAATCCTTTGGATATATACCCAGTAATGGGATTGCTGGGTCAAATGGGATTTCTATTTTTAGGTCCTTGAGGAATCGCCACACTGTCTTCCACAATGGTTGAATTAATTTACATTCCCACCAACAGTGTAAAAGTGTTCCTATTTCTCCACATCCTCTCCAGCATCTGTTTGTTTTTTAAGATGTTCTCGAATGCCAGTATCAAGTACCTCTGGAGGTGGCTACAACCCAGTAGGGGACTGATTTTAGGAACTGCGTACATTATGGAGGAACAGTGATTGATGTTCTATGCCACAGTGAAGTGAACCAGGCCACGGATTAGAAGCCAGAAATCTTGGTCTATCATCATGAGAAAATAATTTTCCTTTTGGATCAGAGTTCTATTTGCAGTATGAAGATATTTGAGTAGGTGCATGATTTTCCAACTGAATTTGCAGTGTCCTCAGCAACTATCACTGGGGTAAGTTGGATGGGATGCTAAAGATCCTTGCTTCTGTGACAACCTTAGCACCTCTTGGGGGTCATTTTGCACAGTGTGCCTCCAATAACATTTTGTTCAAACAAGAACTAAAAAGCCTTTAAAACCATGGCTGTAAAGGATCTCCAATGTTTCCTATATCTTCAACAATCTGTGACAAACTTTAGTTTGCGTAAGCCACTCATCCATTGGGTTTAGATTTTTTGGGTTTTGCTTTTGTTTTGCTGTGTTGCCCAGTATGGCCTTAAACTCCTGGGCTAAAGTGATCCTCCACCTCAGGTTCCCCAGTAGCTGAGACTACAAGCATGAGCCACTGCACACAGATCCAGGAATAGATTTAAGCTGAGTCAGCTCTTATTCTCATGGTTCTTCCTCATTTGTCACGTCTGACAACAATAGCCTCCATTTGGCTAGCTCATGGATGTAGTGTCTGGCAGATAGGATGAATGCAATAAATAGGTATCAAATGACTATCTGGTTCCCATAAGATTTATACTTCTAGATTTCAACTAGAGGAACTGATAAGCATGACCAAAAAATGAAAGGGCAACCATTTGGCCTAGGGGTTGCCTGAGAAAGACATAAAAATAAAATTAAGGTGTCTGATCCCTAAGATTCAAGAGGTTGACACAAATTCTACATTTATCCCCTACTCCATCTCATTTGGTTTGGAAATGAAAAGAGACATACGGTGCTCTTTGAAAAAGCTGCATCTCTTTTTTGATCTCCGCCTCCACTGCCACCGCCTTGACACATGGTGCTAGACTCTGATGCTGAGCCTTTGCCCTTTGGAGACAGTGGAATAAAAAAGTTCAACTCAACCAAAACCACCAGCGACAGCACCAGTGGAAACAGATTGTTCCAGAAAGGAAATGCAATCACTGCTGGTTAGACATTTCTGATAAGGAATCTGTGACCATTGTGGATTGGAAGCAAAAATATACCCTTCCTTAGGGCAAGAGTATCCTTTTTCCTATTGCATCACGTTTCTAAGGCTCACATTCAACCCCTAGTATTCATAACTGTTCTTTTTTAATCTATTCCTGCTTCTTTTAAAACTAAGGAAATCAAGACCCAGGATGGGTAAAGAACTTGTACAAGGACATGTATTTTGGTTGTGGACCTAGAAAAATGTGCTTGCCCTTATGAATGAATGCTCCTAGAAGAAATGACTTTATCTTTAGATTTCTCCTCACAGAAGAACAAAAGGTCCATGAGACAATCAATCACCCTATATTTATTGAGAATCTACTATGTGCCTGAGATGGTGATAGGTACCGAAGACACTGTCATAAACAAGATATACTTTGTACTTTCATGAAATTTACAGTCTTGTAGGAAAGACTGTCAATACAGTTCTCTTGAGTAAAAGCTAAAAAGTAGTCCAAAGTATTGTGAGCATAGCATAAAACAGAGAGGGCGAGTCCATGGAAGGCTTCCCTGAGGAAGCAATGGTTACGCTGAGAATTGAGCAAGAAGAAGACAGATGAGCTAGGGTTCTTCTAAAATTGCATGATAAAAACTTATCTGGACATTTGCTAAAACTTCTGTATTTCCAGGCTCCTTTTCTTGGAGAGCCTGCTTCAGTAGATCGAGGGATGAGGTTCAGGAATCTGCATTTTTAATCTCCCCATGTTGTTCTTGCAATCCAAGAAGTTTGAGAGATCCTGAACGAGGTGATGAGATGTTCCAGATGAGGAGCTATCCATCCTAAGGCATCGCATCCAAGGTAGAGCTAGGAACTGAGAAAAAACGTTTTGCCCAGAGGGTACAGCATGATGTCAGATGACGGACAGGAAGGATTTGCTGAAATCTGTTGTAAGACCTTGGAACCTCGCACGGTAACTGAGCAGATGCTTAAGTGATTACTGGGATGTGGTAAGGAGAGGACGTTGATAACTGCTCTACAGAAGGAATGGAACCTGTTAATTCCTCAGAGGTACCCCCAAATAAATAAAGTTTTCTTTTCTTTTCTTTAAACTCTAAGGAGAAATGTAGGTAGCTGCCACTGCCTTGACACATGGTGCGAGACTCAACGATAAGAAATATCGTTTGTTGAGAAGTCTTAGGCAGACCCCTCATTTTCAAAAACACTTCCTATAATGATGCATACAATTGTGCAAGAAATGACTTTTAGGTTTACATTTTAGCAAAATGTAAATAGTCATAGCAAGAGGCTTCCCTTCAGCCACAAATCTGGTTGTCTTCTCTTGTATTAAACATTGTGCTTGAATCTTCTCAGCTGTCGATGCAACTAAATTTCAGAAGAGAATATGTGCCAAGAACATGAACAATTAGCCTTGCTTACCTTATGTTTCAGAAAAGGTGCACCATATCTTCAGGTTTATAATCTCCAGAAATGGTTTGCTGATGCGGGCTCATACTGGCTTTTGAGAGCCAATCGTCAGCATCTATTCGCAACTCTGTGTTCAGTGATTTCACATTGGTAGCCTGAAATCACCCATCGTGGAAGAATTTACATTATGGAAATCAGCAATTTATTCCTGTCATTGCTGAGCACCTGTTAACATTTACCAGCATACCATGACTGTCAGATATTCACATTTTTTAAAACTGTGGCTACTTATGTATGAAAATATTCACTGATTAGTCTCCTACAAATAAATACTTTTTTCTCACTGCTCTTCTTTTTACTAAAGGGGAAAGTTTTTCTCAGAATCTTCAACAAACTTCCATTACTTCTTTTTGGTCAGACATGTGTCCCATGACCACTCAAGAAAGGTGGGGATAGTGAGTATCTAATCTGGCAAAGCTACCAATACCAATTGGTACATTTGGTTCAAGTGAATCCTGGTTCAGCTGTGAACTTGGGCACAATAATAATCCTGTACAACACTCAAGCTCTGTTAGTAAGGGAGAAAGGGACATCATCCTTGGTCAGGAAATGAACAATATTTCCCACTTTAGTAATACAAGGCAGGGATAAATGTGGTCTCTAACATCCAGAAGCTTGAACTGTAGTAGGACTAAAATAAGTTCTCTCTGTGTTTGCTTGGTTGTGTTTTAACAGCTGTTGGTATTTTATGCCCAACCTCTTAACAGCAGTGGTTCTCCAGGTGTGGTCCTCACATTGGTAACATCAGCACCATCTGGGAACTTGTTAGTAATGCAGATTCTTGGGCTCCACCCCAGATCTCTTGAATTAGAAGCTGTGGAGGAAGGAAGTGATGGTGGAGGGGAATATGATAGAGGATGTGGTCAAGCCATCTGTGTTTTAACAGGTGCTACAGGTGATTCTGATGGACCCTGAAGTTTGAGAACCTGTCTAAAGAGTATATGTAACTCTCTCAGTGTGATATAATGTGTGAAGTGAATTTCAGTGAATCAAAAGCACCTTGTTGCTACTAGTCACATAGTAGGCACCATCATTCATTCATTCATTCATTCATTCATTATGCAATTATTAATCACTTGCTAGTGTTATCCTATGTCACACAATCCATTCCCCACTAGCAGCCAGAATGATGTTTTAAAAATGTAATCAGATGGTGCAACTTGTTGGCTTAAAACTTCTCAGTGGCTTGTACAAAAAGATGAAATACAAACTCTAAGGCATTCCATGGCCTGGCCTGCCTGCCTCTCCAAACTCCTCTTCATTGCTTCTTGGTTCCTCAACCAGGCTGACCTTCCTTCTATGGATGACTCTATCTTGTCATTCTAGTTCCACCCTAACTGTCACCTTTTCAGGGAAGATCTCTGCCTACCTTATCAAAGATGGCTCAACTTGCCCCTATTTATCTTTGTCATATTACCCACTGATTTTCTTTATACCATGTAAAACTATTGTATCTATTCATTTGCTTACTGTCTGATTCTTCCACTAGAAAATAAATTTCCTGTGGTGTCCACTGCCTCTCAGTGTCAATGTGGGCCCTGGAATGCTGGAGGTCTTCACACATATTTGTTCAATGAATTTCCAGGTACTGTCCTAGAGGCTTCAGAACTGAGATTTGAATCGCTAGAGGAAATTAACAGCAGGAGGTAGCACTTTAGCAGAGGCACATCATGTTTCTTTCTTTCTTTTTTTTCTTTTGCTTGTAAATTATAATTTATTTCATTTGTAGAAACTTAAATTTACTTACAGGAAGCTCTTCAAGGGATCATGAAACTCACTTGTGAGATTAGTTGGTTTCAGGTTAAGAGTAGGTGTTACGTTCATTTATTGACAGGAGATTACTAGGAACTTGAAAAATAATACAAAAAATGTTTTTTATCTTGTATCACATCAGATAAGCAAGTAACTGACTCAGAAAATTTATGATAGCCTTACAGTTGTTTTCCCAGGGACTGTTCTGGAAAGAGAAAGATGAACTCAGACTCTAGTGCCATCTAGTGGTCATGTTTAGTTCCTCAAGAAATAAAATCCAACATAGTCTAGTATTGACTTTTCACTTGTTTGGGAGGTATTAGGTGTGTTTATGTGTCTTTCCAATTTCAGTTATTACTTCAGATGTATTAATAAATATTAGATTAATGCAACTTGTGCGAGTTGGTCAAATTCTTGGAAATTTATGAGAAACACTAATTCTTCGTGGTGTTACATTGTAATAGAAATGTGTTTTATAAATAAAAATTGTGAGAGATAACCCTTCATCAAGCTGTATAATCCTTAAGAAATTGAATTATATGACACCTCCATTTGGTGGTGGACTATCAGAGGCAAAGGAAGAATCCAGAATTTCTGATCTCCAATCACCAGCTTTCTTTCTACTTTGCTGCATACGGTGATTCAAAGTTTGAATCCAGGCGCCCTGTACTACTCATGTTTTCCATTCTCTCCACTGGCTTAGAGTAAGGTCTTTTGCAAATGATAACCAGATCCTCAGTTGGAGAAGTAAAATGTCCATTATAAACAAAAATTAGAACCTCAAAACTTTTTTATAAAATTATTTTCATCTCCTGTAGTCATAACATAATTTATGGGGTCCACATAAACTAATGGAAATAAATACTCTGGTTGCATCTAAAGTGGACCATGCTCTGTGCTTATCTCTTTATACACACTCAACAGCCCGTCACCACCTAATGATGATTCCTACATTAAAAAGAAGAATACTCATAGAATTGGCATTTTTTTAGTCCCTTATATAGTCTAGGTATCATGCCAGCTATTTTTAATACATTCTTTTATTTACTTCTACAAACTTTTCAGAGGTAGTTTTCATCTGTGCAGATGAGAAAACTGAAGCTCAAAGGAGTTATTATCCTAAAAACCTGTATCTGGAGATTGCAATTGGAGCCCTTCTGGCTGGCTCTGTACCTCTGCTATTTCTAATTATTTTCCAGAAGTTTAGAAAGAATTTTTATTTTTAATTTTAAAAATATTTTTTCCTGCCACATCATGCTCCATCAGAAGATCAGCAGTTTGAGGGCAGGAACCACATCTAATGCCTGGCATGTAATATCTCAATAAGTATTTGATGAATGAATTGAAGAAGGCAGGCTTGAAAAGGTTCCAGTTCTCCAGCCAGTCACTTGGTTACCATTTGTATTAGTTATGTATTGCTGCATGCAACTTAGTGGCTGAAAACAACAAATGATAAACATTTGCTATCTCAGAGCTTCTGTGGTTCAGAAATCCAGAAGCAGGTTACCTGGATTTGGCTGAAGTCAAGATTTTGGCCAAGGCTACAGTCATCAAGGCTCAGCTGGGGCAGGATCTGCTTCCAAGATCACGCATATGGCTGTTGGCAGTCCCCAGAAGATCTACATCCAAGCTCATTTGCGTGGCTATTGGCAGGCTTCCTCCTCCTACCATGTGGGCTTCTCCACAGGCTTCACACACATGGCAGCTGGCTTTCCCCAGGATGAAGTGATCTGGGAGGGAGTGTCAGAGAAGGCTCAAGATGGAAGCCACAGTCTTTTTATAACCTAATCTTAGGAAGTTGTATCCATCACTTCTATTGTATTTTCTTCATTAGAAGTTACTCATGAAATCTCCTACTCATGGGGATGAGATTAATAAGAGCATGATTACTAAGAAATGAGAGTCCTTGGGCCATCTCAGAGACTGCCAATCACCACATTAGTGGCCTATTTATTGGGGATTTAGCCTTGGGATCACTCTGTAATATTACAGATCATTTCCTTCCAATGCTACATGAGAATGTTTTGTAACCTAGCTGAGGCAGGCTCTAATAGTTCTTGTATTAGGCAAATCCAAATCTTAACTCCTTCACTTCATAATTGTGACTCTTTTGCTTCATTTCTAATCTGTGAAGTAAGCATTATAACAGTATATGCTTTATGAACCTTTCATGAAGATTAAATGAGAGTATCAGGAAATTGCTTAGTATAGTGCCTGACATGAGGAAACTAAGCAATCGCTGCTGGCTAAAACGGTCTAAATATACCAGTGACTTTGTTTTGAACATTCCAAAATGCTTTCCCATGTGTCACTTCTTGTTTTATTGTCATTGTAATCGTTTTAAGGTGGTAGAATTTGATACAGTTATATATATTTTAAATACTTCACATTTGAGGCAATTAAAATTGAATAACTTACCAGTAGATACTGAAGGCAGGGGAAGGAACATCCTCACTGCCTCATTCCTATGTAATCAGGATTTATTGTCATGGAACTATAAGAGTCACCTAAGTAATAAAACCAAAAGTTGCCTTAGAATAGACAGGTCATATTTTGAATGTCATGAAGGAAATGTCAATGAACTAACCATAATGTATACACCAAATTCTAAACTTTACTGTTATGGTAGCTTAGGAAACCCACAACCTGGCTTCAGTTCCTCATGGTAAGTGTATGGTTTTTCTGTTAAGTTAATGAAAAACCACCTCAGGAGACTCAGATTCTATCTCTTAATTTGAGAATGGTCTACTAGAAGGCCTTGGAGACTTTCTTATGATAAATTCCAAACGATATTTTACCCAAACCACCAATAAAACTCTGTAATAGAGACCTCAAACCCCAAATGCATTCCTTTTTAATTTCTATTATTCTCCAAAATCCTCAACCCCTTTTCTCCCTTTCCCTCCCAGAAACCCCAAATTCAGGCCAAACAATAATGAAGAAAAACATTGTTGACTATGTGTCATAATCACATCTGTCTTTGGAAGGGAAGACTCTATTCCCCAGATATTAGATTGAGCCTTGAATCATTTTAACTTAAGAAACTGATCTGCTCACAAGAAAGGTCACTTTATTATTAAAGCTTAGTGTCTCTTTCTCCCTCATTTTCTGTTTACACAGAAAAATAATAAACAACAGTTTCTCTCATCAAGCTGTAGCAAACTTGTGCTGCTGAACTCTTCCCCTTTAAATAATCATAGCTTTTAAGACTTTTGTTTGTTGGTGTTTACAATGTGCTTTGGAGGGGTTAGAACGAAAAAAATGAGGGAAGGCAGGAGAGAGGAGTTGTTATAGATAAAGAAGTATTGAAAACAATGTTAAATAGGTTTTCAACTCTAATTTCTAAAAAATTATTGGAACTATGTCTAAGAGAAAACGAAGTTCTAAACATCTTTGTGAGGTACCAAACAAGGTAGCTGGTGCCACTTCAATGTTTCAAAGAGGAAAATATTTCAAATTCAGCCTCCGTAAACCTTATGTTTTCTTCCCTGGCTAACAGGCTTGGTTCTTCTGGGAAGCCTCCAAAGGCAATAGGTCATCACTACCACTGATGTCCATGTCCATCCCTACAGCCAAGCAAGAGAATCATGTCACCACTGACCTTTTGGGGACTGACCTAATAGAACACTATGTTCTTCAGAGATGTTAAAGATTGAAGAGCAAGCACATCAAAACACTTATACCACCATAATGTAAAGTGTCTGGAATGGAATGACTTGTGGAGGGGTGAGTGGATGGGTGCATGAGGGCATGTGTGTTTTTAAACCTGTTACTTCCATATATAAACAGAGATACGCATTGTATATATCAATCTAATTATTTCTATATAATCACCAATCTTTAAGCAATGTTCCATGGTCAGATATTTGGTGTACTTTATGCAGCCCTGCATCACAGTGTCCTGAACAAGTTAAGATATATCTGGAGAAGGAATCTAGGCTAGGAAAAGGTCAGAAACCATTAGCAAAAATAATCAGAGGAAGAAAGTAAATATGGTTACCCTAGAAAAGTGAAGACATAGTAAGAACTGAGTCACTTTTATTTTTATTTATTTTTATTTTTTATTTTATATAAATATATAAAATATATATAAATATAAAATATATATATTAAAATATATATATATTGTATTTTAGGTTTGGGGGTACATGTAAAGAACATGCAGGATTGTTGCATAGGTACACACATGGCAATGTGGTTTGCTGCCTCCATCCCCACCACCTATATCTGGCATTTCTCCCCAAGTTATCCCTACCCAACTCCCTACCCCCCACCCTCCCTCCCCTAGCTCTCCCCCCACAGACCTCCTTGTGTGATGCTCCCCTCCCTGTGTCCATGTGTTCTCATTGTTCAACACCCACCTATGAGTGAGAACATGCAGTGTTTGATTTTCTGTTCTTGTGTCACTTTGCTGAGAATGATGGTTTCCAGGTGCATACATGTCCCTACAAAGGACACAAACTCATGGTTTTTTATGGCTGCATAGTATTCCATGGTGTATATGTGCCACATTTTTCCCGTCCAGTCTATCATCAATGGGCATTTGGGTTGGTTCCAAGTCTTTGCTATTGTAAACAGTGCTGCAATGAGCATACGTGTGCATGTGTCCTTATAATAGAACAATCTATAATCCTTTGGCTATATAACCAGTATTGGGATTGCTGGGTCAAATGGAATTTCTATTTCTAGGTCCTTCAGGAATCACCAAATTGTCATCCACAATGGTTGAACTAATTTACACTCCCACCAGCAGTGTAAAAGTGTTCTTATTTCTCCACGTCCTCTCCAGCCAATATCATCTTGATACCAAAACCCAGCAGAGACTCAACAAGAAAAGAAAACTTCAGGTCAATATCCGTGATGAACATAGATGCAAAAACCTTCAATAAAATACTGGCAAACAGATTGCAACAGCACACCAAAAAGCTGATCCATCACGATCCAGTAGGATTCACCCGGGGATGCAAGGTTGGTTCAATGTACGCAAGTCTATAACAAAATTCACCACATAAACAGAACCAAAGACAAAAAACACATGATTATCTCAATAGATGCAGAGAAGGCCTTTGACAAAATTCAACAGCCCTTCATGCTAAAAACTCTCAATAAACTAGGTATGGACAGAACATATCTCAAAATAATAAAAGCTATTTTTGACAAACCCACAGCCAATATCATACTGAATGGGGAAAAACTGGAAGCATTCCCTTTGAAATCTGGCACCAAACAAAGATGTCCTCTCTCACCACTCTTATTCAATATAGTGTTGGAAGTTCTAGCCAGAGCAATCAGGCAAGAAAAAGAAATAAAGAGTATTCAATTAGGAAAGGAGGAAGTCAAATTGTCTCTATTTGCAAATGACATGATTGTATATTTAGAAGACCCCATCATCTCAGCCCCAAATCTCCTGAAACTGATAAGCAACTTCGGCAAGTCTCAGGATACAAAATCAATGTGCAAAAATCAAAAGCATTCCTATACACCAATAACAGACTTAAAAAGAGCCAAATCAAGAACAAATTGCCATTCACAATTGCTACAAAGAGAATAAAATACCTAGGAATACAACTAACAAACGATATAAAGGACCTCTTCAAGGAGAACTATAAATCACTGCTCAGTGAAATAAGAGAGGACACAAACAGATGGAGAAACATTCCATGCTCATAGTTAGGAAGAATCAATATCATGAAAATGGCCATACTGCCCAAAGTAATTTATAGATTCAAGGCTATCCCCATCAAGCTACCAATGATCTTCTTCACAGAACTGGAAAAAACCACCTTAAACTTCATATGGAACCAAAAGAGAGCCCACATAGCCAAGTCAATTCTAAGCAAAAAGAACAAAGCTGGAGGCATCATGCTACCTGACTTAGAACTATACTACAAGTCTACAGTAATGAAAAGAGCATTGCCGGGCACGGTGGCTCAAGCCTGTAATCCCAGCACTTTGGGAGGCCGAGGCGGGTGGATCACGAGGTCAAGAGATCGAGACCATCCTGGTCAACATGGTGAAACCCCGTCTCTACTAAAAATACAAAAAGTTTGCTGGGCATGGTGGCGCGTGCCTGTAATCCCAGCTACTCAGGAGGCTGAGGCAGGAGAATTGCCTGAACCCAGGAGGTGGAGGTTGCGGTGAGCCGAGATTGCGCCATTGCACTCCAGCCTGGGTAACAAGAGCGAAACTCTGTTTCAAAAAAAAAAAAAAAAGAGCATGGTACTGGTAGCATGGTAGCAAAATAGAGACATAGACCAATGGAAAAGAACAGAGGCCTCAGAGGCAACACCACGCATCTACAACCATATGATCTTTGACAAACCTGTCAAAAACAAGCAATGGGGAAAGGATTCCCTGTTTAATAAATGGTGTTGGGAAAACTGGCTAGCCATGTGCAGAAAGCAGAAACTGGACCCCTTCCTGCACCTTACACTAAAATTAATTCCAGATGGATTAAAGACTTAAACATAAGACCTAACACCATAAAAACCTTAGAAGAAAACCTAGGCAAAACCATTCAGGACATAGGCATAGGCAAGGACTTCATGACTAAAACACCAAAAGCATTGACAACAAAAGCCAAAATAGACAAATGAGAGAGATCTAATTAAACTCCAGAGCTTCTGCACACCAAAAGAAACAATCATTAGAGTGAACTGGCAACCAACAGAATGGGAAACGTCTTGCAATCTACCCATCTGACAAAGGACTTATATCCAAAATCTACAAAGAAGTAAAACAGATTTACCAAAAAAAGGAAAAACCCATTCAAAAGTGGGTGAAGGATATGAACAGACATTTTTCAAAAGAAGACATACATGAGGCCAACAAACATATAAAAAAATGCTTGTCATCACTAGTCATTAGAGAAATGCAAATCAAAACTACATTGAGATACTATCTCACGCCAGTTAGAATGGCACTCATTAAAAAATCTGGAGTCACTTTTAAATACCAGAACACTGTCATCTGGTGAGAGGAAATACTGGCTATGTGTCTCTCCAGGGGCAGAGCAAGGATGAAGTGGCAGAAGCAATAAATAGGAAAGTTTGTCTTCAATACACTATGGGCTTTCTAACAACTTGAGAATGCAACAACACAATCAGATCAGTCAACTCAGCTGTCCTACCAGTGTCCACTTCAACTAACTGGACCATCTTGCTCATGGAGCAGCCTAAGAAATGATGCCAGATGTATTTTCAGAAATCCAGACTCAGGCCATCTGCCCTGTACTGCTGATCCAACAGAATAATAATAATAAGGACAACAGTAATGATAGCAAACATTTATATAATACACTTACTCTGTGCCAGGCCCTACGCAATTACTTTGCCAATCAGAAAATAACAGCTCCAGAGAGATGTTTAATTCCTTCTGATTTGAAGCAGAAAGTAGGAAAATAATTCCTTTTTTTTTTTTTTTTTACAGAAAAGAGTAAGTGGAATGGCAAAGAATTCAACAAAGCAAAATAATATACCTCAATTCTTTGTTTTAAAATTCTCTGTTCTTTTCAGTAACACATGGTATATACACACAGCAGAGTATTATTCAAACATAGTAAGGCTGAAGTTCTGATACATGCTAAAATATGGATGAAATTTTAAAATATTATGCTAAGTGATAAAGTTAAGCTTATAAGATAAATGTCGTAGGATTTCACTCCTATGAATATATATAGGTTAGGCAGATTCATAGATATCGAAATTAGATTGAAGATTATGAGGGGCTAGGAGAATGGGGAATTACTTAATGAGTACAGAGTTTCTTTTTGGGGTGATGAAAATGTTATAGTGGTCATGCTTCCACAGCATTGTGAATGTATTTAATACCATTGGATTATATACTTATAAAAGTTTAAAATAATAAATTTTATGTTATATGTATTTAACCATAA
Source organism: Saimiri boliviensis (assembly GCF_048565385.1). Classification (NCBI taxonomy): domain Eukaryota; kingdom Metazoa; phylum Chordata; class Mammalia; order Primates; family Cebidae; genus Saimiri; species Saimiri boliviensis. The sequence goes on from NC_133460.1 coordinate 40,974,715, forward strand.
TAAAAAAATTAATTAAAATTTTTAAAAAGGGAAGTTATCCCTTAAAATATTATTTCTTCCTTCCTGCTTACTTAGGGAAGAACTTGGTTTAAATAGGGATATTTCCAAAGAGAAGAATCCGTTTCCCAAATGGCAAGTCCTGGACCCAGAGAAGTCATGTCCAGAAGGGTCTCATTGAAAGAAAATATCCAGGCTTCAAGCCAACAGTGGTTCCCAGGAACAACACCATCCTGTCAAGAGTATCCCCTGTCATAATGAACCTCTTGCTTTAGAGGAGCACTGTCCAATAGAACTTTCTATGATAATAAAAAAAAAATTTTTTAATGTTTATTTTCAGTTCAGGGGTTCATGTGAAAGTTTGTTACATAGGTAAACTCGTGTCATGAGGGCTTGTTGTACAGATTATTTCATCACCCAGGTATTAAGCCCAGTACTCAATTGTTATCTTCTCCTTTCCCTCCTCCCACCCTCCATCCTCAATTAGATCCTAGTATCTGATGTTTCCCTCTTTGTGTGCATGAGTTCTCATCATTTAACACTGACTTATAAGTGGGAACATGCAGTATTTGGTTTTCTGTTTCTGTGTTACTTTGCTAAGGATCATAGTCTCCAGCTCCACCCATGTTCCTGCAAAAGACATAATCTCATTCCTTTTTTTATGGCTGCATAGTATTCCATGATGTATGTGCACCAAATTTTCTTTATCCAGTCTATCATTGATAGACATTTAGGTCGATCCCATGTTTTTACTACTGTGAGTAATGCTGCAATGAACATTTGTATACACGTAAATGATTTATTTTCCTCTGAGTATGAACCCAGTAATGGGATTGCTGAGTTGAATGGTATTTCTGCTTTTAGCTCTTTAAGGAATACTGCTTTCTGCAATGGTTAAAATAATTTACACTTTCACTAACAGTTTATAAACATTCCTTTTTCTCTGCATCTTGCCAGCATCTGTTATTTTTTTGATTTTTAAATAATTGGCGTAAGAGGGTATCTCATTGTGGTTTTCATTTGCATTTATCTAACGATCAGTGATATTGAGGTTTTTCTTTTCTTTGCTTTCTGGCCACATTTATGTCTTCTTTTGAACAGTGTCTATTCATGTCATGTTCCCACTTTTTAATGGGATTGTTTTTCTCTTGTAAATTTGTGTAAGTTCCTTATAGTTGCTGGATATTAGACCGCCAGATGCATAGTTTGCAAATATTTTCTCTGATTCTGTAAGTTGTCTGTTTACTCTGTTGATAGTTTAATTTGCTGTGCAGAAGCTCTTAAGCTTAATTAGATCCGACTTGACAAGTTTTGCTTTTATTGTGATTACTTTTGGTGTCTTTATCATGAAATCTTGATTCGTTCCTATGTCCAGGATGGTATTGCCTAGGTTGTCTTCCAGGATTTTTATAGTTTTGGAATTTTACATTTAAGTCTTTAATCTATCTTGAGTAATTTTTGTATATAGTGTAAGAAAGGGGTTCAATATGCCCAGTAGCCATTAGCCACATGTGGCTTTTGAGCATTTGAAATATGGTCAGTATGACAGAAGAACTGAATTTTACATTTTATTTAATTTGAATTAATGTAAATTTAAATAGCCACATGCATCTAGTGGCTATTGTACTGAGTAGCACATGTTTAGTGAGTTTTTCTCTGGCCCTTCTCTGGTCAGATTCCTCCTCAAGACGGGAGGGGTAGGAGGGGCCCAGGGGTCTACCATTGTCCTCTTTCTCCAGGATCCAATCAGGGAACAGTGGATGCCAGAGCCATGAAAAAATGTCTTTCCGAGCCAATTTAAGGAAACACAGAATTAGAGTCATACATTAGGAACAGAGAGGCATATAGGAAATTGGCAAGAGCTGACTTTCATCCCAGCCAGTGCAGGCATAAAAACCAGAGTTGTGATAGAAGAGCCCCAAATGTGAAGATGAGAAATGGAAGACTGTATGACATTTTGTGTTCCAGGGGTCACCTGGATGTTATATTTCTCCCTGGAGATTTGGGGAAGAAAAAGAGATTCTTCCAGGACCCTTTGAATTGTGAGGCAGAATGATTAAATTTTGCCAGAGGCTGGGAAATTCCTGATTCCAGGTCTGGGTGTACCTTAGTCTGTTAGGGATAGCCCATGGTCTCCCGTAGCTGTGTTGGAATTCATAATAGATTTGGAAAAAGTGGTCATGTAGAACAAGTACTGCAGTAATTTGGCCCAAACAAAACTATACGGGTTCTCAGTTTCCACCTCTTGATGTACTTCTGCTTTTCCTTAAGTACTGCCTTCTCTCTAAGGTGAGCACATCCCCCCTCCTTTCCGCCATGCTATAGAATTGAAGATACAGGTCAAAATCAGAGAAATTCAGGTTTGGCTGAATCAAGGACCCAGTGAATCTGAGAATGAAAGGGGTGGATTATCAGCATTACAGTTGTTGATTTTAAAAGGTTTTTTCCTGTGGAAAAAAACCTCTTTATTTACTCTGTCTTTGCAATCACTCAATTGATTTAGAAAAATTACACCTTAATTTCCCTTTGGAAATATTTGCAACAATGAAGAGGTGAATTTACTTTTCTAAAGCCTTGGCTGCCTTGTTGTGTCTGTACAGTAATGTGATTAGAGAATCACTGAGAAGCCAAAAGAGCTCCCATCTCAGTTTGCTTCTGTGGGAGGGGAGTGAGAAAAAGCTTCACCTTCTCTTCCCTTAACTGCTCACTGAATCCGACCAGGAAAGAGCACAGTTGTTCTAAGCACATGACTGGCTTTGGATAAAAATGCAAAGTAATCATCTGATTATTACAAAAATACCATAAACTTTTAAGCTAGTGTATGATGAGTACCTACTCCATTCCAATCATTTTCCATGCATTTTTATTCTAACGCCTATCAACTCCATGAAAAAGCAGTTGAGGCTCAGGGAGGGTAAGTGCCTTGCCCTGGCTGTGGAGCTGGTCAGTAATAGAGCCAAGGTGGGAACTTAATTCTGTTGAGTGCCAAAGCCAAGGTGGGAACTTAATTCTGTTGAGTGCCAAATGTCATAAGTAGGGTGACTCTTGTGTTTCACCATCTTGATCTCAATTTATTAGGTTCTCAGTTACCTGCTGCTCTCATAAACTCTTATACCCTTGTATTGCACTCTCAAGTCCCCTCCTGTGCCCACAGACCCTATACTCCCTACCTGACCTGTCTCTTTTTCCCTCTTCCTGAAATATGACTTGGTCTTTTCTTATTTCTTCAGCAACTTTCTCACTTTTAGTAATTTATATGAAATGATTAATATATTACTCATCACAGTGATGTTTGCATTTGGAAAGGGGTCTTCTATGGGCAGTATTATGATAATCCAAAGGAATGATTTTCTAATATGAAAAAATTCAGGCACTTAGTCTGATTGACAAATAATGTTGGTACATCTGAGTGTTCATGTGTCTGTGTGTTTGAATAGGGGTTGCTCCTAGGGAGAGACTTACAGTAGTATTCTCCTAATACAACTCATAGATCAATGTTTTTCAGTCTTTCTAAATTAATGCTCGCTAAAGAACTTTTTTTTTCTAATCATCTCTTCCCTTGATATGCCACTATGTGTCTATGTACTAAATGTAATATGTGTCTTATACATAAAAAGAGTAAGATTTTTTAAGACCACCAAGAACCAATTTTGCCCCATTGGGGTCATCATCACTACGGCTGCAAATGCATGCTAATAGATGAATGCTTCCCTATATTTTTGAGAGATGACATAACCTAGTGCTAAGAGCATACTGAGTTAAAAATTGCACCTCAGCTACTTCCTGGTTGTGACCTAAGCAACTTATTTAACCTCTCTGTGCTTCAGTTCTCCTGTATGTAAAATGAGCATAAGAATAGTCCTTATATTATAGGATTGTTGTGAACATTAAGAAAGGTATAGATATATATAAAGCATTTAAAACAGAACTGAAGGTAGAGTTGAAATTAAGCATTATACAGTATTTTTCTTGTCAAGGTGCATATGGAAAAGAGTATTATTTGTACAGCACACAGGAATAAACTGGAATAGGGGCTGATTTGGGGGTTGAACAAAGTTAGTTTTGGTGTTACGTGCTTACTTTAAGAAAAAATAGGCCAGGTGCTGTGGCTCACACCTGTAATCTCAGCATGTTGGGAGGCTGAGGTGGGCAGATCACAAGGTCAGGAGTTTGAGATCAGCCTGGCCAATATGGTGAAACCTCGTCTCTACCAAAAATACAAAAATTAGCCAGGCATGGTGGTGGGCACCTGTAGTCCCAGCTACTTGGGAGACTGAGGCAGTAAAATCGCTTGAACGTGGGAGGCGGAGGTTGTAGCAAGCTCAGATTATACCATTTCACTCCAGCCTGAGCAACAGAGTGAGACTCCATCTCAAAAAAAATAAATAAATAAAAAAGAAAGAAAGAAAAAGAAAAAATATAAATGAGAAAAACATAATCTCAGATTTGCATATAACCTCAAATAAAACAGTTTCAAAAAAACGTGGTGATACATTTGAACTTACTTGTCATCATTGACAAAACTGTTAGTTGACATGGATGTGTTGGTAAACTGTCCAGGGGAAAGGCTTAAGGATCTTAAGTGTCAAATAACAATTATGAATTTAGGACGTTTTTAGAAACAGTCATTTAAATAGTGCCTAAAGATAACTTTAATCACTGTGACTGAGCAGGGGCTTTAAAGAAGATTGAATGTTTTTAGCACTATGGAGATAGATAGCCCTTCCTATCTCCTGGTGGACTCCTGGCTTGCCTGTGACAGGAGGCTGTCAAAACAATGGTTAGGAAGCTTTGGCTTAAATTGCCCCTTTGCCCATTCCTATGTAAGACTAACCCAGAACAAATATGAACGAGATGAATTCTTCCTAATAGAAGTCCTTTTCAGAAGCATATTACTAAATCGTCTTGGTCCAAATAAAAAGGGAATCCAGGCTGGGCCTTTTAAAGAGGAGCTATTTCAGGCCCAGTTCTGAGCAGTCACCACATGCTTCATAAATGAGAGGGGCAGCAGGGTGGCCTGAGAAGCTACAGCTCTGAATAGGAACAGAGAGGGCACTAGCCAAGGACCAATATACAGCAGATGCTGATGCCCAGTGTCTGACCAGGTAAGACTGGAGGCTAATTTATGGCTCTGAAGTCTCTGTCTGAGCTGGTTTCCTCCACTCAGCCTAAGTACAAGATTCCACAGAGCTCATTTACGATACCCTTCCTCACTATGCAGTGTGGAGAGTGCTGGTAGATTTCTAAAAATACGGAATTAAATCTTCTCTTGCCTTTATTTGAATAATTCCATGCATTTTATTATTGTTTCCCAGCAGTGAACTCAGAGAAGAACTGCATGTTCCAGCCAAGCCTAATGATTGTTTTATAAATATTTATAAATCAGATACTATCTTCTTTTCTTTCTCCTCTCTCCCTGGCTATACATTATTTGAAGGCTCATTCTTCCCTTCCTAGCAGCTCCTTTGACGTTTTGCTGGGCTGGGAGGATATTCAGAGTTTGACATTTTTCTTTGATTTGCTTGCCTGTACTTTGGGAGTCTTTGTTAAGAAGCTTCATTCTAAAGTATTTAAAGTTGGCCTCCTGAGGCTATCTCATTGTTCACATGTGCTGAAACCAAACTGAAGCCTCTTTATAGACATTTATGCTCTTTTGCAGCAGAGAGAGCCCATTTAGTGAATTCGTTTATCAGCAGAGGAAACCTCACTCTTCTTGAGACAATGTCTTGTGCCTATCTATAAAAACATCAGAAATGAGGAGGGGGAATGAAAGGAGGAAATAGCCAGAGCAAAAAAGTCAAAAACTGAAACCAATCAGCAGTTCCATACATCAGGTCTCATTCCTGGAAAGACCGCTGTCCGCTTTCTGGCAGGGAATGGCATTCTATCTATGGTGTTTGGAAGCCAAGCCCAGTGGCCGTGGGTTTCAGATAGTCATGCCAGACTAATTAGATTAAGTTAACTGCACGAGAAATATTGTGTTGGATTGATCTCATTTTTTATTCGAAACCTGGAATCAATACAGAAGGTAATTGCTAAATCAATGAGAAATGTCTTGTCTGATATCAGTAGGTCCTTCTGATCATCACTGATCATGATGGGACAATGTCATGACTGGAAAAGGCACAGGGAGACTAATGGGATTTTCAGAGTGGTCAGCACCTTCACTAGAACTTGCTTTCCTCGTTCCCAAGTGAGCCTAGAGCCAAGTTTCTTACATTAAGATTTTCCAGGAAGATAACATTGATAGCAAAGGGAGATTTTTTTCTGTGCAGGCTTCTTCACTAAGAGAGCTGTTGGAAGCAGTGATATTCCATCTTCACAATAGGAACCACCACCCGGACAACCACCAGAAGAGCTACAGGGATAATAAAGCAATAGTATGCCAAGTTTCTACTATGTAAGAGGACAGGTTTTGTACAAAGTGTTTATCTCCCTTTCTCTCATTTTACAGTGAGAGACAGTGGAGGAACACTTAGCACAGATAAAAATATTTGAGGCAACTGTATGAGACAAGTGATATTATTCCCAGTCTTTCGAGAGATGAGGAAACTAGGACTTAAAGGGACTAAAGAACTTGCCAAAGGTCAAAAAGTAACATGGCTGGGCGAAACCTGAGACCATCTGACCCCACTGCTGGTGCTCCGAAGCCCTTTACCACCTCCTGTAGTAAGGAGTTGGGCCTTGAGGAGCAGTAGAAAGAGCTCTTTACTGGCCTCCATTTTCTCATCTGATAAAAACACTTGGAAGCCTTCCTGAGTTCTTCAGCGATCCTGTAACATCCTCTGGATGGAATTCTTTGCTCTTCAAGTTACCTCCAGTAAGACCAAGGAAAGAATGAGCTTTTAGAATAGGCTTTGGAGAAACGGACAGCTGATTTTCCAGAGCTGTCCAAGTCAAGAGTCTTTCTGAAACCTAGTCCTGGGTTTTGAAGCGTGGCATGGACCTGCCCCAAGTGTGAATCCAAGATGGAGAAAATATCTGGAGACATGCGAGTTTCCCACCTGCTGTAAGTTGAGGGGAAGAACTGTGGCGTGATATGCACCAGACCAGATAGAAGTCTGGCTGCCAGTGAGCTGCCAACTCACAAACCACAAACCCTACAAAGTACCAAAGCAAAGCCCTCCCTGGCCTCTGGGGGAAGACACAGGAAAGGGGGCCTGGGGATTAGACTTACCAATTTTTAAAATCTAGGCAAATTAAAACATTGAACGACTTCACCAAATTAGACCTAGTAGACCACATCCATCTGGGTTAATTGGCACAGTACACAGCAGTGGTTGTCATACTTTTTCTATGTAATTAAACGATAGACCCTTTACAAAAACAAAGAGACAAGTAGACAAACCTTCGCGCTATTAAAGGATTAAAATTGGAATTGGGAAATGTGACAGGTGCCCACCTGATTACCTGCTCGGTCTACTGTGCCACTCAGGCATCTCCAGAGCCCCCTCAGAATTTGTAAACTATTCTCTGATATATTTCTGGGAAACGCTACATTTATATTAATTTTAAATGTATTTTATAAGCAAAGATAGATTTCAGTTTAATCAAACTAATATGTTATCCTAATGCTCACAGAATTTAAATTGGTGAGTTACAAATTAATGAAGTTTGGGCCGGATGCGGTGGCTCACACCTGCAATCCCAACACTTTGGGAGGTTGAGGTGGGTGGATCACCTGAGGTCAGGAATTTGAGACCAGCCTGACCAACATGGTGAAACCCTGTTTCTACTAAATATTAAAAATTAGCCAGGCATGGTAGCACATGCCTGTAGTCCCAGCTACTTGGGAAGCTGAGGCAGGAGAATCGCTTGAACCTGGGAGGCAGAGATTGCAGTGAGCTGAGATGGCACCATTGCACTCTAGCTTGGGCAATAAGAGCAAAACTCCATCTCAAAAAAAAATTAAAAAGTTTGACTGACTTTATGTAATGTGAGTATCACAGAACTTTAAAACAAGATTCTTATGATAGAACTTTTCAAACATTTATAGAACAATTTAATAAACTTCTGTGTATTAATCACCAAGATTAATAACATTTTGTCAATCTTTTAAAAATCTCAACCCCTCTATCTAATCAGAAATATTTTAAAGAAAATCTCAAAACCCACAGTATTTCACCCTTAAATATTTCAGTATTTAACTCTAAACAGCAGGACTCCTTTTAGAGAAAATACTCCGTGCCATTATGATACCTCACAATACCAATAGTAACTCTTAATACAGTTGTGGCATTTTAAGCTTGAATCTTAACCCAATCAGCATTTCTCCAAGTGTATTTTGAAGAATACTAGTTTTGATGGATATTAACTGGTATTTTTAGACTAAAAGGCTTTATGGTCAAATTATGGTGGGAAACTCCTAATTTAAATAAAATTAGATTGTCTACCTGCAAAGTTTCTTAGAATTTTAATATGCTATGTTTTATGTGGCCTTCCAAGAGGGAAATAGACTCTACAGAAGTTTTGAAATTTATTTGATCTCTGAAACTTTTTTCATGAGACAGGAGAAGTGCTCCAAAAATACACTATGGAAGAAAGCTGATTTCAGCCACTGGATTATATATTTCTAAAGGGGCCTCCATATTTCTTTTCCCCAGAAAGTTAAGAGTCCAGCCTTGCTCTCAATGGGCCATGAATAAAAATATTAAATCAACATTGATTACTATACGAGACAATGAAGATGCTACTCAAGTGTGTGGTCTACAATTTAATCAGAGAGAAAAGACAAATGATGTCCTAACAACTTGAGAACCACATGACACTGTGTTACATTGAATGTTATGGCTATACAGTCCAACAGGATTCCAGAGAAGGACAGAATCCTGAGGCCCTAGAGCCCCTCTTTCCAGAAGGCATATAATGAAGACGAAGCTTGGGCAGGGTCTTGAAAGGTGGGTAGGAGAGAAGACGACATCCGGCACATGACTGAGTAACTTGATTAAGAACACAGAGATACGAATAATTAGGGTGTGTTCAGGAGACAGTGAGTAGGTCAGCCAGTCTAGGGGATGGTGAGTAATGAGATCTAATAAAAAGTGGTGGTATGATGATACACCTGAGAACAGGGACTGTATCTTTGAAGAGATCCTGCCAAATAAAATACCTTAAATAAAGCAGGATTGAGTAAATACATGTTTATATACTGAATTCCACTGATGGGTGAGCCATGAATTCATGCATCTCAGCATAAACTCATTGATCAACATAATGAGCCTATCAACTGCTGCTGACAAGACCCTAGGAAAATAAGCCACAGGAAACGAGGAAGGAAAAACCAAAAATGCAGGATGTTTAGGGCAGAGGATACGAAAAACAGAGGGCTCTGTCATGTGCACAAAGGCAGGAGTAATTAGACAAGAGGCTGAACTGGTGAAACGAGAGGCTGAAAGAATGGGGCCTCTGGCAGCAAGGAGAGAAGAAAAAAGGAAGATCAGACAGCCATAAAAAACGCCTTCATTCCAATTTGCATTTCTTCATGATTAGAGACGTGCAGCATTTCTTCACATGTTTGTTGGCCACATGTATGTCTTCTTTTGAGAAGAATGTCTGTTCACGTTTTTGCCCATTTTATGATGAGATTATCTGTGTTTTGTTTGTTCAATTGTTCAGCTTCCTTATAAATTCTGGATATCAGACCTTTGTCAAATGAGTAATTTGTGAATATTTTCTCCTATTCTGTAGCTTGTCTGTTTACTCTGTTGATTTTCTTTTGCAGTGAAGAAGCTCTTTAGTTGAATTAGGTCCCACTTGTCAATTTTTGTTTTGGTTGCTACTGCTTTTGAGGACTTTACCAAGGCCAAGGTGACAATGGTATTTCCTAGGTTTTCTTCTAAGATTCTTACAGTTTGTGGTCTTACATTTGAATTTTTAATCCTTCTTGAATTAATTTTTGTATATAGTAAAAGACGAGCATCCAGTTTTATTCTTCTGCATATGGCTATCTGGGTATCCTAATACCATTTATTAAACAGGGAGTCCTTTTGCCATTGCTTGTTTTTGTCTACTTTGTGAAAAATTCGATGGCTGTAGGTGTGCAGCTTTATTTCTAGGTTCTCTATTCTGTCCCATCAGTCTATGTGTCTTTTTTATACTGCTACCATGCTTCCATCTTACACTCATCAGAATAGTGAATATTAAAAGGTGAAAAAAACCACAGATGTTGGCAACACCGTGCTTACACACTGTTGGTGGAAATGTAAATTAGTTCAGCCAATGTGGAAAGCAATTTCTTGTACATTTCTCAAAGAACTTACAATAGAACTACCATTCAATCCAGCAATCCCATTACTGGGTATATGTCCAAAACAATACAATCATTCCACCAAAAAGACACATGCATTTACATGTTCACTGCAGAACGATTTACAATAGCAAAGACATGGAATCAGCCTAGGTGTCCATTAGCAGGAATATGAATAAGAAAGTGTGGTACACATGCATCGTGGAATACTATACAGCCATAAAAAAGATAAAATCACATCCTTTGCAGCAACATGGATGCAGCTAGAGGCTATTATCATAAGTGAATTAACATGGAACAGAAAACCAAATACCACATGTTCTCACTTGTAAGTGGAAGCTAAACATTGGGTACACATGGATATAAAGATGGGAATGATACACACTGGAAACTACCAAAGGGGAGAGGGAGATAGGAATATAACATTTGAAAAACTAACTATTGGGTACTATCCTTAATGCCTGGGTAACAGGATCGTCGGTACCTCAAACCTCAGCATCACACAATATATCCAGGTAACAAACCTGTATATGTACCATTTGAATGCAACATAAAAGTTTTAAAAAAGAGAAAAAAAAGTAAAAATTCTTCACTCAAGTAGAAAGTGGAATCTGATTTTAAGAAGAGTTTTGAGTTTTAGGATTGTGTTTAGAATAAGACTATTACTTATTGGAGTTAAATAATGTGTGCACTCTTGATCATTGCTACTCAGAAAGTGGTTCATGAGCTGCGATGAGTAAATCCTCACACTATTGGTTTCTGGTCAGCAATGAGATAAGTAGAATTGTGAGGAAGCCACATGGCCTGGCCGGACACCCAGGCAAGTGGTTATTTTTCTAGTAATTAATTTGTACTTTTTTTTTTTAAACAAAGTATTAGTTTAAAAGATGTTGAACAAAAATAGTGCTTCACCACAGATGGTTTGAGAAGCAGAATCTAGATTATTCTTGAAAAGGCCCTGAGGAATATATCTTCTCTCACAGCCGGCTTTTTATTGTGCATTAAAACAAGTACCTGTTTCTTTGTTGGAGAACCAGATGGCTTGCATTATTAGGCCATCTTATTGGAAAGTCATACATCTAATCCCTAGAAGCCATACCCAGCTCTGGGAGATACTCACACTTGAGGAGGCACAGAAAACCAGCGGGGAGTGAGGCTGCCCATCTCCTGTTCACTGGGGGTTTCTTTTCATTTCACATTGCTCACATACATGCTTTTCTTTTGTTCTTTTCTCATATTTTCTCTTCTGACATTTTCATCCTAACTGAAAGTAGAAATATGCAGGAACTGTATTGTTGGCCCATTTTACAGGCGATGAGAAGAAAGGATTTGAGACCTAACCTATTCACTCAGCTGGAACTAACGTCTTCTGACTGTTTGCCGAATGGTCTGGACTTTTGGCCGTGACGGGAGGCAGCTGGGCAGAGTCAGAGGAATTCCAAAGCATTTAAAAAATGTAAATGAAACAGTATGTGCAAAGAGCCAGCATGGAAACTGGCAGAAGGGGAGTTCTCAATAAATGTTAGTTTTCTTTTTTGAAGAGAAGCCAAGAGGTAGCATGAATTGAGGGAAGAGGTTGCGCCTTTGAGCAAGATACAGCCCATGCGCTTTAAATTCACCCAGGGTTGACATTGCACAAATCATTTAAATCAACCTCTCCAAAGTGTTTTCCAACCCATGTTAATTAGGTCCCAATCTCTGCTACTTACTGTTTGACCTTCTTCAACTATTTAAACTCTCCGAGCCCCAGAGTTTTTTCATCTAATAAAAAAGGTTGATATAATTTAATTTACAGAGAGGCAGTGAGTTTGAAGATAATACGCCTAGCACATAATGAACGCTTGATAGTTGGCATGGTTGTGTTATGTGTACACAATTTTGCATTGGCTTTATCTAGCATAGAGCAGTCAAATCAACAGATATATATTAAGACAAATCAACCAATATATATTGAGCACCATCTTCTTGTTTGGAATAGATCTGCTATCCTTAATTGCCTAGTCTTTACTTCAAAAGCCAGAGAATTAAGTCCAAGTGCCAACAAGATGCAGTCACATGTACAAATAAAAAAAAATGCCTATATGCATTTGCTTAAAATAATATGTATCCTTCTTGAATTTCCCTTGTACGGCACAATATTTGAGGCCTGCAGGGATGATTTATTAGAATCTGGCAGCCTCGCTCTGTTGAAGCCAAATATACTGGAGGAAGATTAAGGGGGAAGACAAAACCATTTGACAGCATAATTACACACACAACTTTTAATGTCATTGTGTATGTATCAAAGATACTATATCAAAATTTAAAGAGATAAATATTTTAAATTTAGAAAATGAGAATAATTTTTGTTGGTAGAAATGAAAAAACAGAGAATTTAATAATATGTCATTCAACTTTGCTTTAAGTAATTATGTTATTTCAGATCTACAAGATAAACAGGCCGTACCACATAACAGGGCATGGGTTATAATTTAATAAACACATGTCCCATAAGAGTGATGAAGAATATGGCCAAAGGCTGAAATTGGATGCATACACGATCTGGGGGTGTAACTTCATTTGTAAAATGAATCACAGTCTAAACTTGGACTCGGTTGACTTATTGAAATCATACTTTTGCACGAAATGTTGTTTTTCCTATAGGGGCACCTTTCCCAGCTTATTTTTAGTTGAGTTCTTTTGAACAAAGCACTCTAGTGTTCACCAGGGGCCAGCTAAGGACATTTTTTAAGACCTTTCTCTCCATATTTAATTTTCTTTGAACCACCTCCAAAATTTCTCCAACCACACTGACTCCCTCTCCCCCATTCTCTTCAAATTAACTGCAGAAAACAAACATTTTGAAAGTTTTCAAAATTTGTGTTTCGTTGGATTCTGGAATCACTCCTAACCCCAAGCAAAAGACAGTGTTGTGTAGTGGGAAAAATACAGGAGAAAGCTAATAAGATAGTAGGGTCCTAAGTCTGGCACTGACATTAATGATCTGGGAGCGTTGAGCAAGTCATTCTATTGAGCTCATCCTCAGGTTTCTTCATCCACGCAGAGTAGGATGAACCAGGGAACCTTAAACCAAGGAACTAAACTATAAAATTCTGTGATGCAACTTTTCTGCCTTCAGTTAATGACATCAATAGAGAACGTTTTTTCTTTAGTTCTACTACTTATCAACTATATGGTCATTGGCAAATTCATTAGTCTTTTGCAGCATCAGTTTCCATATCTATAGAATATCTAAAGAATAGAAAAAAAGTATTTTCTTAAAAACATGTTATAACGATTAGATAAGATTATTTAAAGAATGGACTCAGTACAATGCCTGCCATAGAAGAGATATTCAGTAAATGTTACTTATTATTTGTCTTTCTGGATATACAGTTTTGATTTATTGTGATAAGAAGGCAATAGATGCTGGGAGTTGCTCAGAAGACATTCTTTTCAGCAATCACATTTCTTGTCTCAATTTCCCTATTCTGATCTCACCTAGCCTTTTTCTACTCTAGAGAAGTCAGGCAAATAACAGTTTACCCCAGCAAAGGATGACCATACACTTGTGCCACTCTTCTGAGGACATGGGTCATGATTGTCTCATGCTGCAAACCATCTAGCTTTCTTCATTGGTTTTGTTTTTTAAACATTATCTTAGATTAAATGATTAAATTCTGTGGTCAAATTAAAATCAACTGATGCACAATCCCTTCAAGTATAGGCTCTGGGTTCAATTCTTGTCTCCCCTGAGACCAGCTTGCCTATAACCTTAGGCAAGTTACTTCACCTCCCTCATCCTCATTCTCTCCATCCATAACATGCAAGTAATAAGATCACGTATCTTGTAGAGTTTTATGGAAAACAAATGAGTTATTACTTAGGACAGTGCTAGCACATAGTAGGTACTATAGATTTCAAGACTGGTTTTTTTTGTTTTTCTTTTTCTTTTCTTTTTTTTTTTTTTTTTTTTTTTGAGATGGATTCTCTGTTGCCCAGGCTGGGATACAGTGGAGCAATCTTAGTACCTTGCAGCTTCAATCTCCTGGACTCAAGAAATCCTCTCGCCTCAGCCCCTCAAGTAACTGGGAATACAGGCACACAACACCATGCCCAACTAATCTGTTTTTAGTCATTTTATAGAGATGATCTCTCACTATGTTGCCTACGCCAGTCTCAAACTCCTAGGCTCAAAGGATCCTCCTGCCTTTGCCTCCCGAGGTGCTGGGATTACAGGTATGAGCCACCCTTTCCAGCCTTATTTTTCTCTAATTATGTAATTTTCTAGAGAGAGGGAAGGTGTGAGAAAATGAGCTCCAGCTGAAGGAACCACTTATGCAAGATTGTACTGCTGGTAGGTCAGGGTAAAAATGTTCAGATTAAAGAAGAATGGTGTTTAGACATGTTTTGGGTGTGAAAAGGACATGCCACAAGTTCTACATAAGCAGAAAGGAAGAAATTCTGATGGAACGAAAAACTTTTTGCTCTTTCTTGAAGTGCCTACCATATGCCAGTCATGCTCATACATTACCTCATTTAATAATCTTAGCAGCCCTCCCTGAAGTATCGCCAGCCCCATTTCACTGATGAGTACATCAAGGCTCAGAGAGATTAAGTTGCTTGTCAAGTTCACACAGCTGGAAAGTGGCAGAGCTGGAATTTGAATCTGCATTTGACTGACTTCAGAATCCGTGTTTGTTTAGAATGTCGTATTGCCTTGCAAGTAGAGCGTTAGGAATCTGAGGAGTCAAAGAGGTGTTCTTGGAAATTTATTCTGATTTTTGGTCAAAAGTCTACCATCGCTATTTTACAGCCTCATATATTTTTTTCCTTAAGAAGCTTCAGAATGTGCTGATACCATCTCCCGAGATACTTCATCATAAAATAAATTTCTTAAAAATGTTGGAAGCTTGAAAATATTTTCTCTTGCTTAAAAATACCATTAAGGTATTTTTTCTAGATAGAGGTAAGTTAAAGGACAGTGGCTGCTAGAAACTCTAATTCTTTGTATTTTTTCAGAAGTTATCATTTTACATTGAATATTAATTCAGAACATAAAATTTTTCAAAGTGGTATGGTAAAATTACTCATAGAAACTCTGGAAATAGTTAAAGAGCACAGTATTAGTCATTTTTCTCCAAAAGACTTTCTTATTTGTCTTCTTTTTAAAGCTGAAACTTTAACAAACTCAACTATTGTTGAAATGCAGAGATTTTCTTTTTTTGCTTCAGTGATTATTCTTGAAAGAAAATTAGTCTTTATAGAGCGAGGCTATAAATGGTGGAAAAGAGGGAAAAAAGTCATCAGACAATCTTACTGAAAAACCTTAAAAAGATCAGAGAGTAACTTTCTGGTCTGGCTGTAACAATGTTTTTATTACAAGTTTGACATCTGACCTTAACTGTCCTCTTTAACCAAAAACGTTCAACTTTTTTATTGTACTAATTTCGAATTTATATGTGCATAAAGAAATAACCTACTTTCTTGGAAACGTGTTCCATTACAGATTATAAATAACATAGTGATTCAGTTATTTTTGAGCATAGCTTTGTCCTCTCACTTTAGTTCATTTTGAGTATCAAACCAAAAGACGATCCCTTGAAACAACACAAGAACTTTTTATTTTTCTTTTAATAAAACCACTCTTCTTTTTTATCACACTTTCATTAAACATTCTATGAATGTACTAAAAATTATTGAAGACAACATTAAAATGCTGTACTCTCATGGCAGAATTATGCTCCTTCGTTCTTCTCACTCTGCGTGTCATGGAACATTCCAGCCACACTGTGAAATGTGCTCTTTATGAGCCCCTGGAGGTCTAAGTATGGACTCCAGTGAGAAAAATACCAACAAGAATATAAAAGTAAAATAAAAACTGGATTAAATATTACAATGGCTTGTTCTATGAAAATTATCTTTAAACTTTAGAGTGTATTTCACATCATTAATGTATTCATTTATTTAATTCATTTAACACATATTTATTGAGGGTTTACCACATGCTGAACTATGATAGATGCTGCGATACAACAGTGAACAAATAAGATACATCTGCCCAAAAAGCTTGCATCCTAGAGGAAGGAGGCAGTTAAAGAAGCAGACTGCATAGTTTATTTGAAGGTGATAATTGCTAGAAAGAAGAGTAAACAAGGAAGAAGGTCAGAGTACTGGGTAGGATTGGGGGTTGCTCTTTCAAATAGGGTTGGTAAAGAAGGCCTGATAGAGGATGTGATTTGAGTCAAGATGTAAAAAGAAGTGAAAGAGGAGGCCAGGCTCAGTGACTCACACCTGTAATCCCAACACGTTGGGAGGCCAAGGCAGCTGGATCACTTGAGGTCAGGAGTTTGAGACTAGCCTGGACAGCATGGTGAAACCCATCTCTACCAACAATAAAAAAATTAGCCAGGTTGTGCTCACCTGCTACTTGGAGGTTGAGGCACAAGTATGGCTTGAACCTAGGAGGCAGAGGCTGTAGTGAGCCAAGATCACATCACTACACTCCAGGCTGGGAGACATAGTGAGACTCTGTCTAAAAAAAAAAAAAAAAAAAAAAAAGACATGAGAGAGGGGAGCATGTGGACGCCTAGAAGAAGAGCTCTCTAAGGGAGGAAACAGTGGGTGCAAAGGCCCTGAGGTAGGAACGTGCTTCATATGTTCAAGCAGCATCACAGAGGCTTACGTTGTGAACAGCATCTTTCAAGTTGCTGGTTTAAGATTAGATAGAAGAGGGTAAAGATGGAATTTGAGACACTAAGTAGGAAGCTATTGAGTCCTGCAGGTAAAAATGATGATGCTTGGACAGAGGTAGTAGCAGTGGAGATACAAAAAAAAAAAAAAGAAAAAACACATAAAACAATGCTAATTTGTAATAGTTCATCTCTGCAAATAAGCATCCAAGTGAAGAAAGTATTGTTTGATAACTGCCTTTAAGACAGTTTATTATCTATTCTTAAAATACAACTCATCAGAGGCTTTAAAATATAGGCCTTTGCTTTTCCAGGTCAACTTTGGCAGTTTACACACACAAAAAATATATACTTGAATTTTGGTTGGAATAGCATTGCATGTATAGATTAATTTGAAGAAAATTACGCATTTAAATAGTGAGTCTTCTAATTCATGAGCCTGATATATTCTTCCATTTATTGGTCTGCCATATTCTCTCTTAATGTTTTATAGTTTTCTGCATATAGGTCTTATACACATTTGGTAGATTTATTCTTACCTTTTATTGCATTATTTTATTTTATTTTCTATTATTTTAGCTAGTTTAGAAATATTGTTGATTTCTATACATTGAGATTATATTCAATGACTGTGTTAAATTATGTTTATCAGAAGACCCTTTTGGATTTTCTCTATATACAATCATGTGTTTTGTAAATAATCACATCTTATTTATTTCCATAACTTACAGAACTGACTGGAACCTCCTATATATTGTTAAATAGAAATAGTGATGGTAGACTTCATTGTCTGCCAGTCTCAGGTGGAAATCTTTTAATCATTTACTATTAAACACAGTATTTATAGTAAGTTTTTGGAAGTTTCCTTACCAGATTAAGTTCCTACTATTCTCAATGTGCTAAGATTTTTTTGTCATAAGAAGGTGGTTGATTTTCTTCAGTCACTCTTTCTGTATTTATTGAGTTAATCATCTAATTTTTCCCCTTTTTGTCTGTGCTTATGAGGAGTTAAATTAATTTTCAAGTATTGAATTGATTGTTGCATTTCTGAAACAATACCAACTTGGTCTTGACTCAGTGGCTAATAAAGTTAAGACTTGTGTGTTCTATTTGAAAGAGTATATTTATCTTCTCTTATAATGTCCCCATCATGTTTTGCATCAAAATTATGCCAGCCTCATAAAATGAATTTCTATTTTTTAATTTTTGGAAGGATTTGTGTAGTTTCTTCTTTAAATGGTTGAAAAATTTCAACAGTGAAACCTGAGTCTAGTGTTCTCTTACAGTGAGGTTTCTAATCACACAAATTCTTTGGCAGATAATAGGACTACTTAGGTTTTCTATCTCTTGTTGGTCAAATTTGGGAATTTTTGTTTTTCAAGGCACTTGTACATTCATGTAAATAACTAAATGTATTACAATAATGTTTGTAATAGTTTCTTTTGTCTTCCTAAAGTCTGTAGAATTTGAAGTTATAAGCCCCTATTGTTTCCGAAGTTGGCGATTTGTGCCATCTTGCTGTTATTTATACTAGACTTTTTTAGGGATTAGTGTTCTAAAATTTTCTTTTGGCAATTTAAATGTTAAATAGCCTACATTTTTTCTCTATTGTGTTATTTCTGCCTTTTATTATTTTCTTTCTTTTACATCTTTGGATTTAATTTGTTAATCTTTCTCTGAATACTTAGAGACCTGGTTTTCAGCCTCTCTTTTTTCCTCATATGTTTTTAAGACTATAATTTTCCCTCTGAGCAGCTGCAGCTGCATCCCATAAGTTTTGATATCATATTTGTATACTACTTGGTTCAAAATAGTTTTTATCTCATTGTAATTTTTTGTTTGATTTACGTGTTTTTACAACAAATATATTGAATAATTTCCATATTTGTAGATTTCCTTTTTTTTTTTTTTTTGAGACGGAGTTTCGCTCTTGTTACCCAGGCTGGAGTGCAATGGTGTGATCTCGGCTCACCGCAACCTCCACCTCCTGGGTTCAGACAATTCTCCTGCCTCAGCCTCCTGAGTAGCTGGGATTACAGACACGTGCCACCATGCCCAGCTAATTTTTTGCATTTTTAGTAGAGACGGGGTTTCACCATGTTGACCAGGATGGTTTCGATCTCTTGACCTCGTGATCCACCCGCCTCGGTCTCCCAAAGTGCTGGGAATACAGGCGTGAGCCACCGTGCCTGGCTATTTGTAGATTTTCTACTTGTTTGTGGTTATTAATTTTAGCTTGATTCCACTCTGGATAGGAAATATGCTCTGCATAATGCCAATCTTTGAAATTTATTAAAACTTGCTTTATGGCCAGAGCATCATAAATTTGGTATATATTCTACATACTTTTGAAAAATGTAACCACTGAATGCAGTCTTATATAGGTTAACTGTATTAATCACATTGTTCATATCTTCATATTCTTATTGTATTTTTGTGTTGTTTTGGTGTACTTATTCTATTAGTTACAGAGAAAGTTGTGTTAAAATCTTCACCTTCAATTGTTGATTTTTCTCTTATTTTATTTCTGGCAATTTTTGCTCTGTATATTTTGTGGCTAGTTTATTAAATACTTAGTTTTCATCTTCCTATTAATAGAACATTGTATAATTATGAAAAGTTCCTATTTTATCTCTAGCTATGCTTCATGATTTCTACTTTTTCTGAGATTAATATAGCTTTATCAACTTTGTTTTGATTCATTTTGCAATGTGTATTTTCCCATCATTTTACTTTCACTCTGTTTCCTTATATTTAAAGTATGTATATCCCTTTAAGCAGCCTATAGTTTTTTACACTATCTGATAGTTTTTTAAATAGGAGTGTTTAGTTTATTTAGTGAAGGTATTGATGTGTTTAGGTTTAAGTCTATCATCTTATTTGTCTTCTTTCTATTTGTCTTTCCTATCTTCCTTTCCTTTCTTGGCTTCCTTGAAGGTGGTGGTTACTACAGTTTTCACTGTCCTTTCAGTAGGTTACTCTAAGTCATTACTACATGCATCTTTGACGTATTAGTTTCCAATTTAAATTATTTCTGTCACTACCTGAATAATGCAAGGATTTTAGAACACATTAACACCATTTTTTCTTCTGTATTTTTTGTTTTTGTTGTTGTATATTTTAATCACACCCAGTAAGCTCCACAAGCCATCAGTAATATTACTGTGTACAGTCAATGTTCATTTAGATTGGTCCATGTGTTTCTCTTTTCTCTCTCTTTTCTTTATTTTTTCCAGCATCTCAATGCTTCCCTCAGGGATCATTTTATTTCAGCCTAAGGAAGATATACCACATTTTTTAAAGAAGATCTACTAGTGATGAAATCTCTATTCTTGTCTGAGAGCATTTTTTTTTTCTTCCTTCTTTTTTGAATCAGTACGAGATATAGAAATACAGGTTGGCATTTTTTTTCTTTTCCCTAGAAAATTGAAAATATCATTGGATTGCCTTCTAGCTTTATTATTTCTGTTGATAATTCAGCTACTATTATTCTTACTTTTGTTTCTTTTTCTTGGGAAGGTTTCTTTCTTCCCCAGCTTTAATGAGGTATAAATGATAAATAAATTTAGAGTGTACAATATGATGTTTTGATATAGAATTAACATTTCCATCATCTCACATGGCTTCCTTTTATGTATCTATGTGCCTGGTAAGAACACTTAAGATCTACACTTCTAGCAAATGTAAAGTATACATTATAGTATTATTAACTAGAGGAGTCACCATGCTGTACTATAGCTGATCCCCCAGAACTCACTTATTTTGTGTAACTGAAACTTTGTACCCTTTCACCAACATCTCCCCATTTCCCCTACCCTGAAGCCCCTTGCAACCACCATTCTATTCTTTGCTTTTATGAGTTCAACGTTTTTTGATTCCACATATGAGTGAGATCATGCAGTATATATTTTCCTTTGCCTGGTTTATTTCAATTATTATAACATCTTCCAGGTTTATCTATATTGTAAAATGAGTTTGGAAGTGTTCCCTCCTCTTTAATTTTTTTGAAAAGTTTGAAGAGGATTGGCAGTAATACTTTAAATGCTTTGTAGAATTCACCCTTGAAGCCATCATGTCCTGGGCTTTTCTTTTTTAGGAGTACTTGATTACTAATTCAACCTCCTTATTCTTTATTGGTCTATAAAGATTTTCTATTTATTCATGAGTCGGTCTTGGGAGGCTGCATGTTTCTAGGTATTTGTCCATTGCTTCTGGGTTACTAAATTTATTGGTGTAAAATTGTATATAATAGTGTCTTATAACCCTTTGCATTTTTGTGGTATCAGCTGTAATGTTTCCTCTTTCATTTCTGATTATATTTATTTGAGTATTCTCTTTTTTTCCTGATCTAGCTAAAGTTTTATCAATTTTATTTATTTTTGAAGTAAACGACATTTAGCTTTGTGAAGCTTTTCTATTGTTTTTCTAGTTTCTATTTCATTTATTCCTGTACTCATTGTTATTATATTCCTTCTGCTAACTTTGGGTTCAGTTTGTTCTTCTTTTTCTAGTTCCTTGAGGTATAAAATTAGGTTGATTATTTGAAATCTTCCTTTTTTTCTGAGTGTAGATGTTTATCACTATAAATTTCTTTCTCAGAACTACTTTTGCTGCATCTCATATGTTTTAGTATGTTAGGTTTCCAATTCCATTTGCCTGAAGATTGTTTTATTTCTCTTTTGATTTCTCCTTTGACTCATTGGCTGTTTAAAAGTATGTTGTTTTATTTCTAAATATTTGTGTATTTTATAATATTTCTTCTGTTATTAATTTTTAGTTTCATACCATTTGTGGTTGGAAAAGATACTTGATATTATTTTAATCTTTTTATATTTGTTAAGAACTAACATGGTATTTCCTGGAGAATATTTCATGTGCACTTAAAAAGAGTGTGTGTGTTCTTCTGCTGTTGGATGGAATGTCTATATATATCTATTAGACTCATTTATACTACAGTGTGGTTTAAGTCTAATTTTTTTTTTCTTTTTTTTGGAGGTGAAGTCTCACTCTGTCACCCAGGCTGGACTGCAGTGGCACAATCTCAGCTCACTGCAACTTCTGCCTCCGAGCTTCAAGCAATCTCCTGTCTCAGCCTCCTGAAACTGGGACTACAGGTGCATGCCACCATATCTGGTTAATTTTTTGTATTTTAGTAGAGACAGGGTTTTACCATGTTACCCAGACCGGTCTCAAACTCCTGAGCTCAGGCAATACACCCACCTTGGCCTCTCAAAATGCTAGGATTATAGGCATGAGCCACTGTGCCTGGCCAAGTCTGATGCTTCTTTATTGATTTTCTGTGTGGATATCTATCCACTGTTGAAAATGGGGTATTGAAATACCCTACTATTATTGTATTGCTATCTATTTACCTCCTCAGTTAATATATGCTTTATACATTTAGGTAGTCAGTATTATTTGCTTGAATATTTACAATCGATATATCCTCTTGATAAACTGACCCTTTTATCATTTATAATTAATGTTATAATAGTAATAATAATCAATTAGCCCCTTTATCAAAGGGACTCTCTTTTCTCTTGTAATAGTTTTTGACTTAAGGACTATTTCATTTATGTTTAGCTCCCCTTGGTCTCTTTTGGTTTCCATTTGCATGAAATAATTTTTTCTATCCCTTTACTTTCAGTTTGTGTGTGTCCTCAAAGGTCATTCTTCAGGGAACCTGGAGCCTTGGTCTATAGTGCAGGTCTGGATTCTGGTTCTACGAAGCCTGGCCTACAGGAATGGGATCGGAGTCTGAAGCTGTGGGGGACAGCCAGGTAACAGAGTTCACTGAGACAGGCCTGGTGCTTCTCTGTTTGAAAACTGGCAAATACTTCAAAGGAAAAATTGCATAGATGTTAGACTTATCTAGGAACTTCACTTCGCTGTGGAATCTTGGCCCTTGAAGTCTTTGCTAATTTGGTAAGCTTTCTGTTGTCTTCAAACAAGTATTTTAAAACATTTTCTGAACATTATAATTGTCCTTGGCAGTAGTGCTGGTTTGTAAGAGGTTTATCTGTTATTACTGGAAGTGGAAACCACTTACTGCTGCATTTGTTTTTCTGTTTTGATATGCCAACTATCTTTTCTGTTGCCTTCTCTGGTTTATTACCTTTTATCTTATTTGTCTTTCTTATTTCAAATCTACCTTACTGCAGATGCTACCTCAGTATTGATGTTATTATTTTTATTCTTACTCTTTTAGTGAATTCATTTGCACAGATAAGTCTCAAATCCATTTCTGTAAGGTCTGTTCTGAGTGTAATTTCTACTTATCTTCCTCTCAAAAACAGTCTATTGATTAAAAGAGGGACATTGAAATAGTAAGAGTTGGAGTCAACTCTTGATTTCACAACCTACTAGTTACGTCTCTTTTGTCAAGTTATTTAACCTCTTTAAGTCAGTTTCTCCACCAAATATATGGAAGTGATATAAATAGGATTATTGTAAGTATTAAATAAGGTCATGTATATAAAAATGCTTGACATAAGCTTGGCACAATGTCAGCACTTTGTTAGCTTTCACTATTCTGAATACCCATTGTAAGTGAGATACAGGGGTAGATATTAGGAATTCAAAAATATAGTATCTATCTTTAGTATAATACCACCCATTCTCTATTGGAGGTATTTTCTATTAGCGTGTCTCAATAATTCTTAAACTAAATATGTCAAAACTGAAGTCTATGCTTTCTTGACACAGAGTCAATCATTCCTGATATTTCCAGTGGCACCTTATATATGCAGCTCTCTAAGATAACAAACAGAATAATTTTACACTTCCCCAAACCCTCTGTCGTGTCTGTCACTATCTCTAGCCAATTATTTTTCTCTAATGTTTCTGCTTCTCTTTTTTCTTTCTTCTGCTGACACTTTCATACTGGTACTGGGCCTTTCTCGCTCCATGCATAGGTAGCCTTAACTAGCTATTTTTAGCCATCTAGGCTTTTGCCCATTCACCTGTTATATCTTACACCACAGCATGAGAATCATCTTGTAACACAATTCCATCACACGCTCCCCTGCTTAGCTTTGTAAGATTTCTCTCTAATACCAGTGATACCAGATCCCTTCTCCTTAGACTGATGTGCAAAGCACTCTACATTCCTACCCACTTACTGTCTGCACTCCCATCTCACCAAGGTGAGTTCTCATTAATGAAATGAAAGGCCTGAAGATCGGAATACAAAGCTGATCTGATGTAGCACTCAAATGTTAGTCTCTAGTTATTCAGTAAACGTAACCCAGTCTTCCTAGAGAAGTAATTGCTTCTAGAGCTAGGGGGAGAAATACAAGGTAAACCTGGAATATCTTGTGGTACTGAAAGCAAGTACATGCTTTAAAAAAGGCAGCTTGTCAAAAGAACACAGGATCCAACCTGAAGAAACCCCCCATGGCCAAGCCTAGACCAATTTCAGAAACAAAATATGTAACAATGGTATTGAATTTAGCCCATGGAATAAAATTAATTATCCTTGAGAAGTGCTTATATGCATAAATGAGTAAATTAATAAAGCAGAAGAAATAGCTTTTCCTCACAGAATTCTGATTAAAGGTAGAAAAACAGACAGAGAATCACCATTAGATAAATACTGTAGTAATAAATATTGCAGACAAGTTCCACCAAAGGATGCTGAAATTTGGAGGCAATTATTTGAAGATAAACAGGATTTACATAGTCTGAAAATATCTTCCTCCAAATATCTATCAACTACAAAGGAAAAGATAGGAATTTCACAGTGGAGAAACCTGGCGGACACTAGCAATATATCAATATCATGAGCCCTGAGATATGATGCACTGAGAAGGATACTAACATCATTTTGAGGCATTCTTGCCAAAAATGAATGACCTCATTCTGATTACAGGAAAATACTGAACACATGCAAATTGGGAGACATTCTACAAAATAACTGATTACTCTTCTTCAAAAGAATCAAGGTCATGAAGGACAAGAAAAGACAATGATGGATCAGAGGAGACAGCAGCTAAATGCAATGTGGAATCCTGGATGAAGTTCTTGAACAGAGAAAGAGTATCAGTGGAAAAATTGGAATTCTGAATGTGATTTAAAGGTTAGTAATACTGTGCCAATGTGAATTTCTCATTCTTGATAACTACAATGTGGTTTTTGTAAGATGTTAAGATTAGGGAAAGGAAATGAAGACACCTCTCTCTCTCTCTCTCTCTCTCTCTCTCTCTCTCTCTCTTTTTTACTATTTTTGCAATTTGTCAATAAGTCTGAAATTAGTTGAAATAAACAGTTTTGAAAAATAGAAATCTAATCTGCCTTCAAAATTTCACACTATCCTTTACCTTTATTTCTATGCTCCATTCTCTGGGATTTTGTTCATCTTTCCAGAGCCAACATACATTTTCATGCAGTGTCTTTGGACACAGTATACATAATAGCAAGCACATCAACTTTAGGTGTCAGACTGACTTGAGGTCAGATCCTGGCCCAGTCTGCTGTTAGCTCAGTAATGTTACATATATTGTGCAGCCTTTCTACTTCTCGATTTTCTCATTTTAAAAATAGGGACAAAATAATACTTTGTTAAAGGATTGTTGTAAAGATTAAAACAGATCCTTCTTGCACAGGGACTTGGACACAGTAGGTGCTCAACAGAAGTCATGATTTTTAATGCAAATGCGACTTCTTTAGAGCTTGTTGTTGATTAATATGTAAAACCTCTTTTACTCTTTGTTCCTTTGGTATAGACCAATGCAATTCATAACATTTAAGTTTGTATTTGATATTTAATAAGCTGCTCTTAAGTTTAGATGATTTCCTCAATTAAATTATAAAATCGTTTGATGCAATTTTCTACTTCTTTTATCGTGCCGCAACTGACTGATTCAGTATTCTGCACATAACACATGATGAATGTTCACTGACTGACTGATTATAAACTTGGCAACACTGTATCTTTTCAGCTTTCTAATGAGTTGAAGCTTTCATATACTGATAATATTTAATACACTGAAAATGCTGCAACTTTGAATGTTGGCAAAAATATTCAAATATTACATTAATTTTTACATTTCAAATTAAATTTGCCATGGTGCTACAGTCGTATTATGGGGTGATGTCTACAAAGCACACCATCATATGACAGTTTGGAACATGAGCGAGACAACAGTACTTCATCAAAATTCATTACAACATCTTCAGTCTAAACAACTTTCATTCTACTCTGTTCACTTATGAATGGTTCACTGTAACAAATCGAAAAATGCATATGTGATTTTTAAAGTCAGATACTGGTGAATAAAACCTTTATCTGAGAAAGTTGTGAATTTCATTCTTTGGTTTGTGGGAGAAAGTTCTAGCTAGAGATGAAAGTTGTGTGGTTGAATTTAACTATGATTATTCTTAGAAACTTAGGAAAATCAGACGATGGCTACAGTGGCTTTCAGGAATCCAGAGTGCTCTGGCCAAGAGAGTGGGTTTTGGCTTTAGGTTACATGGATTTCCATCCTCGTTCTATGATTTGTTAAACTAGATATATAAAACCTTTTATATATCTGCCTCATATTTGCCTCAATTTCCTTTTCTCCAAAAGGAGAATAATAATAGCATCTACCTAATCAGTTTTTTGTATTAAATAAAAAATGGCATGTAAAGTATAGAGTATCATGTACTTCATACTTGCTTAATAAATGCTAGATTTTCTATCTATAGATAAGTTCCTTTCTTTCTTTCAAGTCCTAGAATCTTAGGCAGTGAGAGCAGACACTGATTTTATCAGTGATCAGACCAATCATTTTCACAGAGAAAGAAACTGAAACACAAAAATTTGCTCAAGGTGGCAAAACTATTTTTATTTATTGAAAATGGCTAGATCGGGTTTCATGACAATGTGTCTGAATTGGAGAAGTGCTTAAAGAAAATCACTGGGTATTCATTGTGTTATTATTCCTTAATAAACATTGACATGTCAGGTAAGGCAGATTACAAAAAAATAGAAATAATCCAAATGCTTATTTACAGAAAACTAGATGATGTGTTATATTCATAAAATGGAAAACAATATAAGCATCAAAAACAGAATAAAAAACTACCTGAAACAAAATTGATTCATCTTAGCAAAGGCTTTATGTAAAAAATTTAAGTGGCAGAATATTACATGCAGCATTTTTGAAGTTAAAATCATCTAAAATGAGAGACTATAACTTTTAGACATGATAAAAGGATGTCAATGAGAAGCAAGCTGATGATGGACATGATCTGAGACATGGTTATTTTTAGGAGTAAATAGAGAAGGGATGAGATAATATCAATGAAAAATGCCTAAGTAATTTCAGAAGTTCTAAATTCCATGCTAGGGAGTGGTTTTTGGTATTTAATATATTATCAAAACAAAGAGAAAAAGGCCTTGTACAAATCAACAAGGGTTTGTCATGAACAAAAATATTTTAGGCATAATAGAATGTATGTATGGATGGATGGATATATGCATATATCTATATATTGTATCCTTTTTTGCCCTTCAGCATAATGTACTCATGGCAAGTGACAAAGCTTAACAGTCATTAAGATGCCATCTAACACATCGGGCTGAAAAAGATTCCCTATATGTAGTAGTAACTAAAAGTCCATGATGACAAAATATTTGTGATAACTCAACTGGGTGTGAATGTTTTCTTCACTTAATTTTTGGTAGGTCTTTGGGCGCTTTTCAAAATCACATTTAGTTTACTGCTATGCTTCTTAGATCTCTTTCTATGTTGTTAGAGAATTTGTCAGCCATCCATTCCACCAACCCCTGCTCCCCAGTAGAGTAGGTCTGAAGGTTTATGAGTTTTCTTCCCATGATGTAACACTTCCACTGCTTCATTAGATGTGACTGTGACTCAGATATTAGGAATGAAAGGAAGAGCTATTATGGAACTTAATTGGAATTGCCTTCTGCAGCATGAAGGCATAATTTCCTTCTTGTGCCTTATGATTATCCACGTTGAACATACAGTCAAACTATCACAGGTGGAGTGTATTAGAATATGCTCATGTCATTATTCTAACCTTATTTTGTGTGACATAATATGGCTGGAATTTATGGCTTTTGTGCTTCTAAACCTTTCCTAGAAGCACACTGAGGAACATAAGATCTTAGGGTTTTTGCACATGCAAGCTTGTCCAACCTGCAGCCCACAGGTCGCATGTGGGCCAGGATGGCTTTGAATGTGGCCCAACAAAAATTTGTAAACTTTCTTAAAACATTATGAGATTTATGCATGGACTTTTTTTTTTTTTTTTTTTTTTTTTTTTTTTTTTTTAGTTCATCAGCCATTGCTGGTGTTAGTGTATTTTATCTGCCACCCAAGACAGTTCTTCAATTCTTCTTCCAATGTGGCCTAGGGAAGCCAAAAAATTGGACACCTCTGCTAGAGTGTGCAGAGCCACAATGAAACGGGGCTGTGTGAAAAAAGAATTGGAAACTCCGGAATGAACCACACTGCATCCTCCTACCCCTTAGTCCTACTGCATATTTTTATAAATAAGTCCAGTCAAAGCATGCGGGTCTTAATAACTAGGTGATGGGCTGATACATGCAGCAAACCACTATGGCACGTTTACCTATGTAACAAGCCTGCACATCCTGCATGTGTATCCCAGAACTTAAAATTAAATTTAAACGGTAAACATATCCAAGACTTGAAGAGGTCAAATGTCAAAACCCAGGAAGTCAAAGAGTCCAGGAGAGATGGGGCTGATATTTTCAGTGGGAGGTAGTATAATGAGTTCCACTCATTAGTCGTATGACTTTGAGTACATCAATCCCTACACCTCAGTTTCCTCAGTACAGATAACATAAGCACCTTCTTCATAGGATTACTTTAAGAATCACATAAAAGGGCCGGGCACGGTGGCTCACACCTGTAATCCCAGCACTTAGGGAGGCCGAGGCGGGTGGATCACGAGATCAAGAGATCGAGACCATTCTGGTCAACGTGGTGAAACCCCGTCTCTACTAAAAATACAAAAAAGTAGCTGGGCATGGTTGCACATGCCTGCAATCCGAGCTACTCAGGAGACTGAGGCAGGAGAATTGCCTGAACCCAGGAGGCGGAGGTTGCGGTGAGCTGAGATCGCGCCATTGTACTCCAGCCTGGGTAAAAAGAGCGAAACTCCATGTCAAAAAAAAAAAAAAAAAAAAGAATCACATAAAATTGTGCATGTAAATTACTTAGCATGATATATGGCATATATCATGCAGTCAATACTTATTAGATGTAATTATTACTGTGAAAGAGAATAATGATATTTTCCTAAGAAAGCTTTTATGAGGCATACATGACAAAATGTATATTATATGCCTGATATCATGCCTCACATAGAGTAAGGGTAGAGGATGGGTAGCTTTCATCCCTCAGTTTGTGTTATTAACATAACACCAGTATCTTCAAAGGATGAGGCTCAAGGCTCTGATTATCATTTTTAAAGCTTTATAATTTGTAAAACCATCTGAAATGTACAGAGTGTTTTCCAATTTTTAATTCACTCAGTTTTCACAATAAGCTTGTTGCTTCCTCTTTTGAAAAATCAGCTTCATCATTCTCCAGCTTTGCAGAAGAAGAAACGTTAACTCACAAAGTTTAAGTGACATGTACAAGTTATGCAGTGGGAGAGAAAGGATTTAAACTCAGGTGTGTAGGATCCTGAAACCAACATTCTTTCCACATGACTTCTCCAAAGAGTTTACTATTGAGCTAACTAGGTCAAATTACAAATTTCTGCCTGGCCATTACCTTAAATAATTCATTCAAGCTGTCTTCATGGTTATATTGATGCAACTGGGTTCATTAACTGGGTTCCTTAGAGTAGTACCAGAGTTGAAAAGCAACTACAAACAAGGAAGCCAAAAAAAATGGAAATCATGTAAATACTTTTTTTAAAAAAAGATTGCAGTTTGTTTAAAGAAAAAGAACTTTCTGGAGATGCAGTAGCAGCAAATCTATCAGCTCCTTGCAGTGTCATCAATCATAGAAGCACAGGAAAAAAAAAAAAAAGCCAGCTGGACCCAGTACCCATCCTTGTAAATTATTTTTCAGGAAATCCTGCAGGCTAGATTTTTTTTTTTTTAACCAGGAAACAATTACAGTTTAATATA
Source organism: Saimiri boliviensis (assembly GCF_048565385.1). NCBI lineage: Eukaryota > Metazoa > Chordata > Mammalia > Primates > Cebidae > Saimiri > Saimiri boliviensis. The sequence continues at coordinate 41,004,746 of NC_133460.1, forward strand.
GAGGACCACAGAATTCACATGGAACCGATTTCTATTTCTTTTTGTTCTGCTTACACAAAGGAAATGTAATTTTTCAAAAACAGCAGAGAAATACACAGGCACTGGACTAATATAGTGGCGCTTGTCACTTACAACTGAGAGATTGTGTCATTTCTCATTGCCAGTCCTGACAGTACCTCAAATAAAGAGGCGTCTTAGCAAATTATGTTCTTGATATCACTTACTGAAATGCAGTGAATCCATTTTAAATAATAAAGTGACAAAGCAAAGACCCGAAGCTGGCTATGAAGGAAGTTTACCCCAGCTTAATTGATGGCTCATTATATTGCTCATGCCATTATCTTAATCTCATATTTTTATCATGTGTCTTTAAATGTGCAGTTAAAAAGCCAGAGGTAATTTTATATTTTATCTGAATCCAAGAAAAGAGATTGTTTAATTATCATCACTTTGATATTAAATAACTTGAAGCTGTACAATGACCTTTGAATATGTAAACGGGGTATCTTTTTTGCCACCCAGCAAAAAAATGTGACTAATTGTTAAAATGATAAATAGGGAAAAAAATGGAAGAAACCTGGAATTTAGTTTGAAGCAAACCTCATTGAAGGTTTATGTGATAAGGATAAAGAAAATGTATTATATTTATGTACAGGTTCAGAAGAATGATTGTCTAGAGCAAATCTGTGACTTTGCAGCTGTAATCAAAACCAGCAGGAGAGTTTCTGACTTATATCCCTGGCAGAGAACTAGAAGAATGCATAATACATACCCAGAAGAGTTAAGAGAATTTCAATAGTTTCTTAGGTAACAATTTCATCCTCTGTACTTGAGATGTTTGAAAAATGAAAGGCTGCAACCCCAAATCAAACAATAATTAAATATCCATTATTATTTTAAAACAAGCTTTTTTTTTTTTTTAACACCGATGTACTTATCAATCTACTGCTCCCCAAAAGGCAGGATGAATACAACCCCTGAGATGACGTTTATGGGCAGGTTTTCCTCAGGAATCTACCATTTTGACCTTGAGCTTCAGCACTTTGGATACTTGATTGCCAGGATTGCCTCAAGCTAAGAGTGGCACCTTGTAGGCTGGGCTTGGACAAACACCCATGGGGACTTAAACATGACATCCCTTTTGTTTTTACTCTTGGGAGATTTGGCATAGTTCTCCAGGCCAAAGACGATTCTCTCATGTTACAAGTGTGGAACCCACTTCCTTTGCAGACTGGGAGTTATGTGCATGTAATTCTACAGCAGACAATTCTCTACAAATGTTTACTATGAATGATGGAGAAGGCACCACATTTCCTGACTTCCCATTTCTGCTCACCTGGACTTGGTGAGACTGAAAGATCTCCATCACTTCAGCTGCAGCATATTACAGTGATTAAAAAAAAAAAAAGACTCTGGAGCCACTTAGGGCTTGAACAACTTACTTATCTGTGCCTCAGTTTCTTCATCTGCACTGATGAGTAATATTATTTTGCCACCCATTTCAAAATGTGTTTAGAGCACTCAAGTTAGTTGTTGATATGCTACACTAGAACTGCCTGGATCATTAAAGATGCAACCCAAGAATCCTGGGTCTGTCTTAGAAAAATGGAGATGGATGCCATCTAAGCTATCTCAAAAGAAGCAGTGAAGAGCAGTGAAAATGTTAACAATCAATAACATTCATTCAGTGCTAATCTGCTCTGGGCATTCTTCAAAGTGTTTAATACTTCACAGTAATGCCAGGAGTTAAATATGGTTTTTAATCCTTATTTTACAAACGCAGAAAGCGAGTCAGTGGTAGAGATCAAACCCCAATTTGCTTGTCACCAAATGTTATTCTGCTCTTAATAACTGCTAGAATGCTTTCCAAGAGGTTACAATTGAGAATCCAGTGACTTGGGACCTAAACCTCCTTAGGCCATTAACTAGCTTTATAGCTTTGCAACCTTGGATAAATCATTTCATTTCTTTGTAACACCATTTCTTTATTTAATAGAACTGTATGAACTCTATGGCTTTTTTCCAATTCTAACAATCTATGTTTCTAAAAGGAGAGAATATATTTAGGAGGGAGAGAGAAGGAGAAGGAAGAGAAAAGAAGAGGGAGGGGGAGAGAGACTTCTATGTGTAATATAACTGAACATAATGATACCTTTGTAGCTTATAAGGAACTCAAAATACTTTCACATATTTTAGCACCTTCATTCTTGTACAATATGTCTATATATTATCACCATCACATTATAAATGAGAAAACTGCAGTATAGAAAGTTTGTAACCTGCCAAGGTCACATAGCTAAGTCATAGAATCTAGCAATTTTACTGCCAATATGAAATAGCATTCTCTGGATTATGCTGAAAAGCCAATATATTAAACACTCTGAAAAATTCTATTGCTTAATAATGCAAATAGAAATGTACTTCATGGTATGTAATCAAAGAGTTATTTGAAAGATATAAATCAAATGCCTTTAAATCAAATCCTATTTGTCACTGGCAACTCTTTAATTTCAGTTTGATCTTCAATGGATGATAGCTCCTTTAGATTTTTTTCCTGCCTTATTTCTATACTTTGTCTCCAACCTTTATCCAGTTATTCAATGCACAATGAAAATTCATATTTAAATGAACCCTGCAGTGAATCCACTAAAAATTCTGTGACTACATATTCATAATGAAATTCATTTATTCTCCTATACCTCTATATGCCAAAGTTTCTGTGTATATTAATTGCGAACAATGATCTCCAATCTAACCTCCTTGCCAAGGTTTTAAAAATTAAATGAGATACCTGTGACAAAACTTGAGCCAAAGTTAAATACATAAGAGGCATCATCTCTTTCATAAATCCGAATTTTTGCTTCAAATTTATCCTCATTATAGTTTCCTAAATGATGAGTAGTATCATTCTATTACCAAGTGATTTTGATAAAATCATAAGTCTTTTAATATCATACAAACTGGATTTTGAAAACCGGTTTTCAACTTTCCAAAGTTTTGACAGCAAATAAGTTTCACCCTATAGGAAAATATGGAGCTGTCCTTGAAAGAGAATAATGGAATCAAATCAGTTAGCCATAATACAAAGATAAAAATTCAGGTTTCTATTTTTAACAGAAGCCTGGATCTGTTAATATTTATGCATCTTGGTGTGAGTGTGTGTTTATATAGAGAGAGCTTCTCCTTTAAAAATCTCAATTGTAAAATAAAATCAGAGACCTCATCCCTTTCTTCTTCTCTCTTTCTTTCCCTTTTGTTTCCTATTCCAGAGGAATTATCTTTTGCAGGGTTTCTTGATGGCAGACAAATTTGTTTCTCAAATGGAGCATTGGTTTTTGCAGAGCTGCTCAAGGGCTCCAGGAGATCAGAATGCCTGTTTGCTTCAGAGGTTCCTGTAAAATTCAACTTCCCTCAGCCATATATCTCTCTGGTTACTGCTTAGCTATATACAGTTTGACAAGGAGAAAAACAGTCTCAATTGTTAAAGTTTTTTGGTATTAAGAGTTTTGCTTTGACTGCAGTATATGAATATATTTAGGCTGAAATCCTTCACACATTTTGTTCTCAGATTATAATTACACTTGCCAAATCATTAGGCATACCTTAGGAAGAGAGTATTGTTATTAAAAGAGAAAAATCCCCAGGGATATAGAACCTACATACATACATATCCTGTAACTATATCTATATCCATACACCTCTGTGTGTGTGTGTGTGTGTGTGTGTGTGTGTGTGTGTGTGTGTGTGTGTGTAATGAGCATTTACAATGTTTAGCAAAGGACTGTTCTCCAAAATGACTCTGTTAAAGCAATCACATCTCACAAACCTCAGACAGCACTAGTGTGTTGGGTTTCTAACCTCTGGAGAATATGGCATTGTGGTTTACTCATGATAACCAGAGACGGTGGAAAAGTCAACTAGTTGGCAGTGGATCATATTTCTGTAATAATCTGATCCACATTGTACATTGATTTGTTTCAGATTTGGCACAAAATTAAGCAGCAAATATAGACATTTCTTTAGCTGTCTGAAGCTAGGTTTGACCATGAACTTCATTCGGATGGTATTTTTTCTTATTTAAGACTAAATTTCAATGGGGAGTCAGGAGTCTATTTGCAAAAATTTCAACCTCCAAATTTACGGGTCTGGAATTTTGGTCTAAATCCAAATCTTTTGGCATTTCAGTTCATTCGCCTTTGGCAAAAAAAAAAAATCTGTTTTTAAAAAGAAACAAGTCATAAGAGAACTTTATTAAAAAAGTTTCAACCAGCTGTTTAAAAAGGCTATTTTGATGATGTCAGTGCAAGTGAATAAAAAACACATGGATGTAAATACCCTTAAATTATATAAGCCTTTAAAAATTAAAGTAACTATGTTGGGAAAATGTGTTTTAAGTTTATTAACTTGAGTATCATTCTCCCATGGTTTCTAAAGAGCTTTGTATTAGGAAGGACGCTACAATCATTTACTAAACTTAAAGACAAGTGATAAGATAGTTCAGTAACACCCAAGAACCTTGTTTGTGAACCTAAATGGGACGGGGTCCCTAACAGTAAACAAGAAAGCCCATATAAATCACTTCCTCCTCCTTCCCCAATACTATGGCAGTAACAGTGGGAGAATGAGTGGTCCACTTTCGACTGGCAACCGCACTGTGATGTTTTATCTCCTGCTACTTCAATGTTTATTTTCCTATTGTGTAGACAAAGCCCTAGTATTTGAAGAGCTGTTGGAGTCATACCAATTATTGAAAAAGATCTGCCAATATAAAGATCTCTTCGTGTCTTCTGAAAATCATGGGCTTTTCTTCTAAAACTGAGGGGGTTTTTAGCTTTCATAAATTGGACAGGGAGACAGACTGTAAACAACTTTACTGTTCAATTCTTAAGGCAGCATGATACCTCTTTGCAGAAGAAGATGTGGTGAAGTTTTGACAAATGAGTACATTCATACATAGACTTTATAACAAAAGCATTTTGAAAGCATGATTGATGCCCCAAAATAGTCATTTCTTGTTCTTAATTTGTTGAAAAATAAAAGTATGTGTCTTCACCTGCTAGTTCCTTGGTCTTCTCCAAGCTGTTTCTTTTATGACACTCTGATATGAGGCTGAGACTCTAAGTCCTCAAATAGAAAATAGCAAACACCAAATCACATCTGTCTCACTCATGTCTGATACTTTTTTTTTTTTTTTTTTTTTTGAGACGGAGTTTCGCTCTTGTTACCCAGGCTGGAGTGCAATGGCGCGATCTCGGCTCACCACAACCTCCGCCTCCTGGGTTCAGGTAATTCTCCTGCCTCAGCCTCCTGAGTAGCTGGGATTACAGGCACGTGCCACCATGCCAGCTAATTTTTTGTATTTTTAGTAGAGACGAGGTTTCACCATGTTGACCAGGATGGTCTCGATCTCTTGACCTCGTGATCCACCCGCCTCGGCCTCCCAAAGTGCTGGGATTACAGGCTTGAGCCTACATTTTTTGAATGACTGTAAACCAGTAGATTCTACCTCTGTAGTCTTGGGAAATTCAGTCCAATCTTCCAGGAATAATAGCAAGACTCACCCATATTCTCGACTTTACAGAATGCCAGATGTTTGCAAGTCCGATGAGAGAAAATAGAGTTATTATAACTGGTGTTGCTTGTAAGTGCTGTGTTTTCCACTCCCTAGTATAGGTAAATACTTAAAGTGCTGGTACTTAATAGATGCTTAAGAAACAATAGTTATTATTTCACATACATTATTGCATGATTGTTTGCAACTCAACTATGAGGTAACTATTTCTAACGCTGTGTTGCAGATTAGATAAACAAGAATCAGAGAGGAAACATGATTTGATGAGATGACATACAGGTGACACACATGAAAAAAGTCATGTCTGTCTAATTCTAAAGTACAGGCTCTTCAAATTAAAAATATTGACAAGAGGAGCAAAAATTAAAAAGACCAACGATATAAGAACGTGGAGCAATTGGGCCTTGCATACTCTGTTGATGGGAATGTAAATTTATACAACTAATTTGGAGTACTGTTTAGAGGTTTCAGCTAAAGCTGAGTATTTTCACAACTTACATTCCCACAATTTTAGGTACAGCAATAGAAATGCATACATAGAATCACCAGAAGACATACACAAGAATGTTCATAGAATGTTCATATAATTATTTATAATTGCCCCAGAACTCAAAATAACCAAAATGTCCAAGACCACTAGACTGCATATAAAGATTGTGTTATATTCATACAATGGAGTGCTATACAGCTGTAAGAATGATCTAACTACAGCTAAAGTCGACCACATGGATTAATCTCAAAGACATAAAGTGAAGTGGCAGAAGCTAGATATGTTTAAAAAGTACTTTCTATAGGAGTCCGTTTATATAAAATTCAAAAACTGGCAAACGTCCTCTATTATATTAGTTATTTAAGATAATAGTCACCGTGGGAAAGAGATAGTGACTGGAAGGAAGCATGGATTATGCTTCTAGCATAACTAGAAATGTCCGTTTCCTGATATGAGTGTTAATTGCATGGGTATGCTTACTTTGTAAAATTTATTGAGCTGTACTTACAATTTTTTCACATTCCCACACAGTTTCCTTACGAGATGTAGTTTATTTTTTTTTTAAGCAGGTTTAGAGGAAGAAATTCCATATACCTCTTGCTCTCACACATGCATAGCCTCCACAATTATCAATATCCCCCACCTTGGGTGATACCTGATGCATCTACAGTGACACATTATTATCTCTCAATATTCATAGTTTACATCAGGGTTCATTCTTGGTGTTGCACTTTCTATAGGTTTGAAAAAATATATAGTGATATTTGTCCATCATTGTAGTATCATATAGAATAGTTTGCTGCCGTAAACATCCTCTGTGGTCTGTCCATTCACCCCTTCCTTTTCCCTAACCTCTGGAGAACACTGATCTTTTTATTCTCTATATGGTTTTGATTTTCCCATCATGTCATATAGTTGCAGTCACATAGTATGTAGCCTTTTCAGATTAGCTTCCTTCACTTAATAACATGTATTTCTGTTTCCTCTTGTCTTTTCCTGGCTTAATAGCTCATTTCTTTTTAGCGCTGCATAATTTATCATTGTCTGGATGAACCACAGTTTCTTCATACACTCACCTACTGAAGGGCATCTTGGATGCTTCCAAGTTTGGGCAATTATGAAGAAAGTGGCTATAAACATCTATGTGCAAGTTATTGTAATGAGATAAGTTTTCATGTTTACATAAGTTTTCAATTCTTTGAGTAAATACAAGGAGCACAATTTCTGTATCATATGGTAAGAGTATGTTTAATTTTGAAACAAACCACTAAACTATCTTCTGAAGTGGCTATATTCTTGTACTTCCACAGGTAATGAATGTGACTTCTTGTTACTCCATACCATTGACTACATTTGCCTTTGTCAGTGTTCTAGAATTGGGTCATTATAATAATAGGTATGTAGTAATATCTCATTGTTTTGATTTGCATTTCCCTGGTGAATATTATGTGAAGCATCTATTCATATGCTTATGTGTCTACATCTTCTTTGGTGAAGTGTCTGCTCATGTCTTTTGTGCATTTATTAATTGAGTTGCTTATTTTGTATTGTTGAGTTTTAAGTGTTCTTTGTATATTTTTAATAATAATTCTTTATCAGATGGTTTTTTAAAACATTTTTTCAGTCGGTGGCTTGTATTTTTATGCTTTGAAAGTGTTTTTCACACAGTAGAAAATTTAATTTTAATGAAGTTTGGCTTATCACTTATTTATTTCATAGATCATGCCTTTGGTGATGGTGTCTTATCTAATACGTTATTGCCAACCTAAGGTCATATACATTTTCTTCCACATTATCATCTAGGAGTTTTATAGTATTGCATTTTATATTTAAGTCTGTGATCCATATCGAGTTAATTTTGGGGTATAAGCTTTGTGTTTACAGTTTTGTTTTTGTTTTTGTTTTTTTTGCATGTGAATGTCCAGCTGTTCTAGCACCAATTGTTGAAAAGACCCACTTGTCTCCATTGTATTGCCTTTGCCTTTTTGTCAAAGATCAATTGATCATATTTATGTTAGTCTGTTTCTGGGCTCTCTGTTTTGTTTCACTGATCAATTGGTTTATATTTTTGTCAATACTACACTCTCTTGATCACTGTGCTTTGTAGTAAAACTTGAAGTTGGGGAGAATCAGTCCTTCAACTTTGTTCTTCTCCTTCAGTATTGTATTGGATATTGTGGGTCAATTGTCTCTCCATAAAAATTTTAGAATCAGTTTCTTGATATCCACAAAATAACTGTCCAGATCTTTACTAGGGTTATATTGAATCTAGAGATCAAATTCAGAAAAACTGACATCTTGATGATACTGAGTTTTTCTATTCACCAACATGAACTCTTTAACCAGTTCCTTGATTTTGCTCACCTGAGTTTTGTAATTTTTCTCCTATAGACCTTATATCTATTTTGTCAGATTTATACCAAATTATTTCATTTCGAGGGGTGGTAACAGAAATGGTACTGTATTTTCATTTTAAATTCCACTTGTTTCTTGCTATTATATAGAAAAACAATTAACTTTTGGATATTAACATTGTATAGTGCAAACTTGTTATAATTACTTATCAGTTCCAGGAGTGTTTTTCTTGATTCTTTGGGATTTTCTACATAGAGAATCATATAATCTGTGAACAAAGATGGTTTTATTTTGTCATTCCTCAATCAGTATAATTTTCACTCCCTTTTCTTGTCTTTTTGCATAAGTTAGGACTCCCAGTGTGGTGTTGAAAAAGAGTAGTGAAAGAGGAAATCCTCGCCTTGTTACTGATCTTAGTAGAAAAGCTCTACTTTCTCACCTTTAGGTATGATGTTAGCTTAGGTTTTTTGTAGACATTATTGATCAAGTGAAGTAAGTTCTACCTCCTTTTCTAGTTTACTAAGAGATTTTTTTTTTGAGATTTTTAAAATCATATACATGTGTTGGATTTTATCAAATGCTTTTTCTGCATCTAATGAGATAATAATGTAATTTTTCTTCTTGAGCTTGTTGATATGATGGATCCCATTAATTGATTTTTGAGTGTTGAGTGAGCAAGTTAGCCTTACATACATTTGCTCATGGTCCAAATTTGTTTTTCCATACAAACTTTACTTTCACAAATTTAAGACATTACATCCTCAGAAAGAGGACCGTGAAACTAATATACTGTAGAGGACAAGCATCCTCTCACCCCACCTGGTGGGACCACACTGATGTCCCCAAAGCCAGACTTGAGCTGTGAGAGCACAAGTTCTTTCAAATAAGCTCAGATTTGAGATTACTTCCAGGTGTACAGGTATTAGACAATGATATGTTACCAAAGCAAGAGAGAAAATAGAATAGAGCTGTCTTCCCACTGATAGAGCATCAGCTATAGAAGAATACAACTTCAGTCATCCACATGTGAAAATACTTTCCAAATATTGAGACCACAAAATTTCTGATCAATTCACTAGTTTGTCCCCTTTCTACTAATATGATTTATCCCTGGAGCAGTATGCCTTCTGGCCCCAAGCTGTCTTGGTGACCAAAAAAATCGCATACGTGGCAATTAGAGCTGAGTGTTTAATCTTAGAACATCTCGATCTCCAAGCCTAGCAAAAACTTTCCCAGCAAGGAGAGGCAGATCTCAATACATTCTATACTTGTTATCTGAATTCTTTTTGGCAGTGCTGAGCATGTGGCCACAGCTTAATTTGCATGGTTTATATGTACACCCAAGTCTAATTTGGAATCACAAGACCCCAGGGCCCCTGATGCTAAATAACCTGGGACTTCCATCTGTAGCGCAGCATATGTTAGTCTGATGCAAAGTAAAAATGGGCATGAAATCCAAATCTAATTATAAATGTACAGTCAGAATGTCAGGTAAATTATACTTTCTACAAGGAAATTATTACTTTAGGACTCAGTGAACTTTGGCATAGTGGGCCATCTGCCCTACAGCGTCCTCTGCCTGTAAGTACCCACAGTGGGGCTTCACCAACTGAATGTTAATTTAAGGAATTTTGGAGCCCCTAACAAGTATTTGTGCTGTATCTAGAATTTCTCTAAATTCTATGAAATATATAGGGACAGACAAATGAAAGCAAAGTTTAAACACATTCAATATCCAATTGCATCTTATGATTATGAAATTCCCTAGGGCAGGGTTTTTCAAACCAGAAGTTACAATTCATAAATAGGTCATGAAATCAATTCAGAGGGTCATGACTAGCACTTTTAAAAACAGAAATAGAATTAATTAGAAAATTTAAGAATAATCTACCTGTGTGCTGATTGTTATTTTAGTTTAGAGCAATATTTTATTTTGTTGTTGTTTGTTTGTTTTGATTTCATGTGTATATGTGTACCTACCAAATCAGAATGTATAATGTGTTTCTAGCTGGATGGTGGTTTTTAAAAATTTGAAAAGCACTGCTAAAAGGTGTATCATGAATAGATGTAATGTTATAATTGCTATAAACTTGTCATTGCAGTAATTTTATAGCTCTTTCACTTAACCGTACCAACTCTGTACCTGACATGTGCTAGGCACTGAAAATAGAGCAGTGAATGAGACCAACAAGGTCTTTGCTTTTATGCAACGTGCTTTCAGAGGGGAGGTATGTGTTAAGCAATGAATTGCACAATTAATTACTTATGCAATTACAATTATCACAAGCTGCACAAAGGAAGCAAATTTAGGAGTTACAAGAGGGAATGACAAGGGGACCTGATAGAGATTTTAGGGGTGTCAGGAAACTCTCCTTTAAAGAAGTGATACCTGAGCTTCTGATAAGGAATGAAGGATGAGTCAGAATGAACTAAACTCAGCCTCAGAAACTTTAGCTATTTCAACATAACCTCTTGATGTCCCAGTTTTCCCATTGGTTCATCAAGGCATCTTTCATGCCTCATTTGGACCCCAGAAAAGCCCTCTTTGACATGGACAGTGTTCAAATTAATGATACATTCTTACACTTTCTTTTCACAGTCCCTCATTCTCTATTCAGACTGATTCCTACTCACTTGTGCACACTGGCCTGTGAAGTCACCGTCAGAGGTACTTTTCAATGAGTACATGGAGTAGATAAGAGAAGATTCTGGAGCTAATGCAAGAGACGACTTTTGAACTATTGGGAATGTGTTGACCAGCTCTGTCCTCCTTATTGCCCCCGCCACCCGAGTGCTGCTTCTCTGAGAATCCTCTATTCAAGGGAAAGAAAGGACCACACGATGCCCACTTTGCCTCACAGAAGACCAATTTCAGCTCTATCAATTCACATGACTCTTTTTCTAATTCAGATCATGAAATGGCCAAAACAAATCATATAATAGATTTCTTCTTGGGGTGAGCAGTGCACTTGTTTATAGAAATACTTTGGAACCACTGGTTGGGATGGTACTGGGGCGATGGCAGGTTGCCAGTCTGGTACAAGACACTTAATCTCTTTCTGTTTAAGGTGATTGGCATCATGCCATCCACTTAATGCCATTCCAAGCAGTGGTTCCAAAGTAGTTGGAAAGAAGAACAACTTTTCTTTCAGTGGAAAATTTGTATGGAAGTGTGATGGTACGAACTGGGACAGAGTCAAAGGGCTCTGTATAATAGAGAGAAGTTGACATTCCCTGAGGAGATCCAAGAAGGTTCATGCTACATAGAAGAAAGATAAGAAAGAAAAACGTTTGGGGCTCCTCTCTTAGCTTTTGGTCCTTATGGATTTCCTTTACCTGTGAGCTCATCTGTGCATTTAAAGAGATGTTTATATCTTATCTAGTATTTCCAAATGTTGGAGCAGGAAGGTTTTTCACAATACCTATGTTGGCATACTGCAGCAGCAGAAGTCCTTAGTATATTCAAATTTTGAGTAAATACCATTCATTACACTGTATATACAGATTATATTTAGCAACAATATATTCTTCTTCCATCATGCAAAATATAATTTCTAGGATAACTGTAAATCTCAGCAGCACAAGTGATATTGCCACTTCTCTAGAATGTGTGTGAAACATATTACTAAGGAAACTAGGCGATAGCACATTAATGAACAAGCTCAGTCCTCTAGACTAGTGATCCTCATGTTTTAACCAGATATTACAGGCTTAAAACTGTGAAGAGTCCTCTACTCATCTCCAAAAGAAACAGAAATGAAAACGAAGGCAATTTTGGAAAGAAAATAACCATCTTGTATTTCTTCGTCTCTCTTACCTTGGGGATAATCAAAATTGGTTAAAAAAAAAAACTTCTAGTTGCTGAGTTTTTAACAGCTTTCAGACAAAAAGAATTCTGAAAGAAGTTTTAAAAGGGATTTAAAAATGCTTACTAGGGGAAGGTGACACCTCTCTTCCACTTCGCACCTCCCCTAAACACTTTAGTGAACTGTACATAACTCCCCGATACTTCTGCACACATGTGTTCTTTGTGTGAAAATGCAAAGGTGTTGAATTTGTGTCTCAGAGGCTGCGAGATGAAAACAAAAATCTAGAAGCCAAAAGACGAAAATAAAAAGCTACTTTTTATTTACCCCCTAAATGAGAAAGTAAGAGTATTTTCTTCTGTAGGAGCATCAAGATAGAGACCTCACTTGACTTTTTGTTTTACTGGCAAGTAACAGTTATATAAAATCGTATACATTAGCTAGTCTATGTCAAGGATCAGTGAACTGTTTCTGTCAAGGACCAGAAAATAAATCTTTAGGTCTGGGGGCCAGATAGTCTGTGTTGGAACTCCAGTAGTCTCCCGTTATCCATGGTGTCACTTTCTGAAGTTTCAGATATCTGTCAACTGCAGTTGGAAAATATTAAATGGAAAATTCCAGAATATAAATAATTCCTAAGTTCCAAAATGCACGTCATTGTGTGTAGTGTGCTGAAATCCCTTGCCATCTGGCTCCATCCCACCCAGGACATGAATCTTCCCCTTTTCCAGCCTATCCACACTGTCTACACTCCCCACCCGTGAGTCCCTTGGTAGCCCTCTCTGTTATCACATTGACTGTTTTGGTATTGCAGTGTTTGTATTCAAGTGACTCTTATTTTACTTAATTATTGCCCCAAAGAGCAAAAAGAGTGATGCTGGCAATTTGGATATGCCAAAAAGGAACAGGAAAAGGTTTCCTTTATGTGAAAAAGGGGAAAGTTCTTGACTTAAAGAAATAAAAAAAATCATACGCTGAGGTTGCTAAGACCTACAATGAGAACGAATCTTCTATCCGTGAAATTGTGAAGAAGAAAAAAAGAAATGTATGGTAGTTTTGCTGTCACACCTAAAACTTTGTCATAGGTATGTATGTACAGACAAAAACATACTCTACCTAGGTTTCCTAATGCTCTGTGGTTTCAGACATCCCCATCAGGGGCCTTGAAACATATCTCCCTGCCTGTTGAATAACAGGAAGACTATGGGACTCAACTCTGCCATTGCAATGCAAAACTAGCCATAAACAATATGTGAACAAATGTGTGTGTATGTTCCAATAAAGCTTTATTTGCAAAAACCCGTTATGGGCTGGATTTGGCCTGCAGACCTTCCGTTTGCCAATGCCTAGTCTATGTAAAAAGGCAAAACCTTAATGGGGAAAGATCTGCCTACACCAATTTTAGGCTTTCTCAATAGCTGTTTATTTACAAGGCAATTATTGTAATTTTTCAGTGGTTTGTAAACACGTTAAGGACATTATATATTCTTTCTTTACTCCCTTCAGCAAATAAAAGCTTCAGAGTGATTTTCAGTACCGCTGTGCTTTTTTTCCTTTTTCTGACAGTTGTGCTGATGTTACTGTTTTTTAAATAATCAGTGTTTTTCCCCAGAAGGAAAACTGTACATCTGATTGCCATGTGTTGTTAGAAAGGAAATCAAATGCCCTATGACTAGAGAGTAACACACTGACACAAATCTAATCAGGAGGCTGCCTGTGATTCAGAAGGATAACATTGGCATTCACTAGACCTTATCCCAGTGAGTCCAAAAATATGCCAAAGACCTATATGTTCACTTAATATTTTAAAATTCAAATTTTCTTTTCAATTAGCAGAGCCTCCACTTACAGCTCCAAAAAGAATGAGTTTGTTTTAAAACCTCGTTGTACAGATTCATGGATCTGGCGGGGCCTTGGAGGCCACCGGTCAGCTCACCAGCCCATGCTATTCCCCATGCCCACCTCCCACTTGTACCCTTTCGGTGGTGGGGGTCTATCTTTATCCTAGCTCATTCCTTCTGTGGCCAGACCACCATTCAAGATATCATTGCTGCATGGGAGACTTCTGCCTTATTTTCAATTTTTTCTGCCTTCTGAGACCACAGTACTTTACTTACCTATTCACACCTTCCAGGTACAACCGTTCAGATATTTGAAGATAGCTACTTGTCTTTCATGATTATTTATTTCTCAAGGCCACACATTATCAATTTTTCCCAAAGTTCCCATATGACATCATTGAAAAGAAGAGTCTCTAACTCAGACATCAGCATGGGTGAGACATCTAATGTACACAAATCCCATTTGTTGTGCACGTTGGATGGGATTGAAGTGAGCCAGAAAGGCAACACCCCAGGAAAGAGGCAGATGCCACCCAGCACCTGCCAGTTGTCGCCATGTGGAACGTGGTGGTCAGGGTTGCCAGTGATTTTTTTTTCAAACAACCTGGAGATCAAGATTTCAATTTGAATCTTGATTTTTAAATGTTTCAATCTCAATTTTTAAATGTTGGCAACTAATTCAGAAAAATATTTAAACACTCTGTAAGCCAAATGAAACACATATGTGGGCCAGATCTGGCTTATGGGAGGCTAGCTTGCAACCTTAAGTTTGGAGTCATCTTACCATCCTGGTCACCATATTTTTTGCATATTCCAGTTTAGTCATTTGTAACTTAAGGAACATGAACCATCAAAAAGAAAGAGAGAATTCATTAGTTGAAAGGAAAACAGAGAACCCATAACTTCAACACAGATGAGCTCCAGTGATCAACTTTACTGCATAGTCAAAATTTAGGTCACAAGTAACATAAGGTTACGTTTTTAACTTTTTAACTATTGTGAACTCTAAAAGTAGAGACATGTGTTAACAGTTGATGTGATAGGTCGACAAGAAAACATACTGCTCTTGTCTAAAAGAGGTCTCCTAAAAATGGGAATAAAGCAGTAAAGTAATATAATATAAAGCCATTACCAGACCATATGTTTGTGATATAACATGAGGCATTTTCTTGCCAGGATATCACATAACCATGGCAAACTGCCACTAACTTCACTCTCTCTACCATAAAAGAAAGAAAGAGATTCAACAGACATTCTTGGGATAAATTAGGTTAATGTTTTATTATAAGTGTTTAATTTATAAAATATATTCCTGGAAGTGCCACCCACCAGAATAAATAATTTCATCACTGGACTAAGAGGATATTGTTTTGTCATTTCTAAGTTCTGCCCTTTCTATGACATGTTGTTTTATGGATTTTAGAAAGACATATCTGGAATACATTTTCGTTACTATGATTCTTGCCCTCACTAGTGTGTGCTGGTTTTCAAGCCAGTTTGCCCTTTTCCCCTTATTTCCTCAAGAATCTGTTAGGAACTTAATTGAAAGAACAAAATGAACTCTAAGCCCCAGCTGAACAGTCCCTGGTGTTAAGGTTAATCCACCAGCACCTTACCTAATTGCTGACCTCTTCCTCATGGGAACGGTGGTCTAAGTATCTGCAAGTCAGTCGCTACCGGAAAAGTTTATTTTGCCCAAAGCTGGCAGCTCATAAAGAAAAGGGAGAAAATCAGAGTTACTTTGTGGAATATCCTTTATGCTACAAATTCATTAATTGCAAAATTGCCTCTTTTTTGCAGTTCAAGCAAGCATCTTTAGAAAACAATTCCTGGAAATTGAGTTCTGAATATATATTACTGAAGACAATCACTGAATTAAAAATTTGGGCATATCTTCTAGATGTATATTAAGAAGCTATTTCAAATAAAATATTGAAGCTGTTTTGTAGAGACAAGCTGGTTTTAGAACCCAAGAGTATTTTGTTACTGCTAGAGTTAGTCTTTGTGACTTTTTTTTTTTAAAGCATGCCAAGGAAAACTATTTCCACTTAGTTAATAGAGATTAAGAGATTTTATATGTATAGGAACTAAAGTGAGCCAGAGAGAGAACACGCCAGCAAAGAGGCAGGTGCCACCACCCAGCATCAGCCAGACAGTAATTAAAGCAATATCATATATAGTTGTAATATACAGTCTATCTAGGAGGTGAAGTCTAGAATTAGTAACACTGAATCAGAGACTGAGAAGCAAAAGTGATCATCTTCTTGTTTTATGTTAACCCTCCTAATGATACTTAATCAAGAAGAATAAACAAATAAAATCCAGACAATTGGAAAAGATAGACAAGAGTCTTTATTTTCAGTTTACTGCTACCATAAATCTAGCTACCTCATAAATTTACCTTTTTAATGATGTCTACAGTCCTTGAAAGTTTAGATATTGCTTTCCTATGTATGTGTTTCATTTAATCAACTATGAAATGTAGCACAGATATTTCTTATAAACGTTGATACCTAAACAAAGTGCATTAAGCTACAGTGTATAACTTCTAGCTCTTTGAATATCACCTTCCAATTTTCTTAATCTCAGACTCTAGTCATTCTTACGCTGCTTATGAAAGAGTTTCTATCCTGAATGAAGTGCTTCAAAAGTCTTATAAAGTATAGGCTATCTTAATGTGTAACTGACATGGATTAGGAGCACTTTGCCCACTTGCTTCTCTGTATTTCGGGTGCACGTTACTCTAAAGCACCTGATATAGAACAAGCCATTGCATTTGCCATCTTACCTGCTACTGCCAAGGCATAACTTACAAACACTTGGCCAGGCACAGTGGCTCAAGCCTGTAATCTCGGCACCTTGGGAGGCCAAGGCAGGTGGATCACAAGGTCAAGCGATCGAGACCATCCTGATCAATATGGTGAAACCACGTCTCTACTAAAAATACAAAAATGAGTTTGGCATGGTGGTGTGTACCTGTAGTCCCATCTACTCAGGAGACTGAGGTAGGAGAATCACTTGAACCTGGGAGGTGGAGGTTGCAATGAGCCGAGGTCGCACCACTGCAGTCCAGCCTGGGAAACAGAGCAAGACCACCTGAAAAAAAAAGAAAAAAATAAACTAGCAAAATTTCTGATCCAGACAATAATGTCATTGGAAAAGACCTGTACTAGTGTCTCTATAGTTTTATATTGCATATGTATATATATATATATATATATATATATATATATATATATATATAAAATATCATATGTATACATATATACAAATTATATATATATATATTATATAAACATTAATTTAAAATGTATGTTCTGTGAAAGACCTTGTTAGGATGATAAAAAGACCAACTAAAGACTGAATAAAAAAATTGTAAATCATATATCTGACAAAGGATTCATATCTACCATATGTAAAGAACTCTCAAAATTCAACATCAAAAACAAAACAATTCAATTAGAAAGAAAAGACATGAAAGAACATTTTATCACAAAAGATATAAAGATGACACAGCAACAAAGCCCATGAAAAGATGCTCAACATCACTGGCTATTAAAGAAATGCAAATTAAGTCCACAATGAGTATCATTGTATACCTATTAGAACAGCTAAAATGAAAAAAAAAAAAAAAATGAATACCAAAGCCTGATGAAGAGGCTGAAAAACTGAAAAACTTCATCTTTCATACTTTGTTGATGGGGATGTAAGAGCAAACAGCCACTCTGGGAAATTTTTTGGCATTTTCTTTTAAAAAGTAAGTATGTACTTATTGTACAATGAAGCAATTGCTCTTCTGAGCACTCATATTAGAGAAAGAAAAACCAATGTCCATACAGAAACTGCGTGCAAATGTTCTTGGCTGCTTTATTTTTAAATATATAAGATTATGCTGGCTTCTCTGGGTGGATTCAATCTAATCTGAAAGAGCAAAAGGTAGCTAGCTATCTGGCACAGAAATTGGGGAGCGTAAACCCACAAACTGGAAGCAACCAAAATGTCCTTCAATAGGTGAATGGTTAAACGAACTGTAGTACCTCCGTAATGAAATACCACTCAGCAATAAAAAGGAATGGATTTTTGATACATAAAATGACTTGAATGGGTTTCAATGAAATGCTCAACGAGAAGAGCCAATACTAAATGGTCTTATACTGCATGATTCTGTTTATATAACATTTTAAAAGTGACAAAATTGTGGAGATGAATAACAGATTAGTAGTTGCTGGGAGTCAGAGATGGTGGTGGGGTGAATGGTGAAAGTGATTATAAAGGGATAGTGTGAAAACATCTGTGCTGATGGACTAGTTATGTATCTTGATTATTATGATTGTTGTACAATGTATGCATGTGATGTCATAAAATTATGCATACATGTTGTACCCAATGTAAATTTCCTGGTTGGGTACTGTACTATAGCTCTTAATATGCACCTATTGGGGAATTGGGTAAGAGGCACTTGGAATCTCTCTGTGCTTTTGCAACTTTCTGTGTGATATAGTTTTGTGTGTCCCTCCCCAAATCTCATGCTGAGTTGTAATCCCTTGAATTGGACATGGGACCCTGCAGTGAAATGATTGGATCAGGGAGCATATTTCTCATGAATACCTTAGCATTATTCCCCTTGCTACTGTCCTCATGATAGTGAGTTTTTGTGAGATCTGGTTTTTTGAAAGTGTGTAGCACCTTCCTTCTCACTCTTTCTTGCTCCCTTTTCACCATGTGAAGCGTCTGCTCCCACTCCTCCTTCCACCATGAGTGAAAGCTCCATGAGGCCTCCTGAGAGGCAGGTGTCATCATGCTTCCTGTATGGTCTGCAGAACCATAAGCCAATTAAACCTTTTTCCTTTATAAATTACACAGTCTCAGGTATTTGTAGCAATGTGAGAATGACCTAATACACGTGAATCTAAAAATATGTTTAAAAGCTTTAGAGAGTTATACAGAATTTAAAGCCCATATTTTAAATATTCTTAACAAGGTGATAGACTGTTGTTTTAATGAATTTGTACCCTAAAATATATGTTAAAAGCCCAGGTTTTGGTGTCAACCAGATCTACTTTTATTTACTAGGCATAGGTATTAAGAAATTAGTGATTGTCTCCAAGTATCAATTTCCTTTCCTGTGAAAAAATTAACATGAAACTAATAATAGTAAAATATCTCACAGTAGGTTTGCAAAAATTAGAATGAAGTAATGTATATATTGCTCTTAGCAGACTTTCCAACATCTAAATATACCCCAGTAAATGAGAGGGAATATTATTTTCTTTCTTTCATTGAACTCTGTACTGTTTTTAAATTGATACATTTATGAGTTGACTGTCCAGCTGCATGAGAAATTTCATTAACTTGAGAACTAAGTTATACCTAACATGTCATTGGCACCTAGCAAATTACTCCACAGGGTGAATTGTTAATACATACATATGAAATACATAATCTGCATTGTACGATCCAATGGTCACTTTTCAGTGTCTTCTGGTCAGCATCACTTGACCAGTTCCATGTTTAAAATCTTTTTGTTCTTTTTTTTTAAGGGCATCCTTTTGTCTTGGCTTCTCTTTCACTTTTCTGGCTAATTCTACTCAGTCTCCTTTGCTTCTCTCCATCTCCCCCATCTTTTACTATTGGAACTCCTCTGTGCTCTTATCCTAGGCTTTTTCCTTCTTTTAACTAAGGGGTTTCTTCCTAAATGATCTGATCAGTTGCCAACATTCCTATTATTATCACTATGATGGTAACATCCATATTCATATCTCCAGTTCACATCTTGCTTCTGAGTTCCTACCATCCAAATTTCCACTGAGATGCCTTAAAGTCACCTTGAAAACAGTATGTCTAAAACTGAACATGTATCACTTAGGCTACTGGCAGGAAACAGAAGAAATTTTAATGAGGGATCTATCTGCAAAATTATAGACAAGGTGTAGAAAAAGAAACAAGGGCTGACTCATTGTTGTAGGCCTGGTAACAGCAGGAAGCTATTAGCACTCCTGGGTCTAAAAGGCAAGGAAAGGAAGTGATTACAAGATGAGAGACAGAGAGAGACAGAGAGAGAAAGAGAGAGAGAGAGAGAGAGAGAGAGAGGAGGGAAAGAGAGAGAGAGCTGTGTAATAAGCAGGGCTGTCTGATAGTGGTATGAGGCCAACCCAACCCAAGATAATCCTGCAGGAAGAGACCCAATGGAATAAATATCCAGGTCTTGCTTTCCTCTCTTCCTTTGCTTGTTTTCCTCTGATCCATTCACTGAAACCAACTCAAAGCATGAGGGCAAAGAAGCCTATTGATGAAAGACAAAAAGGTCAGTCACCTCGAGCAAAGAGTAGAGTGATGAAAGAAGGAAACTCAATCTGACAGAGCAAAAGGAATCTATCTGGCACAGAAAGAGTGGGGTGTAAACCAGCTTCAATTCCAGTATTACCCCGGTTTGGCTGCCTATCTAGTACTTCCTTACTCAGAAAATGTTGCTGCTACCATCTACACAAACCTAAAGTCAAAATCCTGAGTCATCCTTGATTTCTGTTTCTTTCTGTTCCTACATTCACATCAAACACTGTAGATACAACCCGAATATGTTACAAATGTGACCAGATGCATCCATTTCTATTGCCACCACTCTGGTTTGAGCTCCCATAACGTCTCTGCTGGACTACTGGGATAGTCCTACCCTGTCTCCCATGTCACCTCTTGCCTCTCTCTATTTCGTTGTCTGCAGGCATTCAGTTTGATTATGGTAGGCAGAATAATGGCACCAAAAGAAGCCCACATTTTAATCCCTGGAATTTAATAATATGTTAAATTAGATAGCAAAAGGGACTTTGCAGGTGTAGTTAAATTCAGGACCTTGAGATGGGAGATTACACTGGTCTATCTGGGTGGATTCAATCTAATCATGAGTCCTTGAAACTTAACCACCTTTCCAGCCTGTAGTCAGAGAGATTAAACATTATTGGTTTTGAAGATGAAATAGGAGGGGCACGAGTCAAGGAATTCTGGTGGACTCTGTAGCTCAAAAAAGCAACATTCACTTCTTGCCTAGAATCTTCACAAAGAACACAGCCCAGACATCACTTTGCTTTTCTAACTCACTGAAAGCCATGTTAGACTCCTACCACACACAGAAATGTAAGACGATAAACTGGCGTTGCTTTAAACTACCACTTGTGGTAATTTGTTACAGCAGCAATAGCAAACTGATATAGTGATCTTGCAAAAATCTCAAGCTCAATGATATCACTTCACTGCTTTAAAACCTTCAAATGCTTCTCATTGCACTGACAAAATATAAAATTCTTAACATGAATCTTGGGCCATCTTTCTGTGCCTCCCTCTTCACCTCATTGCAGACGCTCCCCTCTTCAGTCAGCGAATCCCAGTCATACAAGACTTCTTTACCTCCTGTACCACGTCAAGTCTTGTCTTGCATTAGGGTTCTTGCACCCTCAGCAACATCTAGCTGACTACTCTACCCAACTTCACACTCTTTCAATGTGTGTATTAGTTTTTCATTGCTGTCTAACCGCCTCTCACAAATATAGCAACATTGAAAAACACGTATTTGTTATCTTGTGGTTTCTGCAGGTCAGGACTCTGGGCATGGCTTAACTGGATCCTCTTTTCAGAGTCTTGCCACATTGCACTCAAGTTGGCAGGAGAGTTGCATTCTCATCTGTACAACAGAGAAGAAGCTCCTTCCAAACTCACAGAGACACAACTTAGCTCCTGGATGTTGTATAACTGAGGTCTCTGTTTTCCAGCTAACTGTTGGCTAGGGGTTGCTGTCAATAGCTAGCAGCCACCTTCAGGTGTTTGCCGCATGGTCTTCTCACAGACCTTCTCACCACAGGACAGATCACTTTTTTCAAGGCCAGTGGGAGAATATTCAGTCAGCTTTGACAGAATCTTACATAACGTAGCATAACCACAGAGTTTCTACCACCTTTGCCATATAACATAATATAGCCAAAGAAGGGGTTCTCCCATCATATTAACAGGTCTTGCCCACACTCAGGTGAAGTGTGCTATTCAGGGTGCATATAGCAGTGGAGTAAGAAAATCTTGGGGGTCCAGGTGTGGTGGTTCACACCTGTAATCCCAGCACTTTGGGAGACCTAGTTGGGCAAATCGCTTGAAATCAGGAGTTTGAGACCAGCCTGGGCAACATGGCAAAGCCCGTATCTTCCAAACATACAAAAACAAAAAAACAAAACAAACAAATAACCAACCAAAAACCTAGCCAGGCAAGGTGGTGTACATCTGTAGTCCCAGCTACACGAGAGACTAAGGTAGGAGGATTGCTTTAGCCTGGGAGGTGGAAGCTGTAGTGAGTCGTGATTGCACCACTGCACTCCAGCCTATATGACAGAGTGGGACCCTATCTAAAAATATATATAAATATAAATAAATAGAAAATCCTGGGGAGTCATTTTAGAATTCTTTCTATGGGCTAATAACTATCCCTTCTTCAGATATTAGCTTACACATAACTTTTTCTGAGATGATTCTCACAGTGGTTCCTACCTTCAGCTTGTTAGGTGTCAGATTGTCAAATCAGTCTCATGTAAATCATAGATTTTACCCTCTATCAAGTTCACTAATAATTTTTAGAATGCAAACCACCACAACCACAGACAAATTCAATAGGTCAGAGATATCTCATGTGTCTCTCAGAGCCTTCCTTCCCTCCGGCATCAGACATACACCCTTGAACCCAGAATCTTAGGCATGATCTACATGTGAGGTTTGTATTTAAGTTATGAAATATCTCGATTGTATACCTCCAGGGACACGTACATTCTTTGGGAATCCATGACTCATAAATCCCTAGAACTTAGGTTTGTTGACCGTAAGCAGTCCTAAACTGGAGACATTCTTCTAAAGATATTCCTGGATTAGGACTCTCCTGCTAGCAAACACCACTGATCTAATTGCATGGAAGTCTAATTATCATGTATAAAAGAGATCAGAAAACTAGAAGAGTCTCCTATCTTAACTCTACCTCTCAGAAATAACAGGAGAAATAAAACATAGCTGTGTGTTAGTGCCCAGGGCTGCTGTAACAAATTCCTACAAATGGGGAGGATTAAAACAACAGAAACTCATTTTCTCACAGTTTTAGAGGCCAGAAGTTGAAAATCATGGTGTCAGCAGGGCCATGTTCCCTCTGGGGCCTCTAGGTAGACAATAATTCAATAATTTAATAAAGATCTCTCTGTCTCAAGGTTTCAATTTAATCACACTGAAAAGATCCTTGTTTTCAAATCGGGTAACACTGATAGGCTCAAGGGATTAGGATGTGGATGTACCTTTAGGGAGCCATTATCCAACCTACTACAGGCCAACTGCTGGAATGGCTTTCCCCCATGGGTGTTCCCATTGCCTGCTCCCCAGCATCCTGCACTTTTCTTGCATAATTACAACTGTGGTTTCTTGTTCCGTGTCTGTTTAGGTCCACTAGAACTCACCCTCCTCACAATTGTGGGTAAGATGTGTCTGTCTTACCTGCAACTGTGAATAAGCACACAACATAATGATTTGCCTGTATTAGGCCTACAACAAATGGATTTTTTTCCCAAAACAACTTGATGATAGTTTTTTCTTTGACTTTATTGGGTAGAAATAGCCCTAGTCATTGGTGATGAAAGTTCTACTAATTGTGAACCTGTCCTTTCTCAAGCTCTCATTTTAAAAAGGCATTCATTCCCAGCAGTTTGGGAGGCTGAGGCGGGCGAATCACCTGAGGTCAGGAGTTCAAGACCAGTCTGACCAACATGGTGAAACCTCATCTCTACTAAAAATACAAAATAAGCTGGGCATGGCAACACCTGTCTGTAATTCCAGCTACTCGAGAGGCTGAAGCAGGAGAATTGCTTGAACTCAGGAAGTGGAGGTTGCAGTGAGCAGGGACTCCACCATTGCACTTTAACCTAGGTAACAAGAATGAAACCTCATCCTAAAAAAAAAATTCATATTCTGAATTTCAATTAAGATATTTCTCTTCTAATGCATTGCTTTACTTTAGAAGTTTCAGGCCAGTCTCACTGTGTAAGAGGCATATCAATGGTGCAACTCCTTTGTTACAGTCCATGGCATGTAAATGTGGCACAAGAAACCATATTCACTTTAACAGCTCGGTTCTGTGAGGCTGACAAGATTCCTTTCTACAATAAGAATATTTAATACTTTCAAATCTGAACTCTGTCTTCCTACATGCTGTGTCTTATACAATGCAGAACACAGAAGTGGTACTCAGCAAGTTACAAACAACCACAATAATGATTGTAATGCATACAGTAATATTGTTACTAGAAATATAATTATGTGAACAGACAATTTACAGAAGAGAAGGGACCTCAGAGCCCTTGTGTTGTCAATCTGGCCTCTCTCTTAATCAGGGATAATAATAATAAAAATATCCCCCCCCATCTGCAGTCAGCTTGCCAACATAGCAATATTTATAGAATGCTGTATATAACAATGGCATCTTCATGCAGATGGATTAAGATAGAGGAGCAGCTGCAGATGGCTGTTCATTAACTGAAAGAAGAAAATGAATCTGAACAAAGGCACTTATGGAACCCCTAATTTATTAGCGCTGTAATAGGGAAGATGAGCTCTCTGGAATGGTAACTGAGTGAGACTGGTAACAAAGATAATTGTGAAAACAAGACATAGATTCAGTACAACATACAGGGATATTTTATTGCCTGTAAGGTCTGTAGAATTACAAGGTCAACGGATATCAGACTCAATATCTAATCCTTCATATTTATTAATTACATTCAACAAAGCACTTGCCATCAATCTACAGACTGAAGCTAGATTAATATTTTGTCACAAAAACCTGCTCAATTCATACAGAGAGAGGTAAAGGTTTCTTTTGCCTCTCTCTGTAGTTAATACAGAGCACAAGCATACACATGCACCCATGCATGTGTGCGTGTGTGTGCGCGTGTGCACACACACACACATCCTTTCCACAAAATACTTCTTGATGTGATTCTCAGGATGACTTCCTACTCATTCCAAAATAACAAAATGTCTGACATGAAGAAAACGCTTGATGGTTGTTTTGTTTTTCTTCCATGTCACAGCTGCCACCTGACCAAGAGGGGTGCTGACTATGCCACGTAACTGGCTTCTACTCTTCAAAAGAGTCCATAAGCATCTAAACATCTGCTATCAGCAGGGATCTATGTCAATGATTTTAAAAGTAGATGTTGCACAAAAACAAAACAAAACAAAAATTTTCATTGATAGGCAAACAGTTCACTACATTGCGGTGTTTCCACACAATGGAATACTACTCAGCAATAAAAATAAACAGACAACCATGGTGGGTCACATCTGTAATCCCAACACTTCGAGAAGCCAAGGTGCACAGATCACTTGAGTCCAGGAGTTCAAGACCAGCCTGGGAAACATGGCAAGACCCCATCTCTACAAAAATACACACACACACACACACACACACAAATTAGCCGGGCATGGTGGCACATCCCTGTAATACCAACTACTTGGGAGGCGGAGGTGGGAGGAGGTCAAGGCTGCAGTAAACTGTGAGCGTGCCACTGCACACCAGCAACAGAGCAAGACCCTTTCTCATTAAATAAATAGGAACTGACAACTGCTGTAACATGCAGCAACACGGATGAATCTCCAAATTATCAGGCAGGGCACAGTGGCTCACACCTGTAATCCTAGCACTTTGGGAGGCCTAAGAGAGCAGATCACTTGAGGTCAGGAGTTCGAGATCAGCCTGGGCAGCATGGTAAAACCCAGTCTCTACTAAGCATATAAAAATCAGCTGGGCATGGTAGTGGGCACCTGCAATCCCAGCTACTCAGGAAGCTGAGGCACAAGAATCATTTGAACCCAGGAGGGAGAGGTTGCAGTGAGTTGAGATTGCACCACTGCACCTTCAGCCAGGGCAACAGAGAGAGACTCTGACTCAAATAATAAAAATAATAATAAAATTATTATGCTGAGCAAACAAAAACAAACCCAAAGAGTACATACTGTATGATTCCACATAGAAAATTCTAGGAAATAAAAAATTCAACTATAGTAATTGAAAGCAGATCAGTGGTTGCTTAAGGAGGGGTGGAAAAATTTTCTGGGAAGGATTTGATGAAATGGTTCTTGACCTTCATTATGGTGGAGGCTCCATTTGTCTAATTCATTGAATTGTTCACTTAGATGAGTTTATTTACTGTATGTAAATTATAACTCAAAAATTGGCTTTTAAAGCTTTTTTGTTCAAATATGTCTAAGAAATAACACATAGTCTCGTCTCAGGAATTCATAAATAATTAAAGACTCAATTCATTAAAGGCAATTGAATCATTCTTTTAGTGAGTTTTCAGAGAAATCCTATGATGTGGAACTTGGATTAACTGTTGATTTCCACATTCTCTGAATCTACGTTACTTGTAATCCATCTTATTTAAAAAATGAAATCCTAATAACATACTTGAATTATTAATTTACAAGTGCATGGTCATAGGCAAGTCACTTAAAATATGTGTATGCCAGTTTCCTTACGTAAAAAATGGATTATTAGTCCCTATCTCATAGATGTAGTGAGGACAAACTAAGCTAATGTTTGCAATGCACTTAGAACAGTGGCTGAGACAAAGTACGTGCTCTGCCAGTGTTAGCATCTCTTGGAACACATTTTGGATGATGGAAAGTCTCCCGTCAGTCACTCACTCAAGCAGAGAGAGGCTGGATAAACGTTATTGTCTTATACATCCCTGAAAAAGAAGGGAAAGGTGAGCTATGCTTCTTAATGAAGAATCAGCGGATGAGCTGTACATGAAGGAATGCATAAGGGTGCTCCAGCAAGGGAGCTGAACTTGAGTTGATACTCCAGCTCTAAGGCATCCTTGCTGGCTATGTGATTTGGAAAGTCATGCTATGTCCCCAACCTCGGCTTACCCCTCATTTAAAAATAAGGGCTGGGCGTGGTGGCTGATGCCTGTGGGAAGCTGAGGAGGGAAGATCACAAGTTCAAGAGATCGAGACGATCCTGGCCAGCATGGTGAAACCCTGTCTCTAACAAAAATACAAAAAAAGAAAAAAATAGCTGAGCATGGTAGTGCACGCCTGTGGTCCTGGCTGCTCAGGAGGCTGAGGTGGGAGAATCTCCTGAATCTGGGAGGCGGAGGTTGCAGTGAGCCAAGATAGCACCACTGCGCTCCAGCCTGGTGACAGAGCAATGCTGTCTCAAAAAAAAAAAAAAAAAAAAAAAAAAAAAAGCAAATAAAAATAAGGTGGTCATGGTAACAGAAAATAGATCTGTTATTAGAGCTAGAAATGACTGTTTAGTGGGTATAGACTGTTTTAGCACGGATGTGGTTGACAAAAATATTCTGGGATTAGATCATGTTGATGGTGGCGCAATATTGTGACTATACTAAAGCTACTGATCATATATTTTCAATGGTTAAAATGGTAAATTTTATGTCACATGAATCTTATCTCAGTAAAAATACATGGTGGTTGTACTATATAATATTAAATATCCCTTATAGTAAACTCATTCATTAAATAAATCTCTACTGGGCTTCTGATGCATAACAGGCAATGTACTCTACTATCAAGACACAGTAATGAACAAAAAAAGACATGGTCCCTAACCTCTTAAAATTTATATCTTAGTAGCTTTCCTTTTAATTGGTGGCCTTAATTTAAAGTACTACGCTTTGTTTCTTTTAAGTCAGTGGATAGATCAAGAGTTCTGTGCTACAGCATGAGTTATTAGTTGATATTATAGATGGAAAGAATAAAGAGAAAGGGCTAACGTTTACTAGCCCCAAGGAGCAGTCACTGTGCACTTGCCTGTGCCTGTGTCATTTAATCTCCACTACGTTTGTGTGAAATCAGTGTTATCTTGCACATTGTACTGACCAACTAAGCTGCAGGGAAGTTAAGTAAATCTTTCTCACATTACAGATTTTCTAAATAGTGTAGCAAGGGGTTGAAATACATAAACCCAGAGATGTCATATAATACTACATGTTCTCCTGGAATGTAATTTGTATAAATCTAACACGAGCTATATAAAATGGCACGTACACACGACATTAAGATTTACAATATTTTCTATGAAGTTTGGCCTGACTGTGACCGATGCCAGCAAACAGTGCTAACAAGGTGAAGAAAACTAATTAGAGGCCGAAGAGCCAGTGATGCCTACAGTAATGTGTTTTGTGGTATTTATATTCTCAAGATACTTATTAATATTCAAAACCATTGTATAGAATATCTGTTTGTTTTCATCTGAAGGAGGATATTGCCATACAGTGTCCTGTGTAACTTCTAAAACACTCTATGGTAACAAAATCTTGTGGTCATTGTAGTTTTTAATCACTGGATACTGGCAAACTCTAAAATAATTAAAAAAAATACTTACAGAGCATATTCCCACAGTCATTTACAGTTTGTATGCACACATCAGGTGACTACTGAAATGTAACTGGCAAGGAAACTGAAGACAGATGGGATAATAAAAGATACTAAGGAAGGACAACGGAACTCACTGATACAAAGCTTTTGCCACATTTAAGTTATATTATCAAATGGGGTGTTTGGTGGGTTAAAATGTTTGCTTTAATCAGCATTTCAGTTGACATAAACGTTGACTTAACCCTTTACAATTCAATCATTTCTTTATTAGTTTGGAAGGAAATTTTCTAAGCAAAACACAGCCTCTTGAACTTTTTCCAATTCTTAAATCTTATTTCTTTTTCTTTCTTAATTTCTTGTCTACAACTGCCATTATAATGCAAAAAAATGGTCCTAGAAGTATATTTTCCAAATTTAAAGGACATATGACTTATGTGGTTTTTTTTTTTTTTTCTTTTTTTCTGAGATGTAGTTTTGCTCTGTCACCAGGCTGGAGTGCAATGGCACAATCTCAGCTCACTGCAACCTCTGCCTCTCAGGTTCAAGCAATTCTCCTGCCTCGGCCTCCTGAGTAGCTGGGACTACAGGTGCATATCACCACACCCAGGTAATTTTTGTACTTTTAGTAGAGACAGGGTTTCACCATGTTGGCCAGGCTGGTCTCAAACTCCTGACCTTGTGATCCGTTCACCTCAGCCTTCCAAAGTGCTGGGATTGCTTCTTATGTTTTAGTATAACATGATGTTTCTTTTCATTTTAGGGGCGATACCCATTATAAACTGTCCTAATCTCAATTTGCTAAGAAATTTTCATAAATTAATGTTAACTTTTATCTAATACCTTTTTCTACATCTATTGGTATGAACATACTGGGTTTACTCTTTTATTCTGTTAATATTTTGCATTTCATCAACAGAATCCTGAGTTTGAACCATCCTCACATTCCTAGTATCATGCTGGCCCTTATTTATCTCTTCAGCCTCACCTCTTGCCAGTTCCCTAACAATCGCGATCAATATTCTGGTCCGATTTGAATTTCTTTCAGTTCTTTGAGTACATTTACCATCACACCATACCTGATGTTTCTCCTCTCTGGAATAGTCTTCTGGGCTTTTCTCTCCCCCAACACACCAATGCTGTCTAAGTATTGTCCACTACCCTTAAGAACAATTTTTGGAGGAAGGTTTATTTTAATACCTTCCATTCCCCCACCCCCTATAGCACCCACTACTTCTCCTTTTGGAGCACTTATATTAAATTGCAATTACATGTTTATTCTTCCTTTTGAAATATGCCGTATAATCCATGGGGGAAGATATCCGGTACTTTTCACTAAAGTTTACCCTATACTCCACAAAGGATCTGGGGCAGAGTAAGAAATCAATAAATGTGAAACGAAGGAAGGAAGGAAGGAAGGAAGGAAGGAAGGAAGGAAGGAAGGAAGGAAGGAAGGAAGGGAGGAAGGAAGGAAGGAAGGAAGGAAGGAAAGAAGGAGGGAAGGAAGGGGGAAAGGGGGAGAAGGAGGGAGGTAGAGAGGGAGGGAGGGAGGGAGGTGGGGAGGGAAGGAAGAATCTTGTCCTTTCTCTGTTTGCTTCCCAGGGCCTGTAGCATCCATACCTGCTTGCTGCCAAAAAAGATCTGCTTTCATACTTCATTTCCTCTCCACTCATGAACCCACAACATTCAACGGCTTAACACAGTGACTCTCAAATTATACATGTCTCTCCCTGTTACCTAGGTGTCCCCTGTAAACTACAAGGGAGGGAGAGAGGAAGGGATGGGTCAGGGTTGGGGAGGCCAAGAAACTATCTTCAATTCAACTTAAATTTCTGAGGTGTTTCTGAATATGACATAGTTTGAATTTCTGTTAATTCACCTCAGAATTTTCCGGTTTGACACCAGTCATGACATACACATAGAAAAGCATGAAAAGGAATCATATATCTTGAGCCTATGGACCAAGATGAGGAAACAACGCTGGCAGAGAAGGGAAAGAAGGTATTTGCACAGAATATTTTCTTCCTATTGATGAAGACAAAACTCTGTTTATTTGTCTTTTTCTTTTTAATGTTACACCATGTGAAGGACTGCAAGACATTAATTCATGTTTGGTTCCTAAAAACTCCCATTTTTGCCAATAAGCCTAGCAGCTGTGACATACAGACCTTGGGTATTCTGAGGCTAAAATGCCAGCAGCACTGGGGTCGTCACAGAAGGATCCTAAGCAACAGCGCAAGCAAGAGTATATAGGCTCAGGGATGGAAAGAAAGGGCACGATGTGGAGGATGGGGGACCAAGGGAAGGATAGCAGCGGGCGGGGGGGATGGGGAGGGATAGCATTAGGAGAAATACCTAATGTAGACGATGGACGGATGGAGCAAACCGCCATGGCACGTGTGTACCTATGTAACAAACCTGCAAGATCTGTACAAGTACCCGAGAACTTAAAGTATAATAAATAAATTTTTTTAAAAAATGGATGAATCTCAAAAAAAGTTAGACAGAAAAAAGAATGCAGATGGTTTGATCCAATTATATAAATTTCTAGAAAATGCAAACTACTCTTAAAAACAGAAAGCAAATCAGTGGAGAAAAAAAAATAAAGTCAAGGGTACTGAAAGTAAACAAACTATGAGCCTGCTTTTTGACCTTTTTAAAATTAATATATGGCCAGGCTCAGTGGCTCATGCCTGTAATTCCAGCACTTTGGGAGGCCGAGTCGGGTGGATCATGAGGTCAGGAGATCAAGACTATCCTGGCCAACATGGTGAAACCGCATCTCTTCTAAAAATACAAAAATTAGCTGGGCGTGGTGGCGCACACCTGTAGTCCCAACGTCTCAGGAGATTGAGGCCGAAGAATCGCTTGAATCCGGGAGGTGGAGGTTGCAGTGAGCTGAGACCGTGCATTGCACTCCAGCCTGGGTGACAAAGCGAGAATCCATCTAAAATATATATATATATATATATATATATATATATATATATATATATATATATATATATTTTACGACCAATATCATGTTCTCATTTAGATTCCCTTTCCTTTCCACCCTGCCCTCACTGCTCATCCCCTGGTTTGTCCTCTCATCGGTTCATGCCTGATCCTTACCTTCTAGGTCTTCCTATCCCCGACTACTTTCTTCCTAGGAACATCTCCAGTCTCATCCCTCTTCTTTCCTTCCACTTTCCTCCAGGTCCACGGGTTTGTCTTCACTGTAAGTCCCAGCAGCCTTGGGGATTTGTCAAGGACATAACAGGTAGCATATCGAACACTGGTTTGAGCAGACGCGGTGCTTCCTCCTCAACCTTCCTTTTCACCAAGAAGAGTTGCAAATGGCTGTTGTCATATTCTTTCATTCCAGTCTTCTTTCTCATTACATTTGAGTCCAACTCCTTACCCAAGTTTCTAAATGCCAGATTACTCTCTCCGGCATTTCCTGTCCATCTCTGTGTCTCCCACTCTCGCCATCTACATGGGTACCAGTATGCTGGCTGGATGTCTCATTTCCCTGCCAATTCATCACCTTGAACATAGATCTCAAATGTCCTTGGTTCTTTCATTCCTCCCTGCCCCAAAAGTTGTCTTGACCTCACTGCTTTTGTAAACACCTGAATATCTTTCAGGAATCAGGAATGTTAAAAGCAGTTAAGTAAATAAACAAAAATGAATTTAAAGATAGTTTTCCTGTTGTGTGCATGCTATTGAGAGAGTTGAGAATTTATCTACTCATACTCTCTTGGCTGACTCTAATTCAAGTCTTGATCTGCACTTGATCTTGTCCTTTCTCTGTTTGCCTCCTCCCAGGGCCTGTAGCATCCATACTTGGTTGCTGCCAAAAAGATCTGCTTTCATACTTCATTTCCTCTCCACTCATGAACCCACAACATTTAACTGCTTAACACAGTGACTCTCAAATTACACGTCTTTCCCTGTCATCCAGATGTCCCCTATAAACTACAAATAACAGAAATCCTCTTCTGTGACACAGAAAAATTAAATGAATCGATTGAATTTTCTCATTTTAACGTTCTTCAATATGTCTTTAGTCATAGCACACAGATAATGACTAAATATTCAATAAGCCAAACAGTAAGCACTCTTTTTTTTTAATTAACTTAGTTTGTGATTTGGGATTTATATGAAATCAAAAGCAGGTTCCCAAAAAGCAAAAAGATTTTAAGACTTTTATGGTCACACTATGGTCTCTTGAACATTTGGGAATATGAGATAATAAAATAAAATGTTAAATAGCAAGCTACTATATCTACTATATGTAATATCATTAATATGCATCTACTACAAAGACATATATTTTTGGTCATCAAATATATATAAAATATAAATAGTCCTCTCCCCAAAATACATACACACGTAGGAGCATTACTCATGGAGTGATTCCTTCTGATAGTGAAGATTTATAATTATAATATGCTTTACTTTATAAATGAAAGCAATAATATTCTCTACATCACCCTAATCCCTTTTTCGTTTAGCTCATTTTGCTTTCTAGTTTGAAATATAAAATCTATATGTCTTTGATTAAAATAAAAAGTCTCTTTCTGTTAATAATCAGAATTATTAACAGAAAGACAAGGCTAAGACAAGAGTTCCTTTGGAAATATGCCTAGAAGACCCCACGAGTATCTGGGAATGCTTAAACTTCCACTAAATATTCTATTATCTATTTATCAAATAACATATCTTTTTATGTCAGACTTTACAATAACTCACTCTGCTGCATTAGGCAGACATATGGATTGTTTAATGACACTGGCATGTCTTATGTCTCCAGAGGAGTTTGCTGCCATGGCATCCACACACTATAAAGAAATTATAGATGCATTTTTTGAATATGGAATACATTTTGGAATGACAGTCTGGCTCAGTTTCATGATCTAAAAATGAATGATAAAGCTTTTTCAAAGGATCTTGGTTAAGGAAAAAATTCTAAAATACTGATTTATAGAGATCCTTGTATTTGTTTTAGTTACTGGAAATTTAATATCCCTGGTAACTTATTCTGATAATGTAGGTGATGCTCACTATTCTATTTGCTTCTTTTCCAAATCAATAATCTGGAGAGACATTTATAATAACTGTTTTCCTTAACCCCCTACTGCACTGACAAAGGTGATTTTCTGAAATCAGGAGGAAAAAGGCATTCCAAATAATCACTGATGATAACAATTGCTGGACAGACTTCAGACATCTAAAATTAGGAGGGCATTGGTTCCTACCACCACAAAAAGAATCTGATGTCAGCAGTGTCAGAAATGCAACCTAACCAGAGCAAAAACACCCCATGGGGTTATATAACTCACTGGAGTCATTTTCAGGTTCTGCATGTAAATTGTATAAAACTCCCAACAATAAATCCTCAGGATATGGGGATGATTGGCAGGCTGCAAAGCATTTTCTTTAGACTCAAACAGTTCTTTGATACAAACAATATTTTTCATTTCAAAGGTAATTGTTGCTAGCCAATAGGCACTGATAGTCCCATGTGGGTAGCACAATAAGTACATAGCCTTTCAAAAAACAGTATTGCTTTTCATGTGATAGAGACCATTTGTGCAATTGAAAACCCATTCAGAAAGCACACTGATAGACAGACCCTTTAAAATTCCAAGATGTAAATGTATTGAAGTGCACTATCAGACAGGCTCTCACACAAAGGCTCCTTGGAAAATAATTTAATACATATATTCAGCTATTATTATATTTACTTTTTGGCAATAATTTCTTTTCCTTTATTTTCCAATACACTTAGTAAAAAACCTCAGCTGTGTCTCAGCTGAAACAAAGGGAAGCCACAGCCCTAAATTTCTGATTTTATCATTGTCTCAAATATTTCTCACAGTTCCATTTTTGTTTTTTTACCAGAAATTTGTAACTAACCTAAAGGAACCAAGATGAAAAATAATTTTATGACCTATCTTGAGCCAAAAATCTCCAGGAAAGTAAATGTTTTAAGGAAATATTGGAAATCATCTCTTTATCTTTCAGGGTGAATTTATTTTACATTAAATAGAAAGGTGTGGGGGGGGGTGTTGTTTTTAACTTATTTCCGCTAATAGCTTTCTGGGACAAAGTAGATCAGTAAGAGATATCTTCAGCCGGTGAAATATTTTAATATTTGTGCTTATTGACACAGCCAAAGAAAACATACAGTAATAGAGTATAGCAAAATTAACTATTAAAAGTCATAAAGCCAAGAATAAAGGATTCTGTACCATCATTCATCAAGAGATTAACCATAATCCTATTAAGAAATCAAAGTACATTTCTAAAAGAATTCTGCACTCAAACCTCTGAGTGATCAGTTTTCTGAAAGAAAATCAATTTTTACATCACATACAGAATGATCTTTAATGAATCTGTACAAAACTATTGACAGCTATGCAATTAATCAAAATAATAAAATTTCAATGACAATCTTGGCCATTATTTAATCAATCCTTATAACATGAGAAATGAAAAGCTTATTTAACTAGGTCTTGGTACCTGGGAAGAACTAAGTCACAATGAAAAAAAGTGTAGACATTCAACTTTTTTTTCTGCATTGAGTCACTGTAAGACCTTCAAATAGTTGCTTAGTCTTGGAGTTTGTGGTTTTTTTCCTTGAAAACAAGTCCTAAATCAACAAAAATGCCAGAGGGATGAAGATATTATTTTCCTAAAAGTACCTACAACTGTTGAGAAGTATATATTCATGCACTAAAATTAAAAATTCGTATTTCAAATTAAAGTTTTTATCTATGTATCTGCTAGGAAGGCTTTATGCTCTCCAAAACAAATGTACAGATTTCAAATGTTACTTTTTATAGGTGTCTAAAGGCTCTTTCACTTTTCCCATCCCAGGATGGTTTTTAGCTAATTTAGGAATTTTTTTATATCAAATTGTCATCAACATCCAATAGTCATTTAAAAACTTTGGCTAAATTCCAGATTGCTTATAAATGACACCAGCGTAATACTGCCTTACATATGCATATCACTTTGCAATTTACAATCTGATATGGTTTGGCTGTGTCCCCAACCAAATCTCATATTGAATTGCAGTTCCTATAATCCCCACATGTCATGGAAGGGACCCAGTGGGAAGTAATTGAATTATGGGGGCAGTTACCCCCACACTATTCTTGTGATAGTAAGTTTTCAGGACATCTGATGGTTTTATAAGGGGCTTTCCCTTACTTGGCTCTCATTCTCTCTTCTGCCACCTTGTGATGGAAGACATCTTTGCTTCTCCTTCCACTATGATTGTAAGTTTCCTGAGGCCTCGCCAGCCATGTGAAACTGTGAGTTAATTTTCTTTATACATTACCCAGTCTCGGGTGTGTCTTTATTAGCAGTGTGAGAAAGGACAAAATTTAATTGGCATAATGCTGTCTCGGTTAGTAAAATATTCTATTTTCAGGGTGGCGGTACACTTGCTATGACCACAGGGAATGGGTGGAGTTTGCCATCCAGAGACAGAAAAATGTCTGGGATTTTGACACTTGAGCCAAATCATGTGATTCATCAGTGTAATCATCTTCATAGGATAGCATCACGCGCATTTGACTAGAGCAGAGTGTGAACTCCAACGCCCATGGGGGACAAACTATGTAAAATGAGTTAAGTGAATCTGGCACTGGAGAGACAATAAGGATGGCTGGTCATGTCAAATCCTGATTGTTCTGATTGTTTTCATGTGGGAACTCAAGCCTGACAGTAAGCTCTGCAAAATTCTCAAAGAGAACATGAAATCTGTATATATACATATAAAATATCCACATTTTTTACCGTCATTCTTAGCAAACTGACAAAAACCAGAAAATCAAACACTGCATGTTCCCACTC
The DNA here is from genome assembly GCF_048565385.1 of Saimiri boliviensis. Taxonomy (NCBI): domain Eukaryota; kingdom Metazoa; phylum Chordata; class Mammalia; order Primates; family Cebidae; genus Saimiri; species Saimiri boliviensis. The sequence continues at coordinate 41,041,070 of NC_133460.1, forward strand.
ATAGGCGGGTGTTGAACAATGAGTTGTTTGGTAATTGTTGATTTTAAGAGATTTTTTTCACATATTTTGGATAAAAGTCCTTTATCAACGATATCTTTTACAAATATTTTCCCCTGGTCTGTGGCCCATCTTTCAGTTATCTTGATAGTGCCTTTCCCAGAGCAGAAATTTTGTCCTTTCTTGGAGCCATAACGGCAGAAAGGTTATAGGACATTATGATTTAGGGAGAAAATAAGCATATAAGTTTAATATTTTAAATACAAATTTATCTTCTTTTCACATCTAATAGCAGTCTATGTAATGCAAATCATGTGCCTTAATTAATTGCTTAATTTACATTCAGTTTGCTTAGGCATTCTTGTACTATAAGAAAAACTGCATATATTTTTAAGCATGTGGAAATACAAATATGCCTGGGAAAATTTCAACTGGGTCCACATGACCCATAGTCATGTTCTCCAAGTTTACCTACAGAAAAATGACAACGCCTTTCATTGTGCTATAGGTAAACTTCTGCTACAACCATCCATTTGCCACCACTGTAGTTTCAGCCCCAAAAGCTCTGTTTTAGCTCCTGTCTTATTCAATGTCTGAAGCTACAAGCCCATCCTGCAATCACTCTACAACCTGGCCTGTATTCCAAAAACCCTTGCATTATGTTGATTGGGAGGTAAATGACCACCCAAGTAAAGGTGTTGTCAAGAAAGCAGGGAACTACATAAAGGAAAGAACTGTTAGCAATTTCAAAAGTTGAAGAGAATAGAGGTATAATGGAACAGAGAGATGTGTTTTAGCTACCATAGTGACAGAAATTACAGCAGAGCAGTAGAGCTGGAAGCCCTAGATAAACAGCTGGTACTTGCAGAAGTTTTTTATATCAGTCTCTGCATCTTTGTAGCACTCATTACAGTTGTAATCCATTTTGTAATTAATGGTTTAATATTGACTTTCCCCAAAACTTTTAGGTTCCATAAGTGTAAAGACTGTAACTCATATATAATATCTCTTTCTTGTATCCGCAGAATTAAATAAGAGTCTTGGCACAGAGAAATTGCTTAATACTTAACTGTGGAATGAATGCAAATTAACACAAGTTTAAAGACACACAGCCTTTTGGGTATTGTGGGTGAGGGCGGAAATTTCAGATGTCAATTATGGTTCTAGTCCCACTATTAACAACCTGCATAAGCTTGAACACAGCATTTAATTTCTCTGATCCTCAATTCTCTCTTCTAATAAGGTGACTGGATTTGCTAAAGATCTTTCCATCATTAGTGCCTTTTTACTAAATTCAGCCTTGATTTTTATTTATAAATGAAAGATTTAGTGTTTTCTTCTTAATAGCTACACATTTTATTCACAGCTCCAGGCTATTTATTGCTTGCGTTTAGCTTGCTAAAATGAAGATATGTAGTAATTCTACTTACCTTAACTTTTTGTCTCATTATCTGGTTCTGGGGATTCTAACTTTCTTCATTTCTTTCTCAACTTTAGGTCCTCAGCCTTATTTATTTCTAATTTGCTTTCTACTTACTCTTTTTCCTTCCATGGCAAGAGACAGAGGAGGGGAAAAGGAAAATAGAATCAGGCAACCTACTTTGGTCAGCAGTTTGACTCTTCCATGATGATCTTTTTCCAACAGTGAAGATTTTCCTCTGGGAACTACACTACCAAAGTGAATTTGTATTTATACCTCCTTCAGAGATCATTTGTACTAAATGGCTCTTTGTTGAACCTCTCTTTGGAGTTTTCCTGTGTAGGTGAACCTGGATTTATGCCAGTTTCCTTAAAGGGTAAGACCACTTATGATTTTGAACCCTGTAAAAAACATTTAAACTGAACAAAGTAATAAAATTCAAAAAAACAGAATTATGCTACAAATAAGCAATTTTGTTTCAGAAAGAAATAACTTATAATGGTTAACGCTAGAGGCAGGCCCTCCTTGATTGCCTCAAAGCATTTTGCGCCACACAGTCTTCATGGTTTCTTAGCTACTAAAAGAGTCTTATATCCAATAGAAACTAATTCAAGACGCTTTAAAGTAGAGTAAGTTTAATATGCAATGCAGTTCTCTAGTCTCCAATATTATGACACAATGAAATCAGGCTCTTAGTGGACTCAAAAGAAAATTCCAATTTCTATTAGAAAATCAGGCAATTAGGGGGAAAATGGTTTAAAGGAAAAGAAACCTTGAGATATTGTTGAATTAATTATGTGAGCTGAGTAAAATAAGTTTGAGTCGAAATTATTTTTACAACTTTAGTCTTCCTTTTTTCAACCAAAGAATTGGAAGGTCACACATGACAGATCTGGGGGGGAAGATAAGGGAAAAGGTTTTAAAAGGGAAGAAATGGTCAGTTTCTTCCTATAGTCCCATAATTCTTAATTCTTTTAAGTTTTCCTGCTGGAGAGCATTATTTTTCATTGTAAAAATGTCCTAAGTTCTTGCCAATAAAAAGCACCTATATTTTATAGCCTATTGAATCAAGACTGATATATGGTAAGTAATTTACTGAAAGATGCATTGAGGCCAGTCTCCAGGAGGGATGCTATCATTTCATGCAAAAGTGACTCTAAAGTAAAATGAACTCTCAGAAATGTTATTCTTTCACTGGCCAACTCCTGTCATCCTATGGTCAGAACCTAAAGTTAATAGGCTCAGAGGTGGGAGGTTGCTATTGTAGCTATGTTTCTAAGTCTAGGGAGTTACCTTTTAATATTGTATATATTAAGAGAACGTATTGCAACACTGAAACTTTTTCTTTCCAATTTTTGCCTGTGTCAAAGAAGTGAACATAGAACTTGTGTTGAAATAAAACTACTACCAGAGGGAATCCCACCCCCCTACCCATGACTTTTATTCACAAGGTATTAAGAATTCCTTTATTTTTCTAAAATATAGTGATGGGTGCATTTTGGTGAGGTGAAAATTGAATATAAGATGTCATAATGAATTATAAATACAGATATATTTCATTTTCTCATATTAATATTTTGCATTAAATATGAGTGTTGTATTTCTTTCAAGTGACTGAGTTATTTTTATCTGAGAAAATAATAAAATGATCATTCATTTCAGAAAGGTCTTTTGGAAAAGTTTACACTCATTTCCTTTTTACTTTCATATACATGTATAACCCACTCTTGAAGAGCCAAGAAAATGCTTTACGCACCTCATGAACTCCATCAAGTGGAAAAGAACTTAAAGCAAATATTGACGTAGAGCAGTGACTCACTGTTACCTAGTAGGCATAAATTTAAATTAGCTCTTTGAGGGATGGATCAACAAAACCCAATGGCAAGTGAAGTCTGCATTGATCTTTGAGAAACTTGAACTCTGGAGTAGACTTTGGAAATTTTAACGAGAGTGAAATGGAAAATGAGATGTGAAGTGTTTACAAATCATCCATAGTTTTTTGAAAGATGTGTGTTTATGTGTCTGTATATGCAGATGCAAAGAATAAAGGGGAAACAGGAGAAACCAGAGAATGTACCGATTATAACTTAATGACAAAAGGTCTACATGATAAAATATAATAAAAATGTTAATATTAATAAAATAAGATACAGTAACTCAAATGTAATAAAACTGCAAACACAGTATCAATCACTATACAAGATATTTAGAAAAGAGAATCAGAAAACCAATTTCTCCTTCCACGAAATTTCCCCATGCAGAAGAGTTTGGGAGTTTGATAAGGAGCTCATAAAGCTTTAGATCCTAGCAGGCATCACTAACATTTTACATTTTCTACAAAGAACCGCATAGCAATCATTTGTGACTAAAAAAGGAACTCTTAGCCATATGCCCTTCAATTCCTATGTCATGTAAATCTCTTAATGCATGTGAAGGTAACAATAGAAAGAATGTTTTTAACAAAATAATTGGATCAAAATTATCATGTGCTTAAAAAATAATTATTTATTTATTGTTTATTCATTCATTCATTTATTTGAGATGGAGACTCTCTCTGTCTTCCAGCCTGGAATGTAGTGGTGTGATCTCGGCTCACTGCAAACTCCGCCTCCAGGGTTCAACGATTCTCCTGCCTCACCCACCTAAGTAGCCAGGACTACAGATGCACACCACGATGCCTACCTAATTTTTGTAATTTTAGTAGATATGGGGTTTCACCATGTTGGACAGGCTCGTCTCGAACTCCTGGTCTCAAGTGACCCACACACCTACACCTCCCAAAGTGCTGGTGTTACAGGCATTAACGTGCCCGGCCTCATGTGCTTAATACTTTCTAACCAGTTATATTCCAGGAAGGCTTTAAGAAGCATTAATCTTTTAGTTTTAATATATTCAAAACTAAGTGAAATAAAAAACAATGGATAAGGATGTACAATAATGAATGTTAAGTTAAATTAAACTACAAATTAGATTAGTACTAAAAATGTATATTATATGGAAGAGCCACAAATTTGTCTCTGAGATCTGCAATGAATGATGGAAAATTAAAAATAGGATCGGTTCTATGACAATTCAAAATGTCTATTATTTCCCATAGGGTAAAGGAAGTTCAATTATTCACAGCACTCAGGTCAGAGGGAATTTCTCCCCAAAATTGGTAAAGTGCACTCTATGAAATGCAATAAACACAATCTTCAACAGCATCTTCAGAAGCTACAATTTGGCTCTCTGAGAGCAATGTGGAGAGCATAATGGCATAATCCTAAAAGTTTCTCTTGCATTGGTAAGGATTCTACCTGGAATAACCTCATTGATTGGTTTCTGTTTGTGTGGAGGAGGATTTTGAATATACAAAGTGTGTACAGATTAATGGTAATATAACAATTACCTGTGCAGCAAACTCTCGGCTTAATTACTTCTTAATATTTTGCTATAGTTGCATTATATTCTTTCAAAATGAAATAAGACATTAAGATTGGAGTTGAATATCCTTCCTACCATAAACACCTCCAAAACTTTAGTTACCACCCGCTTTCTATAGAGGTAACCACTGTTTCACATTTATTAGTCCTAGGCATTTCCTTTTTCTTTTTTTCTTTTTCTGAGACTGAATCTCACTCTGCTGCCCAGGCTGGACTGCAGTAGTGCGATCTCAGCTCGCTGCAACCGAGAAACCTCTACGGAAGTTCCACAATGAGCAACCTCCTCCTCGAAAGTTCGAGCAATTCTCCTGCCTCAGCCTCGTGAGTAGCTGGGACTACAGATGCTGTCCACCACACCTGCTAATTTTTGTATTTTTAGTAGAGACAGGCTTTCTCCATGTTGGCCAGGCTGGTCTCTAACTCCTAACCTCAGGTGATCCATCCACCTCGGCCTCCCAAAGTGCTGGGATTACAGGTGTGAGCCACTGCGCCTGGCCAGTCCTGGGCACATCTAAACTTTTACTTTTTAGTTGAATTTTTAACATATGTATGTAAATGTTAGGCACACAGCTCAGCTAATTTTCACAAAGTGAAGAGGCTCATGCAAACACTATCCCAGTTAGAAAGTAAAACATTAGCACTCAAGGAGAACCTCCAAACTTGTGTGTCCTAACAACCACCATCCTCCACCATTCTCCTCAAAAGTAACCAATATTTTTTTTTAACCACTGTTGTTAAGTTATGCCTGTTTTTAAACTATACGTTTGGAATCAAACTGTATGTCTTTTTGTGGCACATTTCTTTTGCTTAAAATGATGTTTGTGAGATTCATTTTGTTACATGTGGATGTAGTTGTTCATTTTCATTATGTATGGTATGCACATTTTTTTAACCTCTATATTCCTGATGGCATTTTCATGGTGCCCAGTTTCCAATTAATAATGCTGCTATGAGCATTTTTCTACACAAGGTTTTTGTTAGATGCCTATCTAAGACGGAAACTGGGAAATTTCTGGATAATGCCAAACAAGTCCCAAAATGATTTTAAGGATTGCCTTCCTACCAGCAGTGTACAAGAGGTGGCATTGCTCTGCATCCTTGTCAGTACTTGGCATGGTCGGTCTTTTAATTTTAGCCGTGTTGATAATTCTGAAGTGTTACTGTGCTTTTTATTTGCATTTCTCTGATGACAAATGAGGAGGAGAACTTACATGTTTATTGACCCATTCAGATGAGGTACTATTTAAGCCTCTTGCCCAGTATGCTATTGACTTGTCTGTTTTTTCTCTCACTGGTTTTTAGGAATTCTTTATATGTTATGTGCAGGAGCCCTTTGTCAAATTCTATGCGTTCGAAACATATTCCCTTACTTGCCTTTTCACTCATATAATTTTTATTTGACATTCTTAATTTCAGGGTATAACTTTGTAATATTTTTCTTTATGGATATGGCCTTCTTTTTTATTTTATTTGAGAAATAATTCCCCACCCCAAAGTCATGAGAATATGCTCCCGTTTTTTCTTCTTGAAACTTTATTGCTTTTTCTTTCACATTAAGATATTCAATCCACTTGAAAACCATTGTTGTATATGGTGTCTGGTAGGGATGGTCTTGTTTTTCCTCCATATAGATATTCAATTGACTCAAGTGAATAAAATGAGAATCCGTAAGTCCATTTATTGAGTTTATTTATTGAAAAAGGCATTTTTTACCTAGTGCTCTTCAGTGCATGTTTATTATAAATCATAGGTGAGACAATTTGCTTTCTTATGTTGAAGCATATTTCCATCTTATTGTTAATACCATAGTATTTAATTATGTAGCTTTATAAGCCTTTATCCTTGATAAAGTAATTTCACATTTTTGCTTCTTATTCAAGAGTATTTCAGCTATTCTTGCCACTTGCACTTTTGTATCTATTTTAGACTATCCCTATCAATTTCTACCAAAAAATAAATGGAATTCTTTCATTTGGAACCAATAAGTATAAATAAGTATACTTGAGGATTATTTACATTTTTGCAATATGATTATTCTAATGTTTGAAGAAGGCATATATTAATATTTCTCCATTTATTTAGTTCTTCAATTTTTCTAAATTTTCCATGTACCCCCCCACACACAAACACATATACACATAGGTATATGTGCATAATATTTTTGTCTCTATATCTATGTATTCTCTCCTCCTTGGTGCATACATCAGAAGGCAGTTAAGTTTTTCTCCTTTCCTATAGAGATAAAAGTGATTTATCTTGGCAAAAAAAAATTTAAAAAAAATTTTTAAAAAAAATAAAAATAAAAATAAAAAAAAATAAAGGCCGGGCGCGGTGGCTCAAGCCTGTAATCCCAGCACTTTGGGAGGCCGAGGCGGGTGGATCACGAGGTCGAGAGATCGAGACCATCCTGGTCAACATGGTGAAACCCCGTCTCTACTAAAAAAAAAAAATACAAAAAACTAGCTGGGCGTGGTGGCGCGTGCCTGTAATCCCAGCTACATAAGTTAAGTTTTTCTCCTTCTAGTGGTTTTAACTTTCATCACTTAGTTAAGGTGGTACCCACCAGACCTTTTCACTTTACGTTATCATTTATTTCTCTTTACCATTCATTTCTCTTTTTAATTAATAAATAAACTGAGAGATACTTGAAGTCTAAATAAATATCTTGTTCCCCTTCACACATTCACTCAGTGGCTTAAACATTCATTTATGATTCTTATCTGAATTCATTTTCAATTATTGTGATATAGAGATGAGCTTTATCTTAGCCTTTATCTTTTTATTTACTAGTATGTACTTATGGATTCTTATTTTATTCAACTGTAGGACTATCGTTATTCATTTTGAAGCTAATTTTGCCCTATGGCCACTAGAAAGCCTCTTCAAGTTGGTTTTGCGTAATTTTGACATGTCCTCTTTTTTTGAGCACTTCCTTAGTTTTTGACCTTATAAGATGTTACAAGCCCATTTTTTATCTTTACTGTAATGACTTTGGAATTAGCCAAATCTTCTCTCTTCTTTTAATTTGCTAAATTAATTTTTTCATTATAATATTTATTATACATTATTTTGAATTTTAATTCATAATCATTCCATCTGGTCATAATAATGGTGGGTTTTTTCTTTCTTCCTATATTTTTTTAAATCATTTTCTTTTCCTGCATTTATGACATTCTGTAGGATTCCTAATACAATATTAAATCTAAAAAGTGACACTGGGGACCATTGTTTCACATCTAATTTCAGAGGAGAAGCTTTCAACATTTCACCTTTAAGGATGATGTTTGCACTGTTTTTATAGATGCCTTTTAAGATGTACAACTTTCCTTATTTCCTCATTGCTAAGATTTTTAAAATCATAAATGATAAAGTATTAGTGTCCTTTGTTACTGCAAGAAATTGGTCCAACTCAGTAGCTTAAAATAGTAGACTTAACTATCTTACAATTTTGAAGGACAGCAGTCCAAAATGGGTCAGCAGGGCTGTATTACTTTTGGAGGCTCTACAGTAGAATAAGTTTCCTTGCCTTTCCAGGTTCTAGAGGCTGTCCACATTCTTTCGCTCATGGCCATCACTCCAGCCTCTGGTTTTATAGTCACGGGTTCTCTGACACTGACCCTCCTGCCCACTTCTTATAAAGACTTTTGTTATTACATTGGCCTGATCAGGATAATCATGCAGAATATGCCCACCTTGAGATCCTCAAATTAATTAAATCTAAAATGATCTTTTACCACATAAGGAATCACATTCATTGGTTCTGGGGATTAAGTCATGTACATCATTCATTGGAGGCCTTTCCAGGCTACCCTGGAAAATAAATGTTTATCAAATAATTTTTCTTCATCAAATGAAATGATCATAAATCTTCTCTATTCTATACATGTGGTTACTTTATTCTTAGTGTTTTTGTGTTACACAACCTTGCTTTCCTAGAATAATTCAGTTTCCTTGTGATGTGTTACCCCTTGTACAGGTTGCTAGATTTCCACTGAAGATGTTTTGCTCAGTATTTTGCATCTATCTTTATAAGTAAGTTAGCCTGTAATTTTCTCTCTTTTGATGTCTTACACAGTTTTCTTTTTTAAATATAGTAATTCTGGCCTCACATAATGAGTTGAAAGTATTTTTCTTTTTTCTAGTCTCATTAAAGTTTCTGCTTTTGTCTTTATTAGTCACTTTCTTGGACTTTCTGTGGGTTTAATTTGCTTTTTTCTCTCATTTCTTGAGCACATAGACATTCAGCATTTCTCCTTTTCCTGTATACATATTTAATGCTACAAATGTCCCTCTACCATAATAACTTTAGCTGCAGTGAACAAGTTTTGACATGTAGCCTTTTCATTATTATCATCACTAATTCAAAATATACTAATATAGTGTACTTTTCCTTTTGATTTTGTTTTTTACTTACAGCTTCTCAACTGTCTTATCCAGAATATATACATTCATATACATACAAATACATATACATACAGATTTTCTCTATGGGCGTGTTGATCCAAATTATTTTTCTGACATTATCAGCAGCAGCTTTCTTTATGACTATTTGTAGACTATTACTACATATATATGAATCTATGAACAATATATGGTATTTTTCCTTGTACTTTTTAAATGTGTATGTATATATCATATTGTATCACTTAATCGTATTTATATTTAAATTTTTGATATTTATTACTATTGATATTTATAGCTCTAGTTCATGTATTTAAACTTTTGTTTATTTCATTGTTTCATATTAATAAAAACTACAATTTATCCATTTTTTGGAAGTTTTTTAGGTTATTTTCACTTTTATTGATGTTATAAACAGTGCTACAATTCTCATGCTGCAAATATCATTTTGTGTATTTTTGCCAGATTTGTCTCTAGTGAATATACTTGAAGGAAGAAGTGTGGCATCATTAGGTGTAAATTTCTTCAATGGTATTGGATATTGCCCAAATGCTGAACAAAGTGTTTGTAGTTATAGAAATTTACTATTTTCTTAACAAAGTTCAAATTCTCAATTTTACAACTTTCTGCCTATTTTTGTCAATATTTGATATTGCCAGATTTCTTAAATTTTACCAATACTGTGTGTGCAAAAATATTCCTCACTTTTGTTTTGATATTAATTGTATTTTTCTCTGAATACTAGTGAGGTTTAATATCTCTTAATAAGAATGTAGTTTTTCCCTTCTGTGAGTTTTCTCATTTTTCCATTGGATTCTTATAGCATTTAAATGTTCTTGATTTGTTTGTTAGGCTAGACTTATTTTTTAAATTGTGACATGCATATTATGTTATTTAATTCTTTCTCTAGTATTTTATTTAGAAACTCTCTATATACATTCATAATTTTCACTGATTTATTTATTTATTTATTTATTTATTTATTTATTTATTTTGAGATGGAGTCTTACTCTGTCACCCAGGCTGGAGTACAACTGTGTGGTCTTGGCTCACTGCAACCTCCACCTCCTGGGTTCAAGCTATTCTCCTGCCTCAGCCTCCCAAGTAGCTGGCATTACAGGCTTCCACAATTGTGTCTGGCTAATTTTTGTATTTTTAGTAGGGACAGGGTTTCACCATATTGGCCAGGTTGGTCTCAAACTCCTCTCCTTGTCATCCACCTGCGTTGGCCTCCCAAAGTGTTGGGATTACAGGCGTGAGCCACCACGACCTGCCTCACTGTTTTATTTTTATGTTCTCTGATTTTGATTTCAAGGCTTTTGTCTCATAAAATGAGTTTTCTGAATAGAAGAAACAAGAACCACTGCTAAATATTTTGTACTTGTTGGTTTTTTGAAGGTCAGAAAAAAATGTGCTTTGAGAATAGCCATAATTTGAAGTTTTTGTGCATTGTTGTTAGTAGGGAAAGCGGATGAAAATTTTTGAATATAAAGTAAATTTATTTAAGAACTTCTGGTTTATAACACTTTATTTTTAATTTGAAGAATCTGTAATTTTAAAGAAATATTCATATTTAATTCATGTTTTTATATCTTTAAACTTTTTTATGTTATGATCTTCAAAGTTGATATAATATCTGTCATATGTCACTTCATAATGTCAGTTCATAATGAAGTCACGTGTCATTTAATGACAAGGGTATATTCTGAGAAATATGTTACTGGTGATTTTGTCATTGTGGGAACATCACAGAGTGTATTTACACAAATATGGATGTTCTAGCCTGCTATACACTTAGGTTATACAGCATAGCCTATTGCTCCTAGGCTAAAACCTATACAGTATGTTACTTTACTGAATACTGCAGGCAATTGTAACATAATGGTAAGTATTTGTATTGTAAACATATCTAAAAAAAGAAAAGATACAGTAAAAATATGGCATGAAAGATAAAAAATGGTACACCTGTATAGGGCAATTACCATGAATGGAGCGTGCAGGCTGGAAGTTGCTGTAGGTGAATCAGTGAGTGGTGAGTGACTGTAAGGGCCTAGGATATTACTGTACATTACTGCAGACTTTGTAAATAGTTTGTACTTAGAATACATTCAATTTATAACAAATAATTTACTTCTCCAATACTAAATCTTAGCTTACTGTAACTTTTTTTCCTTCCAACTTTTATTTTAGGTTCCAGGTTATATCTGTAGGTTTGTTATATGGGTAAATTGTTTGCTGTGAGGTTTGATATACAAATTATTTCATCATTCAGGTAGTGAGCATAGTGTCTGATAGGTAGCTTTTTGGTTACTAATACTTGAAATATAGTTTGAAGCTGAGTAGTGTGATGCCTCCAGCTTTGTTCTCTTTGCTTGGGATCAGTTTGGCTATTCAGGCTCTTTTTTGGTCCCCATATGCATTTTAGAATTTTTTTTCCTAATTCTGTGAAAAATGTGATTGGTAGTTTGATATAAATAGCATTGAATCTGTAAGTTGCTTTGGGCAGCATAGCCATTTTAATGAAATTGATCATATTGATTATTCCTAGCCAGTAGAATGGATGATTTTCCATTTGTTTGTGTCATTTCTGATTTCTTTGAGCAGTGTTTTGTAATTCCCACTGTAGAGATCTTTAATCTCCCTGGTTAGCTGTATTCCTAGGTATTTTATTCTTTTTGTGGCTATTGTAAGTAGGATTGCATTCTTGATTTGGTTCTCAGCTTGGAGATTATTGTGTAAAAATGCTACTAATTTTTGAACACTGATTCTGTATTCAGAAACTCTACCTAAGTTGTTTACTAAATCTAGGAGGCTTTGAGTAAAGAATGGGGTTTTCTAGCTATAGAATCATATATTCTGTGAAGAGAGAGAGTTTAATTTCCTCTCTTCCTACTTTAATGCCTATTATTCCTTTCTCTTGACCAGTTGCTCTGGGTAGGTCTTTCAGTACTATGTTGAGAAGTGGTGAAAGTGGGCATTTTCATCTTATTCCATCTCTCAAGGGAAATGGTTCTAGCCTTTGCCCATTCAGTATGATGTTGGTTGCGGATTTTATGTCTAGTTTCTTGAGGGTTTTTACATTAAATGATGTTGTATTTTATCAAAAGCCTTTTCTGTATCTATTGAGATGATCCTGTGGTTTTTGTTTTTAGTTCTGTTTATATGATGAATCACATTTACTGATTTGCATGTATTGAACCAACCTTGCATCCCAGGAATAAAACCTAATGATCATCATGGATTAGCTTTTTGATGTTTTTCTGTATTTAGTTTTATAGTAATTTGTTTAAGATTTTTGCATCTAAGTTCATTTGGAATATTGGCCTGAATCTTTCTTTTTTTGTTGTGTCTCTTCCAGGTTTTGGTATCAGAATGATACTGGCCTCATAGAATGAGGTGGTGGGATGGAATTCCATTTCCTTAATTTTTTAGAACAATTTTGGTAGATTTGGTACCAACTTTTCTTTGTACATATGGTAGAATCTAGCTTTTAATAAGTCTGGTCCAGGTCTTTTTCTGGTTGATAGGCTTTTATTACTGATTGAATTTTCATAATTCATCATTGCTCTATTCAGGGATTCAGTTACTTCCTGGTTCAATATTGGGAGGTTGTATGTTTCCAGGAATTTATCCATTTCTTCTAGATTTTCGAGTTTGTGTACATACAAGTGTTCACAATAGTCTCTGAGGGTTTTTTGAATTTCTTTGGGGTCAATAGTCATGTCTTATTTGTCATTTATGATTGTGTTCATATGCATCTTCCCTCTTTTTTTCTCTATTAGTCCAGCTAGCAGTCTATCAATCTTACTTATTCTTTCAAAAAACCAACTTTTAGTGTCATTTATCTTTGGTATGGTTTTTTTGTGTCACACATGGAGTTGTCTTCTCCTGTCATAACAATGCCTTCTTCTTCCGAATAACTCCTGAAGGACCTGCTTAGATTGTTTTGCAGTTAACAGGAAAGAAAAAAAAAAAGAAAGACTAAACTCTAAAATAAAAATAAAATGTATACTATAATAAATGCATAAACATGTACATAGTTGGTCATTACTATTATCAGGTATTACATACTGTACATAATTATATGTGCTATACCTTATATAAGTGGCAGTGTAATAAGTTTGCTTACATCAGCATCATGACAAACTCATGAGTAATGCCTTACCCTGTGATGTTATAATGATCCACCACTGACCAAAATGTCGTTATGTGGTGCATGACTGTATTTTTTATTTTTATTTTTTCATTTTTCTTGATCATTCCTATTGGTAATGTGACTATGTTATTAGATTTATTAGTTCATGAAATAATTATATTTACTTTTGTTTACCTTTTGTTCCTTTGATTCATTTTGCAATTAATTTCTCATCTTAATTTTGAAATTTTCTTCTTCCTAATTAAGAGATGTTCTTTGTCACTTTTCTAGCTTCTTAATTTGAAATCTAAATTTATTTTCAAGTATTCTTATCTTTTGATAGAGGTATTTAAAACTATCAGTTCATTCCAATTACAGATGTAGTTAAGTATTGTACACTTTTATTGTTTGCTTCATTTATTATTATTCAACCCAATATTGAAAAATTTCTAGTAATTTAGAAATGGCTTCCTAAATTTTTAACATTCTAATATAAATTATTTATTAACTTATTAATTTAATTTTATCTTCAAAAGAGTGTGTGAAATGTATAAACTTAATTTTAGTAAATGATTCTTGTGTTCTTGAAAGCATACTTTTTATTTCTTAGGTGTAAATCAACCTCTTTCTCTTTGGGTTTCATTCAAAATTTCTACAACTTAGCTAATTTATTCTTGGCTGCTTGGCTTATGGAGTTTTTGATGGAGTTGTACTAAAATATCCCATCATGCTTGTAAGTTTGTAAGATTTACCTTAGAATTTTGCTAGTTTTTACTTTATTTAGATAAAAACTACATATTTATCTACTCACAAGCTTATGATTCTTATATATTCTTTGTGAATTATTTTTTGTGATTGTTTCTTCCAATTCAGTTCTTCAGTTCGGTTTTGTCTGATATTAATAATTCTCTACCAGCTTGCTTTTGGTTACTGTTTATATGGCATCTTTTGCCATATCCTATATTTTCTATTTCTCAGCATAGTTGCATCTTGAATTTTGATTTTTAATCTCAGGTTGGTAAATCATACTCTTTTGTTGTGAGCTTAATCTATTACAAATACATTTATTTTTATTTTTGCCATCTTATTTTGTGGTTTTCTTCCACATCCTTTCCTTTGCTCTCTTTTTCTCCTGTTTGCTTTTGAATTAATATTTTTGTCTGTATTTTGAATACTTAAGGACAGGTGGAAATAGTCATCACATACTATTGATTGAAACAATTGTTTAAAAAGTAGCATACAGAGTAGAAATCCAGTTTTAGCTTAAGAATTACATTTCATTTTTCTTTTTTCAAGAAAATCTCTAAGGAAATTATGGGACCCACAAAAAAAATATCTGTATGAAACTCTACCACTCAACAATCATTGCAAAGAACACAAGAGACTGAGTTTCTCTCATGGTTTCTTCAACTATTAGAACCACATTGAAAATAATTGTGTTCTATTTTCTCAAGCAAATTTCATTAAAAATGTCATGGGTATTGTTTAGTTGTTAAAATCATTTAATATATGCAGGTAGATATATGAATCATCTCCAAATTAATTTTGAAAGAAAAAGAAGATAGTTAATGAATTAAAAATTTTAATAGCTACTTTTATTTTCCTCTACAGGCTTAAAAGCTCTAATTGTATAATCACTTTTGTAGACACTCTAAAATTTTTTAAAAATATATAGTTCATTACATTTTTTAACAAATTCTAACAATACAAATTTCTCCCCTTCTCTCATATATGGCACAGAACTTATCACACTACAACTATGCATTAATCATTTCAACCTATCATCTAGTTATTTACAATTAGAGTCATGATTTGATATTTTAAAAAATACATAAAATACTAAATTGTTGTTATGGTCAATAAATAATTATATTTAGTGACATTTTTATCCATTTCTGTGTTCTCCTCTCTACTTGATGACAATCTTTGTTTTTTAAGCTGAGTATCTTTGGTAAATACTCTTAGTGTTTTGTGTGTTTGGAACTGTCTTCATTCTTTTTCATCTTTATGATTTTCCTGTGAATAAAATTCTAAGTCACAGATATTGCTTCAACACCTTAAATATAGAACTCCATTGTCTTCTGGGTTTTTTATTACTGAAGAGAAATTTCCTAAAAGATTTTGTCATTTTTCTGTAATGGTTTTCCTCTACATTTTGCTATTATTTTTAAAATCTTTAGTCTCCTAGTTCTGATTGTATTTATGTGTATCTTGCACATGACTCAAAATTCAAAATTTGTTACGAGCATTTTTGTTTTTCCTCACTTAGGGAAAATTCAGTTATATCTGTTCAGATTTTATTTAGTCTGTCCTTTATCGTGGAGCCTCTGAAACCAATTGTCCATATTTCTTAGCTGCTTCTCTTTGCCTTTTAGAAATTTATTTCACTCTTTGTGACCCATTCTATGTGAAATCCCCAGCATACTTTTCCAATTCATGAATTCTTTTTCTGCAGAATAGTTTCACAGAGAGAGAGAGAGAGAGATGACAGAGAGTGTGTGTATGCGCACGCAGGTGTGTGTGTGTGTGTGTGTGTGTGTGTGTGTGTTTTAATTTCAGTGACTATATTTTTTTCATTTCCAGATGGTGGTTTAGTCTGTCTTATCTCCTTTGGGACTTATTTACAAATGTTTATGTTTTATAGATTATTGCACTTGTTATGCAGAAATTATTCTTTCATTTGAGGTTTTGTCATTGTCTTCCCATAACCCTATAACAGCATAGTTTCCAGAAGTAAGTCAGCAGTAGTGTTTTGGGGTTCGTTTTTCCAGGTTTTGTTTTTGCTTTTTAATGAGCAGGAACCATCAACACACCCCCAGCCCATGTTTTCAAATAATGATTTTTGTTTGGGTCTTAATTTCATGGGGAACTTTTTAAAGCCACCCTAACAGTGGCTGGTACAACCTGGATCTGAACCTGTGGGGTCAGTGTTGCTCACTGCTTTGCTCTCCTATTCTGTCTTTTTTATATAAGAGTTTATCTTGGTGAGCTTCATGATGACATTTCAAATGCCTAATATATTTTATTGGTTATTGCTATGATTTTGGAACTGTGCATATGGGAAAAGTGAAAACTATGCTCCACTTGGCTTATGTTTGGCACTTAGTTCGCTATTAAATTAAAAATTGTAAATGTGCTCCTATCTCAAAACTGATAGAAAGTATATCATACTTCCAGATAAATATTAGTGAATATCTTTGGGCAACCGATTAAGAATTCTTTGGTAACAGTGAGATGATTTGGAATGGAAATAAAGAAACCTTATTATCACTTCTACAACTGGAACAAGGCAATCTGGGCATAATATTCATGACCCCTAAATTGTCTGTCAAATGAGATTTACTGTAGATATGTAAAATAAATAAATTTTTGAACATTGTGAATTCCAAAATTCTTATTAAATATCTTTCAATAAAATTTTCCAAAATTGTGAAATTCCACAGAATAATTGACATATTTCCCAAGAAAAAATACTTCCTTGGTCAGGAAAGCTTCATAATTCTGGTTAAATGAAGGGAAATAGGTTTATTTATAGCTGGAAGTTTCAGAACCTTTAAGTATGCTAATGTTAGAGAGTCTTGTTGACTGAGCCATCCATGCAACATTTCAAACATACAACATGCAAAGTTTGACCTTGGAGCCTTTCCTCCTTTACTTTTGAAAGGACGTTTTTTGGGAATTAGTGTTCCATAAAACAAACATTTAAAATTTAGTGTTAGATATTTTTTTAAGTTACAGTATACTTTCTATAAGAGCATATATAGCTATACCTACTACTGGTTGTCTGCCTTCTTAATTTTGATGGAACTAACTGGGGCAAGGTCTGAACCTAAAGAACAATATCAGAAAAACTGCCTAGGATTTCAGCCCATCGTTTAACCTATTAGCAAACTCGTCTAACCACCTACAGGATCAATGATAAGAGGAAATTTGAATGTGACTTACCACATAGTATAGGTTAGGATTCTTAGGCTTGAAAAGAGAGAAATCAACCAGCTAAGGAGATCAGCTTCATGGGGCAATGCTAATGGGCTCTGAAGTGTTAGCTTCTGCTTTTATGGATGACTACTCTAGCCAGTTAATTAGGTTAGATGAAGCCAAAAATTCTATTTCTTAAAAGGGAGCATATGTCATTTGCCTATTTTTATCCAACATGATGGTAAGTAGCCTGGACTACAAAGAGTTTTCAAATAGCACTAGTCAGCAATGTCAATAATTGGAAGATGTGAGAAATAATTTTTAAAATGAAAATGTACCAGGACCAAAAATATGTGTGTTAATGGATCCATTTTTAGTAACAGAATCAGAAACAAATCATAAAAATGCTAATGAGGTGTAGTTTATGTATTACATATATATCTATCTTCGTTTACCTATAGTAAGTTTAGTTTACTTAAATCGGTGATTTCACAGTTTGTATCTTTCTTAGAAGCTTTTTATCAGACTAATCTCCTGAATTCCTATAATGTACTTGCTTGAAATTTGAAATGATTTCTGAGAAACCCTTGGTAAATAGCCTCATTGTTTGCTATAAAGTGAGTCCTAAGAACAGAAAGATGTTGCAACGCAAGCCAAGACTGAGTTCTTAATTCCTTTTTTAGAGTTATTTCCCCTCTAGCAATTCCTTAGAAACAAAACTCAAAGTACTGCCATAATTACAGAATTTTAAAACTGTTATAAGGGACCCCAAAGGTTATTGACGTAATATTTATGCCTTTTGGTTGTAATCTCCAATAATCACTTAAAACATGTTTGTAGCAAGTATTATTATTTTTGAATACTTACATACAAAAAGCAATATCCTAATTAATAAATTTCCATAAGATTTATTTTCTTGCCTTTTGCATCATTTCTCCCCAGGCATCTGGAAAACATAAAAGAAGAAGATTCTGTAGTTGTGTAAAGTCATCTACTTAGTTATTTACCCTGCCCTATTCCCCTCCTCCCACAAAAGGATTTGAGGTGGCTTAGGGAAGAACAGCTTCATAGCAAGAGCAGAATTAAGTTATCAGAATCCCCCCATGACTTGATTCCAATTTATCCCCAGGTGCAACTCTCATGACTTCCTGCCTTTAAATTTATATTCCAACAGCACGTAATCTTAGGCAACTGACTCATTGTTCTTTGTTATTGCTCTGTGTAAGTGAAATGATCTTTCTTCCTACCTGTAACCTTCTTTTCTCTTGGCCTGATGAACTCCTACTTGTCCTCTAATACTTTTCAAGGAAGATTTTGCTGACCTCCCTGGGTTGATAATTGCCTTTCTCTGGGTTCTCATAATATGGCATACAAAGATACGCCTTTGAAATTTTCATTACACATTAGATTTATGTGGTTTCTCCTCTCTGCTTGAAGAGAACATCTCCATTTTGTTCTTTGTGTCACCAGTGTGTACCTGGCACACAGTAAGTGTCCAATTAATGTTTACTTGGTTCACAAGTGCTACATGTGAAAATTATAAATTAAAATATTTGGCGGTTGGGTACATAAAGCTCCACTAAAGTAAGGATTAGAAAATAAAGCTATGTGAAGTACTGAAGAAGGTTTGAAGGACTGAAGATAGAAGTGTCTGAGACTTTGGTGAAAGATGATTGCTGTCGGTCTTGGATCCATGAGGAATTGAAGTGTTCCATATAAGCTTATTGTAAATATGAGCATATGATAGAAGACACAGTTGATAGGTAACACGCTGAGTAGGATTAAGAAGTCAGTTCTATTTTGATGTTCTTTACAGCAAACTGCATTGCCCTCATGGTTCTCAGCTGTATTTCAATATTTGAGATGTACTGGAATTTTCAAGGTCTGCCTGCTACACAATCTTTCTGGTTTACAGGTTGTTTGGGAAAGTGGATGGGCTATGGGATAAGTTAAATTTTCAATATGGTGGTAGAAAAGAACCAAAGACAGATTTTGCAAGTTTGCTGTGAGATCACC
This sequence comes from Saimiri boliviensis, assembly GCF_048565385.1. NCBI lineage: Eukaryota > Metazoa > Chordata > Mammalia > Primates > Cebidae > Saimiri > Saimiri boliviensis. Next base: position 41,060,379 of record NC_133460.1, read on the forward strand.
TTGGTAATATGCCAGATTTTAAGCTCTTTCTTGTAAACTCATTGAAGGCAGAACTTAATTTTTTAATTTAATTTAATTAATCAGTGAATTAATTTTATTTTATTTATTTATGAAAGACTGATTTTTATTAGCCTTAGCCTTTATTAGGTTATGCTCAACAGCACAACATCAGTGCTTAATAAATATTCAACCACTGATAGGCTCATCCAACAATTCATGTATGAAAGAATAACTTGTTAATTATTAGCACAGTAATCTATATATTTTCTGACTCAGAAATTCCAAGTGTTTCCAATAAATTTGTAGATATGAGATATTTTGTTGCCAATAGTATTTTCTTCAAAGATAAAAGATATGTTGACCCAAACGAATTACAGAAAGCCGTGAAAGTCAATCAGGCTTTTAAAAAGTTCTCGTTTCCTTTCCAAATATTTTGATTTTGAAGTATTACGTCATCTGTAATCTCCTTAATTCTTTTTTTTTTATTGCATTTTAGGTTTTGGGGTACATGTGATGAACATGCAAGATTGTTGCATAGGTACACACATGGCAGTGTGCTTTGCTGCCTTCCGTCCGCTCACCTGTATCTGTCATTTCTCCCCATGCTATCTCTTCCCTCCTCCCCACCCCCGCCCCTCCCCCATTTCCCCACAACGGACCCCAGTGTGTAGTGCTCCCCTCCCTGTGTCCATGTGTTCTCATTGTTCAACACCCGCCTATGAGCGAGAATATACGGTGTTTGATTTTCTGCTCTTGTGTCAGTTTGCTGAGAATCTCCTTAATTCTTAACCTCCTTGACTGAAAAAAAAAAAATCGATCTTCTAGCAGCCTCAAATGGGATGCTCCTCTGAAAAAGAAAGACAGGAATATAAACTAGATCTCCAATCTAGAGCTCTCTGCAAGCCTCCATATTGATATATCCAAATTCTTAAGGGACTTCTCTAGTTACATGCCAGTAGTTGTTTGAAATTTACCATATTCAATACGAAACTCTTAAATTTCTCCACTTAAATGACTGCCGCTTCTATCATCTTGCTAATCTCATCAATGACAGCTCCATCTTGCTGTTTGGCCCAGATTTTTACTCTTTGTTGACCCTGTCTTCTCTCCAACTCATCTCTAAACCATCAGTAAACTTTACAGCTTCTGCCTCAACATTATAGGAGAATCTGGCATTTCTGTATCTTTCTTTAGCCATGATTCTTGTCCAAGTCATGACCATCTCTCACCTAAACCATCACGAAAGTTTCCTAACTGCCTTCCTTGCCTCACCTTTCCCCTCTACTGTATTGTTTTCTTTTCTTTTCTGTTTCTTTTTTCAGACAAGGTGTCACTTTGTTGCCCAAGCTGGAGTACAGTGGCACCATCATGGTTCACTGTAATGTCAACCTCTGGGTCAAATGATCCTCCTACTTCAGCCTCCCAAGTAACTGGGACTACAAGTGTGTACACCTGGCTAATTTTTAAAAATGTTTGTAGAGACCTGGTCTTGCTGTTTTGCCATGTTGGTCTCAAACTCTTGGACTCAAACAATCTTTCCACCTCGGGCTCCCAAAGTGCTAGAATTATAGGCATGAGCCACTGTGCCCATTCACCTCTGCTATATTCTTTACAGCACCCCGATAATACTTCTAAAATGAAAGTCAAATTATGTCACATCTCTGCTCAAAAACCACCAATAGCTTCTTCCCATCTCATCCAGAGTAAAAGTCTTTATGCTAGGCCTTCTGTAATGTATCTTCTAGTATGTCACTCTGGTCTTTCTGCTCCTCAAATATGCCATGTCCACTCCTTCCTCAAGACTTTTGTACTTCCCTTCCCTGTTCATTGTTCTCCAAATGGTCCCATCTCGCTCCCTAATTGCCTTCAGGTCTCACATGTCATTGCATTATTGATATTTCTCTATCCAATTTACCTAAAATAACAACCCCTCTCCTCCACCACTCTATGTCAGCTTTATGCTATTTTTTTCCTTCCTTTGTCGATCTGTCATATGATACATTTATCTGTTTAAAAAATTTTTACTTTCTATTTTCCTTCCTCAGAACATGAATTTCATTTGGCAATGACTTTGCTTTTTTCAGTGCACAGGTCCCACATCTAAGGCAGTGTCAGATAGATAGTTGATGCCCAGTAAACATTTCTTGACCACATGTATGAATGAACTTGTAAGTGATTAACAATAGCACATCATTGTCCATCACCTCACTTCTCCCTCTCTAGACACCATGACCAAAGAGTGGCTGAGAAATTGTCGGTCTGTTGAAAACCAAGACTTCAAAAGGTGTCTTAGAACTCGTGATTGCAGGTGATAAAACTCACAAAATCTAGAAAAGTAATAGAAAGAACTCCAGCAATACAACATTGGCTGTCTCACAAATCAGAGAGCAGGTTGATAGCCAAGTCACAGACAGGATTTAAATGGGGTTGTGAGGTAAGAAAGCTGCCAAGTTGACTCTCTCTCCATCCTCAAGATAGCTTGGCCTCTGTTTCCCTTTCTCATCTTTTTTTTTTTTTTAGCTTTGTTTTAGAAGATGACTTGATTTCCTAGGACAGAAGTTATCTCATAGTTGTAATTTTGGTAACCATGGGTGTTAGCTTTGAAGTGGTTGATAAGAAGCTCTCTGATTCTCCTCTATTCAGAGAAGACACAGTTGCAGGCATTTCTCTGATTTTCCTCAGTTTTCACCTTAGAACTAGTAAAGGAGGGTTCATTGGCTTCAGCATCCCTAAAGCCAACATTGGGTGTTGAATTCTCCAGAAAGAGAGAGATCCTGTTTTCTCAGTTTGTTGTTGAGGTTTTGTTATTTGACATTTTTTGACAGCTAAGATCCAGATCTCATGACTTGTGTTCTGGCCAGAGGACCCTCGGCTTTTTGTGATGAGTCATTTCCTCATGAGTACTGAGGTACTGGGACTGGAACTCCCAGCTCAGAGTTGAGGGCAGCAGATCCAGCCTCTGCAGCTGGGAGGGAGAGCATGTGTCAGGATCAGGTGCTCCTGGAGGACGTGGATGCTGCTTTTCTCAGTCGAGACTCGGCCACGGAGAACCCAGTAAAGTACCAAGGCCTGGGTCGCCTCACCTTCAGTGGACTGCTCAATGCCTTGGATGGTGTGGCTTCCACTGAGGCCCGCATCGTGTTCATGACCACCAACCATGTTGACAGGTTGGACCCTGCCCTGATAGGCCCTGGGCGAGTGGACCTGAAGGAGTATGTGGGCTACTGCTCACACTGGCAGCTGACCCAGATGTTCCAGAGGTTCTATCCAGGGCAGGCACCTTCCTTAGCTGAGGACTTTGCAGAACACATCCTTCAAGCTACAACCCAGATCAGTCCTGCCCAGGTGCAGGGCTACTTCATGGTGTACAAAAATGACCCTGTAAGGGGCGATTCACAATACTGAGTCTCTGAGGAGGTGATAAGGCTGCGCTCAGCTCAGCCCTCCTCCTCTAGTTCAAAAAAAAAAAAAAAAAAAAAAAAAGCAGGGGCCGGGGCTTCTGACACTCAGGTCATAGCCTCAGATGTCTGAGGTCAGCCCCGACAGACCCATGGTCCACCCTTCCCCCATGCCCCTCTTGCTGCGTTTGCCAAGTCAGGGAGCAGGGCTGGCTCCAGGAACTCCCAAACCTTGGCTTTGAAAGTTGCTGTGGAGATGTGCTTGTCCCTTTCTGGACATTCGAAGTGCCTGTCCCAGCAGGTCAGATGGGGCCAGCTCAGGCACTCCCCCAGACAGGACGGGCCAGCTTCCGCTGTAGCATGGAGTTGGGAGGAGGGGCCCCCATGAGCAGCTACCTTCCCAGCCTGGTTCTTCTCCCAGAGCCTCAGCAGCCTCCCACCACCCAGACCTTGAGTTCACAAGCAACCCAAAGAGCAGGTCAAGAAACGCAGCCCTGCCAGATGCGTGCTAGATTCCTCTAAGGTCTCTGAGATGCCCAGTTTTTTAAAAAAGGCATGGGGTGAACTGATTTTGATCTTGTTTAGACAAAGTAGGTAAATCTGAAACACTTAATGTAGTCATCTTGACATTGGGCATACACTGTATGAATTCCTTACGTTTCCTTGAACTCAAAATATGTAAATAATTTTTGTCCCAGTGAGGAGCGATGGTTGGAAAACCTCGATGCCTCTGAGCCTCCGGACGGCTCTAGGGAAGTATCTGCTTTCGCCAGCGTGACTCATGTTTCGTGGGTACTGAACACAGGGGGTGGAAATTAAAACTGGAACTTCTTTGTAAATTCAAACTTGGCAATAAGAGAGAAACAAAGGAAGGAAGAAAAACTCTTCCTTTCTACCACATTGTTTTCTCCCTGCCGATTAGCTTTTTCTGTTCCTTTATACATGTGGAAGAATACAGCTTTTCACAGTTTACCTTTTTTTTTTTTTTTTTTTTTTTTTTTTTGAGACAGACTTTCACTGTTCTTGTCCAGGCTGGAGTGCAATGGTGTGATCGCTGCTCTCTGCAACTTCTGCCTCCCAGGTACAAGAGATTCTCCCACCTTAGCCTCCCAAGTAGCTAGGATTACAGGCACCTGTCACCACGCCCAGCCAATTTTTTTTGTATTTTTAGTAGAGATGGGTTTTCATCATGGTGGGCAGGCTGTTCTCGAACTCCTGACCTCAGGTGATCTGCGCACCTCAGCCTCCCAAAGTACTAGGATTACAGGCATGAGCCACTCCGCCTGGCCCATAGCTTACCTTTTATTAACCTTGCTGGGAGGAGAAATTCTGATTGGTACAGTCCAGTTTGTTACAGGTAAGTAGCAAAGAAGACAGCTAGCTTCCCACAGAAGTGAAAATCATTTTGAGCTGGTTAGATTCCTCTACACTCTCTAAAAGAAAAAAAGAGAATAAATTTGCCCTAAGATGTTGAAGAAGCGGTATTTGAACTGGGGTCTTCTGTCCTAAATCTTGGGCATTTTGAACTTTGCCATATATATTCTTTAATGAGTTACCCATGAGTTTTTTGTGTCACTTTGATCACCACAAGCAAGAGTGGTGAGGTAAAAGATATATAAAATAGGACAGGAACTAGGCACAGTGTCTCATGCCTGCAATCCCAGCTGATCACTTGAGACCAAGAATTCAAGACCACCCTGGGCAACATAGCAAGATGCCCTATTAATTTTTTTTAAGCAACCAGGCATGGTGGTGCACACTTACAGTCTTAGCTGCTTGGAAGGCTGAGGAGGGAGTATTGCTTGAATCCAGGAATTCAAGGTTGCAGTTAGCTATGATCTTGTCACTGCAGTCCAGCATGGGTGACAGAGTAAGACCATTTCTGAAAAAAAAATAAAATAAAATAAAATAAAAAGACAAAATGAAATAGAAAGGCTTTAGGGGAAGAAAAAAAAAGCAGAAAAAGCAGATTATGAGAATGAGGGCATCCATATTCTGAGAATCCAACCTCAACCATTGCTGCCAGAAAGATGACTGCAGTGTCCAGTTAACTCAGACTGTGTATTCATGGGCCTGGTGCTGCAAAGCCTGAGGCATAGAGATGTTCGTGCTCCTTTTGTGGTTTCAGTGTGCCCAGTGGAGCATCAAGGGCATTGGTCTGGCATAATTCCACCACTGGTAGGCAGAGGCCTGCACTGTAAAATACTTATTTTATCAATTTTATTATAACTCCGTTTCTTTCCCAAAAAATGGCGGTATCTCTGTGCTGTTCATTTATAAAGAAATGTAATTTACTTTTCTTTCTACCCACAGTTAATTTAGCCCTTTGTGTCCTTGCCCCCAAGTTCATGGAAATGTGACTTCATGAGGGAAGAATCCATATAAAGATTGTACATTATACTTTAATGTCGGAAAGGTGGATGAGTTGACATCATGTAATGGAGAGCGTATCACCCTTTTAGTAAGAGATGTAATAACAGAAACAGTCTTGACTGTGGCAACTGCCATAGTAACTGCTATTCTCATTTTTTATTGATGATGGATAAAAATTCTCATAATACTGTAGCACAGTAACTTGCTGGAATACAGCTTTGAGCTGCCCCTAAGGCAGACTTTATTTATGCATCCCTACTTTCACTATTTGTAATGATAATGATAATAATAAGTATGACTACTTTCAGAATTGCAACAGGAACTAGAAGTTTCAGCTGGACTGACTCTGCTAAATTTTCTTTTATAAAGGTAATGCAAAAAGCAGCCATTATGATCCTCACCATTGTCCTGGTTGCTAATAAACCTGTGCTAGCAATTTGGAACAGAAAGTGAAATCTGCCCACTGCGGGTTTTGCTGGTTTTGCAACTATTGTCACAGGCTTTTTAAAAATTATTAATTTATAAAGTGCCCTGAGCCTTACAGAATATAAGCAATTGAATGAGCTGGGGAAATAAAGTTACATAAATCGCCATTAAGTTAGTAGCACAAACCACCGTGACCCTATGATGGTTCAATACAGTCATTTCAATCAGGAGTTTCTTAACACCTGCAAAAGGAAGTAGAGTCAAAATTGAATACACGTTTCATGAGATTTATAAAGACCGTGTCAAATGGAGATTTCAGAGGATCAGAAAAAAATAAGATGTCAAGATAATGTGTAAATTTCTAGTTAATTTGACATTTTGATGACTTTAGAGGTATTCAGGAGAGAAGTAAATCAGCACAAAAAAGGGCACCTCACCATTAATAAACATGCTTTCCTCAAGTGAACCTACAACCTCCCGTCGTCTCATGAAACTCCTCGCTGGATTTACTGTATGAATGGTGTCAAGAGTGCTGTTCAATAAACTATGTGTGACAGTGCCAGGCCCAGTGAGAGAGATCCTGTCTGTCTTAGTACCAAGAACACGAGTACCTCTTCTGAGTAATGGGTTTTCAATGTGTGTGTGTGTGTGTGTGTGTTTGTGTGTGGTGTGTGTGTGTGTGTGTGTAAAATGGACCCTGGGAATTGTGTAATTGACCAGGTTTCCCTTTTCATGCTGCCTGTGAGAGAAAACAATTCTAATGTGCAGACTTCTCCTAGCAGTGTATAGGTCCTTATCCTATTTTTTGTTTTTAATTACACTGTAAGTTCGGGGATACATAGGCAGAATGTGTAGGTTTGTTACTTAGGTATAAACCTGCCATGGTGATTTGCTGCACCCATGAACCCATCATCTACATTATGTATTTCTCCTAATGCTATCCCTCCCATAGATCCCCACTGCCCAACAGGCCCATGTGTGTGATGTTCTTCTCCCTGTGTCTATGTGTTCTTGTTGTTCAACTCCCACTTATGACTGAGAATATCTGGTGTTTGGTTTTCTGTTCCTGTGTTAGTTTGTTGAAAATAATGGTTTCCAGCTTCATCCATGTCCCTGCAAAGGACAAGAACTCATCCTTTTTTAGGGCTGCATAGTATTCTGTGGTGTATATATGCCACATATCTTTTATCTAGTCTATTATTTATGGGCATTTGGGTTACTTCCAAATCTTTTTGCTATTGTGAACAGTGCTGCAATAAACATAAGTGTGCATGTATCTTTATTGTAGAATGATTTATAATCCTTTGGGTATATACCCAGTCATGGGATTGCTGGGTCAAATGGTATTCTTGGTCCTCGATCCTTGAGGAATCACCATACTGTCTTCCACTATGGTTGTACTGGTTTACACTCCCACCAACAGTGTAAAAGCATTCCTATTTCTCCACATCCTTTCCAGCATCTGTTTTTTCCTGATTTTTTAATGATTGCCATTCTAAATGGTATGAAGTGGTATCTCGGTGTGGTTTTGATGTGCATTTCTCTAATGACCAATGATGATGAGCTTTTTTTCATATGTTTGTTGGCTGCATAAATGTCTTCTTTTGAGAAGTGTCTTTACATATCCTTTGCTCACTTTTTGATTGGGTCGTTTGTGTTTTTCTTGTAAATTTGTTCAATTTCCTTGTAGATTCTGGATATTAGCCCTTTGTCAGATGGATGTTTGCAAAAATTTTCTCCCATTCTATAGGTTGTCTGTTCACTCTGATGATGTTTCTTTTGCTGTGCAGAAGTTCCTTAGTTTAATTAGATCCCATTCATCAATTGTGGCTTTTGTTGCCATTGCTTTTGGTGTTTTAGTCATGAAGTCTTTGTTCATGCCTATCTTCTGAATGGTATTTTCTGGGTTTTCTTATAGGGTTTTTATGGTTTTAGTTCTTACATTTAAGTATTTAATCCATCTTGAGTTAATTTTTGTATAAGATATAAGGAAGGGGTCCAGTTTCAGTTTGCTGCATATGACTAGCCAGTTTTCCCAACACCATTTATTAAATAGGCAATCCTTTCCTTGTTGCTTGTGTTTGTCAGGTTTGTCAAAGATCAGATGGTTGTAAATGTATGACATTATTTCTGAGGCCTCTGTTCTGTTCCATTGGTCTATATATGTTTTGGTACCAGTCCCATGCTGTTTTGGTTACTGTAGCCTTGTAGTATGGTTTGAAGTCAGATAACATGATGCCTGAAGCTTTGTTCTTTTTGCTTAGGATTGTTTTGGCTATACAGGCTTTTTTTGGTCCATATGAAATTTAAAGTAGTTCTTTCTAATTCTGTGAAGAAAGTCAATGGTAGCTTGATGGAGATAGCATTGAGTATAGATTTAATATAGATTCAAATTACTTTGGGCAGTATGGCCATTTGCACAATATTGATTCTTCCTATCCATGAGCATGAAATGTTTTTCCATTTGTTTGTGTTCTCTCTTATTGCCTTGAGCAGTGGTTTCCTTGAAGAGGTCCTTCACATCCCTTATAAGTTGTATTCCTAGGAATTTAATTCTCTTTGTAGCAATTGTGAATGGGAGTTCACTCATGATTTTGTCTGATTGTCTATTATTGGTGTATAGGAATGCTTTTGCACAGTGATTTTTGCACGTTGATTTTGTATCCTGAGACTTTGCTGAAGTTGCTTATCAACTTGAGATTTTGGCTGAGATGATGGGGCTTTCTAAATACACAATCATGTCATCTGCAAACAGAGACAATTTGATTTCCTCTCTTCAAAACTGAATACCCTTTATTTCTTTCTCTTGCCTGATTGCCCTGGCCAGAACTTCCATACTATGTTGAATAGGAGTGGTGAGAGAGGGTATCCTTGTCTTGTGCCTGTTATCAAAGAGAATGCTTTAAGCTTTTGCCCTATCAGTATATTGGCTGTGGGTTTATTATAACTAGCTCTTGTTCCATTAATACCTAGTTTATTGAGAATTTCTAGTGTGAAGGGGCGTTGAATTTTATGGAAGAACTTTTCTGTGGCTATTGAGATAATCATGTGGTTTTTGTCATTGATTCTGTTTAAGTGATGGATTACGTTGATCAATTTGTATATGTCGAACCAGCCTTGCATCCCAGGGATGAAGCCCACTTGATCATGATGGATAAGCTTTTTGATGTGCTGCTGGATTCAGTTTGCCAGGATGATTATAGGTCCTCATAGTCAGTATTTTTCTCATCACTTCTGAATCCACTTTATGTTCCTACACCATGTTTTATTATGTTTTGTTAGCTTTACACATCTGTTTAGTTGCTTTATTTAAATACTTACTTGAAAGATTGTGGGGGTTGGGGAGGAGAAAAACTAAAAAAGTTGAAATTTGTAAACTTTGATATAAGCATAATGTTCTGTGATAAATTATAAGATCTAATTCTTCTGTATTACAAAAAGGTAATTGAATTCCTCTAAGGGATCCATATCTCCAAGGCAAAATAGCTTTGATAAGTGGGTACCAGTTTTAACTTGTATCATGTTCATGAATGTATTCATATTAATGAACACTGAATGTAGACTCACAGTTTAATACTATGGGATATCCATTAGGTTTCTTAATATCTCTTTCATTTATTCATCTATGAAATGGTGGTAATAGCATACACCTTAAAGACTTGTCCTGAAAATTAAAGAAAATTTCTATGAAGAGCAAGGCTTAACCTTCTTTAAGCTCGATTTTCTCACCTAGAAAATAGTTATAAAGTAATACCTCTGTCATAGGTAAATTGTGAAGATTAAAGTGGTAGGCATATGTATCATACTTAGAAAAATTCCCATATAGACTAAATGCAATTATTTTATATTGTTATTTTACAAAGGTTTTATAACTATCCTAAATTAATTCCCTCACCTTAAACATTGGAAATATAGATTTCCTCAAAGTACCATAGTAGCATTCTTTAACGGGCTTAAAATGACCATTTTTTAAAATTGCGTGGTCTCCCATTGCTTTCATGGGATTCTCTATTTACTTTGGCCCTAAATCCCATAAGATTAGCTACTGTAGAGCAAGGTTCTTAACCATGGGTGATTGTGTGCCCCTCCTCTCCTTCTGCCTCAAGGGTATTTGGCAGTGTCTGGAGTTATTGTTAAATGTCACAACCCCGGAGAGATGTAAAACTGGTATTTAATGAGTGGAGGTCAGAGGGGCTACTAAACACCCTAGGGTGCACAGAGCAGCCCCCATAACAAAGAATGATCTCGCCCAAAATGTTAATAGTGTCAAGGCTGAGAAACCCTGGAAAGTTGGGAAATCCTGGTCTAGAGTTTCACTTCCAGAGGGGACTAACAGAAGAAACTGCCATAAAGCTGATGGAAATACATGATTTTGTTTCTGACTTTTGTTTCTAGTTTTGTCAGAGGCTTAACAAATACTGTAAGAAAATAAGAAAATAAGACATAGAATAGTTTAGAGTCCTGCAGATTATCATTACCCATCTGCCTCTAAATCCATAAACAATTATATTTCTAAAAACTGCTTGGACCCAAATTAACAATCTTAAAAAGCTTCATCCGAGTCCACATCCAGCACACATCCAAATTAAGAATCCTAAAAAGATTTATCCTAGTCTACATCCAGCACACATCCTAAAGAAACCCTATGCATGTGAGTGTGTGGGGCTACACACAGCAATATCATTGGGAATGGTAAAAAGGTAGATGCAATTTAAATATCTCTTAAGAAGAAATGAATAGAAAAAGTGAATTTAAAAACAAATGAGCTAGATATGTATCAAGGTAGATAAAGTTCAAACATAATATTGAGTGGAAAAAGTAAGGCAACTTCATTTTTATACAAATCGTTACAGCAAAATAATACAATACCAGTTAGGACTGTATTTGGCTACATTTAAAGAAATTTAACAATAGTAGCTTAACCAGACAGATAATTTTGTCCTGAAAGATTTCAGCTAAAGGTAATTTTGTCCTGAAAGATTTCAGCTAAAGGTAATCTAACTGAAGTTGGCTTCCAGGTGCTATCAATCTTGTCCCCACAAAGAGAGGGAGAGAACAAAATTAACTGGTCTGGTGGTCCAAAAGAAGAACAGGGAATGATAATGTGCAAGTATGTTTAATTAGTACACTTTTGCTAAAGGACTCAAACATTTGTTTTTGTATGGGCTCATACCTGCCGCCAGGGTCCCTTCCATAAGGATCATGGCTTATTTTATCTTCTTTTATGTTTTCATCCTGAGGATCACAAGACAATAACTCTTGTGAGAGATATTGCATCCATGCTCAGATGCAAAGAAGGAGGGAAGACACAAGATGAAACTAAATCTAAATCTGCCCCATCTTAGCAAGAAAGCTATGATTTTCCTAGAAGTCCCACCTTTAAAACTGCTTATACCTCCTTGACCAGAACTTGGCCATGTCCTCTATCCACCATTTGGCTTTTTAGCTAATGACAGAAGAGGCTGGGAGGGGGAATGACTAGAACTCACTAGGCCACAGACTAAAGTTCTGATAGGACAGAAGAAGGGATTAATGACAACTGGGTGGGTCATTAGAATTTATTGCCTCACATATTACATATTGTTTAAAAACAGGTAATAGAGATATCAAAATGTAGACTGGGAGAATATATACCAAATTTATGAAAATGTGTCTTTAGGCAGGGAGAAAGAGGAAGACAACTGAACAGAAGTACAAAGAGGATTTTTAGTTGATCTCCGCTATCTTTCAGTATTCATATTTAAAAACATCTGAAGCATATGTGCAAAATATTATAGTTTTTAAGCTTGGATGTTAGGTGCATGAATCTTACACGCTATATTTTCCTGTAATTTTTCAAAATTAAGTAAAAAGTCTTCGAAGGCATTTTGTCAACCTTCAAAATACTGGGGCTAGTGGTAAGTGTTCTTTTACCTTGAGAGAGAAAGAGACATGAAAGTATCTCCCCAAATAATAAGAGAAAGGAGGACTAAGATAAAAATTCCAGGGAGCTACATTCCCACTGGTCCCCTAAGCTAGACAATTCTTGGAAGTTCTAACTCCCAAATCCATATTACATACAGAGTCTCCCAGGTGCATACTCTGAAACAATTAAACTAGGATTTAATCAGAACCATGGGGAAAAAATGTAAGTATTCATGATTCAACTTGTTCTCGCTGAAAGTCAGCATAAAAGCTTACACGTACAATGTTTCCAAATAGCTGACTGTCCTACCATTTTCTTTCATGAGAGATAGGTCACACAGGATACTCATACAAGAGGTGCTTTTATGTAAGACATTTGTATCCCCCTCCTCATCATAAAAAATGTGTGATGAATTATTTTCTAAAGTTGATGGTTTTGGATTCATTTTCATGAAAGTCAAAGTCACCCCCATGCAGTAATGAATTCTTTTTGGATGCAATTCAGACTTTCCAAGGTTACCAATTCAGGTTCTACAAAAAGAATTATACCAGTCTGACAAGAGGTATCTAACAGAAGTTGAGGAACAAAAAGTAAGGAAGAAGAAGACAGGATGAAGTGACATCACCAGCACTGGGCATTTAATGAGTACTTAGGAACTTACTTTCATGAAATACAGACAAAGTCAGTTTAGAACAGGTTTTAATTTATGCAGATGAAGAAGTCAGAGAAATAAGAGAAGGGAAGTGGCTGTTTTAGTTTCACTTTTGCTTGTTGCAGATTAATGTCCCATGACCTAAAGTGCTCGCATGCAAAGTGGAAGAGTGAGGGAGAGAAAGGAAGGGAGAAACCAGTGTCATGGAAGCTTGAAGGGTCTTCTATCACAGAACCTCACAGATTTCTCTGCCATGGTGTGCTTCTTTTATTCTTTTAATTGTTTTTGAAATGTAGTAAGGGTTTCAGTGTAAGAAGAAGGAAAAACTAGTTTTCTTTTTTCCAGCCCCATTAAATATAGAAGAGAAGACAATCAAAATAAAACACTCTGACAGAAATAATTCTAGTACCACAGAAATAAGGGCAATTGTTTTCCTTTGACCCAATGTGCACAATGTTAACTTCTGTTTGGAAAGAGGCAGTCAAATGACCTTTCTCATTTCTGATGAGTGTTGGAATATTTCTGGAAATGAACTCTGTTGGCAATAAACCAGCTTAGGGCCCGAAGAAAGAGGAGGTGATTCAATTCCATTCTGATTATGCTGAGAGATGGCGTTGTCATTTTATGGAGATGGGTTTGTACCCACTTCAAGGGACAGTGAGACTATTTTACTGGTCAAAGCTAAGTTTAGAAAATTTCAGACCAATGGGAAAAGCAAATCTACTTAGATTTTTAAGTTGACTTGTTGTCACTACTGCTCCATGCTGGAACAAAGTCATTTCATAATGCATTCCTACCTCAGGAGCTGAACCTTTGGACTGGAGTCCCTTGGACCCAAAGACTTGACCTTTTATAAGTCTGTTGACCTCTCTGAGTGGTCATTTCCTCATTTGTTGTTGTTGTTGTTGTTTTTTAACTTGCCTCCAGAGTGGTTGTCAAGACTGAGATAAAGATGAGAAAAATGTATGAACTTTAAAATGGTGGGAAAGTAAAATTGTTTCAGGGATATTATAGATATTATGTGCTAATAGCAGAAAAGTAAAGATGCTTAATTTTTTTGTATGTTGTAGATTTTTCTTGTAGTTTGCTTTTATGTACAGGTCATTCTAGTATTGAGTATGCAATCCCTAGAATACAACTAGGATGAGCCCTTTCTCAGCTTTCATTTCTTTGCTTTCAAGGAGATAAGGAGATCCAATACCCCTTCAAGCTCAAAGGCTCCAGGAGTATGAGACTCAAAGTATAAATAAAGAGCAGAGTCTAAGAGTAAAATCCTTGTACAGGCAACCTCTGAAAGGAAGTCCACAGCATGACACTAAGTGAAAAAGCATTTTTGAGGGACTTGAAGCTGAAAAAATAGAAGTTATCATAGTCAGTGTTTGCTTTAGCTTCTCTAAGAAGTTGGAGAAACAAGGTCTATATTTTTTGGAAGCTTCTGATTGTAAAGAGAATTTTTATGAAGTTTTAGAAAAGCCGTAAGATGAGGGTGAATTCTCTGATAGCTGCTCAAATAGTGCCTGAGCGTTATCCCTTTCAAGGGACTGGAGCTTTGATGAATGTGTCTGTCATCCTAGAGATGCCATGTATAGTATAACAAATGGATCGGTGCCTGGATGCTTAGTCTTCTATGGAAGAACACAGAATGCAGAGATTCAAGGGTGAGCTTCTTTTGGTCGGTGCTGATTTTACATCTGTGCAGATAGGTGTGCAATTTTAAAATGCAAATTACCAGGATGCTCTATAGATCACCAGCACTCAGGCTGTGAAGCAGCATGTGTGTGCAGCAGGACCAGAGATGTCTGCAAGTTCAATCAAGTCTGATTCAACAGTCTCTAAAGTAGAATCAACAGCAGATCCAGAAATACCAGCCATTGCCTCTCATGATGTTGACTCCCAAGCCAAAATAAACCAGACTGAATGAACTTTTTTGTCATATCTGATTCAGCAGCACATAGCTTAATGGGCTGCTTCCCGAAAGAGAAAAGTGGTGGTGGACATCTGTTCTTAAAAATGACTGACGTGTTCCCCCAACTAGCATTTTCTCTATGGCTTTTATGTCATGTATCACTATCACTAAATATCATTTAAACCTTTCAAAAAGTATTTGGAAGAGTTAAGAAAAGAGATTATAATCCTCAAGTATGGGCTGCAAGTATATCTTCTAACATTGTTTTGCTGTAATTAAATTTGCTAGAGAGTAATGGCCCCAACTATTCTTCCTGTTAGCCAGTGATTCTGTAAAAATAAACCTCTCAGTTCTTCTCACATGTGACAAATGAACATCTTCTGCCCTGAATATCTACCAGGGATGCACTTTAAATTATTCTGAAGGTCTGTAAAGTGCTTTTAAGTCTTCCATGGGGCATTCACATGAATGCTGCTTTACCACTTTGAGCATAGAAATATGGCTGAGTTCAGACAGAAGCCTCTCCAGAAGTGCCGCATCCTTTGAAAAGAAGACAGCAAATCATAGCCAAAACTGTTGTAAGTCTAGAATGAGCTCTTGCCATGTTTGGGGGATCCTATGGTGGCCATCCCACAGTGATCAAGGGCCATCAACCCACAAAGATGTGTTTTCAAAAAACAACGCTCATTTCTTTTAAATCAGCCCTCTAAGATCTACTTTCTTTTTTGCATTTCCTCTTATATTTCAAAGTGCATGTTGGGAGCCAGGCTAGGGACTTCAGGTTCCACACAATACTCATAGAGAACCAAAATGAGCCCTTCACAGGCATGAAGATAGGTGGCAGGGAGCAAAGTTTATGGAGGCTGTAGCAGCATTTTTTCAAAGGCCACTGTTATAAAATTTTCTCTAAAGCAAGTAAAATGTCTTTTTCATTTGTATATACCTCACATAGCTAGCAGTGGTTTGTATATGATAGATATTAAAAGACACTCGTGATGCCATGATCATTCATAGAGCAAAAAATTATTCCTCATGTACCATGAGAGTCTCTGTGGATTACAGAAAAACTAATAAAATGAGGTTTCAATTCCAGAGTTTACCACAGGGGCACCATTTGGTCTAGGCTTCAAATTCACAAAGGCCTGAAAAATCTTTCATTTCTCCAAGTGAGGTTATGTATGCCTTCATAAAGGTGATACGACAAGATTGAGAGCTAAAGTTGTTCAAAATACATATTTAAATGAAGCCAAAATTTTTGGAACTCTTTCGATGTTTTCTTTTTATTTTTAAAGAATAAGCCAGTATATTATTCCATTTATAACTATCTATCTGTATTAAAGTATTCACCAGAGAATAACCTTTAAAGTGTTAATAATAAACTATGGGAGTTCATGTGATTTTTACCCTTTGTATGTTTTGCCCTCTGTATGTTTTACCCTTCTGTATGTTTGAAATTATTACATTGATCACATATGATTTATATAATCAGAGAAAGAAACAAAATTATATTCATTATATGAAACAAAGTAAAGGATGCAGCAAATGCCTTTGAGAGTCAGTGATAACTCCTTAGTCTGAGCCCAAATGACTCGAGAGGTGATGGTTCTATTAAAAGAAATTGAAAGATCAAGAAGAGAAACAGATGTGGGAGAGAAGATGTTTTGAAACTAATTGTGAGCATGTTAAGTTGGAAGTGCCAGAAGTGTTTCTGCATGGAAATGTTGAAGAGAAGCTTAGAACAAAGCTGGAAATGCAGATTTAATGCGGCATTGATGACAAGGCAATCACAGAAAGAGAGATGAGCCCAAATGAACAAATTAGGGCTTGTAAATTTAGAGAGTAAAGCAGTAAACAGACCCATGCACACAGAAGACGCCAATAATGAGGAAAGAGGAGGTGATGGGTCTCATAGAACCATGTGAGTGCAGATGACGACGATGTGTCAGCCCCTAGGAGAACTTTGCATTCCATCTGGAATCAAAATGAGTAGAAGGAGCTGCTCTAGGGTGGAGTTGGGGTGGGATAGGGACATCCCAGGAAGAAGCATCCACAAATGCAAAGTCCCAGAGACAGAAAGAAAGTTGGTGAATTCTGGGAATAGACAAAATTTCAATGTGTCTGGAGTTCTGTGGTTATTACAGCAGAGTATAAAACATGACCTGCACCCTTAGACAGCTCACAGTCTGATGGGAGAGATGGACATAGCAACAAATCATTGCAATACATTATGGTAAGCACCAGGATAGAGACAAGACAAGTATGAGTGCTATAAATAGAGGGAAGACATTCAGGTCGGGAAGCAGGAGGGTGTAATATTTTTCACAAACCTTCTGAAACTTTTATGAGGGATTTTGCCAAAAAGATGGTAAGAAGCAAAGGGGAAATATTGCTAGAAAGGGAAATCTCTGGAAGGGGAAGGAAAAGGGAGAGGACAATATGTTTATAATATATTTACAAGCTGTTGGATTAGTAAACACAGAATAATTGCATAGTTCAGCCAGATTCAAGAATCGGAGAAAACTTCTGAAAACCATTGGCCTGTTGTTTCTCTTGCAGACTCTAGTCAAGGTCCATGAGAAGTGATGGATCCCATAGCTCTGTATCTATATTGCCTTACCTGGCATCCTTAGGATTGCTGCTTCAAAGGAAACCTACAAATTAGAGACCCAGGACTGAAGGATGTCTCTGCTTTCAGGATAGGGCATGTCTACACTCACTCACCTGGAGTACCCAGAGGGTGCAGAACAATTTTTGCCTCTGGGATTGTTCTTTCTCCCATAGCTATCAACTCTGGCTGGAGAAATTAGGTCACCAGTAATGGAGTGGTGGCATCATTAAAAAGAGAATTATGCTTGTAAACACCAGTAAAGTAAAGGATAATGGCATGCTTAGAGGAACATGTATATTATGGTCTTATGGTGGCAGGGGTGTGTGTGTGTGTGTGTGTGTGTATGTGTGTGTGTGTGTGTGTGTGTAGGAGACTGCAGTAATGAAAAACCAAGTTGAAGAATTAGGTTAGGGGCAAGTTGTGAAAGTTCTTGAATGATTTTGGAGAGACTTTAGGTTTGATTTTGTGGGCAGTGAGGCATCATGAAAGTGTTTTAAATAAAAGAGATGTGATCAAATGTGTATTTTAGAGCAGCCAGCTCAGAATGCAGTTTGGAAGATTACTATGGAGGATTAAACCAGGAGGTGGGAAGACCAGTTGGGAAATAATTACAATCACTGAGGCAAGAAATGATGTGACACTAAGTTAAGATATTAGTACTTGGAATAGAGATGGTAGGATAAAGATTGAGAGGAAGTATAAGCAGCATAACTGACAGAATTTAGGTATTACTTAAGAAGAAGGTGTAAGAAAAAAGAAGCAAGGGCCTAGGAAACATCTGGTTTTGGCATGGTGCTTCAGTGGCTGGAGATGCTGCTGGTCATTGCGTGGAACACAGGAAAGGAGTAGGTTGGGAGTTGAGTGCGGTAAGACATATACAATTACATATATAATTGAGTCTGTGATATTTGCAGAATATCTAGGGGAAATGCAAATCCAGGCATAGAGTCCAGAAAAGGAAAGAGTTTGGGGTTAGAGATACCAATAAAAATCACTAGTTATAGGAATTAGTTGAAACCAAGAGAGCCAATGGAATAATTATAGAATTTGACCCAGCTGTTCGCTGCCACTTAGGTCATATGGGGACTCTTGCATAATAGAGAGAAATATTCTTTGCCAGAAGGTATAAACAACCCCCAAGATCCCAGAGCCACAACCATCTGAATTCTTCAGCTATGCATTTGGCAGAAACTGAAAACCAGCATCCATAGAGAAAACATATTTTGTCTTGTAGATCCAATTTTCCTTGCCCAAAATTCTTAGTTTGGATACAAAGACTATATGATATTTGACATATGGTTGGTTTAGGAATG